>NC_086254.1:24271732-24884328 GCF_021018805.1 Prinia subflava
CCTTCCCTTCCCTTCCCTTCCCTTCCCTTCCCTTCCCTTCCCTTCCCTTCCCTTCCCTTCCCTTCCCTTCCCTTCCCTTCCCTTCCCTTCCCTCCCCTCTTTTTTTTTCTCTTTTTTTTTCCTCTTTTTTTTCCTCTTTTCCTTTTTCCTTTTTCCTTTTTCCTTCCCTCCACTGATCCAATGGGAAGAGATCTCTTCTTGTCTGAGGGGGATTAAAAGTGGCTGTGAGCAGAGGGAGACCTCGTGTGACAGGAGAAGCCAGGGCTGCCGTGAGGTTTGGAGGAATTTTGGGAGGAATATTGGGAGGAATATCCCACTGCTGACAGAAATCCCAGCCTTGGGTCACCCTCTGCCTGCACCCAGATCAAAACAGCTCCAAACACAGGACTGAAAGGAGAACAAAAACATTTCAGGGTAAGGCACTCAGAGCCTCCATCAGAAGCAGCTCGGGGTTGTTCCTCTAAGAGCCTCGGGTGAATCCAGATTGCTCAGGATCTTCAGCCCTTAAAAATAAAAACCCTTCAGTACTGACAAGCACCAGGGCAGGGAGGCTGGAGATCAGAGCCCTCTGCAAGCCCTTTGTTCAGATAACGCTGAATCCCCTCCTGTCCTCTCCTGTTCTCACCCCAGCACGGATCAGGCATTCAGGGTTCTGTTCCCTGTTTCAGTTTGGGCTAAAAGAACCCAATTTATTGTGTTTGATGGAGCAGCAACCTCTGCAGAGCAGCCCCTGGCTCGGGTGGTGCTGCAGGTCCCTCCCTGGGGCTGGCACATCCTCCCCGAGCCCCAGAGGGGCTCCAGAAGGGAAGGGAAGGTTTGGGAAGGTTTGGGAAGGTTTGGGAAGGGAAGGTTTGGGAAGGGAAGGGAAGGTTTGGAAGGGAAGGTTTGGGAAGGGAAGGTTTGGGAAGGGAAGGTTTGGGAAGGTTTGGGAAGGTTTGGGAAGGTTTGGGAAGGTTTGGGAAGGTTTGGGAAGGGAAGGTTTGGGAAGGTTTGGAAGGGAAGGGAAGGGAAGGGAAGGGAAGGGAAGGGAAGGGAAGGGAAGGGAAGGGAAGGGAAGGGAAGGGAAGGGAAGGGAAGGGAAGGGAAGGGAAGGGAAGGGAAGGGAAGGGAAGGGAAGGGAAGGGAAGGGAAGGGAAGGGAAGGGAAGGGAAGGGAAGGGAAGGGAAGGGAAGGGAAGGGAAGGGAAGGGAAGGGAAGGGAAGGGAAGGGAAGGGAAGGGAAGGGAAGGGAAGGGAAGGGAAGGGAAGGGAAGGGAAGGGAAGGGAAGGGAAGGGAAGGGAAGGGAAGGGAAGGGAAGGGAAGGGAAGGGTTTGGTTTCAGATTTTAGCTCTGGGTGTGTTCCACACTGCTGGATCCTGTCCTGCTTTCCTGTGTGCTGGTTGTGCAAAGACCCCTCCAGGTGTGGCTCACACTCACAAACAGCTCTGGGGCTCTGGTTGGAGTCTGCTTTTCCCAGGGATTGTGATCCTCAGGCCTTTCTCCTGGCCTCCCTCCCCATTCAGAAGACATCAACAATGGCCACATTTTTCAAGTTCATTTCAGTGGGATTTGGTTTGTCATCAGTTTATATCTCACTCTGAAATTCAATCAGTCTTTATTCAGCTTCATAACGTGCTAAATTGTTCAGATGTTTTAAAACTCTTCTTCCTCAAGGCTTCTGAGTGAAATTCTACATTTATTTAATAAAGCAGCCAGAATTTACTAGCCCAGTGCTGGTAAGCACTTTTTACTCTCCTCAAGATAGATTAGAGTTGACTGCAGACTTTTTTTCTTGCTACAGCTGCACAAGTTTACAAGTCACAATTGAATTACCAAACTGAGGAAAAGAAAGATTATTCCTGTGGGTGCAATGCAGGTTGCAGACTTGTTTTCTTTTAAAGAAGGGTTTAAAGAATTAGCAATAAATGTTATCAGCTGCAGCTAGAAAATGATGCTGACTTATTACTTTGTGGAGACCCTTCGGGGCATCATGAAAAGCAAATTCCTTAGCTGAGCTTTCCAGAAAAAAAAAAAATCACAAAACAGCCCAACAATGCCCTTTTGAGGACCTTAAATTCAGATTTTCCACAGAGGACAAAACTCAGCTCCGGGGCACCCCTGGCTTGCCCCTGAAGCCTGCAGAGCATAAAGAGTCATTGATTTATTTCCTGTTTAAACCACGTGCTCCTCTCCTGTTGTGACTTTTTGAATTTTATTTTCCCAAGTTTTGCAGGTGCTGTTGCACGTCAGGTTTTGCTCTTTGTTCCTGCATCTAAAAGAAAATTAAATATTGTGAGCCGTCACCTTTTTTCTCCATAAAATGTGTTTGCTGCTCTGCTGAGCAGCCTTTCCCTGTAAACCCTCAGATCAGGGAGATTTCTGATCTCAGGGTGAGTTCCTGGTGAATAATCAGAGTTTGGAGGTGCTCACAGTTGTTATCTTGGGCTGCTGTCACTACTGCAAACCTCATTTAGGTCACCCCCGTGTCTGAGCCAGGGTGACACCTCCAAGCACACAAAAGTCTTTCCTTTCCCTCCAGATATTGGGAATATTGCAGAATTTTCACTCCAGCTGCTGAAAACCCGGGGGTTTGGGCTGCAGCTGCAAGCCAGGCTTTTAAACTGAGCACATCTCCTGTTTCTGGCACTGCTGTGTGATCAGAGTGGGAAATAATTCCTGTACAAAGAGGAGCTGGCAGCTGAATCCTGCCCACTGAATCAGCCCAGACTATCTCACTTAACCACTGCTGAATCCGAGGCAACAAAGATAGATGGGCTTGGAGTTATCTCCTCCAGAAACCTTTATTATTTTTTGTAGAAATCCATTTAAACACTCCACAAAAAGTAAAACACTCGATGCTGCTGGTGAATTCATTTCTTACACCTGATGTTCCTTGGCATTCCTGTGCTTTAGGTTTGCACTCTTCAAATGTTTTCATTATTTTGGCTTTCTAGAAATGAGCCAGAGTTGGTTTCTCTCAAGGAAATGAGGAATGGGGGGTCCCTGGAGAGATCTGCAGGTTTTCTCCTGTTCTGCATGCAAATCTGGGCTGACTGAGAATTTCCACCTTTCCTGGACTCCCTTTCCTGCAGCTGCTCCCTGGAACCTTTTCCATTTTCCTGGAAAAAATCTTTTCCATTTTCCCATTGAAGGGCTTTTCAGTGCCTTCCTTCAGTGCCTAGGGAGATTCATTAATAAAAATAAAGAATGAAAAGTCCAAAAATTGCCCACATTTCATAGTGGTGGGTAACTGAGCTGAGTTGTTTCATTTGTACCAATAACTGCTGAATGTTTATCGATATTTCAGTATTGATTTTAAATATTTGTGGTTGTCTGAAAATCCGGGGAGGGGAGGGGAGGTGGGTGCTGGAGCAGCCTTTAAAGATCACAAATTCACAAATTAAAGAAGTTGGATCCATTTGACCATTTGGAAATTATACTGACACCTTTAATGCCATTTTTCTTCTGTCTCAGTAGCAACATTTCTTTTACATTACAGATATATCCATGGGCAAGGGGAGATGGCAGATTTTACCAATTTTATACAAAATACCAATGCCCCCACCTGAAATAAACTCTTAGGACAAGTAACCTCTTTATAACGTCATGCAAACTATGATCTGCAGTTCCAGGCAGTGTAGATATACATATATTTATACACACACATTTGGGGGTACAGCAGTAACACATTTTCATTGGACATCATAACTTTGTAGGATTTTTCAGCAATGTGAATCCTTCACCTTCCTGCCAGGCCCTTCCACTCCTTCCCCAGCTGCAGTGGTCAGGGCAGGAACAAAACTGTGAGTGAAAAATCCCCTCCTGGCTGACTCCCAGGAGGGCAGAATAATCCACCAATCCTCCTGAAACAGCCCCAAAACCCGGGGTGTGGCAGGTGAGGAAAAAAATCAAGAATTTGGGCACAAAGCTGTGCCACCAAGCCCCTGATATTTTCATCAGGAGCACCCACCAGGCATGAATCAGATTTCCAACCAGGGAAATACCAACAGGACACTCTGCCCTTGGCCAGATCCCCAAAGCAGCAAATCCCAGCCCAAAGGGGCCTTGGGGAGCCCCCAGGTTGCTGCAGACGCTTCCACCCACAAATATTTTCGAGTGCACAGAGATTTTTAATTTAGAACCACATCCTTCACGAAATGCAAGGCACAGAGATCCACCAGTTCAGAGTGTTTGGGGCACGAGGGATGAAGGTTTCGTTAGCAGCTCATGTGAAAATCATTTTAGTGAAGGTTCAATCTGACGGCAGAACCCAAAGCAGAGGTTTCATCCAAAATCCTTTGGAATCAATGTGATTCTTAACACCAACCTCAGCGAGGCCAGGATTTCTGCCTAAATTTTGCTTTTAAATAAAATGCATAGGTTATTTCTGGATCACTCTGATTACCTCCAGACTAACTCATGGCAGCTTTTCTGCCTCCCAGGATATTTTCTGGGAATCCCAAAAGCTCACATTTTGCATATAATAATTATATCCAATAAAAAAATAGCATGAAGTGACTCCCGAAATCCAACGGTCAAAAATTCAGCTAACATATGTAAATCTTTATTACGGAACAATGAGATAATAAATAAATTTATGAATTCACATGACCTGTACAAAAAGCTGGGAAGCTTTTGTACCAAGTTGGGTACCAGTTGTTTGGATTTCATACTTGTTAAACAAATGATCTAAAGTTTTATACACCTGTGGAGTTAAGGCAAAATCAGACAAGACCTTTAACACAAGAGAAGGGTTGGAAAACACACAGAAATACAAACAAGGGGGATCTCAGCTCCAGCTGACGAGATGGTTGTGTCTAAGGAAGGAATCCCTCTGGGGCTGAATAAAGCAGTAATTGTCAATCAGGTTAATTAAAACTGAAGAACAAGTGTTAGGTGTCCTGCAGGGCAAAGGTGTGAATGGCAACAGCTAACCCTGAATGGTTCTAATCTGCTTTTCCTTCTAGGAATCAGCAGGTGGAAAAGAGGAACCCCTTCCATATCCCACCAAAACACATCCAGAACCCCTCACACCAACAGAGGCTGGACCTGACTGTGACTGAGCCTGGATATTTGGGAGAACCATCCAACACACAGCAGCAGAGGAGAACTCGAGGCAGCCCCAGCAGGAGGAGTTACCCCCTAGGACAGTGGAATAGAGCACGGCAGGCCGGGACAGAAACGTGACCAACACATCAATACACAGCTCTTTGGCAGCAACACAATAACTCTTGCTTGAAGTCTGAACTCAAACTCTCCTACATGAAAGATTTGGTGCCAGTCTTTTCACAGTTAAAGAAAATCCACTTCTTCCACGAGTCTGGTAAGTCCAGGGAATGAAATCGGAATAAATCTTGCAGGCAGCTTCAGAGTGTAACCCCGAGCATTGATATTTATTGCCTGCTTTAGTCTCAGTCCAAAGATTTCGTATTTGAGCACACAAAATCCTGTGGAACTTCTGAGTAGTTCAGATGGGGCCAAAATCCGTGGAGAGAATCCAAAAAATCACCCATGGGAAAGCAATAAAGAACCATGTCATGGGTTAACACAGCTTGGTTTTGAGTAGAGAGGAAACAAAACCCATCACTCCCGTGGTGACAGAATGATCTTGGTGTGACAGAGGCAGGGAGGAGTCCACGCCGGGATGGACGGCACAGGAAAATTGGACTTTACAGGGGGAAGACCAGGAAGCCAGAGAACGTGGAGTACTGCCATCCCCCCACCAGATTTCCCTTCTCCAGCTTCAGGTAGACCTTGTCCTCCTTGTCCAGGTACAGCAGGACCCCGTTGGTGGCGGCCTCGCGGGTGACGTCCTTGTCCCCAGCGAAAGCAGAGATCACTGGCTTCCCATTCAGCATCAAATTCACCTGCAAGAGAGCCCCTGAGACGCTCTAATTAACTGTAAAACATCAGTAACCACCCCTGAATAATAACCACAGAGCAAGGGCCCAGTCTGCAGTGCTTTTTGGGTTGGTTTAAGATAATAATGACATTTATTTAGCATGTGGATGTTCGTGAGCTGGACCTGCTGCTGAGTGAGGCATCACCTCAGTTGGTATCACTTTGCTAATCTCAAGGGTTATTTAGTCAAACAGGAGAAAAAATAAAAGGTATTTTCAAGAAATTGGGGCACCTAGAGATGTTACACGAGGTGTCAGAAGCACCACAGTGGGCTGGGAGCTTACCCTGACTGGGAATAAACATGTGTCCCTCTCAGTGCTGATGGCAGCTTAGTTCTGAAGTCTAGAACAGATTTTAGCTTTATAAATGGACTCAGTTTTTTCTATAAAACACTTCTGCAAGCCAGCACAGCCTTCCACCGTGCTGGCCTTGCATACAGTCCCATTAATTTCCATGGGAGCCCCCACAGAATAAATCTGTGCTCAGCAGAAGTCGGGGCAGCAGAGGCTGGCCTTTATTTGAGATTCACCTATCTGGGAAATCCACTTGATCAGGGCTCTCCAGGGAACCAGTGGCAGTTTAATGACATTTAATGGCTCTAACAGATGCTGTGGGGGCAGAGGAACATCACTTGTGTGGGAAGCCTGCAGGTGATTTCGTGGGGCTGGATGTGGCTGAGGCTCAAACCAGTTTGATCCATTCCAGTGGTTCCTGCTCCTCCTCCCCATTCACCTCACAGAAAAAGGCATCAAGGCTTTGCTCATTGCTTGCTTGGGTTTCTCACTCTTTCTGATCCACCAGGTTCCCCTGGAATTATTTGACAGGAATTTAATCCCGGCTGGGATGATCTCACACTGCCCCTTCCAAAGCAGAGCCAGGCAAACCCATCCATCACCTCAGGATCTCCTGTCCTTTAGAGATTTCAGGCCGTGCCACAGGCTGGAACATTCCCTGCCACAGCCTCAAACTCCCAGGTCTGAGCTCCTGGCTTGTGAAATGTTTTCAGTCACAGCCTGAGCTGGACTTCCAGAACCCCAGGCTTGGCATCTTTCTCGGCAATGGGCATTTTAAACCCACCGAAGTGGCTGGCATACAGTCATTCAGAGAGTGAAAAGAACATTTTCTGAGCACATTAAACAGATTATAATCTCATTACAGAGATTTTTGTGAGGCCAGTGTTTCATTTAAGGCTTTGTCACTGACCTGGTTGGGATTAGGATTTTCCACTGTACACTGAAGGGGGATTTCAGAGGTGGGAGCGTGGCTGTCACCAGCTCCCTGCCACCTCCACCTCTCCAGGAGCTTCCCAGAGCAGGCACAGGGGAATGTCTGATCACTCCTCCTGCAGGAACCCAGCCCAGCCCAGCCTGGCAGGCTCAAAACCACAGCCAGGAGCAGGAGAGAGCAGGGACAAGCATCAGACACTGCAGCGAGCCTGGAGGGCTCGTGGGTGGAAGGGAGGGAAGCCACAGATGTTCTGCAGCTCTGGAAAACCAGGAGCTGCCTGACCTGGCAGGGAGATGGAGGAATTCCATCAAGGAATTTGCTGGTGGCTCAGCAAGGGGATGTTCAGGAATTGAAAGGGTTTTTTTCCCTTCTTGTATTTAATTAGACAGCTCTGTTGCTCCTGAGCTACAGGAGGAAGTGCAGAATTCCCCCTTTTATCTAATACATCACACACCTTTCACACATTATATGATGAAAAAAAGAAGTTTAAATTGCTGTGATTTAGACATGGCTGCAGGGATAGAACCAACCTTGGTCCTCAGCACACTGAGGGTGTGAGCAGGGACCTGGCACCAGATGCCAGGGCACAAATTGTTCCAAAAATACTCAAATCTGGCACCCAGAACTCCTGTGTTCCACACTGGGAGTTTAACCTGGAGCACAACACGACTCCTCAGCAGCATTTTGGTGAAATTCAGAGCTCTCCTTTCCCCTTGGGTCATTCATTCCACTGAATGCTTTGTGTCACCCCAGATATTCACGGCGTGGAGGTGAAGTTGTGGTGATTTATCTGAGGTGAGGATCCTGCCTTATTTCTGATCATTTGAAATTAATGGACTCTACTGTAGGAAGCCAACAGCACAGGTTGCTGTAAACGAGGCTATTTTTCCTTAAAATCACATTGAGTGCTCCTGTCAATACTCTATCCTAAATGAACAATTTAAATAAAGATTTTGCAATCGATACACATCAACATACCTGAATTGTTTGGCTCTGGTAGACTTTAATTACGTGAAAATTGAAACTGTAAATTCCTTTCCGTGGTGCTACAAAGACAGACTCCAACGTGAAAAAATTGCCCACATTTACAAGGATCTACAAACAGAAACATATGGCATGGGGATTAGTACAGGTAGGGAGTGCTAAAGAAAAATACAGATTAATGACTTTAGAAACCATTCACCCATGGGAAAATTTTAATCTACACCTGAGCTGGTTTATTAATTTTCTCTCAAATAACTCATAAAATGGGTATTTAGTTGTATTTGTAGGACAACTTTACTACAGATGAACCAAGATGGGAATTATTTCTATATTTGCTACTATACCAGACCCTCAGGTCCTTCCTTCCATACATGTTTTTCAGAAGGCATTTTTGTTCAACATTCCCCCAAAATGAGAGGAAAACACCAATTCTGGGGGTGGCCCCCGGGTTTTGGCAGGAAAGCAGTGGCCAAGGCACCGCTGCCTTCCCAAAGAGCCAGGTGTGAGCAAGGACACAGGAACAGCACCTGTCGCTCCCAGTCCACAGCCAGGCTGAGCTCCCGGAGCCCCTGGCACATCCCAGCAAAAACTGGGAGCCCTCAGCTGCTTTTATGAGCATTAATATTAATTTGGGTTTAATTAAACAGAGAGAAGACAGAGGGGAACGTGTGAGCTGAGTGCCTCACCCGTGTGCTTCACATCCTCTGTAATGACTGCATTTTGCCCTCTGTCCATCTAATTGTGATTTATTCCTGATTGAGATTTCCAGGCTCCTCTGTGCCAGGCACAGCCCTGGGAAGCCTCCAGGAGTTTCAGGGTCATTTCCAGTGCCAGCCCTGAGCCGTGTGGCACCTCTGGCTCCAGCGGGCACCACAAGTGACTGCTGGCAGCAGCAGGGTGTGGGAACAAGGAGAGCCCTCGGTCTCAAGGGCTCTGGACAGTCCCCAGGACGGGAGCTGGGGTCAGAGCCGGGGCTGGTGTCTGCACGGTGATACCGGTGCTGAGCTGAGCGCGGCTGGACCGTGAACTGAGCCGGGAAAGTTCAGGGCTTTTCCCTTAGAATCCTCTCTTCTTCCCCTCTCTGCACAAGCCTTCTAAACCCCACACAGGCTGAGATCCCCTGTCCCCAAGCCCCTCGGGGCGGTGTCACCCCTCTGGTGCCCCCGGGCGCTGCTGCCCCGGCTCCTCCAGGGTGTGCTCCCCGCTCCTCCCCGGGGCCGCCGGTGCGGAGGGGCCGGGGCCGCGCCCGGGGGGCAAAGGGAGAGAATCTGCAGCCCCCCAGCCCCGGCTGGCCCTGCCCTGCCCCTCCGCCTCGGGGAGGATCCCCAACTTCCCGCCGGGATGCAGGGAAGGGGCCGAGGGCACCTGTTGATGGATGCGCGAGGATGCGCGAGGGATGCGCGGGGATGCGTGGGGATGAGCGGGGATGCGCGGGGATGAGCGGGGATGACCAGGGATGAGCGGGGGATGAGCGGGGATGAGCAGGGATGAGCGGGGGATGCGCGGGGATGAGCGGGGATGAGCGGGGATGAGCGGGGACGAGCGGAAGATGCGGAGGATGAGCGGGGGATACGCGGGGATGGGCACCGGCCCCGCGGCGCCCCGGGCGCGGCGCTCACCTGGTCGAAGTAGATGATGCGCGTCTTGTTGCTCATCTCGGAGGGCTCGTGGTTGGTGCTCCGCACGGCCGAGAAGGCCACCTTGGAGTTGGCCGCCCTCACGGAGATGCCCAGCGGCGACGAAGACGAGCCCTTGGCGTCGGGGGCCGGGTTGGAGTCGCACACCACCAGGCACTTGCCCTCCAGCACGATGGGCTCGGTGTCGTTCTGCGCGGCGGCGACGCGGCCGCCCAGCGCCAGGGCCAGCAGCAGCAGCCGCCAGCCCATGGTCCGCACCCGCGGCCGCCCCGCGCCCCGCTCCGGCCACCGCGGGAGCTCCGCGCACCCTCCGCCCGCTGCCCGAGCTCTGCTCTGCTCGCCTCCTCCTCCCAGCGCCACCACTTTGTGCCGTCTTCTTCTTCTTCTTCTTTTTTTTCTTTCCTTTCTTTCTCTGTTGCTGCTCTCCTCCTGTCCCCGGCTCCTCTGGCGAGCTCCTCAAACCACGCCGCAAAAGCTGCCCGGCGAAACCCGCGCTGTGCAGATCGCCCTTTCCTCCGCTCCCTCCACACCAAAAAAGAGCGTGAGGAAGGGAGGTGTGGGGAAAATTCACCTCCGGTGAATTATTGCTGAGAGAGAGGAACGAGAGGTGGAGGAGACACGAACCCGTTCGGCGCTGCCATGGCTGCGGGATGCTCGGAGCGGGATGCTCGGAGGCAGAGCTGCCCAGAGCTGCCAGGTGCTTTCTGCGACAGCAGCGGCGGGAGCTGCTCACTCCCCTCCCTCCCTCCCTCTCTCTCTGTGTCTCTTCCCCCGCTCAGATCCCCTCGCAGCAGCCGTGTCACAGCCAACCTGCCCAGCCCTCACCTGGCGCGCTCAGCCCGGCTCCATCCCCAGGACCCCTCCCCTGGGAGCGGCCCCGCTCACACCCCCAGCCCCCGGCAGCTCCCGGAGCGGCTGCAAAGCCCTGGGAGAGCACCCCTGAATTCAGGAGGAGGAGGAGGAGGGTGGGGAAGAGCTGCAGCCCCTGGAAGGCAGCGCCTGAACCTGCCGGAGCCTCCCCGGCACGGAGCTCAGGGCAGGGTCTGCGCTGGGATCGGGGCTGACCCCCGAGCCCGCAGCAGGGAAAGCTTCCCTCGGGTCACACCCGAGCTCCCGCGGGACTGTCCTGCAGGATCTTCCAGGATTAACACGGCCAGTGCCACTCACGGTGCTTGTGGTGTGATTTAACTCCTCTGCCTGTGATGAATTTGTTTTCGTGGGGGGTGTTGCAAGGACTGTGAGGTTGAGCAGGTCCCTCAGCTCAGCTCTCCCACAAATTTCGAGATTATTAAAAACATGAGTGGCTTGGTGCTGCTGGTGGCTTCCAGACAAGACCTTTCCTGCCCCACCTGGTTTGAAATAATCCCGTGGTGAAACCCAAACTCACTCCAGGGACTCCAGAAAGGGCACGGTGCTCCCACAAGCAGAATTGGCTGCACAGATTTCCACCCAAACCAAAAAAGTGCCAGTGGTTTGTAAGAAACTGAGTAAATGATTTTTGGATTGATGCCTTTCAGTACAGCATTATTTTTATGCCCGTAAGAGATTTGCCATGGATATATCCCGGGTCAAACATCAACCAGCAGCAGCCTCCCTTCCCTGCTCGGCCAAGGCACCTCTAGGTGCAGACAGAAGAAATTAAAGAAGCAACAGGAAACTAAGAGGAATAAAAAGCACCAAAATCCACTCCCACACCAAAGCTTTCTGCAGGGAAATGTGAGCTGGGACTGGTTTTGAGCTGAGGTGGAGAACTGAGGGTGAAGCACTAATTCTGCAGAACTCAGCCAAGTCTTTGAGAAGCCATAAAGCAGCCAAAATTCTTCTCAGCAAGCATCAAACTCCCTAAAATTCAGGGGGCCAGGCTCAAATTTTAAGGAATCCCACTGATCAGGCAAGAGGCAAAAATATTTCTGTTTTCTAGGAATGCATCAATATCCTCCTGCTCAGTGGCACAACAAAGATGGAAGGGCCCAGCTGGGAAGCAGCATCTCCTGTAAGGAGAGGAACCAAGAAATCAAACAGACACTTGCAGCACAGCTTTGCACCTCTCAGAGAACTTGAATCTGCAGATTAAAAGATTCACTCCTGTGCACAGGAACATTTGTTGGAGGACTCCTGCAAAACAAAGCTCAGGGGAAAATATTCTGTAAATAAATACAAATGTGTTATACAAGTATTTCCACACTATTTCAACATCTCCTGCTCCAAACCTCTTCTGCCCCTAAAGCTGCTGAGGAGCCTTTGAACACTGCACAAGGAACAGCAAATATAATTCCATGTGCACACAAATTTCAATTGGAACTTGAGACTGACAACGATTTTGAGGGGTCATTTGTCAGAAATTAAAAACTTGACAATAATTTTAGAAGCTTGGTTTTGAGTTTGTTTTGCTGTGGACAATGACGTGGACTGTCTCTAGATATTATTCCCAATATCCCATCCAAATCTGAGCTCTGGCAGTTTGAAGCCATTCGCTGTGTCCTGTCCCTCCATCCCTGTCCAAAGCTTTTCCTTTTCCTTTACCCTTCCTGCAGCTCCTTCAGGCCCTGCAAGGCCACACTGAGCTCCCCCCAAATCTTCTCCTGTGCAGGTGAACAATCTCAGGTCTCCCAGCAGAGCTGCTCCGTCCCTCTGCCCATCCTGGAGCCTCCTCTGGGCTCTCTCCAGCAGCTCCAGCTCCTCCCCGTGCTGGGAACCCTGAGCTGGATGATTTTCACTGGAATAAATGGAATTTCACTGGAATTTGGCCAGGTGCCCCCACACCTGGACCAGAGCAGAGCTGGGGCTCTGCAACCTTCCTTCTCCACCTGCTGCTCCAAGAGACCCCAGGGCTACAAATAACATCCACAGTCCACAAATCCACACCTAAGGAAGCACCCTGGAGAGCCCCTATCACCAAAATACCTGATGTGGAAACTCCTCCTCCTTGTTTCCCCCCCAAACAGAAGGAGGAGAGCTCCAGGGTTATGTGTAACAATCCTCCCGTGGGTGGCTGAGCTGGGCTTGAAGTGCTGAGCAAAACCAGGGAAGGTTGCAGGGGATGCTGTGGGAGAGGCGAGCTGAAAAGTGGAGTTTGCATTTAATTTGTAAGCAACAAGGTTAATGACTGTTCTTATTTTATCTGACAAAGAAATTCTCAGTATTGATCCAGCTCCCTCTAACAGGGATTTTGTGTTTCTCCCTTTGAAGTAAAAATGAGCAAAATAAATAACAACAGCACACAACAATGGAAATTCAGTTAGATTAAGCTCACAGCTTCTTTCCCTTTCTGGACACACACTGTGAAAGCCTAAAACTGCCTCCATTTGGAAGAATTTCGTTGTTTCACAGGAGACTTCCAGCACTGAGGCAGCTTTCTGACAGAGGGAAGAGCCTCAGGGAGAATCACGATGAAACACCACGTTTGCATTTACATTTCCTTTCACCTCTCGCCTTGTAAACCTACTTTAAGTACAATTTCTGTATCAATATTGCATGATACCTCCCAGATTGCTTCGGAAACAGAACATCTTGCTTTGTTTAATTAGTCTTTTGCCTCACAAAAGGGAGGAATAATCTGCCTCAGACTTCCTCTCACGTTTTTTGAGCTTCGTGCTTGGAGCCCTCTGGAATTTTTCTACCCCTGGGCAACAGAGCTCTCCTTCCTCTCCTCGCCTTTCTTCTTCAGCCTCATTGTATTTCCCTTCTGCCAGGCTGAGCTTTGTGTTTGCTGAGGGTGGAGAGGTCTCTGCAGGGAGCTGAGCACCCCCAGCCCTTCCAGGACCTCCCACCCAACCAGGAGATGTGGGGTGAGCAGGGGGTTCCACCCCAGAACACTGATGGCAATCCCTGGTGGGTTATTCCTTTTTGTGACCCAGGGATGGGGCAACTGAGGGGTGTTTGAAAAGATTTTATTCCATTTCCAGTCTCACGAGAAGGGTGGGACAGCACAGATGTTACAATTCACACCATCACAATCAGAAACCAAACTATTTCCTAATTACAATCCATTGTAAGTGTTTCTTGGCCTATCAGCTTTTGCCACACCACGCTGCCAACGCTTCTAAGCCAGCATTAAGACCTATTAAAATAGCCCTCGTGGGTCCTGCTACAATGCATCTTTCATGGTTCTGTTTTTATTTTTACATGTTCCATATATTCACCTTTCACAGTTCTGTTTTCATATTTACATGTTCCATATTTTCACGTTTCATAGCTCTATTCTCATATTTACATGTTCCACATTTTCATCTTTCACAGTTCTGTTTTCATATTTACATGTTCCATATATTCATCTTTCGTAGTTCTATTTTCATATTTACATGTCCCATATATCCATTTTTCACAGTTCTGTTTCTCCAGTCCCCAGCCTGTTTCAGGCCCTCCTTTGGATCTTGTCTCCAGCCCCGTTTCTCTCTCTCAGCAGTGTCTGTCCCACCCACGGCCTCTCCAGCCCAGCACATTTCATCTCAGGGTTTGCACACGGGGCTGGCTGAGCCTCTGCCAGGCCTGGGGGATTCCCTACAATTCCCTACATTTCCCATTTTCCTGCCCCGTGCTGTGGTCAGGCCTTTCCCTGCTCCTGCATCCCTCCAGGGCTGCAGTTTGAGCTGGCCCAGGCTCCCTGCTGCTCACACAGAGTGTTGGCCAAACCTGAGACAAATTCTGGCTAATGAGCCTGAAAACAGCCTGGAAACGGTTCTTTAAAACAGCCTGGAAACTGTTCTTTGAAACAACCTGGAAATGTTTTATAAAGTAAATTTCACTCCATTTACGGGACCATAAAATGTAAACAGATCCTGTACGAGTGTAATGAAATCTTCAGCTTGTACACGTGACTACAGTGAATAGAAGGTTTGGGGTTTTAATTCACACTGATGCAGACTCAAGCCTAGCTTTTCCTTGCTTTATTTTAATGCAAAATCCAATTTTCCTTGTTTTTTTTAAGCCAAGCTTTTTCTGGTTTTTAATGCACCTCAGTCCATCCCATCTTCAAGAACTGTTTAAACTTTCTGCAGCAGCAGAACAGAGAGAACAATGAAACACAATTTCCTACCCATATTTGCTGTGCTGCTTTATTTTCCCTGACACTCTGCTGTGATAAATCCGTGTTTTGATGGCCTCCTCGGGAAGGAGAATTTCCAAACTCCCTGTGAATGTTCGAGGTGATTAGAAAATGAGTCAGCACTGCTCAATTCTGCTGACGGCTCTGGCACTCGAGGTCTTTATTCAGCATTTCTGGAGCAGCCAGAGCTCCCCTCTGAGCAGAGCTGAGCTCCAGCCCCGGCACCAGGTGGAATTTGGGGTTTGGAATTGTCCCAGGCAGGTGCTGCCAGTCCTTTCCAGCAGCGCTCATTCCTCAATGGATGGTTGGGAATATTCCAGGTTTTCTGCTGCTCTGAGCCTAAGGCTTGGGCTGGGTTTACATCAGTGTAAAAGTGAGAGCAAAATGAGATCCTGGAAATTCTTCTGGCTCCTTCTGAGACCCCAGGTGGGAGCCAGTTGTGGGCAGCATCAATGGGCCAGCAAATGTCACCTTTAACCTTCCCTAAACCATCCACAAACAGCTTGATATTTCTTCCATTTATATTTATTCAAAATATTTCCAGGAAATATTTACCTGTTTAACCCTCCTGTAAAAACAGAGGCTAGGTGGATTAAGACCATGAAATCAAGTACAAACATTAATTGCTTTTTAAAGCAGGTATCTGCATTCAAAACTTGTCATACAGCAAAATTTAATTCTTGGTTTACTATTGTATTTCAGTTATTTCTTGCATGAATTCCTCTTTTGGAATTCCCGCCTGAAGAAAGGGAGAGACAAGGACAGGAAAATGGATTTACACACCTAAAACACAAAGTTTTGTGAATTTTGGGCAGAGGAACAGGGGAGCTGCTGCCCCCTTGGAGAGCAGAGCCACCACAGCAGGGCAAGGGCAGCAATTCCACCCTCTGAGGGGTCGGGATGGGGTTTGATTTTCCTAATCAGCTTAATTGCTGACAGAGCTCGGATTGTCTGGGGTGGCAGGAGGCCAAGGAGAGAGCTTCAACGTCAGCATTAATGACAGTGACTGGGGATGTTATCTGGAGTTATTTACTGGCTGAGGAAAGTTCCTGGATTGGAACTGAGCTGAGCAAATTTCTATTTATAATTGCAACATTTCGGGCCAAGTCCTGCAGAGCTTGCTCAGGAAAATTTCCAGGAGCCACGAGAAGAATTTTGGTATAAATCTGCTTATCAGTGCTTGATCTTTATGGACAATAACCTTTGGGGTTTTTCTAGGTCAGTGCTTATGAGCAAAGACATCACCGTGGCAGAGATCATCAGTTATTCACCCTTATGCAAAGTGCCAGTGATTTATGTTTCTAAACACATTGCAGCACTTCTAAATTGCATCCAGGGACTCCAAATCTGCATCTGAAACCTTTTGTTTCAAATGTCTCATTTGTCAAATGAGCTTAAAGCAATATTTAGCTACTTTGTGGCTTTCTCCTCTTTAATTACTCCTGACTGCTGTGGTGTAAAATGTCCCCAGTGGGCAAAATTCATCCCTGGGTAAATAGGCAGGGATGTGGGGAGGTTTAAAGCTCATTTAGCAGTGCCTGCAGTCATTTCAGTGCACACCCAAAAAGCCTCAGTGCTGCTCAGACACACACACCGTGCTGTGAGGTGGAGGATTCAAGCCAGTGCCAAAGAAAATCTCATTTTCACCAAGTGTTCATACCTGAATTAGCTGGAGCTTTCAAAGGCTCCCCTGTTCTTTGTTACTCTGGGAATAAAGCAGCTGGTTCAGCTTTCAGTACTTTTAAACAGTGAAAAAAAATGAATATTTACGTTGAATTTGGGGAGAAAACTCAGGAGCTGAGCATTTTGGCAGCCGGATGGAGCCATTCCTGCAGGGATCCTGAACCTGTGAGTGTCCACACCCCAAATTCTTCCCTGGTCCTGCTCACCCTGCCAGAAATGTGCATTTTAGGGAAATAAATCTCCTTTTGCTCCTGGGGCCCGTGGTCCTGACTCTGCTGAGCTGCCAGCAGAGGAACCTCAGGGCAGATCTGCCCCACAGCTCCACACAGCCAAATGTTGGGACTGATTTCACTGCCCAGAACTATTCATAACGCCTTCACGAATATTTCATATTCCAGAATATGCCAAAGATCAGCTCTGCGGGGAAAAAATACCCCAGATGTAAAAACACTGCAGTCCTTGCAGGTCAGGCTGCTCCTAACAGTAACATTTCCATGAAAAGAAGCATTCCTCAATGTTTTTATGACTTTTGCAGGATAAAACCATCCCCTGCCAAGGAGGGATTCCAGGCACATTATCCACAGGGAGACTTGGAGCTCACCCCTACAATCCCAAATAAACACTGAGGTGTAAAAACATTATTCTTTATACCCCTAAAACACAACTACACAATTTAAGAGACTTGAAAAAGCCCCAGCCTTATGCTAAACAGGCTCAGAAATAAAGAATGAGGTAGGAAGAAGGGTCTAGTTATTTTTACACATAAATCAGGATGTCTCAAGCTCCCAGGCACTGAAAGAAGAGCTGATTTGGGAAAGTGGAAACATCTCCCACTCCATAGGAAAGCTTTGTGCTCTCTGAAGGGGACAGAACTTCATGCCAAGGAGGTACCTGGGCATTAATTTCTTTAATTAATGCTCCAGGATGTTCCCACAAAGGCACAGATATCGACCACTGGGCAGGATACATTTTTTAATTGGGAGAGGCCCTGCCAGCTGAGCTATAAAACAAGCACAAGCTGTTAAATGGAATCATGGAGAAGAAAGACCTGGGGAAAAAAGAAAGTAACAAGTTAAAATTAAAAAAAAAAAAAGAAAAGGGAAAAAAAATCTTTAGTTAAAAGAGACCTAGCAGGGTTTTGGAGCTAAAAAATCCATGAAATTATGATGAGCACCACGAAGGCTGCTCAGGGATCCTGATACCATGGAAATGGCACTGGTGTCCAGGATTTCCTGACAGGATCCCCATGGAAATGAGGGGAATTCAGGGTCTGGAGCTGCAGTCACACCCCAAAGGCTGCCAGGGGTGTTCACAGGGCAGGAACACGCACAGGGCAGGGCGCTGTGGGACAGGGCTGCAAGGAATCAAAAAGGAATTGGATTTTCCTGCTGCAGGCAGAAAGGAGGATGGAAGCTGTGGGTCCTGTCGGTATCACTGCTCTGATGCTGACTCGAGGCAAACACAGCCAGTTTTGTGTAAAATTACATTCTCGAATTGCTCCTGCAAATGTTTTTATGTAAAAGGAGTCGCAGGGGTGCTGATCTCGGTTCTGTTTGATTCCTTTTGCCTCCGAGGAGGTGAACTGGGAGCACAGCCCTAACAGACTGCTGGGAAGCCCAAAAAACAGATTTTTCTGCTTCAGACATGGGAAAACCCTTCCAGCCCCACCTTCCAGGCGGTGTCCAGGTGTCCCTGCACTGCTGGGGAGGCTCCTTGGCTGGGCCAGCACTGAAATTCTCTGTTCAGCAGCATTCCCTGAGCTCCAGGGCACACCTGGAGCACAGAGGAGGTGCTGGGTGTGGAGAGATTTTAAATATCAGCTCATGATGGAATTCTGGGCTGTGAATCCATCCCAGCCCCTCAGAGGGGTCAGTCCCAGCTCCTCCCAGTGCTCAAGCCAGGGACAGCCTTCAGCATTTCCATCACAGCCCAAACACTGGGCAGAAAGAGCCAAAATAAATCAGGAAACTTCTCTAAAATAAATCAGATTCGCTCTTCTCTCGGCCCACACTGCTGGCAAATCTCAGAGGGAAAATGCCAGATTTTATCCACTTTTTATCAGAAGTTTTATCAAACTTTTCACAACAGTTCTCTTCTTTTGATGTTAAACACTCCCATTTTGCATTTCTAGGTCTTTTCCTCCCATACACTGAGCTCCAGATAATTACTCCAATTAAAAACATGTAAAAGCCAACAAACACAACAGAAATATTTTCTCTCCTGAAAACCATGGATAATTCCCTCCCACACCCACTCCTTAGATCCTTCCTGACACTTTTTTATTTTGCTGCTCTGACATTTTTCTCCTCCTGCCAATGCAAATCTTGTATATTGATTAATTTCTATGGTATTTATGGCAAATACATGACATTAGGCATAAAAAGCACTATTTTATTGTCCTACCTAGTGGGGACAAGGCAAAATAAAACACTCAGCCAGGTACTTTTTGCATTACATACTTAGGTTGCAATGTTTTAATAGCAAAATAAACAAGAATTTGTTTAAATATTCTCTGTGGGTAACAGCTCCCCACTTCATTATAAAATGTGTGAAGCATTCTTTAGAAATTAGATCACCCTTCAGAAAGTTACTAACTGAAAATAATAATTAAAACTGGGTCAGAAGCTGGAACATTCAAAGGAAAAGATGGAAGAGAGAAATTACAAAAGGTCAAAAGTGTTTTTTTCTCAGTGTATGGGAATCTCAAGGTACAAAAGCACAGAACTGAGGGGCTCATAAGTGATCTGGGATATTACAGGTTAAATACCACTTAAAATGACACCTTGTAAATTGAATTTCTCTCAAAATCAAGGTGCTCTGCTGCTCAGGTGAGATTGGCAAGGCGCTGCTCATCAGTAAAGAAAAAACCAATTAAAAATTGTTTCCTGGGCTGCTCTTTCCCTCACCTCCCCACAAGATTTGTGTTCTCATGGTGTGAGCTCAGCACACGCCTTCCTAAACTCGCTGATGAACGAGGAAATCCACCCAAAGAGCTCCTGGGAGTCCAGGTCTGGTGGCTCCCCAAACTTCACCTGGAAATTGGAAATGACAGAATAGTTAATATTTATTATAGAATACTTAATATTTATTATAGAATACTTAATATTTATTATAGAATACTTAATATTTATTACAGAATACTTAATATTTAGTATATCTGAGTGATCTAAACCATGTCCAGGAGCTTAATGAGATTCAAAGAGCAGAGAAAAGTTAAATAACTCCATTATTGTTAATATTAATATAAAGAAGAAGAGGAATAAGAGGAAAAAGAAGAAGGGGAAGAGGAGGAAGAAGCAAACTTTGAGCTGTCTGAAATCTCCAGGGAATTGAGATCCAAAATATCCCAAATAAAAGTGATCCAAGGAGTTGTCATTGAACTGCCTCAGTGACCTGGGTCAGTCTCTCTGGCTGGACTACAAATCTCAGCTGAAGAGGAGAAAAATCAGGAAATCCCGAAGTTTCCTGGCTCTGCAGCTCAGCAGATGAATCCATTAATTAAAGAAAATATGTATAAAAATGTCCTAATCCCAGGACCAGGATGTTTTTTCACTTTCACAGGATATCACTGCATTTCTGTCCCTTTCCTTAAGACCTCTGGCCACTGTTAAATATGGGATTTTCTTTCTTTTTCTCTAACCAGTATAAATATAAAGCAAGTGGGAATTTCTAGCACTCCTTTCCCCTCCTTTCTTCCCTTTTAAAAAAGAAATGTGGGTTTATTTTCATTGCATTTTCATATGATATGTACCAGCACGTTGCTATAAAGCTTCTTCATTTCCTCACATCTTTTTGACAGCTGGGAGAGATCCCCTTCATATTTCTGAATTAAATCCTGTAATAAAATAAAACCTCTTAATTTGCTGCAGGAGCACACGATTAAAGCAGTGAAAACAAAATCATTCAAGGCAAAATTTCCATGTCATAAAAATTTCACATTTCACAAAAGAGCAGCACACACACACATCCCTTTGCAAGTATTAAGGCATCAAAGAAAAAAAAAGAAAAAAAAAAAAAAGGAACGTTGATGTTAGAGAATTTTAGCTGCAGTATAAAATGACAAAATCTAAATCCATTAAAAGTGGCAGAGGCAGAGAAGCATCACAAGGTCCTGATTTGCAGCATTTTGGCCTTTTTGCCTGTGCAGCACACCCTGACAGTTTCAGGTTCTCAAAGGGCAGGAACAGGGCTGTAGAAACAAGCCTGGAAATAAAATTTCTTCATTTTGGCTCATTTGTGAAAGACACGTTTTCAACAGCCTGCAACAACTTGAAAACAACTCCCTGCTCCGCACGGGCTGCTCCAGCCTGGGGACTGGGAATGGTCTGTGGATAATCAGGATATTGTCATTCTGTGTCCCGTCACAGGGGTGGAACTGGATGGCCTTGAGAATCCCTTCCAAACCATTCCATGATTCTTCCACCCTCCCTAAACCCCCTTCGTCCGAGGGCAGAAGAAATTGTCACAAATTCACTCTAAAATTCCTGTTATCCCCAAGTGCAGCCACGGGGCCGCCTGCTCCTCGTCCTGGGATGCAAAAACAGGAGATGCAGAAACCCTGGAAACCCTCCCCAACCTGAGACTCCCTCAGCAGGGAATAAAAAACCATTTTCCCTCAAACTGCCCCGGTCCCAGCACTAACTCCCAGGTTACTCCTCCCTTACTCCAGCCCACAGGAAGGCTGTGGCTGATTTACCTTCAGCTCCTTGCAGAACTGGGACTCCTGCGCTGTTGCCTTGCTTGCTTTGGGTTTAATCAGCCTCCTGCACTGGATGAGGTTCTCCAATTCTTTTTTTAAAACTAACAGAAGGGAAGGAAAATGAAGAATTTCACCGGCATGAAGAGGTGTCCAAAGGGCTGCAATTGTCTAATTTAGGGCACTAGGAAAACACAGCAGAGTGTGGATGCACAACACATTTATCCAGGAGTATTAACTTCCTGCTGTGAGGCAGAGCTCCTGAAAGAGGCATTTTCTCAGGGAAAAAAATGTGCTCACATCCCAGCAAGTGCAGGATAATGAAGAGGGGAGAGCGTGGTAAATGCAGCAGCCACAAATCTGAGCTTGCCTGGCCTGAGCACTGGGATCAGCCACGGAAATATCGCCCTTCAAACCCACGGGGTGTGCAGGAGGGTCTGTGATAAATGTCATTTCCACCCACTGGCACTCTGCTGTCAGCTCTCAAAGGGTTCAGTGTAAAACCCACGGAGCTCATGGGACTGTTCCATGGGGAGCTGGAAATCCAGTTTACAAAACCCAGCTTACAAAATCCAATTTACAAAACCCATCTTCCCAAAATCCAGCTTACAAAACCCATCTTCCCAAAATCCAGTTTACAAATTCCATCTTCCCAAAATGCAGCTTACAAAATCCAGCTTACAAAACCCATCTTCCCAAAATCCAGCTTACAAAACCCAGTTTACAAAACCCATCTTCCCAAAATCCAGTTTACAAATTCCAGCTTCCCAAAATCCAGCTTACAAAATCCAGCCTACAAAACCCAGTTTACAAAATTCATCTTCCCAAAATCCATTTTCCCAAACCCATCTTCCCAAAATCCAGTTTACAAAACCCGGTGTCTTCCCAAAATCCAGCTTACAAAACCCATCTTCCCAAACCCATCTCCCCAAAACCCATCCTCCATTTGAATAACCTGGTTCTGTCCCTCCTGTCGACTTCACTGGTGCTGGAGCCCTTTCCAGAGAAGGAAACCAGTTTGTTTCCAGAAGGTTCTTGAACTCCAGGAAGTTTTCTCCTGCTGCATTCCCACTCCCATCTCCCAGAGACTCTCCCAGCCATCACAGTGATGGAGCTCTTGCACCACTTAACTTTTGTATTTTATGATAAACTCTATTTACCATGGTCAGTACATTTTTTTACATTTCTAAACCACCTGGACACTCCTCAATATTTCTCTTTTTTTTTAATTCTTCACAGTAACACAGCAGGTTAAGCATCTCCATGGCAACACTTCACCCCAATGTTTTGAACCTTTAACTCTCTTTACAAACCACAGAAGTGCAGTGAAAACCTGTTCCAAATGACTGCACAGTGCATGCAAATCTGCCTCGGAGTGTAGAAACCACATTTACATACCATCAACTTCAGCACTGAGCCCCTTCATGGACGCTGGACAGGCAGAGAGAGGAGAAAAATCACAATAAATATCATTTACACAGTGAGAACGGGATTAGCACAGAAGCACAAGGACTTCATTTTTGATTTGTTGATTATTTCCCCCCCTTCCCTCCTCTCACCATCAGGGACAGCTTCAAACTCCGTCAGCTCCTGGGGGAAGGAGGCCAGCTCGGGCTGGTGCAGGAGGATCTGCTCCACCAGGGCGTGCAGGAGGGTGAACGTCCTGTGCCTGCCCCTCAGCAGGGGCAGCTGCAACAGAGCACAGCCACGCTGACACACGGAGCTGTGACCCTCAAACAACACAAAACACCCGAAAGGAGCAGCACAGGGGCTCAGGGATCCCAGGCAAAACAACAGAATTCAACTCCTCCTTCTCGTTTTGCTGTTTCACACTCGCTCCTGGTTCACAGCTGGCCCCCAACCAGCTCACACCATTCCTCATGCCAAGGGATTTTAATATCAGGGCAGATATTAAAGATTTTAATATCAGGGCAGGCAGAGTTTTGGTGTTCTGCCTCGTCAGAGACACAATTCAGCAGCACAAAGCCAGTGCTGCTGCCTGGAGTGGGGGAGCACAGCCTGTGATCACAGGCAGGAGAGAATTCAGGGTTAAACGGGGTTCTGTTCTCGTGTAACCCAGGGAGGGTGGGAAAATGTGAGCTCCTCATTAGGAATTATTGCCTCTCCACACCCAGGGAGAGCTCAGATGCACAGCTAACAAACTCAGAACAGGATGAATTAATTACTTATTAATTACAGGAGAATGTTTACTCACTTTGGCCAGAGATGACAGCCGGAATCCTCTGGCCGCCTCCTTCCCAGCTTTTTCATTCAGGTGGTTCCCCATGGCCAAAATGTACTCCAGGACAGCCACAAACTTTGGGCTGGACTGCAGCTGCTTGCTGGCTTGGATATTCTGGATTATCAGCTGGAACACACAGGCCTTCCCTCAGACTGGAAATGTGGATAAATCCCTGGTGTCCGTGCCCTCCCTGTGCCACCCTCCGTGTCCCCACCTGAAGTCCCTCCCTTGCCCAGGGACATCTCCCTGTCCAAGCCCTCAGGATTTTCAGCCAGCCCAAACTCCCCAAGACAAAGCTGTGTTGGCACAGCCACCCCAAAAGGAGTCACAACCTTTCAGTCCTGCCAAAACCACCCCGGCCTCCCGTGCACAAACTGTGCTTTGCTGTTTGATTGCCCAAATTTCAGGGATCAGGGGAAGCAGAGCCTGGAGCTCCATCCTTCACCTCCCTCCCTTCCATCCACACCAGCTCAACGCTGTTATCAAAATTCTCAGCACCGTTTCCCCACAAGGAAGAAGAATAATTTCCTGTACTCAAACTCAGAAATTCAGTTTTCCCAGGAATGCCACCTCCCTTCTAGGGCCACAGGCACAGGAGGTGATTTTGTTCCCAGTTAAAACATTTGTATTTCTTTAGCACCACACCTCCTTTCATCAGTCACCAACATAGAAATTTAAAAGCAGGGAGAGGATGAAGCACATGAAAGCTGTTGTTAAAGCATTTATAGCACAGCTCAGGGCCAGGGAGAGCTGAAAGCCAAGATTCACACCGTCCCTTAGGATTTTAGGTGGTTTAAAAATAGGTGTTAGCATGCATAAGAACACACTTAGACACTAATTAGCTCTTCAGTGAGCATTAAATATCCATCAAAGCAAACAGTGCGTGGAATAACTTTCCAATATTCAACATTTGGCTTCAGTGGAGGACAGCAAAGGTGCAGCTGCACCAGGCAGGGTCAGGATCTCTGCACCTCCCCTGTGCTTTCCATCTGCTCCTGCTCTGACCTCCCCTCACAGGGGTTTTGATCACAGGGTAAAGACCTGCTCTGGCAGAACTTTCACATTTTATTTTCATTCCCATGCAGAATGAGGGCAAAACCTCTGAAATGTTTTCAGGGTGTGGAAATTCTTGTTTTGAATCAGAGCATGGACAGAACCTGGCGGGTGAGGCCCGGATCCAGTCACGGGTCTGGCTCTGGTTGAGTCCCCCCACCCTCAGGTCACCCTGGAAAAAGGCAGAGAGGGACCTGAGGTTCCCAAAAATTTCAGTCCAGAGCTGTAATCCTTAGGGGGAACAGCTCCCTCAGCCTTCAGGAAATAATAAATCTCTTTGAGATTTGTCAAATAAACTTTCTCCTTGTCTTAGACTGATTCTTTCAGCTCATGGGGCCAGAACCTCCCCACAGAGGGAATTGAATTCTAATGGTGAAATTCACTTCTGTCTTATCACTGGCCAAAGAAGGAGGAAAATTTAAGGACTCCAAATGAAATTTTGAACATCTTTTCCCATTCTTTTCTGCCTCTTTTGTGGAAGTCTCTTCTACTGCCACGCCCATTATCTTGAGCTTTGGTGGAGTAAGGACGAGATTAAACACACAAATGGAAAAAAAAAAACAAAAACCAAAAAGAATCCTGCCAAAGTACACAGCTTTGAAATGTGCACTGAGGAGATTTGGGGCTCTCTTATCAAAGCCACAGATGCTGGTCACAAACACACCACGAGCGCTCCTTATTGAAATTCTCATCCAGAGGTTTTTAGCTCTACGAGGGTTCAGTGCACTCTGAGGGTGCCCAGCACTTTTCAGAACGGCTGGAAATAATTCTGAGATGGCTCTTCAGGTGTGCTTTGTGAAGCAAAGGGTTTAATAAATGAGAAAATAACAAACAATACAGAAACAAAAGAACAAAGCCATGCTCAGGTGCCAGAGAAGGCTCAGACACGTGGCTAAGACACCCCAAAAATGCACTGAGCACCTCTGTGCTCCTGATTAAATATACAATGATCAATTGTATAATTAATATATAAATTTATAAATAAATATATTTAAATTAAAATATAATATATGTCTTGCTGCCAATAGAAACAGACACAGATTTTGGGAAACATTTCCAAAGCCCAGCCAGTGGCCCTGTGCTGGCACTGGCCCAACCACGGTGAGAGAAACAGGGAAAGTTCTGGTGCTTCTCCATAAAGGGGGTGAAATTGGAACCTTTTGGGGTGAAATTGGAACTTGATCCTTCTTTGGGACCGTCTGGGTGTGGAAGTGCCCTCAGCCCCTGTGGTACTCACGGGCTGCAGGTCTCGGATGCTCTGGGGGAGCTCCCGGGCTCTGAGCAGGAGATCCAGGCGCTGCCCCAGCTGGGGGATCTTGCACATCTGCACAGGATCGAGCAGGACAGGAATAAAAACTCTCAGTTACACCAAAACCTGCATGTACCCTTCATGATTTATGGAGCAGTCCAGCTGTGCCATGGTTTGCATCATTTCTGTGCTCATTCCTTCATTTTGTTCTGGGCTTTGATCCTGTGGGTGAGCCCTGGCACATCCCTGCAAATCCACTGGGGCACACATTGCTAAAATCAACTGCTAAAATCATTGCTAAAACCAATCCCTTCCTGGGAGCAAAACTGGTTGGATAAATATAATTTTATAGATGATGGCTTCTCGATTTGGGGAATCTAGATTGAGGTCAGGATAAATCAGTTCCTGCTCTGTAGGGAGCAGGAGTGTGACTTGGAGACACAAAGGGACCCACAGTTCTCTTTTTGTTTGTCTCAACTCTTCATCAGAATTATCCTTTTATACTGATTTTGGGAGAGACTGTAAATTTAAGTTCTGAACAACAGCTTCCTGTGGTGGTTTTGGCTTGGAGAATGTCCTAAAAGTAGGATGTGGTGTCTTTAATAAATACTGAAACTCCTCACCTCCAGCATAAACTGATCCACCACGTGCAGCTCTGAGCAGGAGCCCTTGAAGGACAGGTACCTTTCTGCATCTTTGGGCGTGGGCAAGTACCTGCAAAGAGAAAAATTAAAATTGGGTGTCCTCTTCCTCTTTACTCTGATAAAACAATGATTCCATTCCCTGCCCTGGAATTTCCCACATTTTCTGTGGTTTATGTGTTTGATATTTATCGCTTATCCTGTGTGGGTGTTTGAACCAGCCGTGAGGTGGGAAGGGCCCTGCAGACACCCCCGGACATCTGGAAATGCCTCTGTGTAGAAAAGAGCCAGAATGTCCAGCTGGAGGTGTGCAGAGAATTTAGAATGGCAGAATGGTTCAGAAAAGGTAAAAACGTGGGACAGGGGAGTTCAGGCCCTGCTTTCCAAAGAGTTTGGATCCTTTCTCACCTCTGTTAACACAAAATCACAGAATATCCTGAGCTGGGAGGGACCCCAGGATCCTCCTGTCCATCCTGGCCCTGCACAGACCCCCCAACAACCCCAGCCTGAGGGGATTTCTCTCTTTATCCTGATTTTTGCATGGTTTTTAACTTGCTTAAACAGTGACAGCACAACCCCCAGACCCACAGCTTCCTCCCTTCTGCACGAGGTCACAGAACATCCCCCAGTGCCACGGATTTTCAGAGGATTGGTGAAAATCTCCTGAAAAAATGTGCCTCCACTTGGAGAAACAAACACAGCAGCAGAGCTGCCTTCCCCTGGAGACCCCCCTGCCTGAGCAGTCACTGGGGGCACTCCCAGAAAAAGGGAATTGATGGCAGAGCGCACAGGTGAGCATGGAAAGGAGCTGAAATAAATATTCATGCCTTAAACTTCTAAATTTGCAGCAAGAGTGATTAAACATTCATGGGCAGAGCTATACATTTCCAGTAGGAGTCAGGGGATTTGCTCAAAGGTGGAGAAAAGCAAATATTTTAGCATGTTAAACACAGGACAAACGCTAAGATTTATTTGACTGTTGTCAATAATTAATATGACATTTCCATTGTAAAATTGCTGGTGTTTGAATTAACTCTATATTGAAGCAGATTAAAATGTAATCCTTTCAGCCCACTTTACCATCAAGGAAAAAAAATGAATTTTCATTTAAAAATAAGTTAGCTGTTGGCAAAAGAAACGGTGTTTATTCATCATTAAAAATTGTTTGAGCTTTTATGCAAATTCATAGAATGCATTTTAAAAGGTGACAGCAAACATCTTCATTTAATCAGAAATCTGATACCCCATAAAAATCTTTAGCTGCATTATGCATAGAAAATGGAACTAACAGATTATCTGGAAGGTTTAAAGCTTAGAGCAGTAAACAATGGGAGCCATGAGAAGGGAGGCACAAAAACACGTGAATGCCTTCCATAAATATCTTTTTACATGAATGCAGCCCTAATGGAATTTGCACAATGAAAAAGATCCCCATTTCTCTGAAAGAAAAATGAGGTTTGGAGAGATGTGGAGGGCTTTGCTGTTGAGACAGGAGGATAAAGAATCATTCAGGGGTGGAGAGGTTTCTGTACCAAATCCATCCTTGAATTTCCAGTGTTATCCCACCACCTCCTCAGGACACTCTGCTCCCTGGTCACAGGTTGAAAATGGAATTTTGGCTTTCACCTGAAGTATTTTTCACTCTCTAACAGCAGGATTTTGCTGCTGTTCCCTGGCTCAGACTCTCTGGCAGGCACAATTTGCTCTGGGGGGATTTCCCAGCCCTGGACCTGTCTGGGCTCCTGTCCTGCCCACGGGTTCTCATTAACTGGAGCTCACAGCTCCCAAAGGTGACATTGCCCACTGGGACACCTAAATTTGGGGCCCTGTTAAGTTTGGGTTACTTTTGAGTTTTGCTAAATTTAAGTTTTATCAAGTTTAAGCGATAATAGATTTATATCCTATTAATTGAAAGGTTTTACATGTAGGTTTTGTTAAGTTGATACAATTTAAGATTCTTTTGCCAAAATTCATTCACATTTAGTTTAAGTATTAAATGGAGCTTTTCAGAAGTGCAGAGTGCCCTCCTTGTGTGGTGCCAAGCCCAGCACAGAGCACGGGGAGTGCTGATGCCCCATGAGAATTCCTGTCTGCTCCTTCAGTTTTCCAGAGCCTTGGGAATCCCAGCCTTCATTTGGAGACCAATCTCAACTGCTTCACTTACACTCAAAACTCTCAGGGTGGAAAAAAAAACTTGCAGCTTTCTTTCAGTGCAAGATTTGCACAGGGATTGATCGATTTTGGCAGTAAATAATAATCCCAGGGACAGGGTGCTTGAAGCCAGAGAGCATCGTTGAATCCTTGGAATTATAAACACAGAGCGATGCAGGAATCAATATCCCTGCCACAGCCCAGTGCTGGGAATATTCCCTCTGCACTGCTGCCATCAAAGAAAGACTTCAAGGAAAAAATATGACATTCCAAGCTTCATTGCCATCATTATTATTATTATTATTGTCTGATGGCAAAGAGCCCAGAGGTCTTAAATCAGGGATGCCACAGCAATTTCAGCAGCCTGGAGAGAGATCCTGGACTGAGCCTGCAGAGCCAGGACTGAACCCTGAGCAGCAGAGTGGGGTCAGAGCTTCCCTCGGAGGTGGGAGCAGGGAATTGGGGCTGCAGAAATCTCCTTTCCCTTTTTGCCTCTCCAGAAACAGCCCCGAGGCACTGCAGGGCACCTCCACATCCAGGGCTGTTCCCTGCAGTTGTTTCCTGCCCATTTCCAGCCCTGCAATAAAATATTTCTGTCCTCATTGAGCCTCTGGGCTCAGATTTTCAGCAGTCCCCTCAGGGGGCCACGCAGCAGATCCCAGTTTGTGTGCACCAGTTTAACTGGGAGAGCTCTGGGACAGCAAGGAAACACCTCCCAGAACTGAAAAAAACATTGAAATACCCCCTGTCCCACCCATGTCCCCTCATGCTTCAAAGCCCATCACATAAAATAAAAGGAATTCCATGTTCCAGGTCTGGCCTTCCTCACATCCCCTCCCCAGCACACACAGGATCCTGCACAATTCCAAATTCCCGTCTCAGAGCAGGGTTTCAGGGCCAAAATTAAACTGATTCCACAAGAAGCAGAAACATCAATTATTTACTTCCACACTTTCTCTGCCAATGTCTCCTTTTTCCCGGTTTTCTTTAGCAGAACACTCATTATTTGTCTTGTTTGGAAGCAAGAATCAGTTTCACATCAAGCTTTTGCATGTAAAAATGTTGATTTAAATGGCCCAAGTATCACAGGGGGACAGGGATGTGGCACAGGTCCCACTTCTTTCCTTTGTTTCTACATCTCAAATTATTCAAAAAGATCAAATCCAGCTCCTGTGAATTTCTCATGCTGATAGTTTGCTTACACCCCTGAAATCTGCCCATTTTGGTAAAAGCTACAGAAATCTCCACTCTGCTTTAAACCCCCAGATCTCTTACAAATATACAAAAAATCCCAATATCCCCTAAACCTCCTTTAACTCCTGCCTGCCTTCCTCCTCTCCAAATTCTGCCTTCTCCAAGAGGGCCCAAAACCCAAACAATTCCCCCCAAAATCACCTTCTCAGGGCTGTGATCTGCTCGTCTGTGAGCCCGCCGCTCTCCTCGTGGATGATGAACAGTTTGTCCTTCAGCTCGCCTGGTTTGATGTGGAAACTTTTAAGGAAAATATCTGGGGAAAAAGGATTCTTGGGTTACTCGGGAAGGAAATGCTCGAGGGAAGGAAAATCACAAAAGTACTTAGCAGAATTTAAAAAAAAGACAGAATAAAAAATATTTAGCAGCTGCTGTCATAAGGCAAAAACTCAGTCTTCATATTTCCTTTAAATTTACATAGCAGTCGTCAAGGAAAACCAAATCTGAGGATGATTTTCTTGTCTCTTACTGATACCTGCTCCCTGTGTGGCAGAAATTTCTTTTTTCAACAAGAATCCATTAGAGAACTTGGATTTTATTTGTATTTTCCCCTCCACTGGCCTTGACTTTAGTGTGGAGCTCTCTCAGAGCTCTCATTTTCCTCTGGTGTTCACAACTCCACTCAAAAATCTCCAGAATTTTTAACCCACTGGCATTTTGGAGCTTCATCTTTTTATTCATTAATTAAAGGACTGTGGTTTGCAGCACTTGCAGGAAGATTAATCAGAGTTCTCAGGATCAAATTAACTTTTGATCTGAGTAATGTCCATTATAATCAGGATATGCCAAAACTCTCAGTGATGAGGATAAGATTAAGAAAGGGATGTGGAACATCCCAGAGAAAAACACTGTGAGAGGAACAGGATCAAAAGGAGGAATGGTGCCTTTTTAGAGCAAAAGAAAGACATTTCCTCAAAGAAACTGCAATAATTTACCAGATAAAAGTGCTGTTACAAGATTCTTTTATCTGCAACAGCACTTTCCCATCGCTCTTCCTTTTAACCCTTCCAATTGTCAGTCAAGGGATGCAACAATCCCGAGTTATCTCCATTTACATTTCCCAATTAAAACTCTACACACTCTCCAAAACACATTTTTTCTTATTCATATTCATCAAGATGAAATCATTAAAACTTCAGAATTGACGGCCCCAAATTCTTTACACATGTAACCATCTAAAGCCTTTCCACCAGGATAAAACAGCAATCCCAAACACCAAGGGAGCCATTTCCACTGGATTCCCAGAGGAAAATTCGACCTTTTCTTGAGGATCATCTCTGCTCCAACAGAGCCACATCTGTCACTGCATGGGGAATTATTTCAGATTGCTTCCAACACCCTGACCAGCAGGGTGTCAGGTTTGCATTCAGTGCTCCTTTGTACTATTCCACTTGTCTTATTTGATTTTATTTTTATCCTTTTGTTGTTGTTTGTTTCTTCTCTCTCTATTAAATTTTATTTCTGACTTGGAGTCTCACTGGTTTTGCTTTCAAACCAGTACAATCTCTGCAGCATCAAGGGCCACATTTGGAACAACTGAGCCATGGGGTCCCTTTTTTACCACGAGAGAGGTCCTGAATTAAAAAGTGATTTACACAACCCTGATCACTGCCTGTGGAATGCAGAAGGAGCAAACAGCCAGTGCAGGCAGAGCCCAGCCCGGGCTCCCAAAATGAAACACAAAGTTGTGTTTTGTGTCAGAGAAATGAAGAAAATCTGTGTAATTGTAGCTGTGGAACACGGCCATGGGACAGTTATAAAGATGAGTTCTAATAAACAACTGAAGAAAGCATGGAAGGAAGTTTTTGAATAAATCTTTTGCTTGCAATTACCTATTATAAGTCTCAAGCTATTCTGTAATAAGTGTATTTAATTATAACTTTAGAAGCTCGCTTTGTATTAAAGAATTTTTAACTGTAGTTTTGGAATGTAAAAAGCCTTTTAGACAGAAGAGGGAAGTAAGAAGGGTGCCCAGGCCTTTCACAGAAGGTGGGAAAACATCCTGGACACAAAAAAAGATTTCAGCTCACTGATTGATGGCTCCTGAAGAGGGAAACTAAAATCACTATTGAAGATTGATGGAGCTGGAAAATAGAAATGGAGCCCCACATCTGGAAACTGAACCCCACATCTGGGAGAAATATCCTGGATGTACATCCTGGAATATTGAAATATCGAAATAGATCTCAATAGCCTATAGAATTATACAGGACAAACTATGGATTTATGACTGTTGAGTATTGAATTGTGACGTTAAAACTAGAAATGGAAACTGCTGAGAAAGTTTGAATATGTATGAATATAGCAAATAAAATCCCAGCAGGTCCAGCAATGGGTGTGCAGTCGGAAGGGAAAATCGCTCCGCTGTACCCAGCGCTGTCTTTGCTCACACTTTACCACGCTCATTAATTAATTATTAAATTGGATTGCTGCTTGATCTATCGGCCGTGTCAAGCGTCTCATTTGTAACACCAGGGAGCAGCACGCAGCCCCTGCTCATCACTCACTGAAGTTGTGAGCAACTTTCGTGTCCAGCAGGATGTGCTGATTCACCGGAGGCTCGCTGTCCAGCAGCACCGCCGTGTCCTGGCTCTGGAACTGCTCGCACAGCCTGCACACATCGATCTTCCTCCTGCACGGCTCACACGAGCCCCAGACAGATTTCTGAATCTAAAAATACGGGAGGGACACAGGGTAAACAAAAAAGGAGAACGGAGGTCCTTTGTTCCATGCAAACACAGAAAGGGGCATCCAGGCCATTCCGTGGCACAGCTGGGTTCTTGTAACCGTCCCTGTCACACAGGCTGCAATATTTAGGTTTTGTTTTTTTCCTTTAACAGGCTCATCCTCACCTTGTCACAAGGAACGACGTCCCAGTGAAAGGCTTTGGTTCTCTTTGCTGCTGGGGAGAGGCTGCAGGGCTGCGGGAGGGCAGGGGGGGCTGGAGGGGCTGGAGGGGCTGGGACTGGGGATGGGAATGGGGATGGGGATGAGGATGAGGATGAGGATGGGGCCGGGGATGGGGTTGGGGCCAGGGCTGGGGTTGAGGATGAGGATGGGGATGGGGATGGAGCTGAGGCTGGGAATGGGGATGAGGATGGGGCTGGGGCCGGGGATGGGGTTGGGGCCAGGGCTGGGGTTGAGGATGAGGATGGGGATGGAGCTGGGGCTGGGAATGGGGATGAGGATGAGGATGGGGCTGGGGCTGGGGATGAGGATGGGGATGGAGCTGGGGCTGGGGCTGCCTCCCCCTCTGCAGCTCCTGCCAGGGGGGCTGCAGGCTTGCTCAGGCTGCCCCTGGCAGGACTCCCACCCAAGCTGGGAGCCTCCTCCTGCTGCTCGTTCACAGGCACAGTGAATTCCTCGTAGTCAGCCTCGGGGGAGCTGCGTCCCGGGGGTCCCCGGTGGGGCAGGGGGGCAGCGCTGCCCGGCTGGCAGTGCCCCTCCAGCAGGGACAGCCACTGCCCCTGCAGCCTGCCCGCAGCCTCCGGGCTGCTGCTCTGCACCGTGCGGGGAATCCGGAACCTGCAAGGGAAAAGAGCATCCAGAAACTCCTGGAGGGTGGGCAGCACGCTGCCCAGCCAGGCTCTGCTCCGAGCACAGCCATGCTCAGCTGATGCCCTGGCACAGGAGCCCAGCTGGCCTTTTCAGAGTGAGCTGCTCTCGAGTTTGGCGTGGGAGAGCTGAGGTCTGGCCAGGAGCTCATTGTCCCTCCTCTCCCCCTGGGGAAGGAGCAGCGTGCTCCACCTGCCTGGGGGGAGCTCAGAACCCGCTCCCCTGAGCTGCGTGAGGCATCTCCTCCCCAGCCCCACCAGGGGCTCAGGGCATCAGCTCAGCTCCGCCTTGGATTCCTCCTGAAAATCCTCACCTGCTGGAATTCTGAAGGCTGAGGATTTCAGGCTTTCTGTTCTAAAAGGCACTGACCCTCAGGCAGGCACTGCATCTGATCTGAGGCCATGGAACAGGCTTCCAAAATTCAGTGACAGCACTGGGGCTGTGGAGTGTAGTTTGAATAGAAGTGTGTGATCTCACAGGGTGAAAAACTTAGATTTAAGATTTCAGTATATGGTAATACATATGGGGCAAGATGAAGGATCTTGGGCATTGTCTAAGTCCTTCTTCTTCACCTTCTTCTCCTTGGTTTCAGGTGGATTTTTTAATTGGGTGAGAAAAGTCTGCATTGTGGACCTTGGGTGGTCATTATTGGGTCAAAAGCATAAATAACATAGGTGTCATCTCATTACTGGGTGATTAGCACTTAAATAACCTTGAAAAGAGTTAAAAGTGCTCCATTTTACCTTCATTCCCTAACCTGCCAGCCAGAACTCATGGCTTGTGGGACTGTAACATAGACAATAAATAATAAACAGAGTCCAAATGCAAACTTCATCTCTCGTGCCATTAATCCCGACCTTGGCAGGAAGAGCAGCCAGGACTGTCCCACTCCCCAGGCTCTGCAGAGCAGTGGCAGGGGTGAGCTGTGCCATTTGGTGCCCTCATTTCTCCAGGGCTGTCACTTTACCCTGGGCCACTGAGCTCCTCTGCGACTCTGCGTTAACGAGTTATTAATTACTGGCTGCACTTACAGGTAATGGTGATCTCTGGTGTGAAGGGAGAAGGTGCTGCAGCCATCCCTGCTGAGCCCCACGGTCCCAGGGGACAGGGGAACCGTGGCTGTGGGGCTCCTGTCCCCCAGCCCAAGGCTGTACAAAGCCAATTCTCCTTCCCGCAGCTGTGCCAGGCACCTGCAGGACAAGGGAGGGACACACAGCTCATTCCTCACCGGCTTTATTTACACAGCCTCCAAATGTCAATAAATCTCCACGTTTTTACAGCGTCCTCCGTGGAAAAGTCAAAAATATCAATAGTAGAGCATAAAGTATTTGAGATGTTCTCATTTGAGAGTTTCTTGGTTTTGTCTGTAACCTAAATAAAGGGTGACATAAAATCTGAACAGCCTGCCATGCCCAGTGAGAGCTAAAATTAAATCTGAGTATCAATTAAAAATTACCCAAGTCGTGATAATTTTTTAGCCATGCTCTGTCCCTCCCTCTCCATTTATTCCTCATTTATTTGGGATGGTGGATCTTTGGGACTCTGAGCTTTTGAAGGAATCCCCCTGTGACTGAGCAGTGCACAATGTGACAAAGCTGCAGAGTTTCTGTGTCTTCCAGGTTTCTCTCCACCGAGTTACAAACAAATCACCAAATTTAGCTCCCAATCATCCAGTCCAATATCCCTCTCTCTTGGAAATCCAAGGGGAACTCCTCCGGGACCCCCTCATTCCCAGGAGTCACTGGGCAGGAAAGGGTTAAAGTGCTCCGCTCTTGAGGGCTTCCAGCAGAAGTGGCAGTGCCAAAATTTGGGGAAAAGCTCTTTAAATTATAATTAAAGAAGAAATTGCCTGAGCATTCAGAGCTTCCACTCCAGCAGAATCCTCTGCTTCAGCCTCTCCTCTGGAACTCTGCCCTGACCTTTATAACAAAGGTCCCAATAATTAAATAAGAATAAAACTTCTTGGGTTTTACTGTGGGTTTTATTCTTATTTAATTTTTATTCTTTTGCCTTCTCATTTTCTGGAGGGTTTCTGCCTTTCTTTACCATTCTGGCAGTTCTAGCAAAACTCTCTTTCCCTCCCCTCTCTCTTCAAGGTGTGGCTGGTTGATTAAGGTGTTCTATGAAGAATTTAAATAAGTTTAGCTACTCCAGAACAAATTAAGCATAAACCATAAATTGCATCTATTCCCACACAAACAGTCAAAGTGATAAGAATTGTTTAATGGAGCTGGCAGTGCTATTGATCTCCCCTTTCTTCCAGGCAGGGACTCATGGATTAATCGGATCTCCTGATGCTTCCACCATCACTTACTTTGTCAAAAATTAAAATAAAACAGGAGGAAGAGAGAGGATTAACACCAAGAAGAAAACAACAAGGGCTTTGCTTCACAAGATAAGCAGAAATCAATTTTTGTTTGTTAACAAACCTGTTCAGTGTTGCAAGGTAACAAATCCTGGGCACACCCCAGGATTGTTTTTACAGCACGTACAGTGGTAGCCTTTTCAAAGCAATTAAAATAATTTTCTGTGAACTGTGAAGTCTTTTGAGATAATTGACCCGTGCAGATAATTACAATGTGATTTTTTTTTTCATTAGCTAGACAGAATTTTTTTCCTCTCTCTTTCTCTCCTTTGATGGTTTAAGAAATTTCCAGGATTTTGGGAGCTCTCTCAGGGAAGGGTGGTTTGTTTGCAGAATGAAGAGCAAACCATGGAAAACCACTGGATTACTGAGAATGGAGGGAAAAGTCAAGAGAGGAACAAAGTCCCAGCACCAGAATCGTTCTGAGCACCATCCCCATCACAGATTTGTGCTGCCAGTGCTCCCAGCAGGCTCCAGATCACAGCTTTGGTTTCTTGGGTACCACTACTGCCCTGACAGCTCCTTGCACTGCTTCCATCTCTTGCAGATTGGGCAAGAGATGGAAGATACCTTTACACTTAAAAAAATAAAAATGAAATAACAAAACCCAGAGTTCATACTTCACCCATTCAGTGGAGGTTGAAGTGTTCTGCTGCAAATCCAGCAGCCCTTCGTGGATCACATCCCATTCTGCAGCTCTCCCGGGGCAGGACTCCACTGGCCTCTTGCAGGAATTGCTCTGTGTCACTCTGCTCAGCAGGTAAATTATCTAAACAATAAGTGGCAGCAGAATTCTTACTGCTACATTTGTAATTTTAATAGTAAAAATACAAATAGTCCTAGTAAAGAACTGTTATTCCTATTCCCACACCTTTTCCCGGAAGCCCCTTAATTGCAAAATTACAATAATTTAGAGGGAGAGGGTTTGCATTCTGCATCCCAAGGGAAGCTCCAGCCTGTCTTTCCAAACCTGGACACATTCCCAGGAATGAGCCCACCCCTCCTGTGCCTGCTGGGTGTCCCCATCCCGGGATTCGGGGGGTTCTCAGTGTCACCTTCCTCTTGTCCTCGAGGGTCACCGCCTCCAGCTCGTAGCCCTGCCTGCCGTGGAAGGCGATGCTGAGGCGCCTCCTCTCGGCGTCCTCGCAGCCCTTGACCTGCGAGAAAGGGAACTGCTTCTTTATGGTCCCTTTCTCGATGTTAAAGATGGTCCTGGTGTTGAAGTCAAGCTGAAATGGGAAATTCTGCATCACTTGAGGCCGTCTTTGTTGAAAGGCAAAGGCAGCATCCCGATGAAGGTGTTTAGATAAAAGATCAGAATAAATATAATTTTAAAATTCCACCAAGATATTGCCCAATGTTTGTTTTAGTCACAAAAACTCCCAGATATTCCTTATAAACTGTGTTTCCACACATCTCTTTAGATGAATATGCATCAATTTATCACTCTGGAATATTATTTCTATTTAAATTTTCCTTGTCCTGCAAAGCCCAGTGCAGAAACTTCCTCTCAGCACAAAGAAAGGCAGAACCACCCATCCAGTTCCTCACTCCTCCGATCTCTGAGATGCAGCTGGTTAGAAAAGCAGTTCTGAGTTAAAAGTTAAAAACTTTTACGTGCAGACCACACCGCCAAATGCCCACACTGTGGCCTCTCCCTCTGTCCTGTTTATGGCAGGAAACCTCCAAAGCAGAACCTTTCTCATGATTATCTGAAGGCTTTTGGTAATTAGAGAACTGAAATTAAGATAATCCAGATTCCCAGACTGATAACTTCCACATCTACCGCACGTCTCTCCATTCTTCCACTTCATGCCTAAACAAATAATCATTTCATTCCAAAAAAAATGGTGGAAAATGCTGGAAAAATTATATTTTTGTACAGTTAAGATGTAAATAAAAACCATCCTGTAGCATGCATGGTTTGGACTCATTCATTGTCAAATTTTGTCCAAACTATGAGAAGTTTTAGTGAAATCCAGGAAAAAATCATGAAAGCTTTGTCTCTGATTTCATGAAAGCAGGAAATCACCATCAGAAGTTTGCTTTCATATATTTGTATACGCTGCACCAAAAGTGAGAACTTTTAAAGCTACCTGCAAAATCCGTTTCTGCCAGCGGTAGTGTTTGTATTTGTAGATAATGAAGTTAAACTGGGAGCCAGTTAACAAATCCTGTGGATCCTGGAAAATAAAACAGGAATCAGCAGCACAGCCCACACTGGGATAACTTTGGCCACCAAATCCAGGTGTTCTCAGGTGAAATCCCTCTCTGTGAACAGAGACAACACTGGAGCCCTGCAGGAGAGCTCCACATGGAGATAGATAGAAGCATCCTCCTGGCTTTTGTTAATTACCTTAATGAAGATGAGGGAGGGATTATTCACAGTAATGACTGGGGGATGGCTTCACACTGACAGAGAGAGGTTGGATTAAATATGAGGGAGAAATTATTTGCTGTGAGGGTGGTAAGAAAAAATCTTCCAGTGCCCGGAGGAGCTGCAGGGAAGAGGGAGAGAGATTTCCAAAGGATGGAGGGACAGGACAGGAGGGAACAGCTTCACACTGAAAATAAGGAGGTTTAGATGGGAGATTGGGAAGAAATTGGGAAGAAATTCCTGCCTGTGAGGGAGGGGAAGCTGTGGCTGCCCCTGGATCCATGGAAATGTTCCAGGCCAGTCTGGACGGGGTTTGGAGCAGCCTGGGGCAGTGGGAGGTGCAGGAGGTGGAACAAGATGAGCTTTAAGGTCCCTTCCACCCCAAACCACTCTGTGATTCTGCAGTTCCGTGCTTCTGCCCCACATTTATTCACCCAGGACTTGTTGCTACCCTTGGAATAACAACCCTTGCATGGATCTGAGCTCCTTAATCCAGGCAATGCCACCAGCGCAGCGTTTCCATGGAATGCAGGGCACGGGCAGCACCAGCCAGGCGTACCCGTCCTGTGTGCTCGGGAACTGGGCTGGATGAGATCCCCAAACTGGGATTAAATCCTTGAAAGCAATCCAGACACGCTCCTCAGCCCAGCAGGGCTCTCCAGAGCACCTGGGTGTGTTACAAAATACATCAAAGCCCTGGCCTCACCTTTTCAGCATACACCTCCTTCTGTGCCAAGTGCAGAGCTCCTTCAATGCTCACTTCTTTATTTTTCACCATGTTCATGATTTTGAGGATTTTTTCCTGGCTTAACTAGGGAAAAAAAAAAAGAAAAAGTCAATCAAATGTTTTTAGAGATTGGTTTTTCAGCTGGCTGTGGGGGATACAGAGTGCTCGTGACACAGCCACGGTAGCTGCCATAAAAATACAATTTCACTCATATTTTCTGTTCTACTGACAACCTGCCCAGCAAATATAATCTCCCTTTGAAACCCGGCAATAGTCCACAAGATATCAAATATACAGGGGCTTTTACAACTTTAGAAGATGTTATGGTGATATCTGGAGACAGAACTGCCAGGGGGAAACCTTTTTGAGCTAGAAACCCTGGCAAGAAGTGAAAACATCAATTTTGCATGGGAGCCTGTCTCATCCTGAGTGCAAAGCCCCGCACACGGGACAACATGAAAGAAAAATCAGGAGCATTTGAGATGCTTGGGGTGGAGAGGGGGCAACTGCAGCTGCCACGGGGCCTTGGTGGTGCACATGAAAAGCCAGTGTTGCACTTCCCCTTTTTCTGTCACCAAAAGTGGAGCTTGAGCTGCCAATAAAGCGAATTTCTGTGGGTGCTGAGCGCAGCAGGTGCGGCTGTGATGGCAAAGAGGAACCAGGCAAAGGGAAAAGGGCTGGGCAGGGACAGAGCTGGAGCTGTCACACCTCTGCAGGGCAGGGCTTGGCAGAGGGATGAACAAAACCCCTTTGGGACAGAGCACAGAGCCCCGGGGGTGACAGGCACCCCCCGGCTGGGAGGGCAGCTTGGAAGGAGCAGCAGAGCTCAGGAACTCGGAGTTTTCTTATCCACACTCCAAGATCCAACATTCCCTGTGCCCTGAGAACGAGCGCACGGCCAGGAGAGACTCCAGGGATTCCCAATTGTTATTTTCAAATAATCCAGGTGGAAACCCAGGTGCAGAGCTCAGGACAGGATGTGCAGGAGCAAGGGAAGGGCAGGAGGGCTGGGAAGGGCCAGGGGGATTGGGAAGGGATCAGGGGGATTGGGAATTGATCAGGGGGTTTGGGAAGGGATCAGGGGGATTGGGAATTGATCAGGGGGTTTGGGAAGGGATCAGGGGGATTGGGAAGGGATCAGGGGGTTTGGGAAGGGATCAGGGGGATTGGGAAGGGCAGGGCAGGGGGATTGGGAAGGACAGGAGGGTTTGGGAAGGACAGAGGGATTGGGAAGGGATCAGGGGGATTGGAAATTGATCAGGGGGATTGGGAAGGGATCAGGGGGATTGGGAATTGATCAGGGGGATTGGGAATTGATCAGGGGGATTGGAAAGGATCAGGGGGATTGGGAAGGGATCGGGGGGATTGGGAAGGGGCCAGGGGGTTTGGGAAGGGATCAGGGGGATTGGGAATTGATCAGGGGGATTGGGAAGGGATCGGGGGGATTGGGAAGGACAGGGGGATTGGGAAGGGATCAGGGGGATTGGGAATTGATCAGGGGGATTGGGAAGGGATCGGGGGGATTGGGAAGGGCAGGAGGGTTTGGGAAAGACAGGGAGATTGGGAAGGGATCAGGGGGATTGGGAAGGGCAGGAGGATTGGGAAGGGCAGGAGGGTTTGGGAAAGACAGGGAGATTGGGAAGGGATCAGGGGGATTGGGAAGGGCAGGGGGATTGGAAAGGGATCAGGGGGATTGGGAATTGATCAGGGGGTTTGGGAAGGGATCAGGGGGATTGGGAAGGGCCAGGAGGGTTTGGGAAAGGCAGGGGGATTGGGAAGGGGCCAGAGGGATTGGGAAGGGGCAGGTTATTTTTAACAGCACATTGTTGTTTCACCCCTCTCTTAACTCTCTGCACATCTGGAAACAGGAGGGGAACATTTCCAAAGCCACGAGAGGTGTAAAAGGCATTTTTCAGCTCATGAGAACTGTCAGAATTATTTTTCAGAATTCTGTCTGGCTCACTTGGGTTGTTGGAAATCATGTTTTTGGTATTTTTACTTGCAAACTCCATATCAGACCCTGGCTTGATCATTTTGTGTCTCTGGGGCTTTTCTCTCAGCATGGCACAATTTTTGCAATGTGTTTGTTTTGGTTATATTTTTTCTAAAAAAGAAACAAAATTTCTCATATTATCCACCACCATGCCACTAAGCCAGCCTGTGTTATATTGCCTGATAAAATGTGACTGGAGCAAGCAAACTGAATGTTTTACACAAGACTGAGAACCAAAACTTAGAAAAAAAATTAAATTCTTCTATTATAAAGCAGGCACATTAAGGAAGTACATGAGATTGTGTTAATAATGCACTCACCTGCCAGGTTAAAGCAGTTTGTTAAAAACAGATTAAATTTTGATCACCCTGCCCAAACTCAGTAGAGCCACCCAAGTGATTTGAAAGAACTCACAATTGAAGGAAGAGCGTGGGGCTCCAGACATTCTCTGGAGGGAGAGGGGAGGGTTTTATATTTTTCTGGCCTGGTATAAAATGTGTTCAGTGGGCAGAGAGGAGATTTCTGCCTGGTTCTGGGGCAGCTGCCAACGCTGCCCTGCTCATGACCCCTCCCAGGCCCTTCCTGCCTCTCCCCATTCCCCTGCAAGGACCCACCAGAGGCTTTGCATGAAGTCCAGACAGCACAGAAATATTCCTGGGGTAATCCAGATCTTCCAAGAGCTGGTGAGGAAAATGGGGTTAAAGCCACATCCTCCAGGTGATGCTGGAGCAGGGCAGAGCAGCAGGGACAGCTCTGAGCATCCTGCAGGGAGCAGGGGGAGGCTGCTGGCAGGGCAGGGGGAGCTGGGGCTGCTCCCTCCAAACCCCCTGCCCTCCCCAGCAGCACCTCCGGGCACTCCTGGGCTCCAAGGAAAAGGGGGAAGGATCAGCTCGGGGCTAATTGTGGCTTTTCATTAATTCATTAATTAAAATTCATTAATTTTGGGGCAGAAATCTGATTGGACTCCGCCCTGCCTGCGTGCTGAATGTGTCATTTAAGTGATTTTAAATACAACAGACACAATCTGGATTGTCTTAAAGCTCCAGCTTGGCCTTATCAACTTCCCCTTCCTAATTTATTCACTTTCAGCAGGTCTGAACTCAGCCCAAACACGCTGAGTGCCCCCAGACACTTCCAGGGGGTTTTCTCCTGGACTGGGGTATCTGAAATTCCTTCAGTTTTAATTTGCATGAAATCTCCAGCCAGGTGACTGATGGGGCATTTTTATGTAGCAATACCATCTTTTGTAGCCAGGCCTAGAGACAGGCTAATATTATTTGTCAAACAGAGCTGCTATTCATCAGATAAATTCTCCATCTGGAATAATGTTTTGCATTATTTTTGCAGATCCATATCTGGCTGAACAGTATCTGTCAATATTTATTCAAAGAAGAAGGGATTCATCAAACAGGAGCTTGATTTCCTTGAAAACATTGGAAATTCTGCCACTTCCAGAAGGAGCTGCAGGAACCCAAAGATATTTTATTGCAAAATATATATTAAGATATTTTTTAAATTTTATAAATTGTAAGGTGTATTTATTTCTTGCTGGTATAAAGGTCTGGAGTGATTGATTACAACAACATAAAAATCTCAAAGAACAGTTCTCAGGGGTATGAAGATATAAACTGGTGCCCAGTGACGTGTCCAAAGCACAGTTACAAACCAACAATTGTAACTATTTTCAATATTGAAAATATCACCATACTGAGGATTCTCAAAGCCTGAAAATTGCTTAAAATTCCCTCTGAAAAAAATAAAAATAATAATAAAAAAAGATATTTTATAGGTCTAAATGAGGCAAACACTTCAGATTCTCCCTCAATCCCCAGCGTGAATCCTCCAGCTCCGTCAGCTCTGAGAACTCCTTGGGAAATGGCACTTGGAAAGTAAATTCAGTGTGAAAATTCAGGATAAACTGAGGGGTGCTGCTTGCCCAGGACAGTGATGTGGCTGTGTGCTGCTCAGTGATCTGCTGAAGGACTGCAGGTTTTGTTTATTAAATTTGCAGATTTTGACAGAAAGAACCGCGAGGGGAGATCCGAATTCTGAACAACCTCGACAAACGAGAGCAGCACTAATCTATAATTCAGCACGCAGAGGAACAACAGGAAAATCTGTTCACAGCATTGGCTGAAGAGCATTTTTGTTTTTGCAGAAAAAGCCCAGAAGTTTGAGCAGCTTGCGAAGTGACAGCAGCTCTCAGCACGGTGCTGCTGCAATAAAAGGGAATTTCCCTCGGGAGACTCCTGACAGCAGCAGAACACTGGAATGGGAGAGCTCAGCACTGACAGAGGAATCTGCTGGAGTGGGGGGAGAAGATTTCCACATCTCCAGGAAAGAGCTGGGTGAGTCCAGCTCGGGGTAACGGGAGCAATCAGAGCTTTGGAAAAATGGGATTTCCAAGGGTTGGGATTTCCGAGCCTGGGGCAGGCACAGGCTGCAGGAGCTGCTGCCAAAAGGGAAGGAGCAGGAGGCTCCCTGAGTGGGGTAAGGAGAAACAGAGAGAAATTACAGCAGAAAGGGATTTGCTGAGATGTTTGGGAAATATGAGGATAACACTGAGCCATGAAGGGAAAATTATGGAGTCTCCCACATCCTGAAGAAGAATTAAAGAAACGCTTTGGGCCATATCTAACCTTGTTTTGCACTTTAATTCAGCCCAAGCCTGCAAAGAACTGAAGGTTCCACTGCTTTTCCAGGGGAAAGGGGCTGATGAGGTTTAAAAACCTTGGAGAACTCCATCCAGCTTTTATTTCCAAGGCAGAGATGTCCTGGAATTTCCTGGAAATCTCCTCCAGGCACCTCGTGCTGCTGTGTCAGAGCCACCCTCAACATCACCACAGTCCATGGCCTGAGGATTTTAAATTAGATTTGATTCCAAAGAGTGCTTAAGTGTGAATTTACCCAGCATTTTCTTGGGGTGCTGAGGTACAGTTTAAGTGCTCTGCTACAAAAGGAACTGAAATAACAACATTCTGTGCCTTTAGCAGTGGTAATTAAAATAATCCACAGTGATAAGAAGTATCAAGGATTATCATATTTGCTTATTAACGTGAGAAGCAATTTAATTTTGTGAAGAAACAAAGATTGCTGGGCTGCTTAACAGTGACATCTAATTATTTTGGAGAAAAAGATGCATCCTTCTGCTCACAGGCTCACAGCCTTGTGCCCTCTTGTAAAAAAAGATTCATTCCAAGCAAGAACTGGGCTGCTCAAACTCTTAAATGCTGAACAAGAGATTTCATTCTGCTGGAGGTTTATTAAATCACATTAACACCTGCTAAGCAAAAGGTATGAAGTGCAATGGAGAGAGAGCAGCACTGATTTCATGCACATTTAACCGAGGAGCCAGGTCTCCACGAGTGTCACGTTAATTAGCTGGAACATTTAATGAACAAACCCTTCATTATGTTCTAATCAAAACATGGACTGAGAGCTTGCAAAAAAAGAAAAAAAAACACCCAACGAGCATCCATCTGCTGATGAATTATCATTTCTGACCTGAGTTTTCCTTTCCCCAGGATCCTGGGTTGTGAATAAATCATCCCAGCAAAACTCTGAGGTAAATTTCTCCTTGTCCATCTCCTCCTAAACTCCAACAGATTTAGCAGGATGTGATCCTTGTCTGTATAAATGGTTTTGTTCTGTTCTGGATCCTTGCCCATAGAAATACACCAGCTTTTCCAAAAGGACACATTCCTCAGGATCAGCTACCTGGACATCCATTTAAGCTGAGTCTTAAAGTCAGAAAAGAATTCCTGTTTAAAAAAACCAGGGAATATTCATTGTGCTCCCAGTTTCAGGAATTCAGGCAATGCTGAGAATGAAACAGGGACACGTGGAGCTCCAAAGGGCAGGAAATTTAACTGGGGGGCCCAGCTTTTTTGGGGTGATGAGGAGGACACACCTCAGGATGTGCCTCAGCCCTGTCCCTGCGGCCCCAGAGCTGCTGCCAGGGCTGGGGGCACCTCCATGAGCACACAGATCAGAAAATATGGGATCACTTGGCCTCATTGAAATACAATTGATCCCTTGGTGAGTATACAGCCAAAATCCACTTTAAGCTACCTTAGAAAAGACCAGAGAAATAATAATAATAAAAAAAAAAGTAGAGAAAAAAATCAATCACCTAAGAGAAGTGGCCTTTAAGAAAAAGTCCAGTGAAGATTGTAGGGGAAATCCCTGGGGATAAAGTACTTTGAAGCAGTTGATTAAAGTAAAGCAGGGTGGAAAAGCAAAAGGTCTGATCCTGCACCATGATCTGATCAGCTCTCAGCTGAAAAGCCTCGGGAAGACACAAATCCAGCTCTTAAAGGGAGTTCACGAGAAGTTTAGAGCTGTTTTTCTCAGAGTTTCTCTTTGTGGGTGTTTGGTGCTGGCACTGAGCTCTGTGTTTCGCTGTGGGGGTGAAAGTCAGTGAGGAGTGTCCCCACCTGGCCGTGGTTCCTGTTTGGGGTTCCCTCTCTGGTACCAAACACCCGCGGCTGTTTCCACATCTGTGCTGCCCCCGGCCTCCCCAGCAGCCCAGGAGGGAAGATGAGGTTTGAAAACCTTGCAGAACTCCATCCAGCCTGTGAGCCTTTATTTCCAAGGCAGAGATGTTTCCTGGAAATCTCTGATACACCCCGTGCTGGTGTCAGAGCCACCCTCAGCACCACCACAGCCCATGGCCTGAGGATTTTAAATTAGATTTGAACCTGTGCCCGGCCAGAACCACCCGAGCACAGACAGCAGGGACAGAGAAAACATTTCCAGGGCTGGGCTGGTGCCTTTCCATCCCCTCCAGAGAGATCTCAGCATCCCCTTCCAGCACTGCCAGATGGGAGCTGCACTTTATTACCCTTCAGGAGGAGCAACTGATGTCTGCAAGCTCAAGAGTTCAGTTCTTGGATCAGTTCTTGGATCAGTTCTTGTCCCTGCCCTGCCCCAAGCCCTTCTCGGGCCAAGGGTGTGCAGGTAACCCTGGGCAGCCCCTGCCCTTCTGCCCCTGGGACAAAGAAAGAGCAAGAAATGGGTTTTCCTCCTCGTTTGTGTGATGGCTCTGGGGTGTTCCAGAGCCTGCCCTGGCAAATCTCTCACACTTGAGGAGTGAGGGGAGCAGAGCAAGCAGGGCTGGATCCTCCCCAGCCCTCAGCCTTTGCCAGGAGGAGAACACAGACCCTGCACACAGCAAAATCCTTTTCCCTTTCCTGTCCCTTTTCCCTGACTGCTCTTTTCCCTGATTGCTTTTTTCCCTGATTCCTCTTTTTCCTGGTTCCTCTTTTCCCTCTCCCAATGCCCCAGGCAGAGAGGGGCTCCCCACCACTCATTTCTCAGTACCAGACTCCCAAATTCTGAAATAAGCAGAAATCCCCAAGCCTGTGTGTGGCAGGCACCCAGACAAACCCCCAAGCTGATCTATGTTCAATCCTGGCACATCAATCACCTCAGATTCCAGCAGGATTATCAAAAGACTGCTTTTGCCTGTAATATAAAGCACTTTTCCTCCCCTCCAATTACCTTATGGAAATTTTTAGCACAGATAATATAAAGTGTTAATAAATCCTCCCTAGCATGGCAAGAGGAAGACAGATTTCCTCTCCTTGTATCAGGAAAACTTCACACGTTTCAACCTCCTCGAGAATAAAGCACAGAAAATTCTTGTCTCCTGCACACCTTCAGCAAACCCCCTGTGATCTACGAGCCCAGGCTGAGCCCACATCACATCACAGCCCACTCCATCAAACCCTGCTGCAAATTCCTCCCAATAAAACACAAATCCTTTCCCGGGTTCTGATAAACCAGCACAACACGCAGCAGCCCCACACCAGCTGTAACACTTTGTGTCTTTACCTGTGAAAAAGCGTCTGCTGTGCTGGGATTATCCATGGCTGGGGAAATTCTATTTATTTCATCAGTGTCCCAGGGGGGCAGAGAGCAGTTTGTTCACCAGTCACACCTGCACAGCTGCTCCTTCCCTCTCTCTGCCTCTCTCTCTTATGAAATCTTGCAGCCAGTGGCTTCTATTAAGTGTTACTTCCTTTTATGCTGAGAGCTGAAAGAAACAATAACGATGCTTTGCTTCCTTATGGCAGCTCTGTGGAAAGACAAAAAAAAATAATGTAGAAGTTGTTTGCTTTTCCTGGACTGATATTTATGTTCCTGTGACTTCCTGAAATCACTGAGCCCTGAATACTGAAATTATGATTTATTAATATTTATTATGATTTATTACTATTTATTATTTATCATTATTTAATACTATTTATTATGATCTATTACTATTTATTGTTATTTTTTACTGTTTATTATCATTTTTTACTGTTTATTATTATTTTTTACTGTTTATTATGATTATTACATTGCATCTGTCTGAACACACAATATACGCTAATTCCCAAATAAATTCCATGCTAAATATAAGGAAGTTTGATTTATTACTATTTCTTATTATTTATTACTATTTATTATAATTCATTACTATTTATTATTTATTACTGTTTATTATGATTATTACACTGCAACTGTTTGAACACAAATATACGCTAATTCCCAAATAAATTCCTTGTTAAATGTAAGGAAGTTTGATTTATTACTATTTATTACTATTTATTATTTATTACTATTTCTTATTGTTTTATGACTGATTATTATGATTTATTAGATTGCATCTGTCTGAACACACAATATATGCTAATTCCCAAATAAATTCCTTGTTAAATGTAAGGAAGTTTTCCTGAGGAGCTGCAAACACAGTGCTCAGTGCTCCCAGGGGTGTTTTTATGCACAGCAGCAATTTTCACACCTCTCCAAACCCCAGCATGGATATCTGCACGTTGGATGGGAGCACCAAGGCACCTCCAGCTGAACGCACAGGATTCCTCCAAAGATAAAGAGCATTTTAAACTTCTTCTTTGCTGTCTGTGCTGGGGAATAGGAGAGGGAATTGCCAGCAAAGCATTCCTGAAATCCAACAAAAATTGTTCAATTTTCGAGCAATTGCTGAGAAAACAGCCCTTGGCTTCCCCAGCTTTACCTGGTGACTCCTGCACGTCACAACCCCGTGCCAAAATCAGGCTGGAGGCTGAAAGTCCTGAGCAGGCACAGCAGGAGAGGAAAACTCTTCACATCTTGAATTTTCTTCTCCTCTCAGCAGAGGCAGATGAGAAAATCAAAAGCTCTGAAACGTCAATGCAAAGCAGAGTTTTTGAGAGGCAACAGGAATTGAAAACGTTTGGGGTTGGTGGCGGCTCTCCTTCCTCTCTGCTCTCAAAGCAGCTTTTGAAGAGAAACAAGCAGGAAATTGGGGAGATGGGGCAGAGCAGGTGCCCTGGAGCCCTCTGAGCCCTGCCCTGCTCTCTGAAACTCCAAACCCCAAAGGGTTTTCCAACATCATCTTGTGGATAACCACGTGTGGATTCATTGTTTTGTGCTTTTTATGGAAGTTAAAGAAAGAAAAAACCACCCTAAGCCTACGATCAGTGTGTTTTCAGTCAATCCAAATATGTGTTTAATGGGCAGGAGTCTCTTTTTTGTTTCATTAAAGAATTTTCTGAAACCTTTTCATACCTAAGTAAAGAACATGAAATAAATTATTTCAGGTTAAAGAAATGCAAGCTAAATGAAATCATTCTTTAAATAAATAAACCAATAAATACAGCATGAACTTCACAGACGCATTTTTGCCTCTCATTCAGGCATGAATGTCCCAGCAGGGCTGGAATGCTCTCACAAAGTATTTCAGAGCTGAAAAACAAAAAACTGGCCTCACCTGAAAATTGCTGCCTAAACCTGTTTTATGAAAGGGCTCTTTCTTTTCTCTTTTTTTTTTTTTTTTTTTTTTTTTTTTTTTTTTTTTTTTTTTTTTTTTTTCCTGTGGAATTGGTGCTGGAACAGGGAAGAACCCAGAGCTCCTCGTGGAGCACTCCCCTTCATTTCACACCACGGAGATTCCAGCAAGGTCTGAACAAAATCCAGACACATCAGAAAGGAACCCTGCTCCAGCAGGATTTGCTTTTTCTGTTCCCTCAGTGCTGGTCCAGCACAGAAATTGATTGCAAATTCCAGCAATTTCCAATTGGTTTAATTTTGATTCTGGTTTTAAGCAAAGGAAATATCGATGCTTAACAGTTTGTGCTACAGTGAACTGGAAGAGGCATTAAATTCAAGGGGAGAGGAAAGAAGGGGGAAGTGTGAGGAGTAATTTAAAATTTAAAAACTTCTGTGAAACTAAATTCAGGTCGAGGGTGACATCTAGTGATGCCCAGTACAAATTCTGTCCTTTTTAGCACCACCCTCACTCAGGAAGAAAATTGAAACTTTTACCACGTTTCACCAGATGCACCATAAAAGAAATACTTTCCCATAAAATGACAGTTTAAAATTTTTTCGGGTAATACTAGGTATTTTTTAATTAATTCAGTATTTTGAATTCATAATGAGAGAATTCATAAAAGGAAAAAAAATACAGGTAGGAACTTGGATGTAGAGAAAAGGCATCTGCTCATTACAATGAAGAAGTTGGTACACGAGGTCTGATTGATGGAAGTGACTTTTTTTTGGCTTTTTTTCTTATTCTTCACTTTTTTGTACAATAAATCTGCAAAGCACAGTGCCAGCCTGACACATAAATAAAGCAAATCAGTAATTAGCCATGGAGCTATTAGTAATTCCCTTGATTGATAATGCAAGAACGACTCAGCTGCTGAATTTTGAACAGAAATGTTTCCAGCAGCTTTCTTTGGGAGTGGTTCCTGGTCAGCACCAAGGAAAGGGGCAGCCCACTGTTCCCAAAAATAAAAATTCTCCATCCCCCTGAGCAGTTTCCTTCGAGCTTCTCACTGTATGTAAAAAAAAGCAGTAAAGGAAATCGTGGAATCACAGAAACCCCCGGGTACAAAAAGAAATTTAAATCATTCCATCCCCTGCCCAGGGACACCTCCCACTGCCCCAGGTTGCTCCAAGCCCTGTCCAACGTGGCCTTGAACAATCCCAGGAAAAGCCAAAGCACCAATTCATCATTTAATTCATTTTTCAGCTGCTCAAAACTCATTTCATGCAGAGGTCTCGCCCTCTGAGCCTCCCTGGTGGTGTCACCTTGCTGGTTGTGATGCTGAAGCCCAGAGGTTGAACCCACATCTCTGCACTGCCCACAGGAGTGACAGCGACACAGATCTGCTCCTCTGCGACACAAGGTGGCACCAGAAACTGCCTCAATTTCAGCGATAAAAGGTGAAGCACAAGGAAAAGCTCGGAGGGGTTTGTGGGTTCAAACGAGGGGAGTCAGACACCCAGGGGCGCCCCAGTGCCCAGGGAATGGATCCTGGGGTGGGCACAGCAGGGCTGGAGGGTTTGGAACAGCAGGGAATTGGCTGTGGGGTCACAGCTGGAGCTAAAGCAGTCCCGAGGGAAGCTGGATCATCCCCTGAGAGCTGGGAAACAGCAGCACCCTCCAAGCACAGGGTCAGGTGTCCCACAGTCCTGGGTGGCTTTTCCTCCTGGAAGGAGCTCTGTGGCCAAGGGATGCCCCTTCTCCTGCAGCCTCCTTCTGAAACTTCATTCCTTTCAGCATTAAAAACAGATATTCCGGTCTTGGCAAACCAAATATTAAAATACTTTCTTAAATTACAAAACATTTTTTAAAAAGATGACAGGAAACTGCAGCTTCCTCCTCACCTCCTCCTGGTTTGTCTGGTCTTGACAGGCTGGGACAGCTCTGCTCCAGTCCCTGACTCTGTTTGCAGTCAGGATGAGAATAAAGCAAGATGAGAATAAAGCAAAGGGTTCCCCACACAGCCACAGTGTCCCAGGTCTTCCATCTGTGCCCTGCACAGGGAATTCTCTGGCTGGCCACAGTCAGGAGTGTTGCAAACACAAAGCCCAAGCACTTCCCAAAATCCCCAGGATGACCCTGAGGAGGAAAAAGAAAGTTATCTTGTGGTTAAGATAAAGGAATGAGGCACCCTGGCTTCAAATCTCAGCTCTGCACTGCACAGTGCCAAAAGCTGTATTTTGTGTTTAGTCTATTTTATGTTTAGTTTATATTTTGACACTTGATTAGCCAGGGAAGGGACAAAACCCCACAGGACAGGGGGTGAATTCACAGCAGGGACAGATCTCTGGGCACCTGCCAGCACAGAGTCTCTGGCATGGCTCAAATAAAGAAAATCCTAACTGATATTACCTCTACATATTGTATCTAGACACATCTATTCTGCATACATATCTAAAAATCATTAATAATAGAAGACAATAGCAAATAAAAATTAAACAATAGAACAACAAAAGAAATGGAGCACAGATTCAAAGAGGGGATTGGGGAGGGGTTGAAGGTTCACTCTGCCCCTCTGCAATCATTTCTGGAGCTGTGACACCAAACCCTCTGTGAACCAGGGAGCTCCTCAGGTCAGGTTTGATTGCTTGGAGCTCTGGCACCTCCATCCCCAGGGTGCTGCCCTGGAAGAGCAAGGCTGCAGAACATTTTGGGAACTTTCCACGCAGCCACAAAAGTGTGAAATGGGCTGCAGTTCCATTATTTCTGCCATCAGAAGCGGTGCAGGATGAGTAACAGATGTAACCTTGTCATGACAACCCCTTTTCTTCGCCAAGACAATGTTCAGGGCAAACAAAACCTTAAACCTTAAACCTCCTTCTTTTGTGCCAAACAGGGAAATGTGCCAGTCAGAAACACCTACCTATAGATTATTATTAGACTCCAAGATGAGTAAATAACCTTGTAGACTTCAACTGAAAAGAAAAAGCTGAAAAGAAATACTGGAATAACCAACTGTCACCTCTGTTTTCCATAATAAATTCGTACAAGGTTACATGAATCATATTGGCTTTCCAAATCTATTTTGCTTCCTAAATCAAGTCAGTTCTGTTTCTGACAGAAAATGTTCTGTGTTGACACTCTGCAGTCTGACATCGCTCAAAACACCTGGCTCACTCTGCAAACTGCAGAGGCTGGAAAAGGCGACCTCTCTAACCCTGAAGAGCATTTAAATGATATTTTATTGTTGACGAGCAACATTTTGGAGGGCAGAAAATTCCTTGTTATCCCCAAAGCATAACAAACATCCAGCCTCTCTCTGATCTAGAAGTTATTTGGAAAAATAAAGCAGATAAAAGCACTGAAGCTGGAATTTTTATAACCACAGGACACCATCTTCCACACACAGAAAGAACAGAGCAGGAAACCCTTGGACAGAACTAGAAAGGCAGAAGATAGGAATAACAGGTAAATAAAATTCAAGGACTGGGTCTGGCTGTGGGGCTTTTTTCTGTCCTTGTCTGGAAAGCAGCAACACTGGACTGCAAGAAACACTGAGGAGCTTTGAGCATTAGCAGAACAATTTGTCCCAATATCCATCCATCCATCCATCCATCCATCCATCCATCCATCCATCCATCCATCCCTCCATCCATCCATCCATCCATCCATCCATCCATCCATCCATCCATCCATCATCCATCCCTCCATCCATCCATCCATCCATCCATCCATCCATCCATCCATCCATCCATGTATCCATCCATCCATCCCTCCATCCATCCATCCATCCATCCATTCATCCATCCATCCATCCATGGATCCATCCATCCATCCATCCCTCCATCCATCCATCCATCCATCCCTCCATCCATCCATCTATCCATCCATGTATCCATCCATCCATCCCTCCATCCATCCATCCATCCATCCATCATCCATCCCTCCATCCATCCATCCATCATCCATCCATCCATCCATCCATCCATCCCTCCATCCATCCATCCATCATCCATCCATCCATCCATCCATCCATCCATCCATCATCCATCCATCCATCCATCCATCATCCATCCATCCATCCATCCATCCATCCATCCATCCCTCCATCCATCCATCCATCATCCATCCATCCATCCATCCATCCATCCATCCATCCATCCATCCATCCCTCCATCCATCCATCCATCATCCATCCATCCATCCATCCATCCATCCATCCATCCATCCATCCATCATCCATCCCTCCATCCATCCATCCATCCGTCCATCCCTCCATCCCTCCATCCATCCCTCCCTCCATCCATCCATCCATCCATCCCTCCATCCATCCATCCATCCATCCATCCATCCATCATCCATCCATCCATCCATCCATCCATCCATCCATCCCTCCATCATCCATCCATCCATCCATCCATCCATCCATCCATCCATCCATCCATCATCCATCCCTCCATCCATCCATCCATCCGTCCATCCCTCCATCCCTCCATCCATCCCTCCCTCCATCCATCCATCCATCCATCCCTCCATCCATCCATCCATCCATCCATCCATCCATCATCCATCCATCCATCCATCCCTCCATCCATCCCTCCATCATCCATCCATCCATCCATCCATCCATCCTTCCATCCCTCCATCCATCCATCCCTCCATCCATCCACAGCTCAGTGAAATCACCTTTAATCCTTGGCAGCCTCCAAACTCCTGCAGTTCTCTCTGCCCCAGGGATGGGGTCAGGCAGCAGCAGCCAGGTTTGAAAATCCCAACCTCACCCCTCCCTCAGCCCCAGCACCACCGGGAAATGAGACTGATGGAGCTCCCAGGGAGATGAAGAAGATATTCCCGGGATATCGGGGGCTGATGAGGCTGAAGAGCAGAACGCAGCTGGCTCAATCACGTCTGCTTGTCGCTCACTCCGTGAATGAGAGAACAAAGCTGACACTGAGCATTATTAGTCTAAAGCACTTAAAATCCCTTTAACATGAAAAGCACCTGCAGGTGCTGCTGAGGGTTTTGCAATCAGGTCTGCTTTGTCTCCTTTTACCCAGGGATGAGAAGGGAAATTGCCCAAAATGTCCCAAAGTTGAGTCTGTTTAAATTAACCTTTTAACGGGCTGAAATTATAGAACTCCTCTCACTGCAATCAGGATTTTGTGCTCCCTCTCCTCACTGGTCCCAGTTTGGCAGGCTGCCTCCCCCGTGCAGTGATGGTGCTCCAGCCAGGGCTGAAAGGAAATTCAGTGGATAATATCCCGAAGGATGCAGACTCCTGTGCTTGGCTTCAGCAGGGATTCAGTTTGTTGGGAAAGGTGAGGATTTACTCTGCCACTCTGAAACCCCTGCCAGCAAAGTGCTGCAGACAAATTTAACTTCCCCGACCTCAGCTGATGTCAGATCCATCCTTGCCTCAGACTGGAAAATAACATTATTAGCTATGGGCACGGCTGGGAGCTGTAGGAACGAAACTTCTTGGAAGAAGATCACAGAAATCTTTCCATTATTACATCTAATACCTGATATTGCAAGAGATCCTGGAGCCTGTGACTCTGACAGAACAAAAATTGCTCTTGGAAAGCTGTTACCTCAAGACACTGAAGAAAATTACAGCATTTCAGTAGACAGAACTTTATCCCCTGCGTCTTTGGTTTCCTCACATGCCAGGTTCTTGTGAGGCTCCTAATTCCAGGCAGTTTTGAGTTTTATAATCACAAGTTAGAAATAATTCTATATAATTTTATGTATTTTATAATCATTTTATGTAATCACAGAAAATGTCCCGAAGAGTTTCTGCTCTTTATTCTAACGAGTGATCTCTCCATGTTTCAGTGAAAATTGGTAAAGAGGTTTATTTAAGTTAAGTCAGTAATCGAGCAGCTCATGTCCTACAAGTGCTGAATAAGAGCTGAAGTTTCATCCATTTTGTCAAGTATTTTGTGAATTATTCCCTTTCCAAAAACTCCAACTCTGCTGGGGCAGGGCTCTGAACAGCTCTGCAGGTCAGCAGGGCTCTGAGCAACCTCCAGGTGATGAATTCCAGCCCCTGTTTGCAAATATTCCCAAAGCTCGAGTGCACGCTCCAGAAATGGGCACAGAATTCAAACCCAGCATAGCCTCCTTTGCTAAGAGAAAAGATTCCAACTTTTAAGTGTTTTTTCTGTAAAGAATAACACGGAGATAAAATCTTCAAGAGTTTTTTCACTCACTGGTTCGGCTGCTTGAAACTTCAGGACAACAATAATTCCCTGCTGCTTGGGAGAAACCATCTGCTCATTATCCCATAATTTCCTTTACAATTGCCACTTTTGTCTGGCAGAAACTACTGTTGAAAAAGAGTGAAAATAAAGGAAAGTGATGCACATTTATCAGCCGTTATCAGCCTGATCTCATGTCGAGAGTTAAACAAGATTTCTGATACATCACAGGGGAATTCTCTTGGAAAACTCCATGATCCACATTTAGCAGTAAATGTTATTTTCTCTTTACCTTTCTCTGAAGATTGAATAGCTTCACCAGTGAAGAAATAACTGAGCAATAACAGCATTAAAAAAAAATAAATCAGCCTTGCTTTAACTGGTTTGTAAAACATGGCAAAGGTTTTTACTTGGGAAAATTTTTCATTTCTGGTGGTAGCTAAAGCAGCCAAAGCTTTGCTCTGTCTTCATCACAGCCAATATTTCATTAACTGTGCTGACATCCTCTTATTTACAGCTTATTTTTCTTAGAAAAAGAGTTATTTTAGGAAAGACTATGAATGAAAGTAATGTAAGAGACATCACAATAAATCTATTTTCCACATTTAACCCACTGCATCTTTGTGGGCTCAGGACGGGTTGTCCTGACATTTTTTTTTAAGGGCTGCTCAAGATTCTTTAAAGGATCCATCTGCTGTGATTGAAGCACACAAAACTTTCATTAGGGATTCTTGGGCTAGATAATAATTTCAAGTTTGGAAGCCTCAGACAGTGAAGGGCAGCCCTGGCGTGAGCAGAGATGAGAGAGCAGGGCTGGAGCAGAGGCTGCAGCTGAAGGAAAATCTGGCAGTGCAAAACTCTGACAAATCCAGCTGAGTGCTCAGGGACTCTCATCTTCTCTCTCTATTTTCCAGTGCTGAGCAGAGAAATCCTTTGGAAAACAAGGAGAATACAAAATATTTTGTGACATTTCAGATCACGGAGGTTTTCCAGTGCTGAGCAGAGAAATCCTTTGGAAAACAAGGAGAATACAAAATATTTTGTGACATTTCAGATCATGGAGGTTTTCCAGTGCTGAGCAGAGAAATCCTTTGGAAAACAAGGGCTCCCATGTTGCTGTCTTCTGTGCAGACACAGCTTCCTCCCCTCTCGGCACAGCCTCAGAGCCGGGGTGAGTTTGCTCTCACACAGGAGGCTGTAGTCCCCTATTTTTAGCCCTTAATGGCAAAGCTGATGGTGCCATTAATCCACTTGGGTGTACAACATCCAATTTCCACTCCAGATTGCACCTCGGTGCTAATGGCAGCCTGTCCTGCTGCCACACGAGTTCAGAAACTCACGGTGCAGGACATTAATGAGCTCCTGTCCCAGCTGAGAGCTGGGGAAAGGTGCAGAGGATTTGGAAGCAGTGTGGCACGAGGGATGGAGCATTCCAGAGGCAGCATTCCAGGAATGACCCTGGCACTGCTGAGAGTGCCCACGGCAGGACTGGCACCTGCAGGGCCCAGCTCTCCTGGGGACAGCCCCAATTTTGGGTGCCCCAAACAGAATTGCCCCTCCAGCAGCAGAAACGCAGAGCCCAGCCCAGGGTGCTGCTCCCCAGGGTGAGCTGCGCCTTTGGGTCCTGTCCTCACCCTGGGGGACACAGCTCCACTGCCACTCCAAAAGAGAGGGCAGAGCTGGCAGGGAGCCCTGCAGGATGGGCTCCTGTTCACCTGGAAAAACAACATTTCCAAGGGCGTTAACAGCCCAGAAATCCCCACCTGGGTCCCCTCCACGGGCCCCCAAAGGCTGTCAGGAGCCCTGGGGCTCCTGCACAGAGCAGAGGCTGCTGCTCCAGGCTGGCATCCAGAGCTGCCACAGGGTGCAGGGAATGTCTGTCCCCATGGGATTACAGGCACGGGAGGGACAGTTTAAGGTATCTGCTCTTATTAATCACGGCAAATTTAGGGAGAGACTGAGATCTTTAAAACATTACCTGTGCAATTTGGTGGGCAAATCTCCAGCTATTTATTCACTTAAAACTACTGCACTGAAATCTGTCCTTGTAAAACTGTCCCCTGGAGGTTAAATTGGAGAAGTGTTGCCTCTTGGTACTGAACTGTGGGTGCAAGACAAGAATTCTGCTCAGAATGAAACTGGGAGAGATTTGTGAATTTTTTAAGCTAACAAACCTGCAAGAGAAGCCCCAAACATTAATACAAAGGACACAGCACTTGATTCCAAAGTATTTCTGCAAAAACACGAGGTGGGAAGAGTTTAGACATCAGCAAGTGCTTTTAAAAAAATCAAACCAAGAAAATTGCACCGCAGAAATACAGAAGGAATGAAGCACAAGGAAAATCTGCCTTATGATTGTCTGCTTATCTGTGATAAGTGAAAATCTCCTCAGTCCTGCGGAGGTTTAAATGGCTGCAATCCCAGTTAAAACCAGTCCTAGTGGCTACTCCAGGGTGCGCGGGGGGTGTGCGAGCATCCCGCCCGCCCCAAACCCTCCCACGGGCAGGACCGGGCTGCCCGGAGCAGGCAGAAAGTTTCACCGGGAGAAAAATCCCGTTTTCCGGAGGAATTTTACACCAAACCCAGCCTGCTCGGCATCTGCAGAGGGCGCCAGACAGTTTGGGATGCGCCGGGACGCGCTCCAGGTGCTCGGGCTGTCACTCACACAGGTGCCGCTCTGCAGTGGCCAATGCCCTGCTCGCAGCATGGAGTAGGAGTTGGTTTTTCTTTCTTGCATGTATAAATCCCTTCGTTCTCGTCTCCCTCCTTCCCACTGGAATAGCAACAGATGCTTGGCTGAGCTGCAGCGTGCTGGCACCGAGTGTGCCCCGGCAGCCGGGAGAGCTCCGTGCTCGCACCGGCAGGGCTGAGCTGGCCATGTCCTGCTGCCGATCCCTCCCTGCACAGAAAACTGCTGCCCGCAGCCTTCGGAGCTGCTTTTCTTCTGAAGGAAACATCAGCCTGGCATAAAATCCACTGTAAATGCAGATTGGTTGATGCTTGCACTTGTAAAACTGACCAAAGTCCTGCTTGGTTCCACCCCATATGCACAGCATCAGCTTGGAAGGACTTGTTTTCCTCGTTTTCCTTATTTTTTTATTTTTTCCTCTTTTTAAGCTGTGCTCTCTCAGGTCCACAGTCCCTGGTGAACTCAGCTCCTCTGCTGACAATGAACACCACACGCTTTGCACTCTCATTCCAGCCCGTGCTGCTCAACGCCACCGAGCTCTTCAACGACTCCGTCCCCAGCAACAGGAGCGCCGAGGGATTCTGCGAGCAGGTCTTCATCAAAGCCGAGGTCTTCCTCAGCCTGGGGATCATCAGCCTGCTGGAGAACATCCTGGTCATCCTGGCAGTGCTGAAGAACGGGAACCTGCACTCGCCCATGTACTTCTTCCTCTGCAGCCTGGCCGTGGCAGATATGCTGGTGAGCATGTCCAACGCCCTGGAGACCGTCATGATCGCCATCCTCAGCAGTGGCTACCTGGTCATCGACGACCACTTCATCCAGCACATGGACAACGTTTTCGACTCCATGATCTGCATCTCCCTGGTAGCCTCCATCTGCAACCTCTTGGTCATAGCCATCGACAGGTACATCACTATTTTCTATGCCCTCCGTTACCACAGCATCATGACGGTGAAGAAAGCCCTGACCCTCATTGTGCTCATCTGGGTGGCTTGCATCATCTGTGGCATCATCTTCATCGCCTACTCGGAGAGCAAGACCGTCATCGTGTGCCTCATCGCCATGTTCTTCACCATGCTGCTGCTGATGGCCTCGCTGTACGTGCACATGTTCCTCTTCGCCCGCCTGCACGTCAAACGCATCGCGGCGCTGCCCGTCGAGGGCGTGCCCCCCCAGCGCACCTGCATGAAGGGGGCCGTCACCATCACCATCCTCCTGGGCGTCTTCATCGTCTGCTGGGCGCCTTTCTTCCTCCACCTCATCCTCATCATCTCCTGCCCCATGAACCCCTACTGCGTCTGCTACACCGCGCACTTCAACACCTACCTGGTGCTGATCATGTGCAACTCGGTCATCGACCCGCTCATCTACGCCTTCAGGAGCCTGGAGATGAGGAAGACCTTCAAAGAAATCGTGTGTTGCTGCTATGACATGAGTGTGGGACAGTGCATGCTGTAGACACCTGGCTTTGGGTGGAAAAAAACGCCCCATAGGGGTGTAAATATAAATAAATATAAATATATTTATGTATATGTTGAGATGCAGAGCAGCTCACTTTAAACGCAGTGCCTGAAGGAAGGGTGCAGGAAGGACAAAAAGCCTCCTACGTGATGCCTTGTTTCCTACTTTTTAGAGTGAAAACCAGCTTCAACTGAATTATTTGAAATTTTTTAAATGGTTGTAATGGAAGGAAATCCAGAGTGGCTTACAAAGCAGCTTCAGAAACTTACTGGGAAAAATGAATCCTGACAGGGAATGCCGCCTTCTAGAGACTGAGATAATTTTCCCTCTAGCATTCGTTTGTGCCTGTTGCTTTGTCTCTGTGCCACTGCCAACAAGTCGGTGTTTTCTAAAAGATTTCATTAGTAACCTCTGTGGAAAGCTGTTTTCCAAACAGGTAACAGCATTGTTCTACACCCATGCCTCCACCTTTTAATGAAAGAATAGATTGACATTTCTGCTGCTTTCCATAAAACAGCCTGAGTACAATTTTCCCAGGGTGAAAGCAAATATTTCTCTTGCACTGAAATCACTTATCACTACAGAATCAGTGTTAGTGTGGCTTCAACAGCTGCCTGAGAGGACTGACTCATGTGAAGGCTCTTACATTATTCATTGTGATATAAGAGTATTATGTCCTTGAATTTATAATTATTTTTTAAAGCTGGAATGCCCTGATCAATGTAGTAATTGCTATATTTGTAAAAACTCATAGAAGTCTCCTTTTGATAAATCCTCACTAGTGAGATCCATGGATCTGAATGTCAGAGAGAGCTAAAATGCAAAACACTTTGACTTCAGCTTTGTGTAAAAGCTGCAGGCAGTCCTTAGAAATATCCACTTGTAAATTCAGCAGCTGGAGGAAATCAGATGTGTGTGGCAGAGAGGAGTTTATCCATCGAGAAATAAATGTGCTGGGGCAGTGTGTCCTCCCTCCAGCCCTGCCCTGCCCGCAGGGGCTGGCTCCAGGAGGGCACAGGGCTGGGTGCCACCCTGTCCCAGCCCTGTGTGTGCCACCCTGTCCCAGACCTGTGTGCCACCCTGTCCCAACCCCGTGTGTGCCACCCTGTCCCAGCCCCATGTGTGCCACCCTGTCCCATCCCTGTGTGTGCCACCCTGTCCCAATCCTGTGTGTGCCACCCTGTCCCATCCCTGTGTGTGCCACCCTGTCCCATCCCCGTGTGTGCCACCCTGTCCCAGCCCCGTGTGTGCCACCCTGTCCCATCCCTGTGTGTGCCACCCTGTCCCATCCCCGTGTGTGCCAGGTGTGCCAAGCCAGCCCCTGCAGCTGCAGCAGTGCAGTCTGTGCCTCTGCTCTCTGCAGGAACAGCCCTGCAGGCGGCCTCCAAACAGCTCCTGAGCAGGGGCTGCTGCAGCGTGTGCAGGACACGGGCACGGGCAGGGGCAGGGGCACCTCCAGTGCCAGCTGGGACACTCTGAGCCACCCCAAAGGCTCTGGAGCACCTTTCTGCTACCTTGCTTTCGGGGGGGCAGGATCCCCAAACCATCAGATGCTTTCAAAGACCTCATTTGATTTTAAACTCTCTCCTTTATTCCCCACACACTTTTATTTTGGGTGGAGTTGCTGGGTTGGTATTATTGTTGTTTTTTCTGGCCCTCCCATGTGCCAGGTGAGAAATGTTCATGCACCCAGAGCTTCCCCAGCTCCTGTGCCCAGCTCTGCCCCACGCTGGTGTTTCAGTGCCAGTGTCCCCACTCCCAGCCCTGCTGCCTCTGGGGAGTTTCCACATTTCACACTCTGCACACCCAGCCCGTGTTTGATCCTCCCCACCCCACAGGGAACAGCCCCATTTCCCAATCCTATGGGCTGTGTCTTTTTCCTGGGGGTAAGAACCACCTCTCCCTGTGCTCCAGCCCACTCTGCCCCACCACAAACCAACCTCACATTCCCTGCCCTCTCATCACTCCCAAAAATCCCTAATTGAGTCCTCACTCCCCCCCAGAATCACATCCTCCAGATTTCCCTCTTTCCAACACTCCCTCTGTCCCAACTCTTCCCTAATCCTCCATTGTAGAAAGGCTAAAGTTACAAAAAAAAAAAAAAAAAAAAAAAAAAAAAAAAAAAAAAAAAAAAAAAAAAAAGCAAAGCCAAGGTCGCTGTGGAGCAGAACAGGCACAAATGAAAATTCTCCCTGTTTCAAGAAGAGACCAAAGACAATCCCACCGATTTCCCAAACGCTTTCAGCCTTCTCTGTGTGCCCCAGCCCCAGCCCAGCAGCCCCAGCCGTGCTCTGTTTGCCCAGCCTGTCACACCCTGCAGAGCTGGTGTGGAGATGGAGTCAGCACAGGAGCACAGAACTCTGCTGCTGTGCAAAGCTGTGCCTGCCTGGTGTAAAATCTGCTTTTTTCCAGTGTTCTGTGTCTCTGCACTCTGGAGCATGGTGTGCCACGATTTTCTGCCTCAGGTTATTGTGTTTGGCTCTTGTTGCACCTGATGTCCCACTTGTTTCTCTGCTGTCCTACTTTTATCCCTTTTAAAAGCAATTTCAACAGGACTGATTCATACAGTGCTTTGCCTTTAAGCAAAACATTTTCTGCTGAATAAAATCTGGAGAGATCCCTCAGAATCACGTTTGCTTCTGTCAGTGAATCACATCACATCAAACCAGTCTGGGGCTCACAGAACTAGAAATAGAGTCCAACAACGGGCAAAAGCCTCTAAATTCAGAGAGGGATGGATGGTTTGGGTTGGGAGGGACCTTCCTCAGCCAGTGCCACCCCTGCCACGGGCAGGGACACCTCCCTCTGTCCCAGGGGGTTCCTGCCTGGAATTCAACACTCTGCCCACAGAGCTCCACTAAAAAAGGAGGGGGGAAAGCCAGATTTTCAGTCCTGTGTGCAAACATGACAGAATCCATGAAATCCCCCACGATCTCCCACCCCTTCTGACACCAGGCTCCCCGCAGGTTGTCCAGGGGGTGGGGGTGGCTTTGTTCAGCCCCGGGGCCACATTCCCAGCTCCAGCCCTGCTCTGGAATCCTGTGCTCGGATCCAGGGCTGCAGGATCACAGGGAGCCTGGCCCTGGTGGGAGAGAGGGAATCCGTGGGGCTGAGCCCACAGCAGGAGACAGTGAGGGAATACTGACAGCTCCAGAGCCAGGGGGAAGGGAAAGGGAAAAGGGAAAAGGGAAAATGGAAAAGGGAAAAGGGAAAAGGGGAAAGGGAAAAGGGAAAAGGGGAAAAGGAAAAAGGAAAAGGGAAAAGGGAAAGGGAAAAAGAAAAGGGAAAAGGGAAAAGGGAAAAGGGAAAAGGGAAAAGGGAAAGGGAAAGGGAAGGGAAAAGGGAAAAGGGAAAAGGGAAAAGGGAAAGGGAAAAAGAAAAGGGAAAAGGGAAAAGGGAAAAGGGAAAAGGGAAAAGGGAAAGGGAAAGGGAAGGGAAAAGGGAAAAGGGAAAAGGGAAAAGGGAAAAGGGGAAGGGAAAAGGGGAAGGGGAAGGGGAAGGAGAAGGGGGAGGGAAAGGGAAAGGGAAAGGGAAAGGGAAAGGGAAAGGGAAAGGGAAAGGGAAAGGGAAAGGGAAAGGGAAAGGGAAAGGGAAAGGGAAAGGGAAAGGGAAAGGGAAAGGGAAAGGGAAAGGGAAAGGGAAAGGGAAAGGGAAAGGAAGAGGAAAAGAAGGGAAAAGGAAGGGGAAGGAAAGGGAAAGGAAGGCAGGGGCAGGGCAGAGCCCCCTCCCCTGCTGCCAACCACAGCAACATTTCCAGCTGGGAATCTGCCCCCGATTTCACTGCAGGGAAATGCTGCCACTTTCAGGGCTGTCACTTGTAAACCAACATATAATCCGCTCATAATAGGAAATGTTTCTTCCCTGAGGAGAGCGCTGGGCTGAACAAAACGTGTGCAGTATCTCCCAGCTGCTCTGAGAAATGGCAGGCTGAAATTACACCTTTTGCACCTAATGGTGTCATTATTATGGATTTATTGAGTCAGGTTTTCTGCAGGAAAATCAAGAAGTTCACAGACACTGTAGGATTACCATTTGCTCAAAGATGTGTTAGGAAATCCTCATATATTTAAGACAAATATTTGAATTCACAGGAACATGAGTTATCCTGCTAAGTCAACACAGCACATTCTGCAAATTACAGACAGATCTGTTTCTTTCACATTAAATTCACCACTGTGCAGGCAATTTTCCCATCAATAAATGTCTAAATATTTTATAATTGACAGCATTTGTATTAATGGGCAAACAACGGAGTCCAGGCACAGAACTCTGCAGTCAAACAAGATCATTATTCTGGCCATCAGTACAAACACCCTCATTCCATTCCCACTGAAATAAGATGTTCCTGGCTGTTGAGGCCTAGGTGGGTGTTGGAATTCCTGGCTCTTTCCTGCTCCGAGGTCAGGGTGAATAAAACTCAGATGTTGTTTTTGAAGTCTGACTCTGAAATTTATTATCCTTCTGTATTACAAACTCACGAGATGTGAGCTCTCTCTAACAGGTCGAGGAACTGAGCTAAAACGGTGTCTACTCAAGGCTATTTAAGTGTCAATTATCCATTAAACAGTTGACATCTATATTATTTATGCTTTTAATCCAATTGTGGTCACCCAAAACCCTCTTTAACCCAGTGAAAAGGAAAAGAGTTTTTCACAGAAAACCACCCTAACTGGTGAAGAAGAAGGTGCAAAAAGACAACGAATCCACACCCAAAGTTCTCCATCTTGGCTCCCATACATCACCATACACTAAAATCCCAAATCTACGTTTGTCACCCTGTGAGATCACACAGTACTATCCAAACTACACATCCACTGCTACTGTGCTGTCACTCAATTTTGGAGGCCTCAGGTCAAAGGAGGTGTTTATTTGAGGGCTGGCACCTTCAATTCAGAGAGCTTGGAGCTTTCAGCCTCCAGAGTTCCAACAGGAACCAGGATTTGCTGTTTGGTGGCTGCCCCAAAACCACTGGGGTGATTTGGGAGGAACCCACAGAGGAATTGGCAGAGACACTGCAAATCCCTCTGCTGTCTGCAGCCCAGTCCCAGCTCCACAGCCCTGGGACAGCCCCAGGGACACCAGGGCACCTGAGACCCAGCAGGGCTCAGCACTGCTCCACTGCTGCCCCCATCCAAGTGCAAAATCCACTCACATGGGATTGTTTTCCACTCGTATGGGATTGATTTCCACTCATATGGGATGATTCAAGTCTTCAGACTGAAACAGAGGAGGGTTAAATGGGATCTTGGGAATCAGGAATTCTTCCCTGGGAGGGTGGGCAGGCCCTGGCACAGGGTGCCCAGAGCAGCTGTGGCTGCCCCTGGATCCCTGGCAGTGCCAAGGCCAGGCTGGACAGGGTTGGAGCAGCCTGGGGCAGTGGGAGGTGTCCCTGCCATGGCAGGGGTGGGATGAGATGATCTTTAAGACTCCTTCCAACCTAAACCATTCCATTCTATCCCTGCTAAAGAAGGCACAGGGTTTGGACAGCCCTCAGCTGCAGGATCCAGGGCAGGGGCTCCCCCAGTTTGGGAGAACAACCCCAAATCAGCCCCACATCCCACTGCCCGTGGTGTTACTGTGTCCCACAGGGCTCCCTGGTGTTCCCTGCTCAGAACAGCTCCAAGCACAGGCACAAACCCAAGGTTTTAATCCCAGCTGTAGCACAGAGCCCCCCATCAATCCACTCCCAGAGCAGAGAAACCGCTTTGAAAGAGCACTGCAAAGACTGATAAAAATTCCCGTCCATAAATATCTCTGTGAAGAGCTCCCAGATGTTCCCTTCTGCTCAGGTCTGACGGTTAAAGTTTAAAAGGGGGTGACACTGGATGGGATTTAGGGTCCCTCCCAACCCAAACCACTCCCTGACCCCACAGCCCTGCCTCAGCAAGGAATGTCACAGCAGCAGCTCGTTCTGCCAGGGCAATGCAGATTTTCCTCACACCAGGGTGAGCCTCTGAGAGAACCCCAGGTACAAAAAGAGAGTCAGGAGAAGGCAGGATGGGAGGCAGGGTCTGAGCAGCCCTGGGTGTGCCTGGTGATTTTGAGATGTGGGTGAGGGCCAGGTCTGAGGGTGAATATCTCTGGTGCCAATCAGGAGACAAGAAGTGGGAAATGAGAGTCTGCAGCTAATTAGGAGAGACTTCATCCTTGCTCCTGTCTGATTTCACAAAGCCTCCACGTTTCTCCTGTCTTCAGCCTTCCAGACCTAAGAACCTCTTCACAAACACTTGTTTCTCACAGTGAGTCTGAGCTCATTCTTCACTCGGGCAAACCACCAGACCTTGTACTTGCAGCCTTTTATTGCCTCCATGTACAGTCAATTATGTGCTACTTGTGAAGAGATTGGCCTTTAGTGATCTTAAAATTGTACAGCGTGTACTTGGAAAGGTCTAAATCCAAATCAAGGACTCGTAATTTCAGGGTTTGGAATGGTACAGGGACAGTAAATAAATGTCGTCATTCATTTTCAAATTTCTCTGCATGAAAGGAACTGAGGTGGGCTTGGGGTATCCAAAACTTTGGGCAAAACAAATCAGAAAGGAGGCAGGGCCAAACATGAGGCATGCAGTAAATTTATCTTTCAGAAAGTAATTAATGCGTTTGCATATCCAACATGATGTACAAAAATTAAACCAAACACTTCACCACTGTCTCCATGAAGTGACCTGCATTATCCTTGGTGTTTATGTAACAGGCCATCTATTTCTCCTGAAGGACAACTGCCTCAGGGAAAGCAGGGGCTCTTTAAAAGCACAAATCGAGGGACAATACTGAATTCTGCATTCTCTGTGACCTGCACATTCAGCTCCAGGGGAAGGGAACAGCAAAAATGGACAGAACGCCCATCAGTGAACACCAAAACACTGCTAAAACAGATCCTTTTTTTTAAAGTTCTGTAAAATCAGTTTTCCTCTTGGGTTTGTTTAAGAGCAGACAGGTTTGTTTGTTCTGGAGACAGAACAACAGCAGGCAGCACCACCACAAGGGGCTGGGAGATGCAGCTTTGGCTCCTTGGCTGCCCCTCTGTGCCCCCTGCCAGCTTTGGGCAGCCTCAGCTCTCACCCTTCTCCTCTGCCCCCCTCTGTTGTTACTCAAATGAAACTCAACAGATAAATAATTCCCCCATTCCCTAATTACAATTTGGCAGTGCTTCCCTGCTTAATGCTGGAAGAAGTCTAAAAAATAAAAAATCCAAATCAATAATCCGTGTGCACACTTGGCACAAACCTGTTTATTTTATTCCATAAATAAACTTACAACTGTGTGGCTCCAGTTGCTGGGGTGTCATTCCTATTCCCAAAAAACACAGATTTGTGCCCAGGAGGAGCCCGAGCAACTTCCTCTTGGCAAATCCACTTGGGGGAGTCCAAAATAAACATTTAAAATCAACTCAGGTAAATGCAGTCAGCCAGTAGAACTCCACACAGGATAATTTGTGAAATCAAAGAAGCTCCCTTTGAATAAAATGAAAAGCAGCAGAAAAATGTGCACTGAGAATGTTAAATGAGGAGTTGTGTGCATTTGTAGAAAAAGGGACAGTTGCATATTTCAGTGGTGAAAAGCTTTCACTAATGAGCAATTGTTCTCTTCTGCTACCTGCATTTAGATTAAAAAAAACCCAAAACCCAGAGGGGTTTTGTTTTTAACTAAGCAAGAGAAGGTGAAACTGAAATTACATCCAGCTGAGAACAGGTACAAGTGGATTTGTGGGTGTAATAACAGTGCAGGCATTGTTTCCATCACTGATTCATGGAATTTAGCCTCACTGTGGATGACCTGATACGCAATTTGATAAGTCTATCCTATTGTTATTGCCCAAAATCCATATATTCCTCTGTTCTTAAGAGAAGTCTCTTTAAAATAGGAACCAGACGTGTCAGAAATTCTGTTACAAAGATAATAACTACTTAAAGCCCTAAGTTTTAAATCATAAGCCGGAAAAATGGCATTGACATTGGAAACAAGCAAATTATCATAGAACAGGACATTTTTATCAAGAGATAAAAGAATGTTGTTTTTCTTTTCCAGACTTTCGGAGTGGGCAGTAATCAGGCACAAAACCTATGAAAATGAAACCAGGCATACACAGAATCAGACAGGGCACACATAAGTGACCAAATATTCTTCATAAAAACCAATGCACCAAGCAGAAAAAACACGATGTTCTCTGAGTTCCAACCCATCGCTTTCTTTTCTCATCTCATATTGCTCTGTCTTGGTTTGGATTTGATTTCTGCCTGCTCTGGTTGTTTATTTTGCAGCTTTACCAGGAGCTGACCCATCACTGTGACTTCTCCTTAAAAAGGTTTTTCTCCTGTATTAAAATACCTCCTTTGCTGGCTGACAGAAAAAGCTACAGCAGCTGCACTTCCCCTGCTCTGCTTGCAGAGGCAAACACAGAAATGAGACAAGGGGACATTTGCCTCCACCCTTCTATCCTAGCAAGAAGACTTTAATATTATTTTACCCAAAATAAAAAACCTGCAAAAGAGTCCAGAAAATTTTGCCCTGGGGCTTTGGTCTCTCTGTTTTGGTATTGTTGATTTGTATTAGATAAGCATCTATTGTACTTGCAAGGGTTAAATGATAAATAAGCCAATAATCCTTTAAAACTTAAGATACAGACATTTAAAGCACCCCAGACCAAATAACGAATTTCAATAACAAATATCAATTTTTTCTTTTTTGTTCAAACAACGAGAAATATCCTAACAGGTATCTCAATTCCGTGTGATGGCACAAGCACAGTAAAAATCAATGCTCTCCTTCAAAATGGAACTCATTATTCCTCAGGCAGGGTGGATTTTACAAATCATCTTTTGCCCTCCGTGCAGCTCCTTCCCCGAATCTGAGAGCTGCTGAATTACTGACAGGCTGAATGTAGCAGAAATATTCAAGCCCAGCTCAATTACCACGTGCAAAGCAATACCTGGAGAGGTGCTGGGTTTCCCACTGGGCACCTCAGGTTTGCTTTTCGTGAGGAAAACTGGAGAAAGGCTTTGTTTTCTCACAGATCACCATGGGATGAAGTGTTACCATGGACAGGAGCATCCCCTGCATCCCTCCCTGCTGGAGGAACAGGATTTCTTCTTCAGCCACCAGAACCTGCTGCTCAGGAGATTTCATCCTGGGAGGGGAGAGATCACAAAACGTGTAGGGGACCCCACGCCTTTATCAGAGTCAAATAATGAAACCAGAAATGTTGGCAGGGAGGATATTTAGCCCAGGGAACATTTTCAGGAGAAGCTCAGGGGACAGAATTCCCTGGGAGAGCTGAACTATGTTTTGTGGTTTGTTTTCTTAAATGCTGTCGCTTTGGAAGATCTCCTTAATGAAAAATTATTCAGCTATTCTGAACGAGTGCTTTCCTTTTAATGTGATAATTACTACCAATTTGTTGTCTAACTGCTGATCAGAAAAGGCAAATAACTTCTGAGGCATATGCACAAATATTGCTTTTGGAAAATTAAATCAATGCTGGGCTGCCCCCTTCCTTGCTTTACTGGGAATGAGCAGGACTTGCAACACAAGGTTTAATATTAATTTTTCTGAAGAGATAAATACATCAGGACAGCCCTGTAAATGGTGAGCAAGAGCCCTGCATGATGAAAATCACCACATCAAAGAACCTGCAGCAATCTGATATTCTAAATAAAGGCAAAGATGGAATTAACTGAGAATACAGCTCCCACATGGAAGCAGCAATGAATACGAGGTCATTAAGCCATCTGCATAATCAGTGAGTGTGTGTTAAAAGCAAGAAGTAATTTCTGTAAGGGAGAAAAGTCTGGGAAAAAGCCTTTTCTGATTGAAAAGTCATAATTGTTCCCAAAAAATTAGCATGTTAGTGCTGTCATAAATAGTTTTCAGACATCATTTTGTGTTCTTTGTGAGTCCAGCAGTGCCTGGTGCAGTGTGCAGGAGGCTGGGTAATCACAGCCACTTTTGGCTGGACATTCACAGGGTCTGAGCAGCCAAAATGGGCATTTTCACATCCTGCAATTGGCAGCTCACAGTAAAAAACAGCAGCTTGTTAAGAACTTCCAGTCATCATGAGGTATGGATGTATTTATACATATTTATATTTTTTTATATATATGCATTTACACCTCTATATGTACAAGCCACGTTTCATTCTCCTTACAAAGCCACTCCTGGAATCAGTGGCTGACAATTCATGGAAAATCTGGAATTATCTGGGTCTTGCAGTCACATTTGTTCCTTCGCACATATGAAAGTTTTGTTCATGTTGTTTCAATGAGAATTTAACCACCCTCAGTTCTGCTGCCTGTCTTAAACCCGGGTAGTTTCAATTAAAATGTGGAAAACAAACGAGATCCACATATTTACAACGGTCATTTGAAAACAAACTGGCACAAGGCAATTTATAATTTACTTAGAGAGATGAACAAATGGTTCTCCTCTAGATATTCTATCAACTTCATCCAACCTTATGATTTTCACCTTATTTTGTGGAACTACAAAACACAGCTGGAGAAATTGGATGGAGAAAGTAGAAAATGAAGGTGACTCCTTTTTAAAATTTATTTTTCTCCCTTTTCATTTCTCTGTGTATTTAAAGAGATGCTGGGGCCAAATTTCAGGCTAGGAAAACTGGGATAAAGCTAAAAGAATTGGGATTGTTCAGCCTGGAGAGGAAAAGATTTGGGGTGACCTCAGTGTGGTCTCCCAGTGCCTGAAGGAGCTGCAGGAAAGATGAACAGAGAGGATTTCCAAGGGATGGAGGGACAGGACACAGGGAATGGTTTCCAGTGCCAGAGAGGAGGTTCAGGTGGGATTTTGGGTGGAATTCCTGCTGTGAGGAATTCCTGGAATTCCTGTGAGGGTGGGGAGGGGCTGGCACAGATTCCCAGAGCAGCTGTGGCTGCCCCCATCCCTGGCAGTGCCCAAGGCCAGGGCTGGGAGCAGCCTGGGACAGGGGAAGCTGTCCCTGCCCATGGCATGGAATGAGAGCAGCTTTAAACTCCTTCCAACCCAAAGAATTCTGTGATTTAGTGCCATTTCTTCAGAGAATGGGAACATTGAGTTCTGGAAGAGGAAAAGATCTTGACCGTAAGCACCACAAGCTGTGAGGAGCCGAGCACCCCTGGTGCAAACCCAGCCAAAGTCTGACTCCAGATCCATCCCAGCAGGGCAGCACTCCTGCACATTTCCCTACAAGATCCTCTTCTGGAATAACAAATAAGTGAGAAGCCCCTTGAAGAGCTCAGCACAGCTCCCCAGCAGAGCCCCAAACCCACAGAAAATTAAACAAAGCAAATTTTGGCAGCCAGAGGCTGCTGTGGTCTGGGGAGCTCTCTCCACCTGCAGAGGGTCTGCACATCCTGCCCCAAATACCCCAAATACCAGTGAGGATGTCTGCAGGTGGGCACAGCGGGCAGGTGGGCACTGCCCTGCCAGCCCAGGAGGAGGAGGAGGAGGAGGAGGAGAAGGAGAAGGAGAAGGAGAAGGAGAAGGAGAAGGAGAAGGAGAAGGAGAAGGAGAAGGAGAAGGAGAAGGAGAAGGAGAAGGAGAAGGAGAAGGAGAAGGAGAAGGAGAAGGAGAAGGAGAAGGAGAAGGAGAAGGAGAAGGAGAAGGAGAAGGAGAAGGAGAAGGAGAAGGAGAAGGAGAAGGAATTGGACCAAGACCAGGAGCAGGACCAAGACCAGGACCAGGACCAGGACCAGGACTAGGACCAGGACCAGGAGCTGCACTAGGAGCAGGAGCTGAACCAGGACCAGGACCAGGACCAGGACCAGGACCAGGACCAGGACCAGGAGCAGGCACTCCACAAAAGCCCTGTGCTGCAGGAGGGCCTGGCTCCAAACAGATCTAATCAGCAGTTCTGCCTTCTCCACCCGGCCACAAGTGTTTATGGCCACAAGCAATGTGCCCGTGCTTCCCTGAGCTCATGCTGATCAACTCTGGAAGGAAATCAGCATTAGCAAGCAGAACAACAAATAATTGCCACAGACGAGTACTGCAAAACAGCCAATTTGGCTGTGATTCAAATGAAAAATTACTATTACTCGGCCTTCATTTGCTATCTGCTGTATCAGGAGCTGTTATTAATCATATTCCCAGTTCAGACTCCAGGAATAATACAGTCTAATACCCAGCAGGAAATGATACATCGACATAATCACCAGAGTGTACATATTTTGGCTGAATAATTGCTTTCTTTCAAGGGGGGAAGATTATGGCCCACCACAAATCTTGCTTTGACAAAAAACTTCCTTTGAAACAGACACCACTGTGGGAAGAGTCACTCAAGTGGAAAAATATAAGCATTGGATGGAACAGTGCCTATTAAATGGCAATTAGAGAAATTCCTTTGTAAAAGCTAAAGCCAGACCAAACCACAAACCCAAGACAAATTACAAATCAATTACCTCTTACTGTCAAGCACATGATAATTAAAGCTTTCTTGATGCCACACTGTGAGAGGCTGGCAGGGGTGTTCTAGTCTGGGAAATGCTGCAAGCTCTGACTTGTTACACTGGCCCACTTTAGTAACAAAACACTTGAGAGTGTCCAAAAACTGCTCCCAAAATCTGCCAGAGGGCTCAGTGTGCTGCTGGAAGCCTCAGTGGGAGAAGAAACACTGAGCAGTGGGACTGGAGCAGCTACAAGCCACAACAGCCATACAAGTGGCCCTTTTCCCTACGGTCTGGCTGCCAAAATGCAAATATTTACAGCTCCAAATTCTCCATTCACATTCTCCAGATAAAATGGAGCTGCCAGCAGCTGATGGATATTAAGGAAGTGTCCACGGAGAATGAATAAGAGGAGAGACATTTCCAAAGCATCAGCATCTCTTATATCATCAGTGATTCTTTGCATGCTGCTTTCATTGTCCTGGATGATGCCAATTGTGGCTTCCCTCAGGACACAGATTTGTGCCCTGCCTGTCCCCTGGCTGCTCTCGTTTGTGACACGCTGCCACAATTCCAGATCCGTGCCGCTCCTTCTCCTGTTCCTGTTAGAAAATGGGAGATTTTGGGGCAGTGGATGATTGTCCTCTCTCTGGGGGCTCCTGCCAAGCCACAAACCCCAGCTGGGAGGTTTTTCTCACAGTGGTGTTTTTGAACAAAGGGGAGAGGTCATCCCAGCTCACTCTGATTTTCTCTGGCTGTGCCAGCCCGATAACATTGTCACCTCAGCCATGCTGCCACTTAAAAGTTTGCCATAAAGCATTGGAAAGGGATTTTGTTTTTTTCTCCTCCACATAATAAAAGGAAGAAGACTGGAATGATCTTGCTATTTCTGTAATCGAAAGCAAGCTTTATACACTTTTTTAGCAAATGTCATTACACGTTTCAAAATGAACAACACAGGATTTTGTGATTCCTGCTGCAAGCACTTTGTCTGAGGACAGTAAATAAGGTGAAGGAGGAAGGCTTGTGCCACACATGGTGAATATTTCATGCTGAATTCATCCAAGAGACCCCTTTTCCTCAGTGCCTTGTTCCAGCTGCAGTTTTCCATACAGGTTTGAGGTGACTCACATCAAGAGGAGCTGCAGGAGGATCCCTGCTGGTAGAGCCAGTGAAAAGCCCAAAGCAAGAGGCTCCTCCAGCCCCTTCAGAGATGAAGGATGAACCCTTTTCATCCTTTTTCCTGCCCCTTCCCAAGGCCTTAGGTTGTCTCTGATGTTTAGAGGTGGACTTGGCATGTCGGGTTTACAGACACACTCAAAGCACCCTCACCATCACTGATCCAACCTCAGTAATTCCATGGCTCTGCCAGCTGTTCCAGCAGCTCACTGCCCCTTTGGGAAACTGTCCCAACCCAGCCCTCATCCTTCCCCATGGCCTGCAGATGGACTTTATTCTATTTTCCAGTACATAAAGGGGCTTCAGGAGAGCTGGAGAGGGGCTTTCATCAGGACAAGGGGAAAGGCTTCAAGCTGACAGAGGGCAGACTGGGATTAATTACAAGGAAAAAATTCTTTATTTACTCAGAGGGTGGGCAGGCCCTGGCACAGGTGCCCAGAGCAGCTGTGGCTGTCCCTGGATCCCTGGCAGTGCCCCAGGCCAGGCTGGACAGGGTTTGGATCACCCTGGGACAGTGGGAGATGTCCCTGCCCCTGCAGGGATGGAGATTTCTTTAAGCTCCCTCTCAAAGTGAACCATTCTGTGAATGGAAATGTTCCAGACAACAACATTTTCTGTTTCCTGTGCTGGTGACGTGGATGTTGTGGCACACTGCACTCCAAGCTCTTGCAGCAACCATTTAATGCTTTCATTTTTTTCATTATATGCAATTTGGGACTTCTGGACAAGGAAGTGGGGAGTGCATGGACAACCACAACAGCTAAAAGCTTTCAATTAGCTCAGTGCGTAGTTCAGTGCAATTAACATCAGAATGAGTTCGGATTTATAGTTTTTTAAGCCTGCTTCTGAAACAGCTGCAGTGCTTAACTTTTAAAATCATTTCAGCATCAAAACAATCTCAAAACTCCTGCTGCAATGAGGGAACTGAAGTAGGTTTCTGTCCACTAAAATTAGTGCAATTATAGCTGCCTTAATGATGTCCCAAGCAGAGTGGAGAGAACGTGGGTATTTTATTTTCTGTTCAAGAACAAGTTAGAGACCATTTCTCCCTCTAAAAGCCTCCGGGAATCAGGAAGCTTTATGAGAGAAGTAAAGGAACAAAATGGAAACTTGTTCAATCTCAGACCCACCATCCTGTGCCACACACAGAGATAAAAGTCTTAAAAAGAAAAGAAGTTAGTCCGTGCCAAGGTGGGAGATGTGTCCACATCTCTGGGCACACTGAGCTCTCCTCGAGGATGGCTCCACACTCCGGGTGCTGGACACTGCTGGCAGGGCAGCAGAGTTATTTGTACAAAAACCTGGGGGAAATCAGGTCCCTAAAGCAGAACTGGAGATTCTCCTGCAGGAGCCCTGCAGCTCCTAGGCTGCAGGACATGACCACACCAAGCTTTTTCTCTCACTGAGAGTGACCAGTCCTGCTTCGAGCAACAAAAATTATCAGCAAAGCCTCTAAAAGCACTGCTACACATAGTTCAAACATTTTGCATTATTGACAAGGAAAATAATCGATTTCATTCGATGTCACTGCCCAGTTAGAAAGAGGAAGCAATGCAGAAAGCCACTGAGAGCTCTTGTTCATCATCAAAGGACTTGTAAAATATTTGCCATTATTCAGGAAACGGCCCGTGAATGTGTCAGGTGCCTCCTTCAGGACAGACAGCATCAGCCCCGGCAAATGACACAGGAATGGAAACCAAAGATCCCTGGAAAAGGATTTTTCCAGAGCTGGTAAGGGGCTGCTGGAAAAAGGCAGCTGATCAGGGTGACTTAGCAAGTTCAAATCTGCTGCTTCAATCCATTTATTGCTCTGCTTGGATGCAAAGCTGAACTGATTTACATTGATTCGTAATAACTTGCCCAAACTCACTCCAAAAATCAGTATGATGGCCTAAATATCCTTATGGATGGAGAATGTCCCGTTCTCTTCCCCCTCCCAGTTTCCAGTAACTCTGTCCTGGGAAGAACAGAGTTTGTTGTTTGAATTTTAGTGGGAGGCTTCTCAGACCGGGGCATCTGTGCAGATTTCAGAGGTTTCTGAATGAAATGGATCAGGAGATAAAGGAGAATGAACAAACTCATCAGCATAATCAAAATAAGAATTTAGTCACATTACAGTTCAGACAGAAACAACGCCCCAAATGGCAGCCAGGATTTAATTAGCCCTGCTTTCAAGCAGTATTAATGAACCTAACAATCTGGTTACCATAACTGCTTAGTAATTGATGTATGCAAATGTAATGTTTCTATTTCCATTAACAAAGTTTGAGAGGAAATGACAAAATATGTTCGAATTAGTGCCCGACAAGGTGAAAGGCAGAGCTCTGACTGCTGTTTTGGCAGCCTCAGTCCCAGACACTGATTCATCAACCCAGGAACAGCTCAGGACCTGGCCTGACCTGGAACTGGAGGGGGTTTGACCCTCATTTCCACCGAGTGGAGCCTGAACTGCCTGTTAATGGTTAAAGACTCTGCTGAATCCTCACCAGGGTCAGGATTTCACATCCAACACCCATTGCTGGTTGGAATTAAATGCACAGGATCTGATGTTTACAAAGGGGGCTCTGAAAAAGCAATAAAAGCAATCCTGTGTGTTTTTGAACAGCAGGGTTGAACAGGGGAGAAATAAATTCATCAGACCACAAATGAATTTGCCAAGCAGATAAAATAAACTTCACTGTCTGATCATCACATAAGATTCATCACGATGGAAAAAAATAAAAAGCCAAACCCAAAAATAATTAAGCCAATGTGCATATCAGATTCTGAATTGAGCAATTTTGCTGCACTGAGCCTAGAATTTAAATGATCTTGTCTGTGGATGGCTAAAGGTTACTGCTCCCACAGTTCAAATGGAAAAATGTGTTCATCAAAAATATATCTATTAGCTTCACAATAGTAAGCACTCTGTGCATACAAAGAAGTTTCTTTGGACTAGGTAATGCTGAAGGCTTACCCAGAAATGAGAGAGCTGCCAATTTGCAGAAACAATTACTCAATTTGCCAGCAAACATATTTTCCTTCCGAGCTCTGGAAGGAGAGGCCTGGCTGTACTCACACACTAATGCCCATGTTTGCAGCTCTATACACTTCAGTATTTTTAATTTTCTGGTAACTTGTCTTGATATAATTGTAGACATTTCTATTAAATATTTTATAGAGCAGCCCATTGTAAATCAATCTCTGACATAATGTACCATAGATCTTTTTCTGCAGCTCAAAAGCATTTCAATAAAGCCCTAAAAGCCCTGGCAATGACAACATGCTGTGTTGTGCATCACCATGGCAATGCTTCAGAAAATAGCTTTGATTTGGGGTAGGAAAGATCAAACATTAGATTAGATTGAAAGTACAAAGTTCATCTCGATACAGCCTGGAACTCTCATGGCCTGACTGTCGTGTTCTCAGCTGCTGAGGTTGGAGGCAAGACAGAGACAAGAGGAATCAAAATCAAAATCAGGGGGATTCAACGAGACACAGGCAGAAAGGCTCAGAGTAGGGTTCAGGTCCAGATTCCCAGAGCTGGAAATCCAAAGCTCGAGTCAACCAATGTCAAAAGCCAAGATTTCAAAAGAATTAGTGAGAATTCAAAAGAAGAAGTTGTTCTGGATAATCTTGGGCTTCATGTATCACTGAACCTTTCACTTCATCCTTCAATGATGCAGCAGGACTGCTCTGAGGTGTGGGATGGAGCTTTTGCCTTGGCTGGGAGAGAGAATAATGTGGGACATTTCAAACCTTTGCTGCTCATTTGTCACCCCTCAGAGCCTCTCTGGGAGCCCCTGGCTGTCACAAACAGCCCTGGCAGAGCCTGGATGTGATTTTTGGTCCCCTCAGGGCAGATTCCAGCCCCAGCTCCTCTGCAATTCACCCCTCCAAACTCCCAAACCCACACAGAGCTCCCCCAGGCTGGCACGGGCAATCTCAGCCCTAGAAAAGCATAACAGCAAGAAAGGAACTTTCTTTAGCAGAGAAGGTTGGTTGAGAAATTTTTGTGTTTTGTTGTGGGCTGTTTGTTTGTGTTTTTGCTTTTTAAACCACAGATACTTTTTTAAAGTACCAAAAAAAAAAAAAAAAGTCCCTGTTTGTGGGGTCAAGGTGGGTGGAAGAAACCCACAGATTATTTCTTTCTTCTTTCCTCCTCCTCTCTTAGGGTCTCTTCACAACCTGAATCAAAGGAACAGCCGTGGTTTCAAGTCGAGTGAAATTCCTTCCTGCCCTCTGCCACGGAATATTGTCTCTCCATGGGAAGGATCCCTCTTCAAAACCTCCTCTCACTCTGGCCTGCACATCCAGGGCACTCAGTCCCAGCACCCAGAGGCTGCTGCTCTGTGCAGACAAAAAGGGAATTGAGGGCTCCATGGCAGGAATTTCTCTTTAGTCACACAAAGGATTTTTAAGGACTCTTCCAGAACTGGAAACTTGCAGAGGTCAGTTCTGTCACCCCAGGGTGACACCACAGGAGCACAGAAAAGAGAAGAAGGGAACAAAAAATGGATGTGGGGGAGGCAGGGAGTTATCACTGGGCAGTTCAGTCCCAGCTCTGTGTGTGATACGGCTGCTGAAATTAAAAAATGGCAAAAAAACACGGCAAGGGGGAAAAATCTTGTTTGTGTTACTTTGGGAGCTGGGGTGGCCACCCTGGAGAGCTCTGCAAGGTTTCATCAGTGCCAGATGAAAACCAAACACAACACACAAAGAAAAGGATGACCCCTGAGTGATACGGGGGAGAATTCATCAGTAACACTTAACTCCACACTGAGGGTGACTCAGAGCCAGGATGTATAAAAGAGAGATGTCAACTCCTGGAAAATCAAAACAAAATTCAAAATATTCACTGGTCCTTTCAAAAGGTTAGCTCAGCCATGTACTCTTTCATGAATACAAAAGTAACTAAAATTCCAAGTATTCCACTGGACAGTAAAGTCGTGTTTGAGAGCACTTTCCAGGCTCTGTTCTCATCCAGGTACAAAGAATAAGACATGGTAATGTCAGCTTTGTGAAACCAAGAGATGATTTATTTACTTCTTAACACTCTGCAGACTATGACTTCTTCACAGAAAAGCCAGGATTTAATTCAAGGATTTAATTCTTTGCTGTCAACAGAGCTGCAGGATCGGGCGCTCAACCCGCTCCTCCCTCGGGGTATTTCAGATGCACGGAATATCCAAGTGTGAGCCTCTTCTTTGCCTTCCTCGGCATCCCAGAATGCCAGAAAGCCCATCTAAAGCCACGGGAAATCAGATTTCCTTCAGCTTTGCTTCCCCTGAGCAGTCCACAGCAGCAGCAGAGGTTTTTAATTTCGAAAGCGCTCCGTTACCTTCAAATTCTTCTCTCATTTCTATGGGCAGCTCACTGTTAAAGGAGATGAGGTTTTCGGCCTCAGCTCCGTGAATTTGAATCACTTCAGCTAAATTCAGATTGCCTGATAACGGATGGATCACCTCTAGGCCATCAGCACGGGGAATTTAAAGGAATGGGATGTTTTTCTCCTTCACCTTCTGGGCCGGGTGGTACCAGGAGTGTGAGCTCAGGAGATGAACCCGGAGTGCCTGGAGGAGCAGCCAGGCTGCCCAGGCTCAGCCACTGCCACATCATTAATGGAATAAATGCCAATCACTCGCTTTGTGATTTTTGGAAATTTAATAAAAATAAAAAATGGTTATATAAAAGAATTAGTAATACACATACAATAATAAAAGTTAAACAATTTAGAGTAGGACAATTTATGAGACAATAAGAGCAAAGAAGGTAGCCCGGGACTACTGCCTCCCCTCCCTTCCAGACAAAGGCTAGGAAGGAGAAGGGCCCAGAACAAAGAGAATTTTTCCTTTTTAAGCCTTCGGTTTATGACTATTCATATCTTATGTAAAACAAGTAATTTTCAGCCATTTCTTGTCACAAAAGCTTTCTGTTAATTAAAAAAACACATGAGAGTATACGTCCTTGAGAAAGTTGGGTTCTGTGGATAAGAGGCCATAAATTCTTCTTCACTAGAAGGTTTAGGGGCCCCTGTGAATTTTATCTCTGTGCTGAGGAATTTTTATTCTTGAGCAAAAAAAATATCACACACATACACAGCTTCTATTGTACTACAACTTATTGTTAATTACAAAACTACATTCACTACATTATTCAAATGTTAATACAGCATAACTTTTCTACCTAGCATATTACATATAGTAAATATCTGCGTAGAGCCACACAATATGACTTTTTTACAATTAATTAGTCCTAAATTAATTAGTCCTAAATTAAAGTCCGGGATCTGCACATGGGATGAATGCTGGGGAGCAGCTGGCCAGCAAGGAGCTGTCCCCTGTCCCCGTGAGCAGCCAGCAGAGTGACAGAACCAGCACCACAAACAGCCCACAGTGCTCATTAGAAAGCAAATTATAAAAGCATTTATCTTCCAATAAAAATAACATTTCATGTGAATGAGGAAGCAGCTGCATTCAAACTTTTCTGCAACTCGTTGTTTGGGTTTTTCACAGAGCCCCAAATACTTTAAAGGAGTTGTTCACCACTGGAATTCTTTTTACCTTGTGTGCTTCAAGAAATGTTCCAAAAGCCACCAAATGCTTCTGGGGCACAATTAAACCTGAGCCTGAGAGCTCACAGCAGTCTTACACTGTGGTTTAAGAAATAAAGTGAAGAAGAAATCTGAACTGACTGAAAAATCAGAGATACACCTATTAAATACACTTTTTCCTGTGCTCACACACCCCAAAAACTCAAAGTAAAACCAGTATTCATTACAGGTTATTCATCTGGGTTTGTTTTCTAGTTGCCAACCTTTGAGCATTCAAATGTGCAACATTCAAGTCCTTCCACATTAACAAAGAGAATGGGAATGTCACAAATTCTGTCACCTTTATTAAATGTACAACTGCATGTTTAAAAGAAAACTGTATATTTAGAAGAGAAGAACAGTTGGTAGTGTTCCAATATCTTAAAAAAATGTCCAGAAAGATGAATATTGGACATTCTTGACCTTTCTAATACACAAATGCTCCAGCCACAGAAGAAAAATGTAAAGTTGACCCCTGGTATTCCACAGCAGGAAATAAAAAGCTGGACAAGGTGAGGTTTTTAAGTTAACATTAGTTTTTGGTGGGTTTTTTCTGAAAAATAAAGGTGCCTCCATTCATTTGGAGTATTTGTAACTTCTAAAATAGAAGCATATAATACAGACCCTAATTTATGAGTGCCTGTGGCTGCTGCTTTAGAAATTCAATTCAGATGTTGATACCAACAAGTTAAATGTAATGAAGGTTCCTGCAGAAATGATTCCAAATTTTATCTTCAGTCCACTCCATTTAAAGTTTGCAGGAAATTATTTTTAAGCATTTTTTGAAAGTTTCAGTGGCTTATGCAAGAACTCTTATTGTTAACCAAGATGGAAAACATTTTTCTAGCTGGCATTGTACATCTTTTTAAAAAAATCTACTGCTGAGCATGAATATACAGCTTAGAATTTCAATTGGATTGACATTGTCCACTGAAATATTTCCTGTGAACTAATTATCTCCTCATTCCTTCAACCAAAAATCTGAAAAGTCCCAAGGTTTTTTTGAGAATTTCTTGCTTACACCACGGCTTGCTGCAAGGTCAGGCCCTGCCTGGCTGGTTTGGCAGCGTGGGCAGAGGCAAATGTTGCCATGTGCTGCCAGGGTCACATTTTCTATCTGCTCCAGCCTGAAAGGGAAACTTTCTGAGAGGAGAGAAATCCCAATTTCAGGCTGCTGGTGCTGCTCAGGGCAGAACAGGACAGAGGAGCAGGCAGGAGATGCACAAGGGAGCCAGGGCTGCCCCTCTGCAGCTGGGGACAACATCTGGATCCAGGAGAAGCAGCTGTGGGAGAAATCCTATTGCAAGACAGCTGTGGAGACATCTGGAGAGAACATCTGGCTCTGAGAGAAACATCTGTGGAGACATCTGGAGAGAACATCTGGTTCTGAGAGAAACATCTGTGGAGACATCTGGAGAGAACATCTGGTTCTGAGAGAAACATCTGTGGGAGACACCTGGGGAGAAATCCTGTTCCAAGAGAAACTGTGGGAGAATGGAGGAAAGAACGGCACCAGAGCAGCCACTGTGGGCCCTCTCAGGGTCCCCAGCCTGTCATTGCAGAGCAGCACCAGCCCAGGACTATTTCTCCCCAATTTCACGTGTCTGAACTTGTGGGTGACTCAGGAGCTGCTTTATGTAAGTTATTGATTGATCTGGGGTCTATCAGCTGCTAAAAGTTCCTGTCTGCCTCTGGCTGGTGAGAAAATCTCCTCAGCTGTCACAGCTGGGGGACAGCTGACCTGGCTCCTAATTAACATTCCTATTAATTTCATCATCTCCAGCCCTGGTGGTGATGTCACACTGGGGCAACAGTGACCCAGCTCAAACGCTGCCCAGGCAGTTTCAGTCTTGTTGCATCAATAATGAACATTTTCTGTAGCCACTGGCAGCTGTTCTGGGGTTCTGCTTCTCAAATCATCCTGCCCCCCTTCCCTTCCCTGCCCCTGCAGTTAATCAGGAGAAGCAGAGGTGCTCAGCACAGGGGTTCTCCAGGCTGGATTTCTCCTTTTTGCACTGTTTACACTCCAGGTTGTTATTCTGGGGTCTCTGTGTGCTGAATGCTCTGGCTGGTCACTTCAGTGCCATCGCCTCAAAATGGACCCAAGATCTCATCATTTCCTCCCAAACTCTGGAGTTTATTCTGAAAACAGAAATAAAGAATCTGACCTAAGCCCAAGCTCATTCTGCTCCCTGAGAATTAAACACTGATATTAAATCCAGGCTTACAACAGACTGCCATGTTCATCAGCACAGCTCCTCTGCAAGTAAAGTGAAGATAAAACAGAATTATAAATGCTCATGTAACTTCTGCCTGCGCTGTATTTTCCTGTCACAAGCATTTAGAAACATTTCACCCCTCACAAAAACAGAATTAAACAGCTCTGAGCCTCATTGCATCAGTGTGAACTGCTTCACCCCAGCTTTTAGAATCAATTATTTTGGCATAAAAATCCATAAAAGATGTGTACATTTTTCTTCCATTCTTTAAATAGCTTTTAATGTTATTTCCATGGAAACCACTTACAAGCACATGCCTGATGTTTGTGGGTTCAAGCATCATCCAGGAACTCCAGATGCCAAAGGCTGCATGGATAAGCTGAATTCCTAAGGTCCATTCCCAGCTGATACACACGGATGGTTATTTACTCCACAAGCCAGCAGAAAACAGAGCTGCTCAACCCAGAGAAGTTTAAAGCAGATAATGTATATTTTAGCCCTTTTTCTCCAGTACAATTAGTTTGCCTGCAGTACAGTCAGAGGCAGCTGAAGGCTTTTCAAATAACGGGCAAAATTGGGTTTTGCAATGCCAAAAGAGGAATTCCTTCTTTTCAGGCCAGCAAAATTCATTCCCACATCGGCAGCAGCAGAACTTCTCCCAAACCAAAGCCTCGTGGTCAGCTGTGGTGAATGTCACATCCATTAAAACCTGATTATTCCACAAGCAACTCAGAACAAAGCAGGCAGCACCAGAGAAACCTGAGAGTTTGTGGTTATTAGCAAAACCGTCCCTTTTTCAAGGGTTTAATACATCCGACACCCAATTAGAAGCAAAATATTCTCCCAATTTATTGTTTTTCTTAATTATCTTGAAGGCATTTCTAGAAGGCAAGTGACCAATTAGTCTGTGGGGTGAGACACCACAGAAACCACTTGGGGTTTCCACGGGACTGGATCTGCTGTTGTGGCAGGCTGGTAATTAAGGCATAGATCACAGTGATTTACATGCATTTTATAATTACAGCACTGCTCATGTCACTGAGCTGCACCCAGCTAAACCAAGAGTGTTTTCAGCTTGAGTTTCTTTAGGAGTTTTTGGAATTGGGTGATTTTTTAGGACTCATCCAGGCTTCTGGAAAAAGAAGATCTGTTCCCAGCTTTGCTTCTAACCTTCCCCTTCCACTTTTTCTGTTTCTTCTTTGCTTTGGATGCTTAATAACTTTTTTACAACATTCAAGATGCTTACAGCTTTCAATTTTTCTGCTCTCCTTTCTGATTGTCCTTTTAAATTCACATTACTCTATCTCCTTGCTCTTCTTTCTCATTTTACCAACTTTAGGATCACGACAATGTAATTAAGAATTTATCTCAGCAAGCTCAAGCCAGTAGTCTGTGACAAACCAATAAAGTTGCTAAATCCATGAATAATAAGTGAATTCTCATGCACTATCCCAAAGGATAACAAATAATGAAGAATGTGTTACTCATTATTAATAAGAAATAATGAATAATGGGATCTTGGGAAGGAATTCCTCCCTGTGAGGGTGGGGAGGCACAGGAATTCCCAGAGCAGCTGTGGCTGCCCCTGGATCCCTGGCAGTGCCCAAGGCCAGGCTGGACAGGGCTGGGAGCAGCCTGGGATGGTGGGAGTGTCCCTGACAGGGCAGGGATGCTCTTTAAGATCCCTTCAACCCAAATCATTCCAGATTCTCTGATGTGATTCCTTGATCCAGCAGATCTGCTCGTACCTGGCAGTGGTTCCAGGCTGAGCCCGAGCAGGTTGAGCTCCCATCAGCAAAATGTGCTTTGGGCCTTCTGAACAAGCAAGAGCCCCCTCGTGTGTGCACACCCAGCTGGGGCACGGCCAGCCCTGCTCCCAGTAAGAACTGGGGAGTGAGGGGCGAGAGCTGCCTGGAGCCCAGCCCCTGGCAGACCCCCAAAGCTCTGCCCCATCCCTGTCCCAGGGAGCTGCTGCAGGAACCCTCCCCACCAGCGTGGCTTTAAACCAGGCTCTGAGTCAGAAATGCACTTGAGAAGGCAGCGAGCCCAGCCAGCCCAGCTGTGCAAAGCCAGCAGTGCCATCCATTGACTGAAGGGTGTAAGGCAAGCGCCTGCCAGGGCAGCAATGCCCAGCAGCAGCCTGGAAACGTCCCTCACTCTGCCTTCCTGCCAGAGCAGGGAATTTTATGAGTATTCCTGACTGGAGCCTGGTCTCGGTAAGTTCCTGCAATGCCTGCTCTCAAGCTGGCAGATACCTTAAAGGATTTCAGTGATACAGACAGAACAGAGATGTTCACACCCATCGTGAGGGGTGGGCGCCTGTGCCAGGGTCACACAAGAACACAGCAAATCACAGGCTGGTCACACACCCAGAGCCACAGAACAGCTCCTTCCTCCTCCTGAGATCAAACAATCAGCACCACCACACAGCCAGCTCAGAACAGGCACCCCTGGCACTGTAACACAGCTGGGAACGGGGCATCACACGCCCAGAGCCACAGAAAAGGTTCCTTATTCTGTAAGATCTCAAAGCTGACAACCTCAACACAATGACTCTGTTTATAGTGGTTCTACCTCACCAATTCACTTTGAAAACACGACATAAATCCTTTACAAATGATAGGTTAGATGCTTTGAAAGAATGTTCCCCACTGTTAAATGTTACAAAGATCAGCAGACCAAAAAGCTGCTTATAGCTGTGGCTGTAATTGACCTTGTTCCCTAGCTATGGGCTCATTATAAGCTACTCACATCTATGAAATGCCTGTATAGATGCAATATTATCACTATTTAAAATTTGGTCATTCAAGTAGTTACAATTTTTGGTGTATCTCAAATTCTGGCTGAAAAGAAGAGCAGAAGACACCAAAAGAAGACACCGCTCCCCAAGGCCTCAGCAGCACAGCCACCTGCAAGACGTGAACAATTTCCAGTAACCTCGGACAAACAGGGGCTAATTTCCTTGTACAGATTGAATATTGCATTGCACTGAGCTGTTTGACCAGAATTTCATTACGGCATTATGCAGTGAGAGGTGGAAAAGAGGGGATGTGGCCTTGGCTGTTCCATCTGAAGGGACTGACAATTGGCTTTACAGCGATATTGGCAAGGAGCAAAGGGCAGGAAGATTTGCCCTTGGGAATGCGAGTCACGGGCTGCTACAAGAGGATTTTATCAAGTATTTACACAGCTTTCATCCTGAGGGGGAAGAGGACAACTTAGACTGTGAAAACAATTTGAAATTGCTGAACATTTAGAAAACAAACACAAACCACATAGAATGGTTTGGGTTGGAGGAGACTTTTAATATCATCCAGTTCCACCAGGGGCAGGGACACCTCCCACTATCCCGGGTTGCTCCAAGCCCCATCCAACCTGGCCTTGGACAATCTCTTCCCGAATTGCCTGGAATATCTCTTGCTTAATTTTTCTTAAGTTCTCATGAAGCTAAATTATCATCAGTAGAGAGAAATCAAAAATCAAATCTAAATAAGAAGTTTTTAAAATTAAAGAAGAATCTCTGTGCAAATTTGAAAGTCCATGGGAATCAGATGAGATGTGAAACACCTTGAGGAGGCAGAGCAGTTTAAACATTCAGCTTCCACATTTGGCCCCGGGATTTTTCCCTTCACAAAATACCACTCTGCCCATGTTAGTGGCAGCAGATGTGAACTCAGCAAACAGCGTCATTTGCAGCCTCTCTGTGTTTATTTATCAGCTCAAGACACTTTGGTTTTGCTGGGCTACTGGACTTCATCTGCTGTAGAAGTTTGAAAACTTTTTTCCAGAGGTGCAGGTCTGGAGCAGACACCTCTCCTCAGAGTGGGCTGCACGGAATGACAAATAAATAACCACCAAAAGTCTTCTCCAAATGCCAAACCCCAGGTACAGGAATGACTGTTTGCACTTCTCTGCAACATAAATATCAATCTAAGGGTAGAAGATGACAAATTCTTCACAGTCGTGAGTTATGCAAACTTTTCTGGGTACCAAAAAAGATGAATTTATGTTGAAACCCGTGTTCCAGTGGGGAATGGGTGCATGACAAACACATCTCAAGGAGCCAGCAATGGGTACAGCAATTATTGCTCCTCTGGTGTAACCCAGGTGAACGGGTACAGCAAGGTGAGGGCTGCCAGTGCTCCTGTGAGGGGAGTTTGGTGTGCCCTGATGTTGGGAAGGATGAAGTAGAAAGACCTTGCAAATATGGTGGTTTAGATTCTGGGAGTCTGAGTTCAGCAAGCGAGATAGAAATGAAAGCAAGCTTTGAGATTTAGGGTGTGGGGTACAGGGCCATCAGCTAGTGAATAATGATGTGCCAAGCTGAGAGCCAGCTCCCTTGATTAAACAATCCCCTTCTGCTTAGCTTAAGTGATAGGACAGTTCTATTAGCTGTAAGTAAATGTTGTTATCTTGTATTAGAATAGTTAGTCCAACACAGACTATTCAACTTAGAAAGATATTTAATGTACGGAGATACTCCTTCACCCTCAGAGCCCCCGGGGCAAAAGGAGCTGTCTGGGCACGGAGCTGAGCCAGCCCTCAGGGTGGCACAGGGAGGGTGCCAAGGAAGAGGCTCCGTGAGGAAATGACCTCCCTGCTCTGCCGGGCCATCAATCCCACACCCCGCAGGATGTGATTCGCACTCACACACACCCAAAGGGCTGCACATCACACCAGCCAAATGGAAAAGGTCTCATCAGAGGATCACCGGGGAGGATCTTGTGGAGAGGAGAATTAATGCTGCTGGCTTGTGTCAACCAAGGTGATGGAAAATACACCGAGTTTAATTTATTTTTTTTTATTTTATAACTCTAGTCAGTTTTCACAGAATCACAGAATGAACGAGTTTGGAAAAGACTTTTGATGTCTTCAAGTCCAACCTGTGTTCGCTTTTAGCCCGGGGGAAGGGAATTAGAGTTTCTTTCCATGAACATCGATTGTCTCAATAGGCTGGGAGCAGCACAGGAGACACTCAGGATAACATCCATCACCGGCTGTTAATGAAGCACCGACTCCAAACAGCACCCCTGCGGTGCTGCGAGACCTGGCCTGGGAAAGGAGATAACAATGAGCACCTAATTAGCATCAGAAGCGATCTGTACCCAACAGGAAACCAAATACAAGAACTACGTAACCTGGAGCCAATGAACATTGCACCAATGAACACTGAACCAATGAATCTCTGTGCCTCTTCACTGCATAAAATCTGTGAAAAACCCAGTCAAATCCGTGTGGCACGGAATTATTTCCTCTGTATGCCCGGGCTATGCGTAGATGAAATGATTTCTGTGGTACATCCTGGCTAGAAGAACATCCTGGCCAGAAATAAATTAATGCCTTGATTCTTTAACACTAAAAATATTGGTGGAGGGGTTTTATTTTTCCCACAGCTTCGGTGACAAAGGGACAAAGATGCTGAAAGAATTCTGCTTCCTGCACAGAAAAGGAGCGAGCCCCACTGCTCAGCAGCACCAGTCCCTCACCCACAGGCACAGGGGAAATTCCCCTTTGTGCAGAGGCTCTCAAGAGTCATCACCTAAATTGCCCGATTAAGGAGGATTTGAGTTGAACCCCCAGTTCCCCTTGCTTGGACAATCACAGATTCCCACAGATCTCCAGGACAGGCCCACACAGCCCCGTTCTTCAAGGAATTCCAGGTAAATGAAACAACTCCAGGTAAATTCCTTCTTTGCTGTCCTGTTTGGAAATTTTTCTTGCCCTGAAGTCCTCAAAGATGAAAATACCTGGGCTGCCTTTTGCTGGATTTAGCAATCCTAGCACTGCAGTCTTCTCCTATTTGAATAGAAAATACCAAGATTTAATGACTTTCTACTGGTTTTGCTTGAGAAGAAAGATGTCCCTGACAGCTGATTGTATTTACTCGAGGATCCGTGACCCAGAACTTCACTAATAAATATGTTTATCAACAGCATATGGATATTCCTTTCCTGGCATCATTTTTATTCTTAGTCAGCTTATCAACTAGCCCCATTATCTGATCTTCATGATTCAAACACTCTTGGAACACGATGTGAAAAAGCCAATGTACTAAAGAACAGGGCCACTTAAAACTAGTTCACATGCCATGCCCTTAATTTACTGTAATATGAAAAAAATTACTTTTGCTCCTGTTCTAAATGAGGTTCATGATCAGTTGGCAGCTCCTCTCATTACATTTATATGCATGACATTACTACATTTGTAATAATGCTAAATGACACAGCTTCCAGCACGGAGAAGAAATTGCCTCCCACTCTCACACAGGAACCAATTCCTACGTGTCCATTAGAAGGCATTAAATTTTGCTACCAGCACATTCACAATTCCTGAATTATTTGGAGATTAGATCATTTGAAAAACGTGTAATGAATCTGCTCTCATACAATTTAGAAAACTTAGCAGACTTCTAAGATTTCTCCATCATTAAAACATCCTTGTAGTTTGGCTAAGACATTCTCCCAAGGTGTTACTGAATTACTGATCACATTTACCCTGCAAATGGATTTAACTCCTAAACCAGCTCGTTGCAGAGTCCCACAGGCATCAGTGGTTGTATTTAGTTGGACTTCCAGCAAACCATAAATGAACAACTCTGCATTCTGGATTTCTGGTTACACAAATTGCACATTAGAGCACACTTCAGGTTTGTCACTGTTCCAACAGCGCTGTCAAACCAAGAGAGATTTTGACTTCAGAAAGTCAAATTATGGAAGGGAAATTGTTATCTAAGAGGTTTATAACAGATACCTTGATAAAGAGTACCCTCTACGTTACTACATTATACACATTCTGACAAAAACATGACAAACCTTTCCGAAAAATTACAGAGAATGGTCATTATGGAAAAGTCTTTGCCTCACAGGAATTCAAATGCATCTCCTGGTGACATTATACCTACTGCCTCTTCAATAGCTCTCAGCTCAATTCCCAGCTTTCCTCTTACTGATGATAAACAGTGACTGCAATAACACAAATAACACAAAACCAGAGCAGCACTCTCTGCCTGTTGGAAAATTGCAAATGGAAAATAAGATATCTACGTAGAGGCAGGCTGAGAGATGGAACAGGGTTTCAGACAGCACGAATGTAGTAGATGAAGTGCGTCAGTAATTTAGGTTTATTTTTAAATAACACATCCCTGAGCCACCTGGAACTGGGGTTCACATCTCCACACCCCAGGCTCTTGTTTCAGGACCTCAGAAAATACTGATGTGTTTCTGATCTGTTGTTGAGATCTGGGTATTTTTAAGCATTTTGCAGCACCCCTTTTTTCAGTTTATCTTTATTTAGTGTAGACACCAAAACATTTTGAGATGTATTTGTAAATATCTGTGTCTGTGCAGAAGCCTTTTCTCGAGCTGTTTCTGAAAGCTGTACCTTCTCCCCTTTGTTTTAGTTACAATGAGCAGGACAGAGCTAATGGCTTTTCCCTTGCTCTTATAAAGCATCTTCACACTAATGTGTCTCCAGCCTGGGTGTTTGCTGCTTTTTCACTGGGCATATATCACTGGGTGTTTATCGTATTGTTCCTTCCTGCTTCCAAGCAAAACCTCCCACTGAGATTTGGAGGCAGCAGCAGCCAGGCTGTGCACAGACCTCTGCCAGCCCTGGTGCTGTCATGCCTCATTAAGTGACCTCCTGCTCCTTTCTGCACTTGCCCAGGGTTTTTGTTTGTCCAGCAGCAGCAAACACATCTGTCACCAGAGCAGCTCCGTGGTGTCTGTCCCACCACGGCTCTGATGGATCTCAGACATTCACAGGGGAGTGCTCAATGTCCCTGAGCAGAGCCCAGAGCTGCCACTGACACCTCCTTTACTGAGACCAGAATTAACTCCTGGGGTTTTTTATTATTCAGAAAGAAAAAGGACAAAGCTGTAGTGTGCTCTGCTCAGAGCATTGCCGTGCCAGTATCACCTGTCTGCTCCGGTGGTGTGTAAACAGTCACAGAAAACACACAGCAAACAGCTTTGGAGCAGTAATAAACACTGAAATTGTGTTCTGAGAAACTGTTCTTCTCCAGAGCATTCAGAGAGGGGCTGGATTTATGAAGCAGGAACTACAGGCAGTGTGAAGCCCTGGAACTGGCTGTGCTGTTGAGACAGAACAGATCATTTCAATACAAGCAGAGCTCTCTACCTCTGCTCCCCTGAGATCCTCCCTGGATCCCAGCTGCTCTGTGGTGCCCTGCACTCAACAGCAGCTGCCCACAGCACTTCACCCTCCGTGCTGTCCTGTGCAGCTCTGCTCTGTGCTCCTGAACTGGAGGGAATCCATCCTATTTACCCAGCACTGCTCTCCCATTGTCCTCAGGCCTGTGTGCTCACACGGCTGCAGAAACACAGCGTGCCTGAAGGGGAAAGGCTTTGCAGCTGGGAGAGCGCAGGATTTTATTGCTTGGGATGCAGTTTGAGCGATATTTGCCCTTCACCCTGCCATGAGCAGCCGTGTCTGCGATGGCACAGAGCCATTTCGGAAAAATGCAGGGGTGAAACCCTTGTGATCACAGTTATGAGGGCACACTCTGCAGGTTTGCTGACAGCCCCCGGGTGTGTCGGGTGCTCATTCCTGGAGGAATGGGATGGCATCCAGAGAGATCTGGAATGGTTCAGAGGTGGGATTGTGTGAATATCGCCAAATTCAGCACGGCCTCGTGCAAGGTGCTGCACTTGTGGCAGACCCAGGGCAGGGCTGGAGCTGTGCAGGGAGGTTTAGGTTGGATTTTGGGAAAGGTTCTTCCCCAGGTGGTGCTGGCACTGCCCAGGTTCCCCAGGAATGGGCACGGCCCCGAGGCTGCCACAGCTCCAGGAGCCTTTGGACAGCGCTGCCAGGGATGCCCAGGGTGGGGTTGGTGGGGTGTGAATTTCCCCTCTCTACATTTGAAGCCGTTGAATTTCCCCTCTCTCCATTTGAAGCCGTTCCCCCTTGCCCTGTCACCCCAGTTCCTCAGGAATTATCCCTCTCGTTTGCTGGCGATCCTGGGGTGCCCTGTGCACAGCCAGGAGCCGGACTGGCTCATCCTTGTGGGTCCAGTCCAACTCAGCATATTCTGCAGCTCTGTGACTATTTATAAGTGCCTGGAGAGGCATGACGAGGAGAAATGACTTCAAAATCAAAGAGGGAAGGCTCAGACTGGATTTTCTGTGACGGTGGGGCGGCCCTGGAAGCACCCGAAGCCCGGCTGGGCACAGCACCCACCCGAGCCTCTCCACCGCGAACGCTGCGGCTTTAAGGAGGCGGTCGGGGCGTGTGCCCGGCCCGTCATGCCGCTCGGGGGGCCGGGCCGCTGCCGAGTGCCGGCGGTGCCGCCATGTACCGCCTGTGCCGGCTGTCCCTGTCGCTGTCCCCGTCGCTGTCCCCGCTGCTGTCCCCGGTGCCCCCGCGCTGCGCCCCCCGCCCCGCCTGGGCCGCGCTCCCGCCGGGGCCGGGCCCGCGCCGCGCCAGCGCCAAGGTACGTGAGGGGAGCGCTGAGGGGCCGCGCCGGGCGCCCGCAAACCGCTCCTTCGGCTTTTTTTTTTTTTTTTTTTTTTTTTTTTGGGGGTGGCCTTTAAAGTTTTGTTTTTTGTGGAGGTATCTTCACCTCCGCCCCTCTCGCATCAGTCAATTGTGGGATCAATAAATCGTGTTTATGCCGGGTTGTTGTCTACATCGTGGCGACAGCTGCGTGTTGCTTGCTGTCAACAGTTCTTCCTTTGATCAGCTCATCCATTAAGGGTGGTTTATAGAAGTTAAACGCTGGATCTGTTCCATTACTGAGCTGTTATTAAGCGGTACCAGGTGGGCTTGCAGTGCCCCTGCTTAGCCCTGGAGCCACCAGCTGTGCTCAGAGGAGTCACAGGGTGAAGCTGAGCTGTGGGTGGAAGCAAACAGCTCTCACACCTCCTGTCCTGGCTCCGGCAGCTGTGTGGGTGTGCCTCGGCACACGTTTGGATCTAATAATCTGCTTTTAATAACGAAACCTGAGTTGTGTAAGGATTTACACCGAGCTCGGTGCATTCCTTTGACAGGAATAGTTGGGAGAAGGGAGCTTGTCTGGGCTGATGTGGGAAAGAAGGAGTTACTGTCTTCCCAAATCACCCTGTGTGCGAGGCACTTCTTTCACTGTTTCAGCTAACTGTAGTATGATCTTATGTGTAATGCTAAGAAATGCTTTTAATTGTTTTCTCTTTAGGATGCAGGTGAACCCCTCAAAAAGACAGCCAATGATCTCAGTGCTGAAAACAAGAAACTCAACAAGTCCCAGCAGCTGAAACAAATTTTTAAAGAATATGGTGCTGTCGGGGTTTCCTTCCATGTTGGAATTTCCTTAGTATCTCTGGGAATCTTCTACCTGGCTGTGTCAAGGTGAGGTTTGTACAGCTGTCTGTCACCCCTAGGTAGTGGTAAGAGTAAAATACATTAACTATTGTGCTTCTCTCTGACTGGAGACAGGCACTTTATGCCTATTGGATCTATAAGGTACCTCCTGAATTTTGAGTGTGGATGGGTCCATAAATGGACCTGATTTCCCATCAGGGATGAGACAAGAGAGTTGTACATTTTGCACACGTTCATCACCAGGGAAAACAGCAGACACAGCACCAACATAACTGACCGGGCAGAAAATGTATTTGTTTTGCAGATATCTTTTGTTCTTGCTTGGTCTGGAGAGATAGAGCCATGCAAAAGTGCTGGGGCTTAGAGATAAACATATTCTTCTGGGTGTTGAACACAGTTTGTGCAGTTGAACTGCAGAAAATAACAGCCACTAGAACAGGATTGGAGTGCAAATGCGAGAGAACCATGCAGGAGTCAGGTGGGGAATTGTGTGTGTGGCTTTGTGGGAATGCATGAGGTATTCCAGCTGAGGAGACAGGGGAATGTGTTGTTACCCCAAAGATTCCCTGCTGACTTTAGTGGGAATATGTTAATGCCTGATTTCTCCTGTTTACTACATTGCGGCTCAGGGTGACAACATTTTTTTCCTCTAGGTATGGTTGAATCCCTAATGAAATCTGCTGTGTCTATATTAATGAATTCAGTGGATAATGCCCGTTTGGGATCCTTGACACTTCACTTGCTTGTATAATTTGCCATTTTGTACACCTGTGTTAGAACACTAAGCCTAACAAGTGTCAGAATTCGAGAAACCTCATTTGGTTTGCATTGCTCTGTGCTTAGGAGATAAATTCCCCCAAGGCACAGAACAGAGTTTGATGTCAAATTTCAGAGGATTGAAATTCCAACACAAATCCACAGTAACTTTTTAAGAGTTACTTTGAATAGAAATTTTCCCTCTGAAGGCCGAGTGGGGGTTGTGACAGGTTAAATTTCATGGAAACACCCCAGGAGTTGGTGTGTTTTGGCTCTGCTAAGGCGCTGTCTGTCCCCTGTCCGCAGCGGCGTGGACGTGAGCGCGGTGCTGCTCCGGCTGGGTTTCAGCGAGGCGTCCCTGCAGTCCCGGGTGGCAGCAGGCACCAGCACCTTCGTGCTGGCCTACGCCGTGCACAAGCTCTTCGCCCCCGTGCGCATCAGCATCACCGTGGTGTCCGTGCCCTTCCTCGTGCGCTACTGCCGCAAGGCCGGCCTCTTCAAACCCCCCGCCTCCAGCCCCTGAGCCCCCTGCCTCCTCCTGCTCCACGGGCTCTTCGGGTGCAAAGCTTCCTTCAGACACTGCTCTGGGCTCAGGTTGATCTCATCCCGCGTTTCTTGCTGGTTCTTTCAGGTAAATGTCGCTGGGAAAAGTGCTGTCCTTGTGTCCTTCCCCTTTTGCCACTTATTCTTAGGAGAAACCTGTTCAAACGGGCTCTGGTTTGCACTTCAGGTGGGAACATAAGTGCTTGACAACGAGCACAGTTCTGGGTCTTTGTAATCCAGCTTTTGGAGCCTTCATTTTTTTTCTTTTCAAAACAGAATCATAGCATTCATTTATTACTGAGTAGCTACTTTTTACTGAGTATTACTCAGTAGCTAAGAAACTGAGATTCTCTTTCCAGCAGAACAAACATCTCACTACCTGGGTAATTCTCTTGATATTGGAATCTAAACTGGCAGGTGGGTGTTTCTTTTGCTAGAAGAGGCTTTTATTATAGTCCTTGCAGTACAACACAGGCACTGAAATCCCTTCAGTAGGAGTATCCTTGTGATTAATTATTGAAGTCATAATTGGTTTAGTCACAATAGGTGAAGCACTGTTCTAAAACTACGTGCAGTGCTTCCATAGTCCAAGATTTTATTGTTTGAAAATGTGCCAGCTTTACTAAAGTCCTTTTGTTTTTTAAATATCTGTAGACTCAGAAGAAATCCTGAGTCTGCTGTAATCAATGTAACCAGAATTACCTATGTAAATACTCCAAAGAGCATCAAGGCAGGGAGAAGCTGGAGGGTTTGAATATTTTGAAATCTGGATTTGTACTGGAAACACACTTTGTTTTTTAAACTTCAAACTCACCCAAGCAGCTTTCTTCTCCTGTGTGTGTAACTCCAATCTGCACCTGAAGTCCAAACATTGCAATTCTCAGCTTCCCAGGAAGAATTCCTGTGCTTTGGGCTGAGACTGGTGAGTGTAGCAGTGATCACACACAACTCTGATTTAACTCAGAGCAGGAAAACAGCCTGATGCTTTTGATTTCTGCTAAAGTTTAGTAAATAGAGGAAGAAAGGGTGGAGTTTTGATGAGAGTTGGCTGAGGGAGGAAAGGAGGAGCAAATAACTTCCTGTTATGAGCAGCCTCTTGCCTCATCTCAGCCAGAACATTAAATTGCACCTTAACTCCTTCCCCCCATAAAGTCCCAGGTTTCATCTGGACCAAGGATAAGAATTCCAAAATAACTCCGAGGCAGCTTTGTTTACGTCAGTTCAAATAATTTCTAAGCAGCATGTTTTGTCTTAAATGCAATAGAGAAGGAATATTCAAAGGTTCTTTTTCAATACCATATGTAAAGCTGAAGTAATTTAAAATAAATGTACCTAAAAGTCAGTAGAAGGCACCAGCACTAAAGTTTTCTTGCTGTAAAGAAACAGCTTCATATAAATTATGGCTAGAATTCTGATTACTTATATGGCTGTATAAACTACTGGCAGTTTGTTTAGATAAAGTTTTTTTGCAAAGTATATTTTAACTTAATTCGAGAATATATTTTGAATTCTGGAATCCTTGCTTGTAGAAGGATCATTTTTTAAAATTGTAAAATAGCAAAGTCTTATTCTAAAAAGATAATAAACTGCTTTCTCTTAGTTTGCTTGAAGTGTTTTACTGGAAAAGAGTTGGTCTTGATTGTGGTGGACCCTTGGTCCCTTTTCAGGACTGTCTTACAAACATCTGCTGTTGTTACTTGCTGTGACATAACATCATCTGAAAATACTTCTGAGAGAAAGGGCTTGAAAATGTTACCAGATGGGAGATCTTTGAATAAATTCATTGGAAAATGAACAGAGCCAAGCTCTCAATAAACCCAGCAGGTGAAGTAGCAGCACATGTGGTATTTACCTTGTAATCTTAATTTGGGATTGTGGGATGGTGAATGACTGTGTGGTACCAGCACTTGGAGCTTCCTTTTTGACAGAGGTGGGGATTATCCATTGGGAATTCACCTCCAGGACCAGGAGTTCAGCTGTGCTGGAGCCAAGCAGTGCCACAGGCAACCTCACCCTGCTGGGTGTAGTATAACAACTCTTTATTTTACAAATTGAGTGCTCACATTTAAAACTAGAGACAAAACTAATTGCCACATCATTTTTAGAACATTTGAAAAGGCATTCACGTGCTCAGTTTCAGGTTAAACCACAGGTCGGACACCCTGAGCAGCCCAGGGAGGGAGGAGCAGGCTCTCCAGAATATTGCACTGTTCCACAAGCCAGAACTTCCTTGTGGTGGAACAACGAACCATTTTCAGCACAGGAGCCTCCAACAGCTTCATTCTTACATCAGCAAACCTGGCCCACGTGGAACTGAGTTCAAGTAATTCAATATTCCACCAGCTCCAGCTAGAAGTGAAATAATCTTACGCTGCAATTCGAGTTTAAGACACCAGCCAACCCAAGGATTTGCATCCCCAATTGCCACTAGACTCCCAAGACCTGCTTTTCCTATTGTAAGCATTACAGTAGTCACAGTACAAGGCTCTTCTTGCTGATCCACAAGTCACCCTCCTCAAACTATGTTTTGGATGGGGCAGCTCCATCACTCTTCCTGCTGGTGGGAGTCTTGGTGGAGTTGGCTGTGATCCAGGGGTGGAGCAGAACATCCTTCAGGGGCAGGCGATGGAAGGGGTTGTGCTTCAGGAGCCTGGAAATCAAATCCCTCGCGCCTTCCGTGACAAACGGAGGAAACTTGAATTCCACCTAAGGAAAAAAGGATTAAAAATCATGCAAAAGTTCTTTAGTAATAACCAAATAACAGAACCAAAGGGCTCTATTTAACCTCTGAGTTACACCCTGAAAGCTGTGCCAGCCTTGCAGGCCCTGCACCCTTTCTGCCTACTGAGATGAAATCAAATTGTTTTGATTTGATCAAGCTTCTCCCTGCTTGTGTATTTGTGTATTACAGTGTTTGTTTTTATGATGCTTCAAACTTAAGTTTGCTGAAACCTTTCTAGAACTAAAAGCATCACCCAGCTAATCCAGATAAGCATGGCACTTACCCTGGAAATAGCTTTGTAGGTTTCCTGATAGCTTTGTGTTTCAAAAGGTGGTTTCCCTACAAGGAATTCATAGCAGAGAACGCCCAGGCTCCAAATGTCCACCTTTTCATCGTGTGTTCTTCCCTCTATCATTTCAGGAGGCAGGTAGTCAAGTGTCCCACAGAGAGTTGTTCTCCTGAAGAAAAGTCCAAGTTAATTATTGATTAAGATAATTAGAGGATCTATTTCAAGAGCCAGATAAGAACTAATGCTGGCAATCATCTGTACCTCAGTGCAGTTCACCTCAGTGGACTCAGCACCACCAGGAGAGCAGGGAAAGAAGAGCCAGCAGGACATTTTCCATTTCTGGAAGTATCTCAGTCCCTGCAGTCAGTCAGTCTCAGCTCCTGTCTTCACCCCACTTACCAGAACAAATCTGTTCCTCCCTTGTCAGGTGCAATTTCCCACTAAGAAATAACCAAATTGCCAGTGTAATGTGTGAGTCCAGGTGCAGGTCTGTCCTCTCAGGGACCACAGTAACCCTACACACCAAGCTCCCTTTCAGGGCCAGCAAGGTTTGAACTAAAAACCAGGATAACAACACTCCTCTGTCACTCCAGTTGCCTGTTAGGACCGGAGTTGTAGCGGCCTTTTCCCCCAGTATTCCAAAAAGTTCCCTGTACCTCCATTCCACCACTGTGTGACACAGAAACTGAAAATACAGAAAGATTTCACTGAATTCTCACCTAGAAGAGGGAGCGTGCACAGACCACCCAAAATCAGCAATTTTTAATTCTCCATTTGATCCCAGCAGCAAGTTCTCTGGCTTGATGTCTCTATGGATGACACGCTTGGAGTGACAGTACGAGAGGGCATCTGCCAGTTCTGTGATGTACTGGGTGCAGAAAGAACAATCTTTAACACATTGTCACCTGAGTTTATCTGGCTGCAGCACAGCCTTTTTGAGGCATAATTACAGTTTTAACTTAAAGCAATTATTCCTTAACCCTTGAAGCCTGGCAATACAGGCTGTGCCTTGCAATATTAAGCAATGCTGAACATGAATTCCTGCACAGCACTAAGTCTTCCCAATTATTCCCACATGCCAACCAGCAGCTAAGGAATCTCAGTTTCCCCCAGCAGAACACAGAACTTGATCTGAAGGGCTGGCTCTGTCCTGCAGATATTCCAGATACCCAGGGGAATGGAGAGGAAGCTGGAACAACCTACAGTGGCAGTTCTTTGCTCATCAAACTTGGTGAGCCTCTGCAGCTCCCTGTAGACTTCTCCACGAGGTGCGTGCTCCAGGATGAGGTAGACTCTTGTCACATCGTGGAAGTAGCCATACAGTCTGAGGATGTTGGGATGCCTGCAAAGAGATTTCAGTGTTCTACTGAACAGGGTGTTTGTCCAAAACCTTTGATTTCCCTGTCCTGCTCCCCCCCAGTTTCAAGGCAAGCACGGGAATTTCAGCTCATCCGTGTTCCTTCAGCTCACAACACACAAAGAAATCTTATCAGAAAGAAGAAACCTTATCATATTGAAGGTCACTTTCTTTATTAGGATGCAAACAAAGCAGAGTAGATGTTACTAAACTTTACCTAAGATGCGATTGTATTTCCACTTCCCTCCGTAGCTGATGTTCTACTCCAGCTTCCTCAAGTTGTGTTTTAAACAGCACTTTCAGTGCAAGAATGAATTTGCTTTGTTTTTCACGTGCCAGATACACATTCCCAAATTTTCCTTTCCCCAGAGGACGACCGATTTCAAAATCATCAAGAGACCATTGCCTTCTGCAAGAGGAAAGTTAAAAGCTCAATAGTTGTGTTGGCTTTGACTCAAATTAACAGTTTATAACATTCCTGTTCAAAAGATGCTTAGTGCTCTAAACTAGATTTTAGTCTTTTAAGACACCAAGAGAATAAAGGCATTGAGATTTTTCCAAAGGAAGTTCTGAAAGCTATTTTCTTCCTTCCTGAAGCTTTTGCAGACACTACACCAACCACACTACTACAAAACGAAGACTGTTTACCAAGCTGGGCTCCTTTAGACACTCCTACCCCAGACACATCACCAGGGCATGGCAAAACAATTCCAGGTTGCCATAAACAAATCCAATTTCATCCCAGATTAGACTCCAGCCTCCTGCCCAGATGAAGGAAGCTTTGTTTTCAGGAGTACATCTCGTGATAGCAGCAGCTATCAGTGTTCTTCCATGGCAAGAGCTACTCTGCATTTAGCCCAAAGTTTTCTTTAGATTCCAGCGAGTCCTTGTTCCTGACAATTATCAGGGCAAAGGCAGCTTTCCTCGTGTTGTGTCTGCAAAACGTGGGGGTCACCAGGCTCCACAGCCAAGGGAACTCCAGCCAGAATTACCTAGAATTTAGCCATAAAACTTACTTTTTAGTCTCCTCACTTTTCTTTTTGGTATCTTCAGTTTTCTTCTTAGTAGTCTCTTCCGTTTTCTGTTTAGAGGCGCTTTCTGTTTCAGGATTTTTAACTGTGTGTAGAGAAGGAAATCAGTGTATGAACCAGACCCACAAACACACACATGGGAACACATCTAACCCCTGTGCATCATCTGAATCAGCTCCTAGATCCCACTCAGTTGTATTTTAAGCAACCTAGCATAACTGACTGCTAGGAAAGAATGCTGACAAAATATAATTTTAAAACCTTTCTGAGAATAAAAACCCATGAGATCTTTCCCCCTCCCCAAATAAAAGTATTCTTGTGCACAAATCTTGGAAAAGCTGTGAGGTCTGAATGCCAATTGCGTCAACTCCCAGCTGGCTGCTGAGAACCTGGAAGATTTTCACACCATATTGGCTCTAAGTGGTTAATTTAGAGATAAATTCACAAGGACAGTGCAGTAACACCCAAGGTGAACCATGTGCTGCTCTTCTGTTTGGGAGCACAACCAGGAGCCTCCCTCCAGGACTGCAGCAGCTTTAGGAGTATCCTGGGTGTCATAGCTGTGTAAATCATGCTCAGAATTACCAGGTGCTGCAGCCGGGGGAGGTTTTTCACCGCTCTTGCTTGCAGCCTGAGGCCTCACAGTCGCCTGCTGGGAAGGTTTGGGTCGGAGCTGCTGCGTGGTTTGGCTGCTGGGCAGTTTTTGGGTTGACGGCGCTGATTTTTGGGGTTGCACGGGAACTCTCTGGGCGAAGTTTGCAGGACACAGAACACGGGCTGGAGCTCCGCTGGTCAGTAACCGGCTCTGGGCTGAGGGCTGGGCCACGGGGACGCGTTTGGGGACATCCCCGATGGCGTTTGCCACCTGCAAAGGGAAACGAGAACGTGTTCACTGTGAAGCAGCACACCCGAATCTTCATGGCCCCATTTAGGGTGACAAAACCACACAAAGCACTTAACAGAACACTGACAATCGTGTATTCAGGGGGTGATTAAAAGCAAATTTTGCTTATGCTGTTTCAAAATCTTACCCGGCCTATTTGGTTTTGTGTAAACTAGTGAGAAACCTGTATTTCTAAATGGAAAAAATGCACAATCGGGGTGATCCTGACCCCGCTGCACGTGTATCAACAGTGACATTGACACAGTGCTTGCTTTTAAAAACTGTATCTAAAATAACTTGATTACACTCACTCGCTTTCTCTTTAAAGGCTCTTAGATACTTAATATATAAGGAGGATTTCCCCATTTAATAAGATATGCTAATATTAATAATAATATTAAAAGTCAGCTCTAGGCTCTGATTGTTCCCAGAGAAAGCTACTGAAAGATAAATCACTAGTTGAAACCTGTAGCTAATAAGTGAGGAGGAGAAACGCACCCACCAAATAGAAACTAAAAACTGCCACTCCCTGAACCGACCAGAATTATAATGGCTAACTCCCAGGCAGCGAGACCAACGATGCAGCACAGGAAACCGCTCAGGAAGACCAACATAAACCTCGTGTTTAATACTTTTACCTTGGCAGCGCGGCCGGGATACGCAGCGTGGTTCTCCTTCATGTTCTTGTCCATAGCGCCAGAGCGGGAGCGGCACGTTCGGCTCGGGCTGTGGGCGAGAAGGAGCCAACGGGGCTCAGCGAGCGGATCGCAGGCAGTCCCGCGTCCCTTATCAATTATCACTCTGTATCGATAGCGATCCCTTATCAATACCCCCCTGCCCGCCCGCCCGCCCATGGACCCAGGCCCCGGCGCTCACCGCGGACCCGCCGCCTCAGGGCCTGTGCAGCTGTTTGAATTCAAACCGCCGCGCCTTAAATACCCCTTTAAACCCCCGCCGCCCGCCATTGGCCGCCCTCCCGCGCCCCGCGCACGCTGATTGGTTTCTCCCGCGGGCGGCCCGCCCTCCCATTGGCTGCCGGGCGCGCTCCGCCGCGCCGCGAGGGGCGCACCCGCCGCGCCCGCCCGTGGGCCGGCGTTGTCGGCGCGCGGCGCGTTACGCACTTTGCGTAGCGCCGCGCCCCCCGGCGCGCGCCGCCCGCGCACTTCCCGCCGGCCGAGCCGCCGCTTCCGCTACGCAAATCGCGTAACGCGCCGCGCTCCCACCTGTGGCCGCCGCCGCCTCCGCTCCGCTCCGTGCCCCGGAGCGCCGCCAGGTCAGTCCCGCTCCCGCCAGACCCCCCCCGAGACACCCCCACCCACCCCCGGGCCAGGCCGGGGAGCGGCGCTGCTGCCACCGCGCGAGGGGCCGAGCGCCAGCGGGGCCATTGTGTGGGTGCCCCCCCGGACGGGCCGAGCAGGGCCGGAGCCTCCCGGTGCGTCCCGGCCGAGCGGCCCCGGGCAGCGCCACGTGCCGCCAGCGCTTCAGGGCGAGTGCCGAGTGCGAAGGCACCGCCCGGCCCGGCCCGAGCGACGCGCGGACCCCTCGCGGCTCGGCCCCCGGCAGCGCCCGGCCCCGCGCGGCTCCCGAGGAGGCGCCGGGACAGCGGCAGCGCGGCCCGTGAGGAGCGCACGGCGAGCGCGGCGTGAGGCGCGGCTGCCCCGGAGCCCGCGGGTCCCTGCGAGGCGCCGCGGAGCGAGGAAAACTCCAATCGGCGCTTGGGGCTTGTGAAGAACTGCGAGCCAAGGCAACTTTTCACTGTCTCCGCGGTGCTGAAAACAAGAGCGGAGGAGACCCTGTTTGTGTGTGTTGGTGTTTACAAGTGGTTCAGGATAGGTAAAAAGAAGATGTCGGGTCGCCGTGTCGCTGCAGCGTGTGACAGACGACAGCTGCCCCGGGGCATGGCGAGCATGGCAGCCCCGCTGCTCGACCCGCGCCCGCTCCGGCTGCCCTTTCTCGAGGCTGACGTGAGTAGGACTCGGGGAAGGGACGGTTTGCGCTGGGGACGGGGCCGGGCCCGCCCGCAGCGCCGGGCAGCAGCGCCAGCCGCTTAATTCCCAGCCCGTTCACGTCGCCGTGTTTGGGATCCGGGGTCTGGCGGAAGCGGCGCTCCGGAGCTTTGCGGCTGCGACACAAAAGAACCCCCGGGCTCCCCCCGCGCCCGGTGGGGGCCGGGCCCGCGCCGCGCCCCCGCCCGCGATCCCGCCCCGAGCGCGGCCCTGCGGCCTCCGCCGAGGCCCCGCCGCCCCCGGAAGGGGGGAACGGGAATGGGGAGAGGCATCCCCGGAAGGGGGAGCGAGGGGATGGACCCTCGGGATCCCGGGAGAGGGAGGAATGGGGGAGCGGCCCCCGGGATCCCTGGAAGGGGAGGAGTGGAGAGAAGGGACCCCCGGGATCCCGGAGGGGAGACTGGGGGGCGGGACCCCCGGAAGGGCAGGAATGGCGAGAAGGGACCTCGGAAGGGTGAACGGGGAGAAGGATCTGGGGATCCCCAGCGGGGAGGGAATGGGGATCGGGGACCCCCGAAGCGGGACGGGGATGGGACCCCCGCCATGTCCCCACCCCGGGGGGGGGGGGGGTGTCCCGCCTCCCCGCCACGTGACACGGGTGGGGGGGGTGTAGGGGGTGTGGCGGTCACGTGACGCCGCCCCGTTGTGTCGCCCCCCCCCAAGAGCCGCCTCCCATCGATGTGCGGGCGCTCGATGCAGCAGCCTTCGCGGAGGAGCGTCCTGCGGGCCCGGCCGCCCCCGCCGCTGCCGCCGCCGCCGCTCGATGCGCTCCGCGCTCCCGCCGCCATCTTAGGGGCAGAGCGCGGGCGGCAGAAGGAAGGCTCGGTACGTACCGGGACCGCCGGGGCCGCGCCGCCCGCGGCTCCGGCACCGCCCCGCGCGGGGCTCCGGGCCGCCCGCGGCCGGCGGGAGGGCGGGGAGGGCGCGGGGCCCGCGCGGGGCGGGCGGCGCGGCCGGCGCGGTGCTGTCCTGCGCGCCCCGTGCATCCATCCATCGGAGCCCGGGCCCGCCGGCAGCACCGGCCGGCTCGTTCGGCTCCTGCCGCAGCGCTGCTGCCGGCTCTGGTGCTGCCCAGCACGGTCCGGCTCGGCTCGTGGCCGAGATTTTCATTTACACAGCAAACAAGCGCAACAGGTTTTTCCTCCCCTCTTCCTTTCCCTTTTCTCTTCCTCCCTTTTCTCCACTCTCTTCCTCCCTTTTCTCCACTCTCTTCCTCCCTTTTCTCCACTCTCTTCCTCCCTTTTCTCCACTCTCTTCCTCCCTTTTCTCCACTCTCTTCCTCCCTTTTCTCCACTCTCTTCCTCCCCTTTATCCTGCCTATTTCTCCCCCTTCTCCCTTCCCATTCCCTTTCTCCCATCTTTTCCTCCCATTTTCCTTCCGTTTCTCCTGCTTTTTCTTCCCCGTTTCCTCGTTCTCTCCCTTTTTCCTCCTCTTTCTCCCCCGCTTTCCTCCTCCATCTCTCCTTTTCACCAAAACCACAGCAATATTCGGTGCCAGCCCTGAGATTCGTTCCAGGTGGTTTCATGCAACTCTCTTGTATGTGATTTTTGTTCTTCATTCCAGGCCCCCCCAAGGCAGTCCCTGCTCACAATGTATAGGACAAAAGTCAGTTTGAAAGACCGTCAGCAACTTTACAAACTGATAATTAGTCAGCTGCTCTATGATGGATACATCAACATTGCCAATGGCTTGATAAATGAGATCAAACCACAGTCTGTCTGTGCACCCTCTGAACAACTGCTGCACCTAATTAAGTTAGGTAAGCCAGAGTCAAAAGCTGACATAAAAGTCTAGTTTCTAATTCCCCAGTGAATTAAGAGGTTGGTGTCACTGGAAAGACACTTTTGATGCAAAGGTGGTGTCTGGTAATAGCACAGCACTTGTACATTTGGGTACAGCCTTTGCCTCTGTGGGGTTTTTGAGGGGCATTCCTGTTTCATTAACAACAAACCACATGGCTGATGTTGCCCAAATCTGTTTGAACTCCCCTAAGGACACTCAGGGTTCTGGGTGAGTGTTTTGACCTTCTCAGAACATCCCAGTAAACGGGATCACTGAGCCAACAGTTTTGAAGGAAAATCTCACCCTCACAGTTCTGCTGACTTCAGAAATAAATAATTTCTATCTGGTTGTTCCTGATAGTGTTGGAGAGGGAGCAAATCCTTCCATTGGCAATCTTTGCTGGCTTTTATATATCAGTCCCCAGGAAACAGCTTCACCCTGTGGGGTCTCAGCAGGGCTGACACCTGTTCTGTCCCTGTGCTTCCCTCTGTAAGTGCTGCAGTGTAGGGAGGACAGGGAAAACCCTGAGCTGCTGCTGGAACAAGCTGGCCAAGTCCTGAAGATCTCTGGCCATGGCAGTGTGTAACTCAGCTGGTTCTGCCTGAACTAGCTGAGTTCTGAGGGTATAAATCCATGAAGCTCTGTGTCTGTTTGAAATATAAATTCTAGACTTGAAATGAGAGGTGAAAGCAGCAAAAAGATCACCACTGGGCTGAAAACTCCTGTGTCTGCCCTGTTGCCACTTCCAGTGCTGAACTCTCTGGTCTGTAGCTGCATCCTGGAAATAAAGATAAAAGTCTGAAGTGGGCTTGAAGACCAGCGAATTTTTTCCCTTGCAGTGCTGGAGTAGTTTGCCTTTGGTGCAGTAAAACAGGGGAAGAATTAGTAAATGTTTTGGCTGTTTTCTTTAAAACTCGTGTAACAGTGTTGGGGCTTGTTGCTGACCGGTGTCTGATTCTCAGTGATTTATCAGCACTTCCCAGTCTTCACTGGGATATTCCCAGTGTGAATCAGGAGCTGTGCCTGCAGCACAGCCCAGCTCTCATTCACTTCTCCCGGTGCTGTGTGACCAAACCTGCTCCACCAGCCCAGCTCTGCCCTGGGGCTGCCTTTCCCAAATCCTTCCCCAGGCCGTGGCGGGCTGTGAGGAGCGGGCTGTGAGGAGCGGGCTGGCAGCCCTGAGCGCCCCGTGTGTCCCCAGGCATGGAGAACGATGACAGTGCCGTGCAGTACGCCATCGGCCGCTCCGACACCGTGGCACCGGGCACCGGCATCGACCTGGAGTTCGACGCCGACGTGCAGACCATGTCCCCCGAGGCGTCCGAGTACGAGACCTGCTACGTGACGTCCCACAAGGGGCCCTGCCGCGTGGCCACCTACAGCAGGGACGGGCAGCTGATCGCCACGGGCTCGGCCGACGCCTCCATCAAAATCCTGGACACCGAGAGGATGCTGGCCAAGAGCGCCATGCCCATCGAGGTGAGGGGTTGTAACCACCCTGGGAATGCTGTCCATGCCATGGCCTTTGGGGTAACGGATTGGAATCACTCTGGGAATCATCCTGTCCATGCCGTGCCCTTTGGGATAATGGATTGGAATCACTTTGGGAATCATCCTGTCCATGCCATGGCCTTTGGGGTAACGGATTGGAATCACCCTGGGAATTCTGTCCATGCCGTGCCCTTCGGGGTAATGGATTGGAATCACTCTGGAAATCCTGTCCACGCCATGCCCTTTGGGGTAATGGATTGGAATCACTCTGGGAATCCTGTCCATGCCATGCCCTTTGGGGTAACGGATTGGAATCACCCTGGGAATTCTGTCCATGCCCTTTGGGGTAAGGGATTGTAATCACTCTGGAAATCCTGTCCATGCCATGCCCTTTGGGGTAATGGATTGGAATCACTCTGGAAATCCTGTCCATGCCATGCCCTTTGTGGTAATGGATTGGAATCTGGGGATCCTGTCCATGCCATGCCCTTTGGGGTAACGGATTGGAATCACCCTGGGAATTCTGTCCATGCCCTTTGGGGTAAGGGATTGGAATCACCCTGGGAATTCTGTCCATGCCCTTTGGGGTAAGGGATTGTAATCACTCTGGGAATCCTGTCCATGCCATGCCCTTTGGGGTAATGGATTGGAATCACTCTGGAAATCCTGTCCACGCCATGCCCTTTGGGGTAATGGATTGGAATCACTTTGGGAATGCTGTCCATGCCATGCCCTTTGGGGTAAGGGATTGGAATCTTGGAATCCTGTCCATATCATGCCCTTTGGGATAATGGCTTGTAATCACTTCAGCAGGTTTCTCCATGCCATGTCCATTGAGATAATTAATTGTAATCACTCTGGGAATCCTGTCCAAGTCACGCCCATTGGGATAATGGATTGTAATCACTTTGGGAGTTCTCTCCATGCCATGTCTGTACCTTGTGGCCTCAGTGGGCTGGACTAAATTCCAGCAGCTGCTCCTAAGTCCCTTTGAAGGAAGCAGAACCAGGGCAAGGACACTGGTGTCACCCCCGGCAGCAGGGAGAGAACTGAGCCAGAAGTGGCTTCTGCTGGGTGTTGATGGTGGCTGTATTGACTGAGCACAGTTCATGTTAAACCCACGTGTGGCCTCTGCAGCCCTCATGGCCACCCATGTTTTCACTGGGTATTTCAGAACTGTTTCACATTGATTTGCTTTATTTTTCTCCAAGGCAGTTATCAGGTGGCAATGAAAAGTGGGATATTTTTGCACAGAGCACACACCAAATTCTCAGCAGAGAGCTGCAGTTTCAGTGCAGCTTCTCCTGATTCTTCCAACAGTCAGTGTTTTGCTTTGGGCTGTCTATGTAGTTGATATTTTCTTGCACCATTTCTCTGTCACTGAAGTCGTTTGTCCTTGAGCCAAGTTGTTTTGACCTTCATAAAGACACAGGAATCTTATTTGTTGACCTATAAAGGCCTTCAGATTACCAAGGGAACAGATTGTGTGCCTGGTCGTCTCAGAAACGAGCTGCTGTTCAGCCACTCTGGCAAGCCTAAAACCTACTTTTCCTGTCAAAAACCTGCTTTATTTTCCACCAGCAACGTGTTGAACGTTCTTTGTAGGTCATGATGAACGAGACAGCACAGCAGAACATGGAGAACCACCCTGTGATCCGCACTCTGTACGATCACGTGGATGAGGTGACGTGTCTAGCTTTCCACCCAACAGAACAGATCCTGGCTTCTGGCTCAAGGGACTACACTCTGAAATTGTTTGATTATTCTAAACCTTCTGCCAAAAGAGCCTTCAAATACATCCAGGTGAGATGCTGCAGCCAAAGCTCAGATGTTGGCGTGCTGAGGTGTTGTGAGCTGGGCTGGGCCTCAGGGGTTAGGGGCACACAGGTACAACATCTGCAGACATTACTGTGTCTTAATTCTGTGCCTCATGGACACTTGTATTCAAATCTAGAGCCTGTCAGCTTTTTACTCATGAGACCAGCTCTAATCTGAATTAACTTGGAGCTCAGTTCTGGATGAGCGTTTGGGATTAGGTGTGGTGGTGGCCTTGGGGAATGTGATATCCCAAAATAAGGGGGCACTGCAGGCTGCAGGACAAAAACTACAATACAGCCACGGGCAGCCTGTCATTTCAATCCCACAGGAAACATTTCCCAGTTTGTGCTGATAATTCATTTTTTAGCACTTCACCACCCCCAGCACCGACCCTTCCATTTCAGCTTTTCCCCTTCCTCACCCCGCCATACATTTTTATCCCGACAGGAAGCAGAGATGCTGCGCTCCATTTCCTTCCACCCCTCTGGGGATTTCATCCTGGTGGGCACCCAGCACCCAACCCTGCGTCTGTACGACATCAACACCTTCCAGTGCTTCGTGTCCTGCAACCCCCAGGACCAGCACACGGACGCCATCTGCTCCGTCAACTACAACGCCAGCGCCAACATGTACGTGACAGGCAGCAAGGACGGCTGCATCAAACTCTGGGATGGGGTCTCCAACCGCTGCATCACCACCTTCGAGAAGGCGCACGACGGAGCTGAAGTCTGCTCTGCTATTTTTTCTAAAAATTCCAAGTATATCTTGTCCAGTGGGAAAGACTCTGTGGCTAAGCTCTGGGAGATATCCACTGGCCGGACGCTGGTGAAGTACACAGGTATGTGGCAGGTGACCTTCCAGATACCTTCTCTTGCAGGTGCTGAGCCGTGGCAGGGCTGGAAATACTGTCAGAAAATAATAACTCCTCAAGGCAATGGAGAAACTGCTGATCTGAGGATAAATTGCCCAAGAGTTTTGGGAACATTTCCATTAGACCAATTCTAGAAGAGAAGCTGTGATTCTGTGTGTCAGTGTAAACATATTTTAGTCTGAGTAGATTTTGGAGCATTTTCTGACATTATTACTCACTCCATTGTTCTGGAGGGAAGTTATCACTGAATTGGGAAAAAGTAAGAAGGAACACTGAAGCTATTTCAGGGCAGTTGATTTAACCATTAACTCTGTCTCTATAGCCGTGGCAGTACTCTGAAATGTACCTACAGCTCGTTTGTTCCCTTTTTGGTGTATTCTTTTCCAAGGATGCAGTTGTGTGCAAGGTAGTCATCCTTAGAGCATGCTGACTCCTTGCTTGGATCTCAGCAGGATTTAGGGAATAACGAAGGCTGTGGAAGCCTTACATGTGCCAGCAGCAGTGATGTGCTTAAGCTGTAAGAGCACAGAAGATGCTGGAAATGGTGTGTGTCAGCTTTTGGGGTTTGTAGGTGCCTTTTTGCAGCCCAGCTGTGCTGCTGGTGGCCACCAGGGAGCAGCACGTTCCCGGGAAGCTGGCGGATCCCGGGGAGGATCTGTGCAGTGCTCAGGGTCTGCGGGAAACACGTTTTATCTGAAGGTGTGGCCAGGGTAGGTCACACAACGGGTGCTGTGTGATAAATACACTGAGAAGCCCCCAAGGACCCTGTGGGTTCTCCTCCCCGTGTTCCTTCTGCTTGGTCACAGCTGAAAACCTCGTGCAAAAATACAAGGTAAAAACACTCCTGTAGGTAAAGGGTTGGACATGGCACAGCTGGAGTAGGTATTCCTTCTGTCCCCTAAGGAATTTTAGGATATCTACATGGAGAGCAGCAGGAATTTCCCCATGGAAGGGGCGGTCAGGCCTTGGCAGGAGGGTTGGAGTCCCCACCCTGGAGGTGTCCAAGCAACACTGGGACATGGCACTCAGTGCCCTGGGCTGGGGCACAGGCTGGCCTCAAATCCTACACAAGAATATTCATTATTGCATCGCCTGCAGCTTGTGCTTGAACAGCAGAGAAAATGCAGCTCCTTTGTAGAAAATTGCTACTCTGAGCTATTGAAAGCCTGCTGAAAGTGCCTGTTTTGCTGCCCGTGTTTAGGTGCCGGTCTGAGCGGCCGCCAGGTGCACAGGACTCAGGCCGTGTTCAACCACACCGAGGACTACGTGCTGCTGCCCGACGAGAGGACCATCAGCCTGTGCTGCTGGGACTCGCGCACCGCCGAGCGCAGGAACCTGCTCAGCCTGGGCCACAACAGCATCGTGCGCTGCATCGTGCACTCGCCCACCAACCCCGGCTTCATGACCTGCAGCGACGACTACAGAGCGCGCTTCTGGTACCGCAGATCCACCACGGACTGAGGGGCTGCCCCCAGGGCTGCCCCTGCTTCTGGTACCGCAGATCCACCACGGACTGAGGGGCTGCCCCTGGGGCTGCCCCCGCTTCTGGTACCGCAGATCCACCACGGACTGAGGGGCTGCCCCCAGGGCTGCCCCCGCTTCTGGTACCGCAGATCCACCACGGACTGAGGGGCTGCCCCCGGGGCTGCCTCTGGTTCTGGTACCGCAGATCCACCACGGACTGAGGGGCTGCCCCCAGGGCTGCCTCTGGTTCTGGTACCGCAGATCCACCACGGACTGAGGGGCTGCCCCCAGGGCTGCCCCTGGTTCTGGTACCGCAGATCCACCACGGACTGAGGGCACTGCCCGCTGCCCACGCCTGGTTCTGCCACACGGGGCAGCAAAACCACAAACGCTGACACTCTGCACCCCACACTAATGTTTTTATTAGTGTGTGGTTGAATTTTTTGTAAGTCATCTCTGATTACCGAAGGGAGGGCGTGGAGAATCAAGCTGGTTGCCCTCCCTGCCTGAATCACACACGGGATGAGGGGACTGTGTCCTGCTCAGAGCCAGTGTCCAGCTGTGTCCAGCTCCAGAAGGAGCCAGTTCTGCCCTGGGCTGTGTCTGTGCAATCCCACTGACCTCTGGTAGAGAGCAGATCACACAGAGAGCAGCAGAACTTGGTGTAGATACTTCTATGAAGCCTTAAGCTGCCTTCAGCCACAATCCATCATTTGTAAAGCTCTGGTTTGTATCTTTCAGTCTGGGATTTTGGTGAATTCTTTGTGTTTTTTGTTTATTGGCCAAGTAGGCCTTCAGTTCTGAGTTGTGCCATGAGAATTCAAACTGGATTTTAAATTGTTTAGACGAATTCAAGAAATGGTCTTCTAGTTCTGGTGTTGAAACCTACATTTCATCTCACCCTCTTTTGAATTTATCTTCACAAGTGGGACCTCAAAATGAATTCCTAACAGTTTTAAGGAATATCCACATTGCAACTAAAATGTCCCAGTGCTGCTGCAGGTGAGAATGAGAATAATTTTGCCTTACAGACCTTTAGTATCCTCTCAAAGAAAGAAACTTGTGCATCTGAATTTTTATATGTGTACCTCAGAAATGTCACTTCCATTGGACTGAGAAATCTTCGTCTGTCTCTGTTACACAGCACTTCAATTACATTCTTTTTTAATTAATCACAACCCAGTGCCCGTCGTTACAAAACTGTGCTTCAAACTTCTCAAAGTTGGACAATTCACTGCTTGTTTTCCCAGAGATCTGCCTGAGTCTTGGACTTGTTTTTGAGGCCTCTCATGCAGAGCTCTCGGGTGTCACAGCTGGGAGGCTCCAGAGCTCAGCACTCGCCTTCGTGAGGGTTTTTAAATGTGAGGAGGTTCTTGCTGCTGGATTAACTTCCACTACACTGAGCAGTTGTCAAGGGCTGGTGAGGATACAGGTTTTGTCTGTATTTAAATAAAAGATTGCCTTTTAAAAAGCTCTTTGATACATAAAGAAGGAATTGTGTTTGTCTTCTGTATAACAAAGGAGAAATGGTCAAATATGGGAGGCTGGGGCTGGAGGATTGGGAGTGATGAATTTGTGGTGTTCCACCTGAGTCAGGTACAATTACAGACTCAAAATGCAGAATGTGGCGTTTTTCCTTTTTTTTAAAGAGTGAAATTTCATTTTCTCTTGGAAAGCTCCCTCTATGCAAAACATTTCTGAGGCTTAATCCTCTTTGTTCCTCCTCTGTGACCCTTGAGAAGCAGTGGTGGTAAGAGGTAGTGGTGCTGGTGGCTTTTTTGGTGGAGAAACAAGGAGAAGCAGAGCTGGGGGAGGGAAAGGGAAGTCCTGACACAGTCACTGAGGGGGTGATGTGGGATGGGTGACAGGAGTGGCTTTTTAATTCTGCTAAAGCACTTGAGCATAGTTCACGCACTTGTCACTGGTGTGTGGAATCTGCTTTTAACACCCTCTTTTTGTGGTTTATGTGTTAAAGCACCGCTGTGGTTGGGAGCAGTGGCAGCTCTCAGGCTTCTGTAGTTCTGGGGGCTGGAACTGGCAGTGCAAGAGCACAAAGTCACTTTTTAAACACAAAACCATCCTGCCATTGGCACCCTGCTGCCGTTCCACACCCTGGACATCCCTGAGGCCGCAGGGTTGATGGGTTTCTGTTGGAGAAAGAAGGGCTGGGACAAATAAATCCTGTTGAGGGAGAAAATGCAACCCTGGGGTGAAATGCAACGCCCAAGGCCAGGTTGGGTGGGCTGGGAACGGCCTGTCCTGGTGGGAGGTGTCCCTGCCCAGGGAGGGAGGTGGTCCCGGTGGTCCCTAAGGTCCCTTCCAACCCAAACCATTCCCTGCTCTGGAAACCTTTCCCTGGGGAAGTCTGGAGGAGCCTGCAGTGCGTGTTCCTGCTGTGACAGCCAGGAAAACCTGGCTGTGAGCCCCTGCACGGCTGGCACTGGCACTGGGGTCTTATCAGGGCTGTGCAGCTCCTCACTGTGCCACAGCCCTGCTCTCACTGCCACAAAAGAGGAAACAGGAGCAGAGCAGAGGCTCAGACTTCCCACTGCTGAATTGCAACAAGTTGGTGGCACAAAGAGAAGGAAAATCCCACTTGCACGCATCGTTTTCTCACTTACAGTCACCAAAAAGGCTTTGTTTTGTTTTGTTTTGTCCTCCTTTTATCTCCGTTGCCTCAGACACTGTCTGACATGAGAACCTTGTTTACAAGCTGCAGTTAGGGGCAGAGGTGTCAGATGGACTTTGCTGAGGGGGAGTTCCCCACGCGCAGTGCCCGGGCACGGCCGAGGTGTCCCCGTCCCTCCGGGGCTCCCTGCTCTGCCCCTCGTGAGGAATGACAATGGATACAAACCCGGGGAGCAGCGCAGCTCCAAAGGTAGGTCTGGATCCTGGGTAGGGACGGGTTTGGTGTTTGAATGCTGTGGGGTTCTTGGTGATGTTGGAAGCAGCAGTGGTGAGAGCCCTCCAGTTCTGGCTCTGCATGGCAAAAGGGACATTGAGGGGCTGGGAGTGTCCAGGGCAGGGAACGGAGCTGGGAAGGTTCTGGAGCCCCAGGAGGGGCTGGGGGTGTCCAGGGAAGGGTCTGGAGCCCCAGGAGGGGCTGGGGGTGTCCAGGGAAGGGTCTGGAGCCCCAGGAGGGGCTGGGGGTGTCCAGGGAAGGGTCTGGAGCCCCAGGAGGGGCTGGGGGAGCTGGGAAGGGGCTCAGCCTGGAGAAAAGGAGGCTCAGGGGGAACCTTGTGGCTCTGCACAGCTCCTGACAGGAGGGGACAGCCGGGGGGGTCGGGCTCTGCTCCAGGAACAGGGACAGGAGGAGAGGGAACGGCCTCAGGCTGGGCCAGGGGAGGCTCAGGGGGGACAGCAGCAGGAATTTCCCCATGGAAAGGGAGCTCAGGAATGGGAACTGCCCAGGGAGGTTTGGAGTGCCCATCCCTGGAGGTGTCCCAGGAATTCTGGTGGCACTCAGAGCTCTGGGGACAGGGTGGGGATGGGGCACAGCTGGGACTCGGTGGTTTCAGAGGGCTCTTCCAGCCTCAGTGGTTCTGTGAAGAGTTTGGGTTCCTCAGGGGCACACAGGGCTCCTGTACCTGACGTCCCCCTGTGCTTTTCACGGTGACAAAACCATGAGTGGGAGAAATGTCTGAATAAAGCAGGATTGAAATCCAACAAATACCTGGAAATAACCGCATTTGTGAAATTACAAAGATAAAATGGCAAGGTTCCACCTTACTGCTGTGCTGCAGTGACATGACAGACACAGATCCTCTGCCAGAGACTTTCGGTGACAGCCCTGGTGCCCTCTTGCATGACGTAATTCCTTTTTGTTACATGCAAACCAGAAAACATTTTGAAACACTCTGTGTTCCTATTTTGAAAGCCTGGACCCAGTGTATAAGGTTTGTTACATTTATTTCTGTACCCATATTCCATCTAGATTAATTTTCTATAGATCAGAGGCCCTGCTGCAGCTGTAGGGGTTGGAGAATGCTGAAATCTTGATTCAAAGTCAGTGCCTTGCTGTCCTGCTCTCTGCAAGTCTAATAGGTGTAATGGAATTAATTTCATCATGGATTATGACCTCAGTGTTTACTGTAAATAAACTGCCTCCTGGAAATTTAATAGAAAATGTAGGGGTGGGGGGAAGCTTAGTAGGAGGTCAGTGAGTCATTTTTTTACACTCCAAATTTTCCATCAAGGGGCTTGTAAAGATGAGGGGGCTACTTTTCACCTTGAGTCATCAGTAACATTTTTCATCTCTATATAGAAGAATTTTCTGTTTCTAGATATATTTCCAGTTCTCTTGACTGGATTGTCAATGGATCAGTGTAATGGTAGCAAAGTGATTCCCTGTTGTGCTGTGAGCATTTTAAACACGGCCAGAGCCCACCCAGCCAACTTCAGCTGAGTAATAAAAAAAAACAAAACAAACTTCTTTCTGCAACATCATTTATGAACTGTTCATGAGACCCCTACCACCCTGGCAGCACTGTTTATTATAATATTTGGATGATATAAAATTACAAAGGAGTATTTTTCTCCACTCCCTGGACTCCTTGAAGCACCAACCCTATGACAGGCAATGCTCTGCAGTGATCCCTGTGCCCCAGCCACTGCACCTGCACAGGGAGAGCCCCTCTGGAGGGGATTCCAGGTTGGGTTTGGCCAGCACAAGCCGTTGTTTGGCTGTTGTTGCATCTCCAGCTGCAGCACAGGAAGCGTTGCAGCCCTTGCTGCAATTCAGACCCCGTGAGCTCCACGGGCTCCTGCACTGGGGCAGCTCTGGCTGAGCTGCTGCCAGAGGGAAAACGGGAGAGTGTTTGGATGTGCCTGAAGTGGATTTGGGGTTTATCCCTCCTAAAGTGCCATGGTCACATCCTCCCACCTCGCCCACAAATACGGACAGAGACTCTGAGATCCCACCTGAGATGCACCTGCAGAGCTGCCCCAGCCCTGGAGGGACCTGGAGCTGCTGGAAAGAGCCCAGAGGAGGCTCCAGGATGGGCAGAGGGCTGGAGCAGCTCTGCTGGGAGGAGAGGCTGGCACAGCTGGGATTGTTCACCTGGAGAGGAGAAGATTTGGGGTGAGCTCAGTGTGGCCTTGCAGGGCCTGAAGGAGCTGCAGGAGAAATGGAGAGAGAGAATTTCCAGGGGATGGAGGGACAGGACACAGGGAGTGGCTTCAAACTGAAAGAAAATAGGTTTAGATTGGATTTTAGGAAAAAGTCATTCCCTGGCAGGGTGGGCAGGCCCTGGCACAGGTGCCCAGAGCAGCTGTGGCTGCCCCTGGATCCCTGGCAGTGCCCAAGGCCAGGCTGGACACTGGGGCTTGGTGTCCCTGCATAGCTGGAATTCCCTCTGGGGTTCATTCATGGGAACATTTAATTTTATTTGAAAGTAGCTCTGTGGCCACAAGCTGTGGGTTTATAATTGATATTTCTCCATCATTTCAAATGCTGGAGCACCTGAAAAACTCCGGGGTAGAAAATGAAAGGCTCCTAATCCCCTGCATGAAGGGTCTGAAGGGGTCAAACTGCTGCTTCCGATATTAAAAAAATAATAAAATAAAGAAGAGAAAACCCACAAAGGCACTGAAATCTTTCTCCTTTGGACAGCAGCTGGCTTGCTCCCAGCACAGAGGTGTAGATTTTGTTGATGAGGCTTTTCAATTCAGTATTTTCAATTCAAGATACTCGAGTCTTTTCTAGCTACAGGATTGTGGTTTGAGTGCCAATGTCTAATTTAATCTTGAAGTCACTGTGGAAAGAGGAAGGAAGAGGCTTTTACCAGAGAAAAGCCAGCATGTGCAAAGGCAAAAAACCAGCAAAAGTTTGCAAACCCCAAGATATCCTGAGTCCAAAGTAATAAAACTTGTGCACCAACATGACCTGGACTCAGCTGTTGCTGATAATAACCATTAATAATTAATGATTATTAATAATAATCATTATAATTAATAATTTAAAATAACATTATACCTTTAAAATATTCAAGGATTTTTCAGAATAGTCTAAGAAACAAAAGCCCACAGCTGCAGGTGATGTTTTACCTTTCCTCCTCGGCTTTTCTGCCTCTGCAGGCTGTGGTTGTTTTCCAGGGGGTTTATAACCACAAAGGAGATCTGTTCAGTTTTCTAGAGACAGGTTAAGAGTATCAAACCTCACACCACTTTTAAGTAAAAAAAAAAAAAAAAATCTAAAAACTAAAACAAACAAACAGCAACAAAAACCCAAACACATCAAAGCAGGAGTCAAAAACGCTGCTGCAAAAACCCTTCCCAATCCAATCCTTTTCCTGCTGCGCTGGGTTTGTGTTCAGAGCAGGGAGGGCACTCCCTGCAGGGGACTCTGTGTGTCCTGCACATCACCAGCTGCAGCCCGCGGCTCCCTGGAGAGAATTCTGCCACGTAATGAGCTCCCCCCATCCCGAGCTGCTTTCCCGGGGCTCCCGGCGAGCAGGAGGGGGCAGAGGCTGAGCTTTCCCTCTGCAGGCTCCCAGCCACAGCCTGCAGTGCTGCCTGACCCGCTGGCAGGGCTGGGGAGATCTTCCTCCTCCTCTTCCTCCTCCTCTTCAGGTGATGGACTAACAGGGGCACAGGCAGCAAACATGAAGGTCAATGTAAGTACCGGGTTCTTTTCTCTCTGCTGCAGTTAATTTCATGACTTTCCTGATTTTTTTTATAGTGGATAGAGGGTAAAATCTGCATCTGGCAGGGTCCCTTTGCAATGTGTGTGTTCAGCTGATTTGCACATCACTGACAGAGCACGTGGTCCTGATTTTCGAAATATAATCCAAATGAATCCTTTCTCAAGAACAGCAGTGTGGCCGAGGAGGGTGGGGGTTTGTTCTGTGCACACTGAGTAATAACAAGTTTATTAAAAATTATCATGAATAACCAGACTGGTCACTTCCACATTCTCTTGGAAAAAAAAAAAACAAAACCACGAGGTTAAGAGTTGAGCTGTGTATTACCTCAAAAAATATGATGCTTTTGCATCGATTCCTAGAAAATGGGTAATGGAAATGTCTCAAGAATTGAGGTCACTGTGTGATGAGGAAAATGCCAAATTTCAGTCTGAGCTCTGCGAGCCTGGGAAAGCTTTTGCACAGGGTAAGGACTGGCCACGTCCTGCAGAGGAGAAGCGCAGCTTAAACGAGGAAAGGAGCGCTCCTTTTTTAAATCCTGTTTTCTCCAGGTGTGGGGGGAATAAGCGATGGCTCAGCCCCATTTTGCAGCCGTTTGTCACCGCTCGTGTCCCCAGGCTTTGTGCTGAGCAGGGGCTCTGGGGGGAGCGGTGAGAGCCAGGCGGGTCCCGGCTGATCCCGCAGCCGGGCGGGGCTGGGCTGGGCTGGGCTGGGCTGGGCTGGGCTGGGCAGGGCAGGGCAGGGCAGGGCAGGGCAGGGCTGTCACCGTGTGTCCTGTGCTGGTGACCGGCCAGGGCTGTCACCGTGTGTCCTGTGCTAGTGACCGGCCATGGATGTCACCGTGTGTCCCGTTCTAATGGCAGGGCAGGGCAGGGCTGGGCAGGGCTGGGCTGGGCTGGGCTGGGCTGGGCTGGGCTGGGCTGGGCTGTCACCGTGTGTCCTGTGCTAGTCAGGGCTGTCACCATGTGTCCCGTGCTAATGGCAGGGCAGGGCTGTCACCGTGTGTCCTGTGCTAATGACCAACCATGGATGTCACCGTGTGTCCTGCACTAATGACTGGCCATGGATGTCACCGTGTGTCCTGTGCTAGTGACAGCCAAGGAGCAGTGCCAGCTGCTGCCTGCACGGGGACATTCACACCACGGATCAGGCAGGGGGAAAACCCCTTTGCCTGGGAAATGTTACAATTTCAGCGATATTTATCCAGAAAGCATCCATCTCTTGGTTTATGCAGTGCATTTAATTCCTTTGCTCAGAAACACCTTTGCAGGGCTGTGCTGAGGGCAGGGTGATGAGGAGATTTTGGGGGGCTGTGCTGAGGGCAGGGTGATGAGGAGATTTTGGGGGGCTGTGCTGAGGGCAGGGTGATGAGGAGATTTTGGGGGCTGTGCTGAGGGCAGGGTGATGAGGAGATTTTGGGGGCTGTGCTGAGGGCAGGGTGATGAGGAGATTTGGGGGGCTGTGCTGAGGAGATTTGGGGGGCTGTGCTGAGGGCAGGGTGATGAGGAGATTTTGGGGGCTGTGCTGAGGGCAGGGTGATGAGGAGATTTGGGGGGCTGTGCTGAGGAGATTTGGGGGGCTGTGCTGAGGGCAGGGTGATGAGGGGATTTGGGGGGCTGTGCTGAGGGCAGGGTGATGAGGAGATTTGGGGGGCTGTGCTGAGGGCAGGGTGATGAGGAGATTTTGGGGGCTGTGCTGAGGGCAGGGTGATGAGGAGATTTGGGGGGCTGTGCTGAGGGCAGGGTGATCAGGAGATTTGGGGGGCTGGCAAGGGCAGCCAGGGAGCCCCAGGAGATTTGGGATTTGTGCTGCTGCTGATTCTTTGTGCATCAGAACCTCCCACCCTGCCCACACCATGGAAAAAGGGCACAGCACGCAGGGACAGCACCCTGGCACCTCCAGCAGCAGAGATTCCTGGAAAAATTAATTTCTCAATGAAAAATGGGCCATTTTCTCTTGGCTGAGCTTCCCTGGGAATGTTTTGCCCTATCCATGGGCAGGGAGAGCAGGGAGGGAGAGGAGCCTGCTCTGAGGAAGCAGGAGGACACTTGCACTCAGCAGGAATTTCTGTATCTGAAAGCCACATTTAGAAATAAATGTAGACAGGCGTAATTAAGATAGTAAAAGGTTTTTTAAAAGTCAAAAAGGCCTAAAGTGGTTGGGTGCAAAAGGGAAAAAAATAAAAGGTTTGAGGACCCAAACCCCAGGAATACTCGCAGGGAGTGTTTGGAGCAGCAGGAAGTCACAGTTTATTTTCCCTTGAACTTGGGCATGAGAGCTCTCACATAAAAATGTTGTGAGTGGGGTGAAATCCTGTTTTAACACAGCCAGGATTTGACTGACTTTATTTGTGGAGAACAGAGAGTTTGGGGGAAATCAACAGAACTCCGTCCTGTAATCCCCACCTCTGCAGCACTGCCTTGTGTGAAGCTGCAGGATTTGCAAGCTTGAATTTTTTAAGTGGTGGTTCTGTATTTGATCAAAAACTGATTTGACCATTTGGAATTCGAAATCTGCTGATCAGCACCTGCTCCCACCCCCACAAAATCAATTAAAGAACAAAATCAAGTCCTGATGTTCATTCCTCCTTGAAGCTCACACAAAACTTCTGTATGAGCTGAACATTTCTTTTCCAAAATACGCAAAAAAACAAAAAAAAAATGCAGAAGGACCTTCTGCAAGCCACAGGAAATGCTGCACACGCAGGTAGAGACTGATCTGAGCTTTGAAGGTAAATTCTCCTCTGTTCCTGTGGATGTTGATGTGAACTCTCTCCCATTAACTGGATAAAACCTCAGTGACTCAGCGTGGTCTGGGTTTAGCAGGGAATTCTCAGGGACGCCTGTTCCCAGCGAAGGGATGATGGAGAATGTTTATTTCTGCAGCTTTGTGGGGAGGTGAGGAGATTAACTGGAAGCTGCTCTGTAAACATGTCCGAGGTGTCACTGATGCACGAGCAGAGCTGTCTGGCAAACACAGCCCGCTGCTCTGTCTCCTCCTCCTCAAATATTTTAAGTCCCCCTTTCCTGCAGGAAAAGAGGTCACACATACATTGATGTGCAACAAGAGAAATATTTCTCTCGGTCCACAAAAACTCCCAGGATTAAACTATCTTTATTTACATGATGTCAATGGGGGTTTTTAAGAAGCAAATTGAAGCTAATAAATGAAAAATATCTTTTTTACCTGAAATGCTGTGAAACAGTGCAATACCCTTTCACATGAAACAATATAGGGTAGCAAACTGAGATTTCCAAATACAAACTCAATGGGATGGGGGCACAGAAAAATTATTTTGTGAGGCTTGTGGGCACGATGCTGAAATTATCACGTGCTGTACATCACTGTGCTCACTTGGACTTTTCTAGCAGTGTCTATATATATTTTATAACGATTTTTTATTCTGTTGCATGGTCCTAAACGCTGAAAATCAGGCTTGGGGTGGGAGAGGCGTCAGATTTTAGTAACAGTGGGATGTTTTTTCCTTAGCATAAATGTCCATTGTGTGCACAGAGCACAGATGTCAGTCCGAGGGTATAAAATTCTACATTATAGAACCGGGCACTGATCAGCCTTACTGCTCTTAATTACAATTTCTCCATTAATAAACATGAGGTAGCAGCTTTCATTCCTACGACTCCCAAGGGCCGCCAAGGCTTTATGGAGGGACCAGAGCTGGATAAGGATCTGCAAACAACAAAGATGGGAAAAGTCCAATTTGGGAGGGGAATTGCCCTCTCCACATCTGAGCCACGCTCCAGTGAAGGAGAGGCACTTCCAGATACAGCAGAACTTTTGAAGTGAAGCCGTTGCAGAGCCCCTTTTAAACCCCCTCAGTGGGAGCAGAGCCCCAGCACTGCCTCTCAAGGCGCTTTTTGTGGGGCTTTTAGGATGTTCTTTGTCTTTTAGGATGTTCTTTGTCTCAGGAGAGGTTTTACAAGGCTGCTGATGGGGATGAAGCAGCAAGCAAAGAAGGAAAATCACTTGCACCTCACCTGTGCTGCTTTAGTGCTTTTTACACTTTTTTTTTTTTATAAGGACACAACACACAAAGCACCAGAGAGCTCCACAAGCCCCGGCTGGGAGGACACGCTGGCCAGGCAGAGCTCTGCTGGCTAAAAGGGAAAAACGCAGCCCCCAGAGACCCCAGCACAGCCCCCAGAGCCCCCAGAGACCCCAGCACAGCCCCCAGAGCCCCAGCACAGCCCCCAGAGCCCCAGCACAGCCCCCAGAGCCCCCAGAGACCCCAGCACAGCCCCCAGAGCCCCCAGAGCCCCCAGCACAGCCCCCAGAGCCCCAGCACAGCCCCCAGAGCCCCCAGAGACCCCAGCACAGCCCCCAGAGCCCCAGCACAGCCCCCAGAGCCCCCAGAGACCCCAGCACAGCCCCCAGAGCCCCAGCACAGCCCCCAGAGCCCCCAGAGACCCCAGAGCCCCCAGAGCCCCAGCACAGCCCCCAGAGCCCCCAGCACAGCCCCCAGAGCCCCAGCACAGACCCCAGAGCCCCCAGTACAGCCCCCAGAGCCCCAGCACAGACCCCAGAGCCCCCAGAGCCCCAGCACAGCCCCCAGAGCCCCAGCACAGCCCCTCCTCGCTGAGCATCCCCCCGGGGCTCTGGATCCTGGAATGCAGCGTTTGTTTGCAGCCAGGGGCAGGTCAGGGGTGCTGCTGCTCACAGGAGGGGAGGGGGCAGCCAGGGGGGGCTCACAGTCCCAGACAGGGCCCCTGTGGGATGGAGCAGAGCCTGCACTGCAGAAAACCCATCCCATGGCCTGCAGACAGACACGGGGCCAGCACAGCACCCATCTCCTGCAGCTCTGCAGCTCCTGCAGCTCCTGCAGCTCCTGCAGCTCCTGCAGATCCTGCAGCTCCTGCAACTCTGCAGCTCCTGCAGATCCTGCAGCTCCTGCAGATCCTGCAGCTCCTGCCTGCAGTGCTGTGCACTCGGCTGAAATACCAAAATTCCCACCGTGGCTGGCAAAGATGTGCTCTGCAACTCCACAGTATTGAGGGTCTGTCCTGAAACTTGGGATTTAACTAAGCCCTGCCTTAGCTGGAAAACCGTTGAGTTTCTTTTTTTCGTTTTTTTTTTCTTTTTTAATCTCCTCTTTTTAAGAGCTCCACTGGCCCTGCTTGTCCGAGATCTGACAATCTTCCAGCTCAGTCATGTTCAACTGGAGTTTAGGGCTTGTCTCCATCCCTTCTCCAGCTCAAGTCTTCATTTTCCTCGGTTGTCTCATTGATATGAGACAATCCATGAACAGGTCTGCTTTCTTGCTAGGTCAGGTTCCCCAGAGCGCCCCATGATTTAATTGATTGATTAATTAATCCCCTGTTTGGCTTGACTTGGGATGATTCTAGAGGCTCCTGGGTTTGTGTTGATGACAGATGTGAGCCCACATGCCCAGTGTGAGCTCCAGAAATGCAAAACCTGAGCCACCATGTTCTGCCTCAGCCTGGCCTCTGGCTGGGGTATTTGCACATCTTTATTGTACCCTTTATTTATATAAAGGGTACAATATATATAATATATATTTATACCCTCTTTATTTATATATTACCCAAAGGAATGTGTGCTGTGCCTCCAGCAGGGTCCCCTCTGATGGAAAGGTTTGTGTCTCTGGTTGTAGAATTATGCTCAGCAGCATCTTGAGTGTGCTGCTGCCACAGGAAAGACTTGTTTGGGGAAACATCAACATTTAGATGCCTTTCAAAACCACAGTGTGAACCAAATGTTTCTCTCGGCTGTGTGGGTGTGAGTAGGAAGGGCAGCCTGGCTGTGCGTGCCCCAGGCAGGCTCAGATCTGAGCCAGCCTTCCTGGCCCTTCACCCATTTCCTGCGTGTGCCTGGATAAGGCTGTGCTGGAAAAGGGGAGGGTTTCCCTCTGCCCACCCTCCCCGGGGCTGGAGGAGAGGGTCTGGCCCTCAGAGGTGTCAGGGCAGCATCCCAACCAAGGATTGAGCAGTGCTGATGAGTAACACGAAAAGTTGGCTGTTCTCCCTTTTATTTAAAGTGTACAGCCCCAGGGGGATTCCTGGGGGCCTGACTCCAACATTTGGCATTGTCCCAGTGCAAAGTGGACTCCCATGGCCAAGGCAAAGGCCAGGCTGGCCCAGGAGGCCGAAGGGGCTGTTGTCCACCCCTGGCAGCTGCCCTGTCCCACAGAAGAGCCATTGTTCAGGGCCAGCCCCACCACGAACCGCCTGCAGCCAACAGCGGGCCCTGGCCGCCAGCTGAGCTGACAAATTTGAGTTCTTCTGCTGCAGCTTCAAGGCAGCTGCTGCCTCACAGAGCAAATGCTCTGGACAAAAATACAAGGCATCACGTTTCCTATTTGGGTGCTATCTCTGTGGACATTACTTGCGTTTTCTGATAAGAAATTCGTGCTGAGACACAGCCAGTGTCCCACTGACTGGGGAGCAGACAGTCCCATTTTAAAGCTGAGAGAAAAATCTATCTTGTACTGAAAAAACCCTAAAAAATGACATCCATAGCTTTAATTTTGAGGTGGAACTTCTTGTGCTTTAGCTTACAAGTCCAAAATATATAAGTCCAACATAATAAACCTAAATAATGAAGATGAGCAGTGCTCTTCAAGACCCTTGAGCGGGAAATGGTGATGAAGAAATATATCACAGTAATCTCATTTTATTTATTTATTTATCATTCTGAATGCAGCAGACACAAAGTGCAACAGCCTAACTCTGACAGCAGTGCCCAAGAGAGGCTGTTCAGTGTGAAAATGTGCCTGTGTCAGGGCGGGGTTGGTCTCTTTCTCCAGGCAGCACTGACAGAACGAGAGGACAGAGTCTAAAGCTGCATCAAGGGAAACATAGGTTGGATATTAGGGAAGAGTTTTTAATGGAAAGAGTGACAAAATACTGGAATGGCCTGCCCGGGGAGGTGGTGGAGTCACCATCCCTGGATGTGTTTAAACAAAGACTGGATGTGGCACTGGTGCCATGGTTTGGTTGAGGTGTTAGGGCTGGGTTGGACTTGATGACCTTGGAAGTGTCTTCCAATCTGGTCATTCTGCGATTCTGTGAATTCCGTGAATTCTGTCAATTCTGTGAATTCTGTGATTCTGTGAATTCCATGAATTCCGTGAATTCTGTCAATTCTGTGATTCTGTGAATTCCATGAATTCCGTGAATTCTGTGAATTCTGTGAAAAGGGGTGGGTGGGCTCAGCCAGGGTGGAGGTGGGGAGTGGATCCCAGCGAGGATCCCAGCCAGGCTGTGACCGTGTCCCTGTTCTCCGTGTCCCCAGCACAGCCTGGCCAAGGCGCTCTACGACAACAAGGCCGAGTGCTCGGACGAGCTGGCGTTCCGCAGGGGGGACATCCTGACCGTGCTGGAGCAGCACGTGCCGGGCAGCCGGGGCTGGTGGCGCTGCTCCCTGCACGGCCACCACGGCCTGGCCCCCGCCAACCGCCTGCAGCTCCTGCCGCCCGGCCCGGCCCACGGACAGCACCCCACAGAGCCACCAGCCTCACAAAACATCTACCAGGTGCCCTCCGTGCCCTCCGTGCCCTCCGTGCCCAAGGCCGTGGTGCTGTCAGACACCTACGAGAGGATGGAGGGCTGGGTGCAGCCCCCGGCCGTCCCTGCCCAGGCCGTGTACCAGGTGCCGGCCCTGGCGGCGCAGCTGCTCAGCGAGAGGACCAAGCGCTCCACGCACCAGGTGAGGAGAAAGGCAGCTCGAAAATCAACAGATGGTGTTGTTAAAAGGGTCGCTGGGAGTGGGGGGAATAAGAAAGTTGAGTTTTTCAGCGGGGTTTGCTGCAGGAGGATGATGGTGTTTAGGAAACTTGCAGCGATTTATAGCAGCGTGTGAGAAATGCTGCTCTGGGCAACAGATGAGTCTCTATATTCTGTATTCCCTCGCCTTCCTGACAGTTTAAAACAGCTGCAAAATGGGGCAGGAAGTAAAGAATATACCATTTGTTTGGGAGAATCTATAAATTATTTCCAAAGTTAAAACAACAAGACACAGAACTTTCTCCTCTGATGGGACACAGCACGCAGCCAGCCAGAGCCCTCTGGGCACATGTGGGGTCTTCGCATCCATCTGCAGAGGAACAGGATTGATAATTTTTTAAAAAATCCCCCTTTGGTGTGTGATTGCTGGGTTTGGTCTGGTTTTTACTGTCTCCAGCAGCTCAGCAAGCTCAGAATGCTGCTGCCTCTCTCCTGTGCTGTCACTAGGCTGGCACAAGGTCTGCCCTGCCAGACACGCAGAAGGACACAAAGTTTTTTGTGTGCCCTCAGTCAGTTTTCATCACAGCTCCCTGGCCTGGCACTTCTTTCTTCCAGCTCTTCATGTCTGACACTCAAACAAACCCCTACATGGAACATGCAATTTATTACATGATCTGGTGTTTAAGATCAAAACCTTGTGCTGTCCTCAGGAAAAAATGAGTGGGGAATGTTTCATAATGAAAGGGAAATAGAGCAGGTGGGGACAGGGTTCAAGTGTGAGATTCTGTTCAGTTCTGTGAGCTCTCCAGCCCTGGGTGGCTCTTTATTCTGTGCATGGAAATCACATTAGAAATTCTAATTGAAAAAGGAAAAGGAAGGAAATTCAGCTATACAGTGGTTTAGGCTGATTTAATGATCATTTGATTTATGGGGCTCATTCAGCCACCTTTCCTCCTGCTGTGTGGAAGGCCAATCATGGAAACCTCGCTGCTGCATCCTGCTGGGTGGCAGGTGGGTGCTGGAAAACAACAAACTGGGGGCATTCCTGCTGACCAGAACCTCATTTTCAGCTCTGCAGCTGCAGTGCTCAGCCATAACTCAAACTCAAACTGAGTACAGCTACAAGAGACTCTTGCACTTGCCGTGATCTGATTTTTCCACATTTCTGACCCTAGAGGAGACGTTTGCAAACTGAATCAGAGATTGGCATCAATTTTCCTTGTTGTGCCAGCAAATCAGGTGGAAATGTCATCTATTCATTATGTGGATGAATGGTCTGGCAGAAGAGCTCCTTGGCTCTCCCCGTCTCATCTCATGAATTTATCCACTTAAGCCGTGTCTAGTCTAAGAATGAAAAAGAATGAAGAATGAAAAAGAAATGTCCCAGCCTCTGATTATTACCCAGAGGCTGAGAGTGGCACAGTGTCCCAGCTGTCCCCACACCAGCTGCGCCCTGGTGGTCACAAGCTGTCCCCAAGGCAGGGGAGCTGAGGGAGCACAGAACGATCCAGACCATCCCACAGAGATCCTGTGGCACAGCTGGCAAAGCTCCTGGCATGCTCAGCTGTCCTCTGAGCAGCTGGGAAAAGCCACTGTGAGGCTTTGAGGGAGCTGACTGAAACAAAAGGAAATCCCTGGGTGTTTTCACCCCACCTCATCGCTTCTGCCGCACACACAGGGCACCTTCTGGTTCTACTGCCACTGACAGGGCTTGGAAAAGCACCAAGATGTGACACCAGTGAGTTTCCTTTTCGCTGGATTCTCAGATTTGTCCATCTGGAAGCAGACCTGGCACCTCCCATCTTTTCCCCTTTCCCTCAGAGAAGCTGAGCCTCTGTTTTCAAGGAAGATGCTCAGATTCAGGCATGGGCTGCCCAGGATTCCCATCCCTGGGAGAGCTCCAGGCCAGACTGGAGGGGGTTTGCAGCCACCTGGGATAGTGGAAGGTGTCCCTGCCTTTTGCAGGGGGTGGAAGGGGCTTTAAGATCTCTCCCAAACCATTTTGTGATTCTGTGATTCTCTGTCACAGAGCACTAAAGGGATTTGTGCTCACTCCTCATTCCCTTTTCGCATGAGAGCTGACCCAGGCACAGTGAAGCTGCACTCTCCTTCCTCTACCACATTTCCCCCATGTTTAGTTGCTGCAGGACTTGCACGATGGAAATCACTCCATTTAAAACTGTAATATCTCACCCCAGCAGTGTTTCTGGAGGTCAGTGGTTTGCAATGGCCCATTTATAAATCAGCTGAGGGCAGCTAAAGGCAGGCTGGATGAGCAAAATTCCATGATTTGGTGGTTGATTTTGAAAAAGAAAACTCCTAACCCAGCATTCATATTTTGTGACATTAATTGTCCCACAGGTCTGGTCATGGCTGCTTAAATTATGTTTTAATCAAACAGGAGAATCTGACTGCAAAGATATAATTCCCATATTTATGGAGCTGGACAGGACATCAGGGTTTACTCCTTCCAAACGAGTCAGTGTTTCATAACTACAGAATGCTGCTCAGCCTCCATTTTTTTGCTGCTCTTACATTAAATTGACTTGACCCAATGACTGTGGGCTTGGAGAAGTCGAAATTTCCCCACTTCCTTTTTTAAGTGGTTCTGCTTTTGGGCAGTTTAAGGGTTTCAGTGATAACTGCAGCTGGATTTTCTCCAAATCTTTTCTGTCCCGTGGTTAGTAAAGCAGATTGGTTTTGGTATGTGAGTGCCAGTTCAGATCTTACCTAAAATTGGAGAGGAGAATGGCAAAGGAGAATTATTTGGGAATAAACATCCTATTTCTTGTGAGGTCAGTTCCTGTCTCTCCCTTTCAGCAAAGAGCTGAAGGTTTTTATCGCTTAAGAATGATTACTCCAACAGTGGATTATTCAGCTAAATGACTTTTCAAAGCTGTCCCGAGATTCCTGCCAATGCAGTTTTTATTTTTATTTTGTTTTCTCCCCTCCAAGCACCTGTTTACCCTCCCGAGAGCCTGCAGGGCTTCAGCCCCGAACATCAGGGGGGAGGTTTACGACGTCCCCTCCCCGCAGCACCGCGGGTCCCTGCGCCCTCAGGTGAGTCCTGCCCCGCTCCCTCCCTGCAGTGCCCCCCTGCAGCACCTCACAGCAGATCTGCAGCTCAGTTCTACTGTCACCCCCTTTGCTTTTTGTAAAAATGGGAAGAAAATCATCTATTCTTAGCTCAAAACCTCAGTTCTCCTCAGCTTCTTAGAAATTTAGAGCGGTGTGTCTTAAATTTGGTGCGTTTTTAATAAATACTTCTGGTTTTTTTTCCACAGTAAGGCACATCCCCATGGATTCAAGGCAGAGAGGTTCACACCACTGATGTCTGAACCCTCTGAATTCTCTGTACCTCTCATGCCTCGGAATCCATGAGGATTTGTGGTGCTGTCATTTGGTCAGGGAGATTTGGGGGTGTTCAGAGAAGAGTCACAAGCGCATGTTCAGCAAGAAATCAAATGTCAGCCCCACCACCCTCCCCCTGGGAAAAACACCCCCTGGATTTGGGTACGTCACCGTGACGTGTCCCGTTACACAATCCTGTCCTTGGTGCTGTCCCACTCCCCGGGGGTCAGTGGATGTCACATTTCCTGCACCTCTGAGCCTGGGCAGGTCCCCAGGATGGGACAGGATGCGACACACTGTCCTGTCACCTCCCACACAAAGACTCATGTATGGCCCAAAGCCTTTGATCCCCCTCAAGGCTCTAAAAGGCTCTAAAAAGGATCAAAATAAACCTTTTTTTTCCCCCTTTGAACAGAGTGGTGCCACTCCACCCAGCACACGGAAGGTCTCCTTGCTGGGCAGATCCACTGGGAGCTTCCAGGCAGAGCAGAAGCAGCTTTACAACATCCCATCCAAGCCAGAAGCAGCAGGAGCTGGCAGCCAGGACTCCCCAGCAGGCAGTGTAAGTAAGGCTTGGTGGGTGCAGAATAATCTGTCACTGCTGGGATGCCTGCCTTGGAGCAGGGACAGGTTTCCCATCTCCTCCCCACTTTTCTTATACAACAAATGGTCCTGAATTTCCCTTTTCCAGCTCAGACTCCAGCTGTACACAGATATCTCTGCATCAAGCAAAATTTAAATTCACTGAAGATGTTTGAGCAGAGTCAGTGGTGTCTGTCAGTGATTTACTGCTTGTCAGGGTGTGCATGTGAATGGGAAAATCAAGTGTTTACAGATTTCACTGGCTGTATCCTAATCAGATCCTAATCAGCTCCAGATATTTTACCTTTTATACGTGCAGCTTGTGCATGTTAGAAAATAAAAAATACAGGCAGCCTTTCCGTGGTGCTGTTCCATTGACATCAGTGGAGCTGCACACATTTACGTGCTCTGACAATTCAGTTCCATTTCTCATTCTTGTTTAAAGAGATGGTTTATGAACCCTCTGTGCTCTGTTGCAGTTATACGACGTCCCTCCCAAAAGAGAACTCGATGCCTCAGAAAATAAATCCCAGAGGAAGTGCTGGGGCCATTACAACACTTTGCCAAACCCTCGGAAGTCCGAATGGATTTACGATATCCCAGTATCCCCTGAGAATTCCGGATTCAAGCCCAACCCTCCTGGGCAGTGTGTGGAGAGGCAGGTGCTGTATGACATTCCCCCAGCCAGGTACAAGGCCCCGGGCACAGCCCCCGAAGCCCAGGCTGGGAATGCAGAGCTGTACGACATTCCACCCACCCACAGAAAATTAACCCTTCCCCAAATCCCCCTCTACGATGTTCCATCCTCACGGGACGTGCTGCTCCTGCCACACAACGGCGGCTCTGAGGTGCCCCCCAGCCTCCCGGCTGAGAGCCACATCTCTGAGGAGAACGTGTACGATATTCCCAAAGGTTTGCCCAGTGCTGGGCACTCCAAGAAAGAGGTGGAAAACAGCAGCGATGGCTCTGGGGACCAAGCACACGGGGCTCCTCCACAGCTCTCTACGGATGCCAAGTCAGAAAAGGACAGTTTGTGTGTCTCTAGTGTGGACAGCAGAAGCAGCACCCTCTCCTCATCCTCCAGCTCTTCTGCTGAGTCATTTTCTACGCTGTCACCATCACCAGAGCCTGTCCAGGAAATCAAACTGGAGCTGGAAGCAGCCATTGAGACCCTGACTGGGCTGCAGCACGGCGTGTCCAGCTCCATCGCCAGTTTAATGATCTTTGTGAGCAGCAAGTGGAGATTGCAGGAGCACCTGGAGAAAAGCCTGGAGGAGATCCACAGAGCAGTGGACCACATCAAGGTGTCACTGGGAGAGTTCCTGGCCTTTGCTCAAGCCCTGAAGGGAAACGCCGCCAACCTCACGGATAACAACCTGCAGGCCAGAATTAAAAAACAGCTGGAAATCCTCACGAACTCCTACAAAATATTGACAGAAACGAGGGAAGCTCTCAACAGCTGCAGCTGGTCCCTGGAGGCTCTGGTGCTCAGGAAGCCCCAGAACAACCCTGACGACCTGGATCGCTTCGTTATGGTGGCCCGGACAATTCCAGATGACATCAAGAGGTTTGTGTCCATCATCATCGCCAACGGGAGGCTGCTCTTCAGGAAGAACGAGAAGGAGCAAGAAAAGAGGCAACCAAAAGTGAACCCGGGATGCCAAATGGCAAAACAAATCCCAGTGCCAAGGAGGGTGGCAATTGAGGCACTGCAGAGAAACGCTCCTGAGAAATCCAGCCAAAGCCGGGTCCCTGTGGAGAAACCAGAAGAAAATTCCACTGAGGATTGTGATTATGTCCAGCTACAGGTCAGTGACACTGGGTTTACTCTCAGGTGCTGTTTGACATTTTTGGCATACAGATATTTTTCCTTTGCAGATATTAGACTGTTAACTATCAGCACTATTTTACTTTTGCACCAGCGCCACATTCAGTCTGCACTACATCCCATTTTCCAGACTTTACGTAGATCCCAGGATGTTGTGACAGTTCTGGATGGCACGTGTACAATGAGCAGTAATTTTAATCATTAGAGAAAATAAAACGTTTTTATCGTTCTTGCCAGTTTAAATCCATTTGGGAAGCAGGATTTGGGAGTTAGCAACTCCTTACTTCCCTGAAAGTCATTTCAGGTAAAGAAGTAGCAAAGAAGAGTACAGATCAAACCTAAAGGCACTTCTGACTTTGAAAATATTATTTATGAGGGCTTTTAGTCCCTGATTTCTGTGCTTGCTAAAACTCAGAGTAATTTGCATTCAGACACACATCTCTCGACATAGAGACCTATTTGCTTCTCAGAGATAATTTTCCCAGAATTACTGCTGAAAACCTGGGAAGAACACTTATTTTCCTCAAACAAACAACTCCAGTTTAAAGTCATGCAGTTTATTTTATTGCCTTTCAGCATCATTTGGGATAAGGCTGTGAAAATCAGTATTTCAATCAGTATTTCAAAGTATTTTGTCATGCACTGGCACAAAATTGACTCCTGTTTTGTGCATTTTAATCATTCATTACCCTGATTAAGTCCATTAAAGATCAATGTTTTGTATTATTTGAAAGCTTCAAGGCCAGAATGTGTAAAGGATTGGTGCTTGGCTGCAGCACTTTGTATGCCATTATCCATTATTAAAACTGTATTTAGGGGAAAAAAAGCAATCAGGAGAATTTCCAACACTTTGTGGAAAGAGAAATTACTGTAAAGGCTCCAGGGTGGGGCGACTTGGAGACCACAAGAATTCAGGGTACAGCGACCAAAGAAACAACACCAGGCTGAACCCGTTTTTATTTTAACCCTTTCTCCAGGTTTTGCCATGCGCAAAAAAGACTGAAAACCCCAGCGGGCAGGAGCCTGCCAGGAAAATCCCCCTGCCCGAGCACTGCAGGCTGTGCTTCGCCGCCCTGCACAAGGCCCTCGGCGTGTTCACCGCCAGCCTCAGCAACCAGCAGCCCCCCGAAATCTTCATCTCCCACAGCAAGCTCATCATCATGGTGGGGCAGAAGCTGGTGGATTCGCTGTGCCAGGAGACGCAGGAGAGCGAGGCCCGCAGCGACGTCCTGCACTGCAGCAGCCGCTTCTGCAGCCTCCTCAAGAGCCTGGCCCTGGCCACCAAAACCGCAGCGCTCAAATTCCCCGACGCAGAGGCCAGCAGGGAGCTGCGGGAGCAGGCGGAGCAGCTGGCCCAGTACACCCAGCAGTTCAGGGCCACCATGGACTGAGGCACTCGCCCCTCGGGGCACGCAGAATTCACTGACCAGGAGTCCCCTGGGTGGGCTGTGAGCAGGGGAAGAGCCCCACACTCAGAATTCCCACCAGGAATTCCCTGGGTGCTGGTGCAGGTGAACATCCTCCCATTCAGAATTCCCACCAGGAATTCCCTGGGTGCTGGTGCAGGTGAAGATCTCCCCACTCAGAATTCACACCAGGTTAGCAGGTGAAGATCCTTCTATTCAGAATTCCAACCAGAAATTCTCTGGGTTGACTGTGAGCAGGGAAAGATCCCCCCATGCAGAATTCCCACTGGAATTCCCTGGGTTGACTGTGAGCAGGGAAAGATCCCCCCATACAGAATTCCCACCAGGAATTCCCTGGGTGCTGGTGCAGGTGAAGATCTCCCCACTCAGAATTCACACCAGGTTAGCAGGTGAAGATCCCTGTATTCAGAATTCCAACCAGGAATTCCCTGGGCTGACTGTTAGCAGGTGAAGATCTCCCCACTCAGAATTCCCACCAGGAATTCTCTGGGTGCCAGTGATGATCTCCCCACTCAGAATTCCCACTAGGAATTCTCTGGGTGCCAGTGATGATCTCCCCACTCAGAACTCCCACCAGGAATTCTCCGGGTGCCAGTGATGATCTCCCCACTCAGAATTCCCACCAGGAATTCCCTGGGTGCTGGTGCAGGCAAAGATCTCCCCACTCAGAATCCACACTGGGTTAGCAGGTGAAAATCCCCACGCTCAGAATTCCAACCAGGAATTCCCTGGGTTGACTGTGAGCAGGGAAAGATCCCCTCATGCAGAATTCCCACTGGAATTCCTTGGGTGAATTGTTAGCAGGTGAAGATCCCTCCACTCAGAATTCCAACCAGGAATTCCCTGGATGAACTGTTAGCAGGTGAAGATCCCTCTATTCAGAATTCCCACCAGGAATTCCCTGGGTGCACTGTTGGCAGGTGAAAATCTCCACACTCAGAATTCCAACCAGGAATTCCCTGGGTGCACTGTGAGCAGGTGAAGATCCCCACAGCGGCTGATGCAGAAGAATTAAATCTGCACTTTCTTCTCCACTGTTCACATCCTGCCTGGAAATGTCATTGTCACAGTGGCTGGGTGGGAATGTTTGCTGTGTATTGGAGCAGAAGTTGTTGCTTTTTGGACTGATTTCTTATTTTTTGTTCTCCATGTATGTCTGATAAATGTATTTTCCTTTATAATTGTTTTATGTATTCCTGTAAAGACTCTCTTTAAATGTAGCTGTACAATGTTCTGTAACTTATGATGTCCCAACATCGATTGTTTCCTGAGGATTTTATTCAAAATTTTTAATTACAGGGTTGTTTTGGTTGTTTCTAAACAGCAGAAAAACTAATTTTTGGTTATAACAAATGCAACACGGTGCAAAATCTGGATAATAGGAAACACACCAGGCTGGTACCTGAGCACAAAAGAAAACTTTGGGACAAGTCCCAATTCCTGATAAATCCACAGCGAGCACATCATCCTCTGTCACAGCCCGGAGATCCCGGAGCATTTCTCCAGCAGGGAAAAAAAAGTTTATTTCAGTCACTAAAGGTGCAGAGGCTCTGGGCGAGCTCTTTCCACCGCTGCCAAGGCGATGTTTGTTATTCCTGCTGGAATCCCAGCGAGGCCCACCCGGAGCCGGGGGAGCTCCCAGGGCTCCATCCCAGCCCTCAGAGCCCCGGCCTGGGGCGCTTTTTAACTTTATCCCCCAATTCTCTGCACGTGGGAACCTCTGGATGTGACAGACACATTACGGCCTCGCGCGGCTACAGCCGTGCTGGAATTAATTTATTTTATTAATTTGTTTTACGCCTTGCACCCGCAGTGCCAAGGCCGGGCGGTGTCCGCCCTCAGAAGGGGCAGCGGCGTGAGGGGACCCGCCGCGCTCTCTGCGTCCTCTCGCTGGAGTTTTCTTTGTTTTCCACGTGTTTCCGGCGTGATTTATCGCCGACACGGGTCACCACCATCGCGACATCGCTGTCGCTGTTTGCACACTCAGGGCAGCGCTCAGACCCCACCGGGAATTTGTGTGGATTAAACCCGCTCCTGCACACCGGTGCCCGTGACACCGCTGAGGGCGGGACGCGCCTCCCCAGCGCCCCCGCCTGCTCGAACCGCCCGGGGAGCGCCTCTTTTGGCCGTAACTCCTCCCAAAATAGGAGTCCCGTGGGATTTCCTCATAAAAACCAGGGATAAACCTGCGGAAAGGGGCGGGAAGGGCGCTGGGAACCCCCCCGCGCTGAGTTGGTACGTTCCTCGCGCCCCCGGTCCCGGCGCGATGGGCTCGCCCGCCCCGCCCTGCCACGCCCCCGATGGCCACGCCCCCACCCGCCGGTGGCCACGCCCCCAGCCATGCGTTACTAAGCAACGGTGCTCGCTGCTAAGGGATCGTTGCTAAGCAATGGCGCCACTGGAGTGCGCCGGAAGTGGCTCGGCGCAGCCGGAAGTGCGAAGGAAGGAGAACCCGGAAGCGCGATGGGATGCGATGGCGGCACCATCCCCAAGCGGCACGAGCTGGTCAAGGGGCCCCGCAAAGTCGAGAAGGTCCGGACGGGGCTCCGGGATGGCTGCGGGGCTGCGGGGAGAGAGGGGGCGGCCCGCGGGCCGCTGTGTGCGGGCGGCGCTGGGGCGGTTGCAGGGCGGGATCTGAGTCCTGCGGAGCGGGGCGGGCATGAAGCTGAACAAGCCGAGGGCCGGGCCCTGCGCTGGGGCCGCTCCGGGCTGGGAAGGGGCCGGGGTGGGGCAGGGCAGGAGCCCAGCGGGACGGGAGAGCCGGCGTGTCCCGGCCGTGACAGCGGGGCCGCGGCTGTCCCTGTGCCCGCCCTGCCGAGGGACCCTGCGGACCCGGGTCTGGCCCTCGCTACAGGGACACGGAGGGGAGGGAGAGCGAGCAGGGAACGGAGCTGGGAAGGGTCTGGAGCCCCAGGAGGGGCTGGGGGAGCTGGGAAGGGGCTGGAGCCCCAGGAGGGGCTGAGGGAGCTGGGAAGGGGCTGAGCCTGGAGAAAAGGAGGCTCAGGGGGGCCCTTGTGGCTCTGCACAGCTCCTGACAGGAGGGGACAGCCGGGGGGATTTGGGCTCTGCTCCCAGGAACAGGGACAGGAGGAGAGGGAACAGCCTCAGGCTGGGCCAGGGGAGAATTTCCAGCAGGAATTTCCCCATGGAAAGGGGGCTCAGGGATGGGAACTGCCCAGGGAGGTGCTGGAGAACTGATCACAAATTTTGCCAAAAAACTCCCACTGAAGTTATTTTATGAAGTAACTTCGAGTGCACAAAGCATGTTTGATTAGAAACTGGGGATTTGATGAATGGTTCAAGCGTGACCTGATTTAAGCTCTAAATAATTTACAAATATTTTGAAATAATGAGTGTTTTTTGTGCCCTCCAGGTTGACAAAGTTGCTGAATTGGTGGCCAGGTGGTTCTACTGTGCCCTGAGCCAGGAGAAGCTGCGGCGGCCCATCGTGGCCTGTGAGCTGGGCAGGTGGGACACCTCAGGAGTAAATCATAAATAACAATGGTTAATTATAAATTAAAAAAATATTAATGCAAAATTATACATGCAAAATTATAAATGCAAAATTATAAATACAAAACATCGTGGCAACCCAATATAATCACTGGAATTTATGTTATATTAATGCAAAATTATAAATGCAAAACATCGTGGCAACCCAGTGTAGTCACTGGAATTTATGTTATATTAATGCAAATTATAAATACAAAAATATAAATACAAAACGTCGTGGCAACCCAATGTAATCACTGGAATTTTTGTGTTCCAGGTTGTACAACAAAGATGCCATCATTGAATATTTGTTGGACAAATCCCCTGATAAAACCCCCATGGAATCTGCATCCCATATCAAGAGCATTAAGGTAAACTGGTTGTGTTTAATAGGAGAAATTAAAATAAAATAAAATAAAAGTCATCAGCTATGCTGTAAAATCTCCATTTGCTTGTGCTCCCACTATGGACTAAAGAGTTTAAATAACAAAACACAATAGAAAAAAATATTCAGGATTGTTATTGTGGCTCTAAAATCACGGAGAAAAAAGCTGCAGGTTTGTGTTTTTGTCTTGCAGAATGTGACAGAACTGCAGCTGGTGGATAACCCAGCCTGGAGTGGGGACAAGGAGAGCACCAAGGGGGACAAGTACGAGGACCTGCAGTGTGGACACTTCATCTGCCCCGTGGTGGGGCTGGAGATGAATGGGAGGCACAGGTCAGGGAAACTCCATGGAAAATGTAAATTCTGTGCTCACCACAGCTTGGTGAGGAATGTCTCTCTGTCTGGGAGCTTTCAGGCTTCAATTTTCAGAGTTCAAGAGACTTCTGGGTGTCCTTTCGTGTTATATTCAAGAGGGAAGATAAAAGTCCCTTTTCCTGAATAAATTGAGGTGGATAATGAAGGAGTGGAGGGCAATGATGGCAGGGAAGAAGGGACTAAACATTGTTTGGGGGCTGAAGCACAGGAGGTGGGATGTGACCTCCCTTTGGGTCACATCAAGCTGTTGGAATCATGGATTGATTTGGGCTGCAGGGACCTTAAAGCTCCTCCAGTGCCACCCTGCCCTGGCAGGGACACCTCTCAATGTCCCCAGGCTGCTCCCAGCCCTGTCCAGCCTGGCCTGGGGCACTGCCAGGGATCCAGGGGCAGCCACAGCTGCTCTGGGCACCCTGTGCCAGGGCCTGCCCACCCTCAGAGTAAAGAATTCCTCCCATTATCCCACCCAAACCTCCTCTCTGGCAGTTTGCAGCCATTCCCTGTGTCCTGTCCCTCCATCCCCTGGAAATCCTCTCTCTCCATCTCTCCTGCAGCTCCCTCAGGCCCTGCAAGGCCACCCTGAGCTCACCCCAAAGCTTCTCCTCTCCAGGCTGAACAATCCCAATTGTCCCAACCTTTCCTCATAGGAGAGATATTCCACTGTACCTCTGCCTGTGCTGGGATCAGACTGGAGATGGATTCTCTGTTCCAACCCTGCAGTCAATCTCTGTTTTATTGCTCTGGGGCAGGGAATTTCCTCACAGCCTGGTGTGGGCAAAGCAGCAACTTCTTTGTCACCTGAGGGGTGAGAAGAGGAGGAGTTCACAGCTTCATGGCTCCAGAGAGGATTAGCCAGGAGATACTCAAGATAAAAAAACCCAAAATACCTATTGTGGTTTAATGCACCCCATATTTTTCTTTCAATCCTTACATTGTGTGAATTAATCATAAATTCATTGCCTACTTAAACATGCTGATAGTTTGATTAGGTGCTGTGACCTGCCAGCACTGCTCAGATCTCTCTTAGTTTTCTTAAAATTATTGTGTTGTGTCTTTTCCCTGAAGGTTTTGCTTCCTGAGGAACTGTGGCTGTGTGTTCTCTGAGCGTGCTCTCAAGGAAATTAAAGCAGAAGTTTGTCACAAGGTGAGTGGGCCATGGGTGTGTTTATACAGTTGCATTCACTGCTGTCAAAAGGGAGTTTTTAATCTCAATATGCAGATTGAAATGGAACTGGTAAAAAGTTCTGTTCTATGATGGCCTCAAGGATTTCTTCATGGCCTTTCTTAATTAAAAATGATTCTTAAATAATTATAAAAAATGAGTACTTTTGTTCTCAGAGTTTGATTTTGCAGTAACTACTTTAGAATTTCCATTTTTTCCCAATATTTCATTCTAATCTCAGTTTTTAAAAGGGTGATTGGTTTGGTTTTGAGGTCTTTGTTTGATTGGTAATTCTTTTTTTCCTGAATGCACACAGCTTGTGTTTTATCACTGTCTGTTCTGTGGTTAAACTGGTTGTATTTTCAGGTTGTGTTTTGACCCCTGTATTTTTAAAGGATATTGGGAGTTGCTTTTTTTATATTTTTTGACGGGGCAAACTTTGCAGAATTCTCAGCAGTTCCATGAATTATTGTAGAAAATACTGCCTTTGTTTCATTGCTGATCTCACTGTACAGGTATTTTTGTAGCTAAGGACAATGATAAAATGAGCAAATACCCTTTTTTCTTATCACTACTTATTATCAGCAAGATTTGTGGTGAGACTTGGGCAGTTATTTAATTTCTCTGCTATTGGATAAAATATGGAATATATTTATATTAAACACCACCTGGGAAGGAAACACTTTTGTCCTGGTAAATTGTTGGATATTTAAGGTTTGATCTCATCTTGCTGCTTTCAGTGCTCATTTTGTTCTCTCCTAATGGCTTTGTTTCCTCTTGGCAGATACTCGTTTATTTTTAATGAGGGTTTTTTTGCATCTAAATTTTTGTTGATGGATGGGTGTAACCAGAGCGTAAAATGCAGGAATGAGATGTTTTCTCCATGGTTTGGCCAGTCTGATACTCTTACAAACACTACATGAATCCCACATATTTTTCCCTGGCTTTATTTCAGTAATGAGTAGTTAGCATGCAGCTGGAAATTCTTTACAATACTCAGAAAGATTCTGCTAGAAATAATTAAATGGGTATAATATTTAGTCTCTCATCCTCTCATGGCTGGATTTTGATGCACAAAGACAATGGGAACCAGCTGGGAGAACACATTGATTAAGGTCAAAGAGTGATTTGGTAGAATTTTGGTGTATTCTGATGCTGATTCCCTTCAGAATCAAAAAGAGGAGTAGAACTCTTCTCAACAGGAGCAGAGGGAAGTGGTTGCTGTGCTTTGTGGTATCTCACTTTATTTCTGTCCAAAGCACTAATTAGCAGCACATTCTGCATTTCTGCAGCAATGCAGGACAATTAATGAATAAAGAGCAAGAAAAATGAAATAATCTGCATTGTATATGCTCAGATTGGAATCTTGTGTTAATGAACAGAATCCTCTTGTGATTATGTCAGTACAAAAGTTTTGAAGTACAGAATGTTTGAATGTTGAGGGCTGTTTCATACGGGTTTCTGCTGGTGCTAATTATTGCATTTTAGGAATTACAATGATTCTGAAGCAAAATCCAGCCTGTGAGCCCCTCGTGAGCCACAGCAATTTCCTTTTCCTGGCCTTGCCACCTTCTGTGTGTGGCCTGTGCCATCCCACCCGGGTGTGCTGTGGGACTTTGGGGGGTGACATGAGGAAAGCTCAAGAAGGGAAGATCCTGTCTTGCCCTGGGACTCTGTTTTCAGTTCTCAGCCAGCAGAGCCTGTGTTTGCACCTCATCCCCGAGGTTTCTGGGCCATTCCCATCCCCACAAGTGTGGGATTCATGAGAGCTCTTTAAAACTCTTAAAGCTCTCCAAGAGCTCTTTCCTGGCTGTGCCCTTTGCCTGTGACCCCAGGGCAGCCTCCCCGCTCTGCTCCCTGGAACCAGCAGTGATTTCCCACAGGAATTGGGGAAGAAATGCTGTAATGATGCACTGAAAATGTTCCCCAGGGAATATCCAGAGCTCTCACTGCTCAGTTCTGAGCTCAGTTCTTGCTGTGGCAGCTCACACAAGGAACAGAGGAATCCATGCAGGTCACCCAGTAAGCGTTTAGGAAAACCAGGATCGTGTGTGGGATTTGTCTGATTCAGGGAAATGGGAACACCGGGAGGATGGAGGATTGAGCATCCCTGGGTTTCTCTGGGCAGCACCTGCCATAGTGCTGGGTTTGAGGGGCTCTGGGGAGGAGGAACCAGGCTTTCCTCTCAGAGTCCTCTTTCTTCTGCCTCAAAGAATCTTCACATGAAGAGCTGGCAGTGTAAAATACCCCTGTTTATCTGCTTTACTGGAATGGTTACACTGGAGTGGTGCTGGGAAAGGCACTGGAATGGGAAACTCATGGGTGGGACCCATTAGCAACTAATTAATTTCTAAGGCCATTCTTTAAGTGCTTTACCTTCAAAATAAGCTGTGCTTTCTCCTCTTCTTAAGTAGCATTTTGAAGTGTCCACCTTAAAGAATAACATTCAAATGGGAGAGTTTTCAGCCAAAGGAGCAGTCGGACACTGCAGCAGAATTGAGAGAGAGATTGTCTCACTGCCTGCAGGGAAGTGCTTTCAGCTGTCTTGCCAAAATAGAAAACTTTTTGGCTTTCAAAGATGTGTTGAAAAAGCAGTGAGAATTTTTTAGTGCTGGCTCAAGTTGGAGAGCAGGCTTGGTAGATGAAGTGCTGGGGACAAATTTTGTACCTTTTACTTAGATTTAAAGGAGTTGGAAATGAGTTCTGTCTGAAACAGAGCAACTTAGGGGTGCAAATACACCTTGTAAGATATTTTTACACAGAAGTGGATTTGGTTTGAGCCATATTTTTGAGCTTTTGATCCGTAAGAAGGGAAAATTTAAACTCTCAACACTGTCACATGTTAAAATGTGACTTAGTCACATTTCAGTCAGCAGAGAAATCATTTTGCTTCCAGATGTGGATTCTGTAGCAGCAGCTCTGCAGGTTGGGATTTCTGCTGCCTCCTGTTCCTCAGGAAGAATTATTTGTGATGGAATCTGTTTAAAACTTGCACTTTGGAGCAAAGTGTTTCATTCTCCAACAGCCTAAAATTAAATAACAAGCAGGCCTGTCTCTATTCCCTCTTTGTGCATCTGATGGGATGTTGGAGATTGCAATCTGTGGTGATCTGTGGAGGTCTGAGGACTTTGGTGTGCCCAAGTATTTTGGAATTTTTGTTCCAACCCCCTTGCAGGTTCTTGCCTGGGCAGTCTTTGGTGCCTGCTATTTGACAGAATTTATGCTTTAATTTGGAAGAGACTCTCTCAGAAGTTCCTGTGGATGTAAAATGTGCTAGAAGGGGTGTGGAGACAGGGTAGAGGTTATGGGATTGGTGCTGGAAGTCCTTCTAGAAGTCACTTGGAAAGTGAAGGACAAGATTACATTTAAAATGTACTTTCTTGGATCTCTTCAAAGTTTATTTTGGACTTGTTTTCAGTCAACTGAACACAGACTTGAAATAGTGCCCTAACTATTAAGCTCTGTGCCATATCAAACACTTAACCCCATGTTTAATTTAGATATGAAGCTTTTTGAAACAGAATTCATGCCCGTGGCTGTGAGATGCAGTGCAGCAGTGGTCCCTGGAACCAGGGTCACTTTGGCACTTTCTGCTCCTAGGGCACCAAAATTAACAAATATTTGCTGAGGTCTGGGAGTTGTGATTGATCAACTCAGAACATAAAACACAGAATTCATGAAGGCTTTTCCTGTGTGTTTCAAGGAGGTGATCATGGTACTCACAATAATGAGCTGAATACTATTTCTTACTACTTGAGAATGGTTTAATGATGATTTTCCTAAGATTTTGTTTCAAATACCAAATCCTTTAATCAAAGAGGGTCATGCTGCAAAGATATTCCCAGTCTCACATGGGTCAAGTCACACCAAAATTGTATTTTCAGAGGCCTCTTTGTGCAGGATTTTTGCCTGGTTCAATTTCTGCAAAAGGAGCCCATGATGTACAGTGCCTGGCTATTGAATTTTTCATTTTAATTCAATTTGGAAGTGATGCACAACAATTTTTCTGCATGGTGCTGGTGCCAGGGGTGAAAGGTGGGGACTGGATTTGCTGCAATGATGGCAATAAGGAGCGTTCCATTCCCGTTTTAAAATACATCATGGAGTGAATAAATACTGGCAGTGCCCTACAGTGGACTGGAGAGAAATTAATTATGAATATTGCTATGATTAATCCATGCCAGAGACCCATTAGCTTCAGTAATGGTTTGGAGAGAGACTCTCAACAAGCTCAGCATGAACATGTGCCTGGCTTTTATTTTCCTTTTCTTTTTTAGCTTTATTTCCCTCCATAAAAAAAAGGATCTCCAGCAATATTTAGCCACAAGATAAGTCCTGGATTATCCGTGAAACTGAGCACAGGGCTTTGGGTTGAGTTTGTAAATAAATAGGGACCAGATGGCCTTTCTTTAGGTTAAAGTTCATCTGCAAGAAATGATGTTTCCAATAAACTTGTGTGGGAAAATGAGGAGGAAAGTTCCAGCAACCTGGGAATAAGTTTGTAACAAGAAACTTTCATGTCCTGTTGTTGGATCATTTGATTTTTTTTTGGGAATAGGCTCAATCTGTAGCCAGTTTGCTTGTAAGAACTGAGGGATGTTTTGGGTGCGTGATGAAGATTACACTGAAATAGCTCCTTTTGAAATTCATTTATTTATTATTTATAATTTACAGTTTTTAATGCAGTGAGTTGTCCTGGTCCCTGCCAGGTGTCACTGCACTTGCTGCAAGCTCTTCACTTCTCTCAGTCAGGTACACTGGGATGGAAAAACGTTTGAAAAATGGCTTTTTGCTCCATTTTCCTGTAATCCCTGGCCTCAAATTTCCACTGTCTCCTTGCCCTAAACTCCTGCAGAGACTCAGCACAGAGACCTGGAGATGAACATGTATTGCAGGATCCTTCTGTTATTAGGAGCAAAGCCTGGGAAGGGCAGCAGTGATGTTGCCATGCTACAAAATGAAATTAGGGATGCAGCTGGCCATGGGAAATAAAAACAAACCACACCCCCCCAGTGGCATGGGCTGTGTCACAAACTGGCTGTCACTTATGTACAAGCTCTGAAATTTTAGCATCAAGTTCATTATCCAAAACATTTCATGAGCCATTCAGTGGCCATGACTTTAATTTGTTATTTCTCCGTATTTTATCTTCGTTCAGTCACTGCTTCCATTTGATTGTTTTCACGCCAGTTAGCCGTGCTTTGGCTGTGAACAGGAGGAATATTGACTAAAGAAGTCACTTAATGGATTATGAACTCCCCCCTCGTCTTCAGCAGAGATTCAGACATTCTTTGGGAATTCACGGAATAAACAAACCCCTTTCCTTTAGGGAGCGTTGTGCTTCACCCTGGAGGCACCGAGCGCAGCCTGTGCTGTAAATGTCATTTTTTCCTGCTGCAGCCCTGCAGAGCAGTGCTGGGCTCACCCCTCCAGCTGCACGTCGAAGGGGCTGCGCTGCTGCAGGCGCCAGTGCTGCTGCAGGGGCGCGCTGGCCTGGCGCAGCGCCCGCAGCCGCAGCCGCCTCTCCAGGCACTCCAGCGCCAGCGGGTCCCGCCCCGCCTCGAACTTGTTGGCAAACAGATGTGGGGACTCAATGATCCACTGCAGGTCCCCCAGGCCGTACACGCAGATGTCTCGGATGTAGTGACCTGCAGGGACAAAGTGGAGAGGTGGCAGCAGCAGGAGCATGAACAGAACGTTGTTTAAAAAGGGTTTTTCACCTTTTGTTTCCTGCACACAAATCGAGCTGGAGGATAATGCCATAGAATTATAAAGACAAGGGTTTGGGTTTGTGTTTTACATAAATAGATGTTTGTTACCTCCAGCTGCTTCCCGTGCAGCTCTGCTTAATAGAATCTTGTAGTTGGGCATCAGATGTTCTGATTTCCCACTGGGACTCCCTGCTCCATCACACCTGGGCTCAGCTTTAGGATTTTAATTGTTTCTGCAAGCTTTCCATGTGCTCAGCACTATTCTTTTTTATTGCTGGTCAAATTGAAGGGATTGAACCCAGTGTTGATGGAAGTACCTGATCAACATCCTTGTCAGGTAAAGGCCTCCACTGAGAACTGATCAGTCAATTAGTGCGTTGGTAATTAGGGGCTGAAAGAAGGGTTGTGAGTGTATGGATACTGTGCTCATCTCAAAATATATAAAATATGTAACTAATATATCAGTATAACATATATCTCAAAATCTCCTTAATTGGATATAGCGCAGTAATTTATAGGGTGCCTTGTTTTATCTAGTATTTCCAAAATAAATTATATATGACCTCTGAGGCACATTTAATAGCTCATTTAAATATGTCATCACCAATTAATGCTCATCAATGAATCAAATTTAAGTTGATGATCAAAATTCACGTTACCTTTGCAGCCTTTGTGTGAGACTCCTTCTTGATCTTTCCATTTAATGGCTCTCAGGTCTCCTTGCCAGCCTGCATTGGGTGTAGCCCCTGGAGCATCTTTAAAAACAAAAGGCTCTGATAAAATTCTTTTCTACTTATTACAGGGAAAATTTTCACTGCTGCACACTTCTTAACTGCAGTCACATTAAGTATTTATTTGCAGGTATTTATGTCATAAGAACAGATATCATTCTCAGTATTACTGCTTTAATTCCTCGAGAGCAAAAGCTTTCACGCAGCAAAAAACTTTTTAACCAGCATTTTTCTATCTCACGGTCTGCACTGAAGCAGCAATTGTTTCTCAGCCACCAGATGTGACCTTTCAAAGCTGAAGAAATTATTTTATTTCTTCAGTCCAGAGCTGCAGCTCCAAGCCTCCCTCCCTGCCCTGCCGGGATCCTTTGTGGCAGAAACGCCCAACCCTTACCAGGCAGGCGATTGAGGGTGACCCAGTAGTGCTCATCAGGGCTGTAGGTGTCCCTGGACCACTCCAGCAGCGCTTTTGCCCGGGGATCACTCAGAGTGAAGTGCACAAAGGCCTTGGTGAGGATGTAGTAGGCGCTGCCAAAGTAGATGGTGAGGTTGTGTGGGGGCCGAGCCTTCCTGACCTTAGCTGGGTACACGTAGGGCACCCTGGAGTGCAGGTACTCCCTGTAGCTGACCTCTGTCCTGTGCTTCACGTGGAGGGGCTGCAGGATCCCAGGAGTGATGTTTTTACCATTCCACTTGCTTTTTAAATATTGTATGATTTCTTTATTTGTTTTCAGCGGGTAATCTTGACCGCACAGATTAATAACGTAATTCCACTGAACTTTGGAGTTAACGAGGTCTCTCATGCAATTAATGTCAGCTTGTAATCTTGAAAACCCCGCATAAACAACGTGTTCTCTTTTTGAGGAAATAAAAATATTTTCGAAGCAGTTAACGAGGTTCTGTACAGCAGTTTTATAATCTCTGGGTGACTTCTCATCAATGTGGATGCAGTAAATATTCTGAGGCATATAAACAGCTCTCAGCAGCCTCACAAACATTTCCAGCTCCTTGTGAATCGTAATAATGTACGCCAAGGAGAAGTTTCCTTCTTCCTCTGACAGTGGTTTAGTGATAAAATGCAGAGTCTCCAGGAGTGTGGGGCAGCTGCAGGGAGTGTGAATGCAGCTGAGTGCTTTGGGCTGGTAGGACCTCTGACAAAAGTTGCCAATTTTCAAGGCTGCAGGTTTCCCCACAAAAAGAGCTGAGCAAAGTTCATCTGGGTAAAAACCACACTCTGCTTCTCTGACAGGGAATTTTTGGTCATTTGACTCGTCATAAAGTGGAACCTTTAGGTAAATGAAGGTGTAGATGAACATGCAGACAGCAACACACACTAAAAATCTTGATTTCTTTCCATGAAGTGGGTTCATCTTTTACTTCCAGATCCTGTCTTCTTACCATAGTCCAATTAAACATTCAGATCATCTGAAAGGAAAAGTGAGATAGAGGGAGAGAACTTTTCTGGTTTTTTTTTAAATAGATGCCATGCTGCATTTCTAAATGTTGGGGTTACTAGCAGGAGGAACTGTGTGTGCCCAGCTGAGTGCACTCAGCCCTTGGGAATGCAGAGCCGGGCAGGAATTTTGTCTTTCCAGGACAAAATAATCTCCAAATGGCACAGAAGAACCCAAAATTGACCAAGCTCAGCCCCTCAGGTGGAGTTCCCTGTGCCCTGAGGTGGTGGGTGAGCTCTGAGGATCAGCTGCTCCTGAGGGTTCCTCAAGGCCTGGGAAACTTGAAGTTCCGCCAGTGGATCAGAATTCAGTAAATTAAATCAACAGAAAATTTATTAAATAAACAGAAGGAAAAGACTAAAACACAATCCACAAAATACACTGGGTTCTATCCTTATAAAGTCAGCAAATGTTTCTGACTCTTGAGATTTTTATTTTTTTTTCCTCTGTCATCTTAGTATTTGTGCTTTGGAAAACTGAACAAGGGGACAACACTCATTTCTTATTTTTGGTATTTGTGCATACCCTGAGATAGGGACACAACTGCCAACATTGGCAGTCTGAGATAACCAATTTCCAGCAGTATTAGCACAGGAGTTTTTCCATTGTGGGTTTTTTCCTTACCTTTACCTTGCTGAACAGTCAGAAGAATGAGAGTGCAGCAGTCCTGAATCCCACAGCAATGACATGAAGCCTTTATCCTTGAAGCACTTGGTATCAAAATTCCTAGAGAAAAATACCAAGGAGAAGGTCCATCAGCTGCCATTAAGCTTATTAATTAAATTTTTTAAGATTTTCATTTTATTTTAAAGGTAATTAACTCTCTCTTCTTTTATTCAGTGATTTTTTAAAACAAAATTTGCATTTCACCTTGAAATATTTTACACTTTGCAGCTGTCATAGTCATGAACTATTTGGCTTTACATAGGAGCAGAGAAAAATAGATTTTTATAAAGGCAGCTTCATTAGAGGAATGTAGTTCAGTAGAAAGAAGTAGAAAACACTTCTTTTTAACAAAAAATCAGTATCTCCCTTAAAAGCTTGAAAATAAAGACAGCATTGTAGTTAAAGTATCAATGAGACATAAAATTCCAAAAGCATTAAGAGCACAAACTGAACCGAGGGAAGGGATCCTCCATATTCCCCCATTTTTAAGATCTGATTAGGCTGTTGGGAAGGAATGTATTTATCTTTTGGTCCTTACTGGTATGCAGTGGATTTCATGCTGGAATGGTGCCTCTTTTCCACTGAGCATTCCAGCAAGGAGAGCTGCGTGTTAGGTGGAAGGCTCGTCCATTTTCCTGGGATGTTCTTTCAGCAGCTCAAAGAAAAACAGGAGGAAATCAGCTCCCAGGAGAATATTTTTGCCTTTGAGCTCCTCAGGGATCCATTTACTGGATAAACAACCTTGATGGGAGCGTTCCATCCATGTGAACAAAAAGCTGCAGCAAGTCAAGTCCGCGCCAACCTTTGGATGCTGTGCAGAAAGCAGGAGGACAGGGATGTCACTGCAAGGTGAAAAGCAGGATTTTTGCATTAAAAATGAAATCCAGCCCGTGCCAGAGCCCAGACAGGGTTTCTGTGAGGACCATGAAGTATGTACTGAGGGGCTGGAATTGGGCAAACACCAATTTCTGTGCAGCTGGACTCAAACTCTTAATTCTGAGGGAATAATTGGCAGCAGGAACATTGGGCTTCCTCTGAATCAGTGAATGTCACGAGATCTCTGGGAAGGTTCATTCTGAATATAAGAATTACACTAAAAACAGCAGGCAGCTGTGGAAATATTTGGGATTTTATACCTGATTAAATATAAAACATCTTAACACCAAGATTGTGGGTTCAGTCCCTGTACAGATCATTTACTTGGGAGTTGAACTCAGTGATCTTCGTGGGTCCCTTCCAACTCGGAATATTCTCTGAATCTGTCCAGAACGAGTTTTTTTTCCTTAAATACACTTTGGACAGGTTGCAAAGTGTAGTTCTAGGGAGCCAAGCTGTAACCTCCTTGTTTCACACACCTGAATTTTTATGACCCTTCAATAGCTTCTGGGGCTGTTTCGGGCTGTTAAGTGCTTACGATGGATTTTTTCCTACTGGACTGTGTGAAATCCAGAAACTGTATTTTTATGGCAGCATAAAAAGACACAAACACCCCTTAATCAGGTAAGAGGCAGCAATTCCTCTCCAGTGTTAACACATTTATGGGGAATAGTATGGAATAAAAGCAGTGGATTTTTGGTTGGGTTTGACCAGATTTGGAGCTGGAATTGCAGCTGTCAGTGCCACTGGATATGGAATTTGTTCAGCAAGATCCTCTCAGCCCTGTGTGCTGACAAGGATTATTCCCCCAGATTTCCTCGTGCCCTTGAGGAGGAAGAGATCCCATTGGGAATGTCCCACTGTCCATGATAACCCTGTCAGGACTGTCATGCCCTTGAGTCTTACTATGCAAGAGTGCCGTGATAGGTATTTCTAGTTAGCAGAACATCTCTGAAACTCAGCATTTCTTACGTTCTGCACAGCTTTTCTAAATCTGGAGGATGAAGTTGGATGAATTTTTTAAACTCCTGCGAGTGGTGTGTGACATTCTTTGGGGAAAAAAAAAAAAAAAAGTAGGGATCTTCAAGCACCTTTGTGGATGATTTTAAGGATATTACTGAACAGAAAATTGGTGTAAGCCTAAGATACTCCATCTCAATTAACCAAGTAAACTCTAGAGGAAAAGGGAATTATGATGATGCCTGGAAAAAGCCTGTGAAATGTCAGCTCAGCTCCCTGAGACCCCATTAGCACATCCTTGGCTGTGCATTTTGTACTAACAACTCCTTCTGCTTTTTGCTGTTTGTCCCTGCCACTGCATTTAGGATTGCATCACTGCACCTCTAAACACTCCCGTTTTCTCTGTGCTCTTTGCTTTTGCCTATAAAATTAAAGTTTATCTAAAGTTTGCTTCGTATGACCTCGAAATTTTGTGAGACAAATGAGAATGCTTCATCTTATAATAAAATGCTGGAAAAGCATTAAATACTTCAACTTTTTTATAGCTGATTTTTTGCTGTTGTTTGAAAGGTATTTATGCAGGCATTAATGTAGACATTTTATAAACAAGGGAAGACTAATTCAATCCTTAAAAATGTTAAAATCAGTTCTTTTAAGTGCTTTTTCCATTGCTTTATTTTCTGTTTAAACGGGGGTCAGAATACAGAGTTCTGGATTTTGAGATGCATTGAGTAAAAACATTTCTACGTCAAACCCAGTTATTTAAATCATTCTTATTTAAAAACACTGCATTAGAATTTACAGATACATATACAGCAAAATTATGAAGTTTTAGCGTTCATCTTTGCTATTTTTCCTGGTTTTTTTTTTCCTTGTGTATTTGACCTCATAGTAATTTAAAACAAGTACAATGAAAGCTGTTTAAACCCTTAAGTTACAGAGCTGTAAAAAAAATAAGATGCATAAATACTGTGATTTTTATAATACAGTTAGTAGTAGTGACCTCCATCCTCCTGTGCGTCTGTCACAAGGTAAAGAAGGAAAAAAAAATATTAACCTTACTGCAAATTGGAGCGTTTTCTAAGTAAATCTGCCACTTTACATAAGGAAAAAAGCAAGAAACAGAACGCTGCGATGCAATTGCTGCAGCCTTACCTCGTCCAGAACGAGCCAGGAGACGGCAGCATAATAAAAATAAAAATAAAGATAAAGCCAGAGGCAGGGTCTCACTGTCCTTCAGCGGAGTCCCCTGTCCCGAGCCGGGTTAACCATTGCCGGCCCCGCTCGCATCCCCGCGGGGCTCCCGCCTTTATCCCGCAGCAATTCCGCAGCTCTGCCTTCCACAGAACTCCTGCCGAGGCTGCCAGGGCTGGGATCGGCCGGGAATATCGGCCGGGAATATCGGCCGGGAATATCAGCGATAATCGCTGTGCCCCCCAGGCTTCCAGCCGTGCCCCGGGCTGCGGGGAACTGGGAGCACTGGGAGCACTGGGAGCCCGCCTCCTCCTCTTCCTCCTCCTCCTCCTCCCCCTGCCCTTAACTGTTCGCCTGCCGAAACTTTCCAGCCGGGAGCCGGAATTCCAGCAGGGAATTGCTGCTGCCGGGCATTTCCAGCGGCTGGAGGCTGAGAAGAGAATAAATGAAAGATCTCCTTGAAACACACGCCTCGCTTAGGATAGGGCGGGCTGGACAGAATTAAGGTGTAAGATAGCGAAAGAATTGAATGTGAGTGCCTCTTACAAATGTAACCACTTCTGCAAAACAGGGCTGGAGGCCTGAGTGGGCCAAGGAGATAAGAAAGGAAGGTTTGAATGTAAGTGCTGCCACTTCTGCAAAATGGGGTCTGGCCTGGAGGATGGGGAGATAAGAGAGGCTGGAGTGAGTGTTGGGTGTGACAGGGCTGGAAGCAAAGCTGCAGCCTGGAGAGGCAGCAAGGAACTGATACAGAAACTAGAAAAACAGATCGTGGTAATGGCCAGGAAACAGAAGGACACCGTAATAAATCACAGCTATAAACAGAATATACTGTAGCAGTAACGTGAGGTGTGTGTGATGAACACAGAACCGTGTGCCGTGTTTGTAACCCTGAGATAAAGAAACCACAAGTTGTGTAAGACCTCAGCTCTTAAAACCGTAACTTTTAGATAAACAAACAAAACAAATTTTACATTCCTGTGCTGGAATTGTAAAATTGTAGGAGTCTGTGTGAAATGAGCTGCACGAGGAGGGGTTAGCCCTGCGTGTTCTGTGGTGCCACAGAGCTGTGCCTGCTGTGGAGCAGAGGGCTTTGAATCATCCTGCACACACCGGGTTTGCTCTTACAGCCTTTTCAGGGTTCTTAGGGGGCTTAATAATTGGAAAAGTGAGGTTAAATGTGCCGGGATTGAAGGAAACAGCCTGATAAAAATACAGTGTTGGTCAGAAATAAATGGAGAAAACCTTGAAGTAAGTTAAGGCACAGCTGCAGGTATGACAGGTACAGAATTATCACTGATTTTAAGAGAAACTGTAAACTGAAGCCTTTTCTTGAACTTGTTTTGAAGTAGATGCGGCTCCTGAGTGAAAGTTCACGTTCTGTGAATCACTGGGTGGGAAATTTCCACTGCTCCCAAGTTGTCCTTTACTCTCTGACCCATTGCATGTCTGGCTTGGGTGACAATGTGAAAAAACACGTTCAGCAAATCTTACACTCCTGAACTTTTAATGGCTAAACTTCTGGAAAATTCTCTCTCTTAAAACAAGTTGGAGTTAACCGTGGCAATTATTAAAGAATAATCTTTAATACATGAGCTTTCCTGGCTGGGAAATGAACACTGAGATGGTCCATGGATGTTCAATCCTCTTCCTAAATGTTTAAAGAGGGACACTCAGGTCGTGGCCATCCATGTCCCATATCCTGGTGGGAATTGTGCATTTCCTAGTAATGGTCATGTTCAGGAGAACTGCAGGAATTCACTGTTAAAATTTGGGAAGGAGCCTGTAGGTTTCCCTGAAGACATTAAACTCTAACACTGGTGTAAACATTTAGATAGGAAAAGGCATTTGTCTGCTGTTTATTTGTATTATATTAAGGCTGGAGTAGTCATGCACAGAACTACATTTTAGATGCTATAAAAAAAATCAATGTGTCATTGTAGTTTACAGCAAGAAATAATGTACAACTCTTGTCTTAGGCAGCTGGAACTGTAAACTCTAGAATTCAGGAAGTCACCTTAAATTAGGAGTTCATTACTACTTTAAAAATCCTATATTTTATACTTTAAGAAAGATAAGAACTATGTCATTTAGGAATGTCCTCTATTCGGGTACCTTTATATATATTTAAAGGCCCAAGATAAACAAGGTAGAGCAGAGGAGACTGTGATAACATAAAACAAACATCTGCACCAAGACCTTAATTAAGCTGAAGGAACAAACATCTGAATTTGCAAAACTGAAACTTCTTTCTGCTTTTTATCTCATTAAGCTGTTTGGACGGGTAGGGTCTTTGACATAATCCAATGTTGTCATGGCAAAAAATTTTCTGTTTCAGGGAATGGAAAGATTTCATTTCCTTCATTTCCTTGTTTCTTGTAAATACTTTTCGGTTTTGAACAATTCCACCTGTGTTTTGCAGATGGGAACTGGATTTGCTTGCTGTTTTAAAATGCAACATTGGATGAAATTAGAGTCTACTGACAAAATATGTTTGAAAAATGCTGTATTAGGAAACACCCTAGAAAAGAAATTGTGGGGCTGCTAGAAATGAATTTGTGGGGCTTCTTTAGAATCAAGTCAGCTGCCAGCTCCTGCCTGAGAATGAAGACTGAAATTCTGGATTTTGGAGCCTTCTCACTCCCAAGTGTGAGATCTCACCAGGCTGGGCTTTCTCATTGAGTAGAAATGGAAAAATATGGGCTACTCCCCATTTTTGTGTGTGACTTCTCCTCTCCCTGCTGCCCTGTGCCTCTCTCCAAGCCCTGTTTCTCCTCTCAGTCTCCAACCTCTTGGGCTCAGGTCCATTTTTGAAGCTGTGCTCAGCACTTGAGCAAAGTCCTGCCCATGTGTCCTTTCATTTGCTTAATTCCTACTGCAAATACAGGAGTAACCTTTCTAAACCTTTGTTTAGAAAAAGAAGAGTAATGGCAGAGGCAGGATTATAAATTAATCTTGCAGATTAGCAGAAAGCTTCTGCATTTAACAAAACAACCAAAAAACACTCCAAAACCAACCAAACAACCAAAAATGAGAAAAGAAAAACAATCAAAAAAGCAAATTGAGATCTTAGACAAGACAACATCATGTTCAGTGTGCTGGTACATCAAATGATTGCAAATGTGCACAGGGAAACATCTGTGCCTTCAAGCATGAAACAAATGTGGAAGTACACAGAGCACATTACAGCCATTATCCAGATTAATTGATGAAAGTAGTTGGAAACTTGGGAGTGTTTGATAAATCAGATAAGGGTATGGTCTCTGTGATACAGCCCAGTGAGGCAGCAAGGCAAGGGGAATGAATTATTCTGCTTTTATGACCTCTTTTTATTCCCACAGTAAAATTTAAAAAATCAAATTAAAAATTATAATAATAAATAAAACACTTTCATGTTTTCCTGGCTACCAGTTGAAGAGAAAATTTTGCTGTCTGTTCCACATGTAGAGGAAGGAATAACACCTTTGGTGTTGTCCCTGCTCACTAAAGGAACTGCTCCCATCAGTTGCTGTTTCTTATCTCACTAAGCTGAAAGACAAATTCTAGAGCAGAATGGCATCAAGGTCTCAATCAAATGCATTCATAACTAAAAATCAGAAAGGACTTTTGGGTTTTAGCTGGGGGGTTCAGAAAATTGAGTAGATTCTAATTAGGAATACTTCTAAATACATTTATGCCAGTAAAACAAGGAACCCATGAACAGAAAATACACAAATGAAAAAAAGAATTAGTTCAGACAGTTATTTATAGGAGACAGAAAAATAAATCTGCAATTTTGTCCTTTCTTTTCTTTCATGAAGTGTGGCGTTCCCTTTCAAGAGGAAGATGTGATTGTCATTAATGGCAATAAAGAAGATGTGGAAATTCTGAAGAAAAGGATGGAGGAAAGAAGACTTAAAAGTAAATTAGAAAAGGTAAGACTTTAATACATTATTTGTTATAAAATTGGAGGAACTCTTGTCTGCAATGAATTTGCTCTTAGATTTGCTAATCTTTATAAAGATGGAGACATTTACTCCGTGGGTTGTGTTGTATTTAAACACTGCTTGGAAAAGCAGTGGGGTTTTTGTGTGTATTTGGCCAGTAACATCTTCAAGTTGTACATCCTAAACTTTCTCCTGACCAGGAGGAAGTGCCCTGTGCACTCCAAATGGGTAAAATAGACTCTTACAGCAATATTTCAGGGTTTTCTTGAAGTGAATTCATTCTAGTAATGAGCTACATCATCCCTGTATTCCTTGTGGCAGTTCCTGATGACGGCCTCAGTTTTTTGATCTTATAAAAGAAGATGTCTTTTCTTGGCCTCTGTCAGAAACAGGATGTTGGGATCTGTGCATTCCTGTGCTGTAAAGAGTGAGGAAATTTATTCTGTTTTGTGGTTCTCACAGTCCTCAGCAATTCCTGCACCCCTGATTCCCACCGTGCCCTGGAGACCTTTGCGTTTTTGTACCCAGGTAAAACGCAGTGGGAACCAAATCCTGCACTGCCGTGGGAGCTGGGAGCTGTTCTGTGCTGCTGAGCTGTCAAAGGACACTCCTGCATGTGGGAATTTTGTCAGCACTGCTGTTTCTCCCTGAGCTCCCTGGAGGATGCCAAAGCAAGCAAACCTTCAATGCTGACTCAGGCCAGGATCTCAGGAACACAAATCCTTATCTGATGCTTTCAGCCTCACAGACTTGAGATGGAGGTTGCACCCCTTGATTTTGCCATGCAAATATTTCCCTGGTTTGTTTTAAAATGCTTGTTTACTTGCCAGGGAGCATATGATTCCTTCTCATCACAGGGTTTATTCATCTGTGCCACTGCAGCATGGCTGGGCCTGGGCACTACATCAAAAGGATGCTTTTCCATAAAAATCCTGCACTTCTGTTTCCTGTTTTTCAGAGTCTCTGCATCTCATGTCTGATAGCTTCTGGCATAAGAGTGATAATCTCATGGTGTCTATTCAGAAGGTTTTTCTTTTTTTCTCCTTCTCAGTACTTGGTAGTTAAAAGTTTGGGGAAAAAAATAAATTTACGATTTGTTGCTAGACCTTTGCAAATCTCAGCAGATGAGTGAGTGGTTGGTTGCACTTGGTTTTCTTTAGAAACACGGCCCTAACAAAGCACTGTGGCTTTGGGGTGAACAATTTTGAATAATGTGGAAGGTGATGGTGCCCACAGTTTGTGCCCAGCAAAGTGCCCGAGCGTGCAGGGCTGTTGTGGCTTGCAGGGTGACAGCACAAAAGGACAGCGTGCCCTGCTCCTGGGTGTGCCCTGGGGGAACATGCAAATGCCATTTGTTTGGTTGGTGGAGAGTTACAGGACAGGATTTGCAAATCTCTCAGCCTGCAGTGGTGACCTTGGTGGCCCAGCTGGCCCCTGCAGCATCTGAGGCCTGGGGGCTCCATCCCAGGGTTGGCACAATTCCCACTCTCCTGGCACTGCCGTCCAGATTTCCTCCTCCCTTCCTTCCTTCCTTGCATGCTGTGTTTGGGGCAGGAAGCACAAGCTCGTTTTTTTTATCCCCATGAGACAAAACATCAGGAATTTGCAGCTGGGACCAGAATAAAAAACGATTGCAGCTCAGCTGGGCCCACACTGAAATCTCCTCTGATCTATACTGTGCCCAGTGAATTCATGCACCCACAGAGTTACTGACATCTGGGAGGTGAATTCTTCTGTGGAAATCCAGCAGTAACAGAAGGTGGGGATCCCCTGCAGGGAGGTTTTCCAGGTGCCTGAAGGTTGGACAGGACCTGAGCAGGGTTGGAATGGGATGAGCTCTCAGCTCCTTCCCCCAGCCCCTTCCCTGGAGCTGCCAGGGGCAGAGCCCTGAGCCTCTGCCAATCCCTCCTGGCTCAGCTTTGCATTTGCTGGGGCTTTTTTTCCCCTCCAGCATTAACCCTTCCCTTCACAGCAGGGTTCTCCTGAGCTTTAGAACAGAATTAAATATATTTCTTTTCTCTGAGTTTGTGCAGCTGTCTTAAAACGTGTTCACAATTCAGAATGTATCCAGTGAGAATGATGCTAATGACTGGTCTGATACCTCTTTCTTTTTAGGTAATCAAACCAGTAATGGGATTCTTCTTGTTTTTTCTGTGTTTTTTAATCTGTACAAACATAAATTAATTTGGAAAATCTGCTGCACAGATACTTTTTAAAAATTTAGATTAACTATTTGCATATTTTCTTCCCAAGCAATCCTGCAGCAGAGGGTCCAGTTATTGACAGGTACCCAGGAGGGATTTTTTTTTCATGGACTAAACAAAATTTAGTTGATACAAGATTCCAGATTCTTCAGAAATTTTTGTTGAAAAACATCTTTATTGATTACAATTAATTGTGTCTTATTAATGTCCTGCTGTGTGGGTTCAGATTATCAGTTAATGAAAATAACACACCCCCCTTTCAAAGTATGCAAACCGAAATATTAAATCCAGACAAATCCAATTTTGTCCTGCACAGTTTTCTTTAATGTAACTGCAGGGTTCTCAGGATTATTATTTTTTCCATGTAGAAATACTACAAAAAATGTGGAAGGAAGAGTTCTACTGGGTAAGAAATAAAAATGTACTGAGTTCAATTGTGTGCCTGTCGAATACGAGTTGGGAATTTTGTCTCCTTTCAGTCCATTACCAGATTTCTGCTTTTTTGTGTTTCAGAAATCAAAGAAAGGCAAGACAGCAGCAGCAGCAGCCTCTCAGCAGGAGCCCTCTGCAGGTAATACAGCTCCAAATCCTCCTAATGTCACCTTTTGAGTCTTGAAGCTGTCAGGATTTCATTTTTCTGGATTTTTTTTTAACTTTTTTTAATTTTTTTTTAGATTCTGCAGGTCCTTCAAAAGCTAAGAATGGAAAGGATTGTGTCAATTCCAGCTCTGGGGAAAACAGGCAGATTATCTTCACCAAAAGTTCAGGTTGGTTCATCCTAATGTGAAAAAGGGGACCAGATTTGCTTGTTTATGGTATTTTAATATTGCTTTAAGTTGGGAACCTGACTTAATGAATTAGAGATTTTTATTTGCACAGCCATGGGTTTGGTGTGTGTTTTCCTGGCTCTGAGGTAGTGGAGGAAAAGTTGCAGTTACCTGATGTACAGTTGATCAAAAACTGTGTTATGGCACTTTATTTGGATGAATTTTATTAAAAAACCCCTGATTAATTAACTTTTAATCCTCATAGAATGAGTACAGTCTGTGATTTCTGTGGGGAGAATTAAATCCTGTACTTTAAAAAATCAGAATAATTTGAAGAATCTGAGGATGCTGATCTGTAGATAAACTGGAAGCTGAAATTCCATCAGCAATGCCTGACCTGCCCTCTACTGTCTGCTTTTATACAGGAGAGACTTGTAAAAATATTTCATCCCAGATGATGAGAATTGCTCCTGGATGTTGAGCAACCTCATAATGCTAATATTATTAATGAAATTTTTATTTTCTGAGGATGTAAAAGAAAAAATTCCCGTTTGAAAATGTTTCTGTTGGGATTGCACACCCAATTCTGTGAGGATTTGGGGTTGCACACAAATTCTGTGAGGATTTGGGGTGGTACACCCAATTCTGTGAGGATTTGGGGTTGCACACAAATTCTGTGAGGATTTGGGGTGGCACACCCAATTCTGTGAGGATTTGAGATTGCACACCAAATTCTGTGAGGATTTGGGGTGGTACACCCAATTCTGTGAGGATTTGGGGTTGCACACAAATTCTGTGAGGATTTGGGGTGGTACACCCAATTCTGTGAGGATTTGGGGTTGCACACAAATTCTGTGAGGATTTGGGGTGGTACACCCAATTCTGTGAGGATTTGGGGTTGCACACAAATTCTGTGAGGATTTGGGGTGGCACACCCAATTCTGTGAGGATTTGAGATTGCACACCAAATTCTGTGAGGATTTGGGATTGCACACAAATTCTGTGAGGATTTGGGATTGCACACACCATTCCTGGGAGCCCCTGTGCCTGAGTTTGACTGTTCAGGATGTTGAATTTCTGTGTTCATTTCTCTGCACCAGAGATTTGGCTTTTTCAAACACCATTCTGCAACTTGGGAGATGAAATAGTAAAAAAAAAAATTGAATTTTTATGTGGCAGTAGATAAAATACACAGAGAAAAATGGGATCAGAGGGAGAGGATGGGCATTTCCCCACTCCAGATATAAAATGGTGCAGACTATTGTTGTTGGGCATAACTTTGCAAAGAATCAAGGGAACAGAGGGGATTCCCTGGGGGAAGGAGTGGCACAAGTTCAGCTTCTGGCATTTGAGAGCTGATTTCTAAACAATTCTTCAGGCTGGTGGGGACTTCCATGTTGCTCAATTTTCACTTGGAGGAATAAATGTTGTCAGTAGTGAATTGCACTGCAAGAGATTTACAAAATTCCTCTCTCAAGTTTTCTAAATGTATTTTGAGTGTGATTTCTAAAAGCTGTTGAGTCCAGTTATGGGAGATACTGATGAGAGAGCTGAAAAATGTGTATATTAGAATTTTCAGACACTTTATTTAAATACCTTTATCCATTGTAAGCTGTCACGTTTCATTCTGTTCCTTTTTCCCCTCAGAGAATGGAAATCCATCAGTCCCAGGAAAAGTCAATAAAGCCTCCACCACCACCAAGAGATCCATTGCAGACAGCGAGGACAAGTCTGAGGCTTACAAATCTATTTTTACAACCCACAGCTCAGCAAAACGTTCCAAGGAGGAGTGTTCCAACTGGGTTACTCACACAGCTTACTATTTCTGAGACAATGAGGAGCCTCAGTGGAGCATGCAGGGCTCCTTTCCTCCCCCGTGGCTCTCCCTGTCCAGCTCTGATGCTGAATTTTCCTGCTGCTCTGATCCTGGCTGGGATTCCTCGGTTTGGGTGTTGGTTATGAGCCTGTTCAGAGCTGCAGCTTCTGTTCAATAAGGAGCAGACCAGCAGAATCCGTGTTGTAGCAGCAGATTTCATTGTGAAATGTTGGGATTTTGGCACAAAATTTCTTTTCTCCCGCCAGTTGGATGTTGTCATCCTCAGTGTCCTCAGGAGGAGGAGGAGGGAGAGGTTCCTGCTCTCCTCCTCTGTTGATTTGTGCCACCGCTGTAATCATTTCTACAGAATTCAAACCCTCTGTAACTCTCTGACAGCAAAAAGAGAAATAATGCCCTTTTTTTTGTCAAATAACTGGCCCCTCAGTAGAACTATGTATTTCTAAAAGTTTCTGCAGGTATTTTCAACTAATTTACCTTTTGACAGAGCAGATGAGAGCACAGCTATGAAAATGTTTGTGCAACATTCTTGTCCATATTACTGTAGACTGTTTTTAACAGCAGAATATTCCCTTGTTAATGTTTGAATCCCATAATACCCACACCAGAGGGAAGGCTGGAAGTTTTTCACTTTCCTCTCTCCCTCTTTTAAAATTGAAATCTGCTTTTCTAGACTTGGCACAAACTAAGCAGAATAGAAATGCAGAAAGTAGGAGGCTTTAAAAACCACTGCATGATGTTAGCTTGTTACCTGTGTGTGTGAAAATGATTAATTATCCCTGTAATTTCTTTTTAAAAGTGTCCCCATTTCTAATTGGCAGTAGTTACCTGGAGATTCAAATGCTGTGTTGATATTTGCATAGGTGATCTCCGTGATTCAAAGAGCTTGGATGAAACTGCTGGGATTTTATTATTATTTTGATAGGTATAATTAAAAATTGGCTTGCTGTAGAATTTATATGGTGGTAAGGATTTTTGTTTTCCAGAGGTGTGAGCACATCAAACAGTTTGAGGTTTGCTGGAGCTTCCAGGAAGCATTCAGGCACATTCTGTATGCGTGGCTAGGGATCAGCCTTGTTCTCCTTGTTCTGGATTCTTTTCATTATGATCCTTTATTATTTGTTGCTTACAGATAATGAAATTTCTGCATTAAAGGTGTCCCATAGTAGGGCTTTGACAATACATGGTAAAATATTATTGGTGTTTCATAGGACTGCACTTTCCTTCTACTTACAGCAGTTATAAATCCTAAAGGGAATTAATGTAATGCTTTTGATTTAGTTAATACTTTGCTAAAAATAAACAGAAAAACACAATATTCAGTTTTGCTTCTCTCTGTTAGTGATAAGTCAGGCAGAGTCCAAGCTCTTGGCCCCAGGTTTTCCTGCCCACTGGGTCATAATAGTGACTCCTTTTTAATTCTGATCTGCTCATCTGTAAAAACAAATCCCTGGCTGATTCTCCTGTACCCCTGTGTTCATCAGCTCCTGCTCTGCCTCTCTCAGAGCTGTGTCCAATATTCCACCACCCCCATGGGGGACAGAACTCTTAAAACATTCACGGTTCGTGGAAGGGTTTCCAGGGGGGGCTTTTCCTTCCCTTCACAGGAGGAATGTGGTAATTGTTGGCATGTGAAATATGCTTGGAATATGAAATATTTCTGGCCTGTGATGCAATTCTGGTGGCAAACAGGAGCCCAGCGTGCCCCCTGTGCTGTTGGCAGCCCGGGATGGGCAGCGGGCACTGCAGCGTTGACTTGGCAGTTTTTAATGCATTCAAGGGAATAGTTTGCTGGAGGATGTTTGCTTTGTTGTGGTTTGCTTTTTGTTGGAGAGGGCGATTTAATTTTCTTTTAATGTAGGTGAATTTGAATGCTGGTGAAAGTTGAAAACTGCAGAAGTCTGAGAATCTGAAATCTGTATTTTCTGAGATGCCACATGAGTCTTGCAAGCCCTACATCCATCTGGGGAATTCATGGGACAGTTTTGTTTCCATGCTGCTCAAACCTCGGCCTCTCTTCTGAAAAGCTCAAAAAAGGATCCAATTAGTGCCAGTTGTGTAATTGGGGGCTGTTTTTTTGGTGTGGAACCTGGGGGCTGGATTAAAATGCAGCAAACTCCTTCACACACTGGAGGTGGTGTGCACGAGTGGAAGGAGGTGGCAGGTCCTGTGTCCTGAATCAGCAGCCTGGAGCTGCCTGGCTGACAGGGACACGTTCAGTCCTTCCCACTCTGGTGCCTCTGAACCCCCAAACCTGAGGGAGTGCCCAGAGCCAGCAGAGCTCAGCCCATTATCGGTGCTCAGAGCTGCAGCTTCGTTTGTTCTCCAGCTGCCACACCATGAGATCATCACGTGCCACTCAGACCGGCCAGAAAAGCTGAAAGTTCCCTTCAAAACATGATGCCTGTTAGATAAAAATATTTCTTACTGATGTCCTATTCTTAGCTGAACTGAGCAGAGTTGTCTGTGAGTGCCCTGCCTTGCTGTGAGCCCAGACCCCAGTGCAGCTGCGAGATTTCAGATTCAGACCCTGCCAAATAGTTTCTTGCTTGCATTTAACAATAAAAAGGCTGTTTAGACATGAAAATCCACAGAAGGCCTAAAATCAGCGTGTCCTAAGCTGAATACAAATCACAGACAAAAAGGGTTTTGTTGGGAGGGTCACAAATGGAACTGATTACTGCTAGACAGTGTGGATTTCCTTCTGGAGGATGGAGCTGATAGAATTCCTTCCTGACAGCTAGAAATTATAATTGAGTTGGGGTTTTTTTTTGTGCTTCAAACTTAACCAAGCTTCAAAATGAGTAAGAGGGATGGAATCCAAATCCATCTGCAGCCCTGTCTGTAAACAGGATTTAATCTAGATATCCATGCAAGTGCCCGGATCCTGGGGAGGTGCTGCTGCCAGTGTCGGAGCTGTGGCTTTGTCAAGCACTGAACTTCATGTGGATTCAAGTATCTCCTACAGGTCAGTGACAGAATTCAATTTACAGACTGACCACAGCTCATTTGGGGAAGAACCAGTTTCATAATGGCTTTGAGTAAAATGAAATCCTCTTTTGGAAATGTTTCCCTGCCAGCTCTTTGTGACACATCCAGCAGAGCCCAACCTTTGTGTGGTATCCGTGAGAGGTTTTCTCAGCAGTCAGGGGCTCACTGGTGAAGAGCAGCCCCTTCCCCTGGCAGAAGGTTCAGCTCTGACTGCACTGCTACTTTTTCCAGCCAGTTTTTCCTTTGTTTCCTCTCATTTGCCTCTTTCTTTCTGCTGCCTTGAGGAATTTCCTCAGTGATGGAGGAGGGCAGGGAACAGGGACTGATGAGGGTGATGATGCTCTGGTTTTTCAGCACCTTTTGCTCTTTTGCATTTGTTCTGCAGCCAAGAAGTTCTTCACAAATTTTCTCCTTCTTCCGGGTCCTAAATGTGCCAACAGCTGGAGTCAGGATAGACCTGGGGTTTGTCACTGCTGGATCAGAGGAATTTCCCCCTGGAAAGGGAGCTCAGGCCTTGGCACTGCCCAGGGAGGTTTGGGGTGCCCATCCCTGGAGGGGTCCCAGGAATTCCTGGAGGTGGCACTCAGAGCTCTGGGCTGGGGACAGGCTGGGGATCAGTCACAGCTTGGACTGGATGATCCTGGAGCTCTTTTCCAACCATAACAATTCCATAATTCTACGAAAGGCTGACCTGGGTCTAAATTCTGTGTTCTTAGTCTAAAATAGAAACAATTTGACAGTGTAAGTTTTCCTAACAGTTTTGTGCCATAAGTTTCCTCCTTTTTTTTTCTTTTTTTAATTAAAAGCGATTTTTTTAATTAAAACTGTTTCCAAGGAATGCCTTGGTGTCAGTGATAAGTGAGGGTTGCCCTGCCTTGGCAGGGCTGCTGTGCTGGCCGGGATGGGTGTAGCTTTCTGCAACTTGCCTACAAAGCTAAAGAAATGCAAAGCAGCTTATTGCTCAATTCTGCTGACTTTAGCAACCAGGGAGGACAAATTAAAAAAAGAAAAAGGAGAATATCTAGTCTCAACCTGGGCATTTAATGGGTCCCAAAATGTGCTGAACTCTTTAGTCTAAATGGGCTCTTTAGTGTGGTGTCAAATAAGTTAAAAAGCGAGGGAGCTTTACAAAGCTGCCTTCATTGTTTAAACTTGTTTCACTCATGTTAAGGCTAATGTACATTTATTCAGACTGACAAAGTGCTGAATTTACACAACAGGGATAGTAATAATTAGGTCAGATACTTTTCAAATGGCAGCGGTGGTGGGGGGTGGGAACACTTGACTCTTTCATGCTTATGCATGGCAATGATTATTAGAGCTGGCCAGGCCGACCACAGTGCCTGCAAATGCTCCTCTCACCCCGCGGATTGCTCCCTCCTGTCCGCTCCGGCTGGATGAAGCTGAGCTCTGGGCTTTCACTTTGGAATTCCCATTTTTTAATGTATTTATGGCGTTCCCTAAACCATTGGTGTCCCGGGGGAGGTGAGGTGTCCGTCCCTCGCACCTTTCTCAGGTGTTCGGTGCTGGTGGCTCCTGGGACAGAACCCCGGGTCAGTCAGTCTGTGGAGCTCATCCAGCACTGCAGGATTTGTTTCTCCAAGAGCTTTTCCCCCCCTTGTCTTCCCTAATATTTGAACAAGCGTTTAATTCTGTTTAATTTAATTCTGTTGTTTAATTCTGCCCAATCCGCTGGCATTGGAATCGCTGTCAGTAGCGGATCTCCAGCTGGAGCCATTCACTCTGCCATTGGATTGAAGCTGCTCCGTGCTCATTTGGTTTATTTGGTTTGCGTGTTCCCGTTCCTTAGGGAATCATTAAACCCTTCCCAGCGCTCCCGTCCCGCTGGATGCAGCGCGGGCTCCATGGGCACCTCCAGCGGGCAAAATCCGAAAAAAGAAAAAGAAAAAGAAAGAAAAAGAAAAAAAAGAAAAAAAGCTGGAATTTCAGAGAGGAGGCGAAGTTTCAGTGCCTCACACACCTTTCCCAGCCCCTGTAAGGAGCAGCCGTGGATAAGCGAGGGCCTCTCCTGGGGAGCGGGGCCGGGAGCATCCCCTGAGCGCTGCCGCGGGCCGGGACTGAGCCTCTGAAAGGCTTTTTGGGGTGGTTTTGTTTTATTTGGGGAATTCGGAGCCGATGCCGCGGTTTGAGGCCGGGCTGCGCTTCCTGCGGGCGGACACGAGGGGGCGGCAGCGGCTCGGGCACGGCAGAGCCGGGAGCGCCCCGCGCTGGGGACAGAGAGGGGACAGAGGGGACAGGAGAGGGGACAGGAGAGGGGACAGGAGAGGGGACAGGAGAGGAGACAGAGGGGACAGGAGAGGGACAGGAGAGAGGAGACAGGAGAGGGGACAGGAGAGGGGACAGGAGAGGGGAGACAGGAGAGGGGACAGAGAGGGGACAGGAGAGGGGACAGGAGAGGGGACAGAGGGGACAGAGAGGGGACAGGAGAGGGGACAGGAGAGGGGACAGGAGAGGGGACAGAGAGTGGACAGGAGAGGGGACAGGAGAGGGGACAGAGAGGGGAAAGAGAGGGGACAGGAGAGGGACAGGAGAGGGGACAGGAGAGGGGACAGAGTGGACAGAGGGGACAGAGAGGGATAGAGAGGGGACAGGAGAGGGGACAGGAGAGAGGGGACAGGAGAGGGAACAGAGGGGACAGAGAGGGACAGAGAGGGGGCAGAGAGGGGACAGGAGAGGGGACAGGAGAGAGGAGACAGGAGAGGGACAGAGGGGACAGGAGAGGGGACAGGAAAGGGGACTGAAGAGGGACAGAGAGGACAGGAGAGGGGACAGAGGGGATAGGAGGGGACAGGGGGGACAGGAGAGGATAGGGGAGACAGAGGAGACAGGAGGGATAGAGAAGAACAAGAGGGAACAGAAAGGGACAGGGGGGACAGGGGAGGGGACAGAGAGGGACGGGAGGGGACAGGAGGGGACAGAGAGAGACAGGAGGATGACGGGGAGACAGGAGGGGATAGGGGGACAGAGGGCACAGAGCGAGCACATCCCAGCGGGGCCCCGCGATCCCAAGCCCGGCTCTGTCCCCTCGGAAGGAGCCGTGGCTGCCCCGAGCGCCCCGGGCGGGCGGAGGCATCGCTCCCTCCAGCCCAGTGAAGGTCTGGGGTACCCAGAGCCCTGCTCGGGTGTCCCTTTCTGCCACCTCCCGTGCCCTGCGCCCCGCGGGGGCGGGTGACAAGGGGGCGATGATGTCCCGAGGCCGCTCGGTGTCCCCTGCCCGGAGCCTCGCTGGGCTGTCCGCCCTGGGAAATTCGGGATTTCGGGATAAATCGGTGGTCGCTGCCTCCCTCCCCGGCTGCTCTCGTACAGGTGATGTTTGTACACGGTTAATATCCAGGAATTCCTGCTCATTGCCACATTAACAGTGATCAGGAGATGGCTGCAAAGAGGGAGAGGCAGCGCCCGACTTTCCGTGATGTGACCCCCAGTGACTACAGCAGGATTTATTTGACTGCTTCATGCACTGATCTTTCCAAGCGAGAATGAAAGGTTTGTTACACAGAAAATTCCAATCTTTCAGAGCCTGTTTCCATCCCAGATCAGAACGAAAAGCACAAACTAGTCCCCCAAGAAATGTTCTGTAAGATGATGATTTGGGAGAGTCGTTCCAGCAATGTTCAAATCATTTCTTAATAAAAACAAGCTACTCACAGAATTAACATTGCAAATATCTTAAACTTGAAATGAAATCAAATATTTTGCTCTGTCACCTCCTAAAAATAGAGCAAATAGCTGCGTGTTTGGGATTTAAATCCTATTTTCTGGCATCTGTATTAATTTGAAACATTTTCTCCTTGCAGTGTTTAGTGCTTCACGTTTGATTTGGAGAGATCCTGGAGTCAAGTTGGAATTTCAGAAACAAAAGAGGGAAAGAAAAACTTGTCTTCTATTTTAGGGTCCTGCAGTACTGGAAATGCAAAGGCTGCAGAGTGAATATTTAACAAGTGCCTGAGAATCCAAAAAAGCGTAAAGCAAATGCCATGCAGCCGTCGCCTTGCCTCGTTCAACTAGAGCAGCATTAAGACATTAAAAATAGATTTACAGATTTCATAATGCGATTGCAACATTCACACAGGTTGGGATTTTTAATTTGACTTTGAACTGGATCATGCAGATTGCAGGGAGACCAGAATGGACTTTATTCTAATGGGAGAATTTGCCTTACGCAGGATTAACATATCAAAGGCAGGGCAGGATTTGGGGAGAAGATGGCACAATGATCTGGCTGGCACTGGGGAGAGTTTCAGCCCATAAATCAGGGTGGCACCGGCTCAGCCCTTGTCACGTTCCTTGTGCTGCCCACCGGGCTTGGCACAGGCTGCTGAATTTTGCTTCAGTCTTCCCTTGGTGTTTGAGTCTGGGCTGGCAGAGGTGGCACCGTCCTGGTTTAACAAAACACCCGAAACACTCAGAAAATCCAGGGGTTTGGCACTGCTGGGTGGGTTCATCGATGCCGTCCCCTCCTCTTCCTCCCTCACAGGTGCCTTCACACCCTCATGAGCTGCAGCTGATGCTGTGGGCTTCAACAATTGCTGATAGGAAAGGAATTCAGGGCAGGTGGGGATCCCCGGAATTTGTATCCCTGACAGGGGTGGCAGCTGCAGCGTTCTGGAGGAGCAGAAAGGACAGGGCAGGTCCTGACTCCAGAACCGTGGAGGATCCTTGCAGCTCTCAGTTTTCCTTTGCCCTGGATCCTTCCCTTGGGAATGCACCTGCAGCTGTGCTGGAGAGAGCTGCTCCCCTTCAAACAGCCAGAGTGATGGAATCCTTCACTGTTCCCCTCCAGAGGATCAAACAAACTCTCCCCACCCACCCGCAGAATGGCAGGACACCCCTCTGAGCCCCTGCAGTGCCAAGGGGGGGGTTTGTGTCTGCCAGACTTCACCTTGTACCAAACACGGGGACATCAGATGGCATCACATCCCCTGTCACCTCCCAAGGGAGGATATCCATTGGCCCAGGAGCAGTCTGATGTGGAAATGTGAAAATGTGAAAATCCACCTCTGTGACCAGAGGTTCTCCTCCACAGCTGAATTCCCCGTGTCCCTTCAGTGAGGTTTTCCTGGCAGGGTGGAAGAAAAACCTCTGCTCCCACTCAGCCCTCACTGCTGGGGTGAATTCTGCGGGCTCTGCTGGGCTGCTGGCATGCCACATCCCAGGGATTATCCCTGTTTTCCAGGCTGAAAACCGTCCATAGGAAAACAACCGAGTGATGGGATGAACAGAAGGAATTATGAAAATAAAATATCATTTTCTCTGAGAACTCTGGTGCCTTCTGGGAAGCATCAATAACCCCCAGTGTGAAACCTCCCCTCAGACACAGGCAGCACAGACACGGAGCAGTGTTGAGCAAGAGGCTTGACCAGAGCAACCATTACTGATTTCAAAACATCCCAGAGCTCTGTGGCCACAGCAAAACTGGAGCAGTCAGAGCAAACCAGAGCAGGGCAGGCTCGCTGCTCACACGACTGCTGGAGATCTTTTCATGCAGATATGCAACAGCTGCAGCGAGGTTCGTGCAGGGACTTGCCTTTATGTTGAATTGGAGTTCGGCATGGGCTGCTACAGGGGAAGGAATGCTGGCTGAGAGGAGCAGGGAGCCCTCTGCAGCTGGAATGAGGATTCCTGCTGGATTGGAGCTCCTGAGGGAGAGGTGACCAGTTTGGGTGCAGCAGCTCGGGCTGGCTGTGAACTGGGCTGTTTCCTTACACCTTCAGAAATGGAAAATGAGGTTGGTTGGGAGCTGGTGGTGCTGCTGCCTGGGTGAGAGTTGTCCTGAGGATAAGGATGCTGCTTTTTGCCAGAGCACAAATTAAGCTCTTGCTTTAGCACTTGGCCTTGTTTGAAATCTCCACTCTGCAGCCAGCTACGGCAGCTCGGGGCCTCGTGGGCCTTTTCCAAACAAGCTGTGCACGATAGCAAAGAAAAATAAACTTTTATTCACTGTGTGCTGATCCCTCACATGCACTGGGAGGAGGTTGGGGATCACCAGAGCAGGTCCTGCTGAGAGCTGGCCTCTATCAGCAGCCAGTCACAAACACCAAACCCAGCAAATCAAAGGGCACAGACTGAAGGTTTTACACCAAAATGTTGGATTTGGGTGGTGCAGCACAACTGCCAATAAGGAGAATGTGCCACATAAGACACCCAAAGTGTCACGCTGAAAGTCACTGTGGTTTTATATGATCTTTTTACATGACTTCTTTGCCTGGTTTCTTCTAAAGCAGGAATCACTTGCCTGAGGAGTCAGGTCTGTCTCAGAGCCTGAGATCCATCCACAGTGTTGGGTAGAATTCATGGTAGCATTTCCAACTGTATTGGCTGATTTTGTCTGTTCTTTTCAGGTTATCCTGTATTTAATGAGAGGTTTGGGTTTGGTTGTTTTGGTTTTTTTTTTTTTTCCTGAGATGAAATTTCAGATTTATCTGAGGCAAAGGAGCAAGTGCTTGTGAAATGTGTTCATTCCTCCCCATCAGAGCTGGGTCCAAGACTTGGAGATTACTGAAACCGTTTTCACTCATTCAGCTTGGAGCATTCCCACAGGATTTTTAACCTCTGAGCACGTTTCCTTTCATCAGCAGGGATTGCAGAAGTCTGCAATGACTTCTTCTCCTTTGGTGCAGAAGTTAAATATGAGTTTGTAGCGTGATTGCGCTGAGATTTCAGAACTGTGCTGCAAAAATCCATGTTGCTGTGCTCTTACCTGCCTGGAGATTACAGGCAAATAACCCTTGATAAATATCCCATACCTTAGATGATATATTGAATTCTGGAGGATTTTTGTTAAGCTGCTCTGAAATTATTCCCAAAGGATGCAAACCTCGGCTTAGCTACAGCTTTTACCCACAGTCTTTAAAGAACATTCTGAAGCCTTTTTGCTAAACAATCTGCTCAGCTGTTACCAAGTTTTACCCAATATTCAAATGACCCTTACTCCTTTTCAACCCTTGCCAAGCTGAGGTTATTAAGAAAGAGATACAAATTAAAAGGATTAAAAATGCAACTCTAATTAAACACATATGAGCAGTTAAAAGTCGGCTCTGCCCTGGTTATCTGAGCGCACAGAAATATCACACACAACTTAAAACAGTCAAAGTCTCCATTAAGAGCTTGCTGAAGGCACCACCAGTGTAATAACACAGTGTGAGCCTTCTCTGGAGCTTCTTCTGGGTAAGTCTGGAAATGTTCTTTAAAATGAGATGAGCATTGCTCTCCCAGCTGTCACAGGAGAGGAAGCTGAGGGTGAGAGGAAGGAGAGGAGTTCTCCACTTGCATCTCCATGAACTTGAACCCTGTGACCTCATCCTTGGAGAGGAGCTCTGGTTGTCCCCAAATCTGTGGCATGGCCTGGGGGTGGCTTGCCTTTCCAAGCAGAGCTGGGCTTTCTCCGCAGAAGAATGTGCAACAAAAACACATCCAGCACCTTTGCTTTCTGTGACAGAAGTGAGCTTGGATCTCCTGAATGAGTATCCAAAGGAGCCCCTGAAGACTCATAATCACCAAACAGCATCTGTGATCATAGCTCGGCGTTTTAAAGGATTAGGGGGGGATTTGTAAATTCCTCACCAACCTTTTGTGCAGGCAGGATGGAATATTTTTTAAGGAGTTCACAGACTGTCTGTTAAAAGCCTTTATTCCCCTGATTGGTGCTGGGTGTGGGCTGCTTTGGGATTTTTTAAAAGGTAGCATAACGCAGCTCATCGATCTAGGCTGCATAGAAATCCTGCTTTGTATGATTCTGAATAAATTTAGAGGGCTTTCTGCTCCTCATGAGGAATGGGAAAACCTCCTTGCACTGGAGAATAACAGGGCCTTTCATTGTGCCACTGGTGCTGCAGGTTTGACTCCCCCACCCCAGGGAAGGAGATCACCCTGGGGGAGAAAAAGGGAGCGGGGTTTGAGCCCCAAGAAGTGTTCCAGAAAAGCCTCTCAAGTTCTTCTGGGGCCAGCAGATCATGGTTGGCTTGAACATTCACAGGAAATAATCAGGGCTCACCAGACAGGATAACAGGATTTTCCTGCTTTTTCTGGGAATGGGTGAAGAGGCTGGACAGGGAAGGAGAAGAACACCCTGCCCCGTGCCTGGGTCCAGGAGATGAGCTGACATCATTTGGAGACAGGGAGTATTAAACAGGGATGTTCAGAGCATCCCCTGGGCCAAAGGAATAGGAAATACTGCAATTAAAAAATATCTCTTTGCTTGAATGGGTGAATTTTTCCATATTCTTTTTGGCTGCTGTCATCTTCTCCCCAAAGCTGCTGAGGATGGAGCCCTGCAGCTCCCAGCAAGGTGCAGCAATGCCTGCAGATATGCCAAGGACAGGGCAACAAAAACAGGCTGCAAACCGTGGGCTGAGCTCTTAGCTAAGTTCTGTTTTCCAAAAGAAAATCTGAATGTTCAGAGCTCTGCGTTTCCTGACATTTCCTCTGTAATTTTATCACTTTGGCCAAAACCAAATCTTGCCCATGAAATCTGCTCCTTGTGTGTGATCACTCACCCCTGCTTGTCTGGAGGTGTCTCAGGGCTGTGATCCTGGAGGTCTCCAGGGACTGGTGAATATTTCTGGACACCTCCACAGGCCACCAAAATCTGCCTTTGACAATTGTACACCTTCTCATCTACTTTTCTGATTTCTCTTATTTTTACTAGAAAGGGAAAGGGAAAGGGAAAGGGAAAGGGAAAGGGAAAGGAAAAGGAAAAGGAAAAGGAAAAGGAAAAGGAAAAGGAAAAGGAAAAGGAAAAGGAAAAGGAAAAGGAAAAGGAAAAGGAAAAGGAAAAGGAAAAGGAAAAGGAAAAGGAAAAGGAGGAAAGGAAAAGGAAAAGGAAAAGGAAAAGGAAAAGGAAAAGGAAAAGGAAAAGGAAAAGGAAAAGGAAAAGGAGGAAAGGAAAAGGAAAAGGAAATCCCTGGAAGTGTCCAGAGCAGCCTGGTGTGGTGGAAGGTGTCCCTGCCCGTGGCAGGGGTGGAATGAGATGAGCTTTAAATCCCTTCCAACCAAACCATCTGTGATCCCACGATTTATGAGGGAGGGTCCCCTCAGTGTCAGCCTTCTGGCCCTTTGCTGTTATCTGAGCTGGGGACTCAGGTGAAAATTGGATTTTTGGTAAAAATCCAACCACCAACATCCTCCCCACCAGGAAAAGAGGGGGGATCCCATCCCATCCCATCCCATCCCATCCCATCCCATCCCATCCCATCCCATCCCATCCCATCCCATCCCATCCCATCCCATCCCATCCCATCCCATCCCATCCCATCCCATCCCATCCCATCCCATCCCGTCCCAGTCTGACGGGTTCTTTGCTCCCTTCTGGCTCTCCTGTGCTGGTGTTTAGAGCAGTGAGCAGTTTTTGCCAGGCTCTGTGGGGGAATTGGGGCACAGGGATGTTCATTTTGGCTGCTGCTTGTCCCCCAGACGTGGCTGTGAGTTGTGGCCCCGGGGCCGGGCTGAGGAGCTCCAGGAGCTCCGTGTGTCCCTAACCAGAGGTGCTCCCCTGCAGAAACACAACCAGGGGGTTCGCGGGCTCAGCCCTCAGGAAGGGCAGCAATTAACAGTGGTTTAATTAACCCGTGAAGCCACCGCGCTGAAATGCGGTCACCCGGCAGGGAGAGCAGCGCCAGCAGCGGTGTGAGAGGGGAGAAATGTCCCGACTGGAAACAGAGGAGTGGGTGGAAATCTTCCCTTTAGAGTGCCCAGCAGCAGCCCGGCTCATTGCTAATTGCAGCTTCACCTTTTAGCTAGACATTAAAGGAAAAAAAAAAAAAAAAAAAAGAGCTAATCCTTGAATACTTAATGTCCTGTTTCTTCATGACTGCAGAGATTAATTGGGAAATGGGAGTAACTGGAGGAGAGGGGCAGAAAACAGCAGCACTGGGCAGCCTGAGGCAGGGTGGGGGTGCCTGCCCTCCCTCCCTGCTGGGCAGGGGTCCTGGGGTGACTTGTGGTGCGTCTGTCCCCAATTTTCTGCTCTGTCTGTACTGGATATTGAGTTCTACACCTTTGAGATCGATTCTGAGAGCAAAGGAGGGGAAGGAAGCCTTGTACCCTCATGAATCTGAGCCTGCTTTGCTCTCCTCTTAATCCCAACCCACAGCAGAAAATGAATAAATAATTCCAGTGGGTGCATTGGTGTTTGACCAACATCAGACCCACCACAGCAGGGCAGTGGAGGAGCACTTTAAAAAGTGGGGGGTTTGCCCTTTTTGGTCTGCTCCTCTCCTCCTCCGTGCTTTAGTAATTCCTGGGTGACTGATAGCGACCTTCCAGGTCAGGAGTCTCCATTTAACAGCCGGGAAATGCCCTTCCCATCGGTCATTATTGCCTAATTAACAACTTGCCATATTTCGCAATCGATGACAATGACAGCGTTTTCCTGGGAAAGCCGGGCAGGGAAATGCGGAGCTGGGGACAGGAGAGGCGCCTCCAGCGCCAGCTGTGCCAGGAGGAAGAGTTTTCCCAACTACAACACCCAGGAATTGCTTCTCTCTCCACCTGGCAGGGAAAGCGATGGGAGAGGGAAATGTGCTTTAATGTCCTGGGTGGCTGACCTGGAAAAGCCAAGCAGAAACTGCCAAGGAGGAAGGAGGATTTGAGGGCTCAGCTGGCATCTGGTCCCCACGGCAGTCCTCTGGAGGCCACTTAAATTCACTGCTTGGAGTGATCCAGGAGCCGGGTCCTGCTGCTGAGAGAGCTCAGAAGCAGAAGGAAAAGTCCCCCAGTCGCTTTTTGGCCCTGCAGAGGTGTCGGTGCTCCACGAAAGGGCAGCCTGAGGGGATGCAGGCACTGCTGCCCCACGCAGCAGCCCGGGAGTGCAGGACACGTCTGTTTATCCCTGCTGGGATGGGGACACGGTGTGACACCGGCACGGTGCCCTGCTGTGGCACACACCCCAGCACCTCCCCAGGCACTGAGCCCTTCAAAGCCACCAGAACATTGAGTCTGCTTCAGTGTGGGCACGGGACTGCTCACCCTGGATGCCTCCAGACGGATCTGGCATCTCCTGGCAGCACAGCCTGGCACGTGGAGTTGCTCTGGAGCAGCCACGTCCGTGTCACTGTAATTAAACCTTCTGCAGGCCCTGAGCGGGGCCCAGAGCTGTCCCAGTGCCGTGGGGTGGGTGCAGAGAGCACAGCTGCTCCTGGGGAAGCTGTCCTGGAGCTCAGCCTGGCCTGAGAGCTCCTCTCCTGTCAGGATCCTTGCAGGGAGGGATCACGAGGTGTGGAAGTGTTCTGCCATGTCAAATCACCAAATTAAAGGTGTCAAGCCAAACAGGAGCACACCTGAAATAGCATTTACTACTATAAATTGATGCAGAAAATGAATATGGATGGAATTCTGCTGAACCATTTTAAGTGCACTGTGCTGGTTACGGCTGTTTGCTGGAGGTCCTTGGGCTGCAGCCAAGGTCTCTGTTTGCTTTGGAGAACCAGAGTCCTTTTATTTGTGCCTAATCGTCCACCTGTGATAAGAGAGAAAAATAATCCAGATAAGAATGCCTGTCACTGCAGCCTTGCTGAGGGTGGGAAGAGCAGAGCAAAGCAGCTGGAGGTTCTCTGCTGAGAGTGAGCTTCTAAAAGGTCCCAGATGAGGATCAGTGAGGAGCACAACTCCTGCTCCATCCATCTCCAGGATACCCAAACCCTGGAGAAATCGCTGGCTATTCCTGCGCCGTGTTGGCTTTTCCTCAGACCAGTTTCCCAGCTAATGCTTTTCAGAGACAGCTCTGAAATTAAAATTTCCATATTTATGTGCCTATTAACATAGATAGATTAAAAAAAAAAAAAAACAACCCTTAATGAGCTTATGTAACAAATTGCTGTATGACACTGTAAACGACTCGGGAGAGGAGAATCTGTATTTAGGGAGATAAGGATGGCATTTGCAATGGCACCAGCTCGGGGAAAATTACAAGGAGCAGCAATTGCACGGTGCAGGCAGACTGTGCTGATCTGCAGCAGGAATTGCACGGTGCAGGCAGACTGTGCTGAGCTGCAGCAGGAATTGCACGGTGCAGGCAGACTGTGCTGAGCTGCAGCAGGAATTGCACGGTGCAGGCAGGGATGAGATGAGGCCGTGTGTGACAGTTCTGGCTTCATTTTCTCTGCCAAGGTCAGGATTCATCCACGGGAAATGTGGGGTTTGTGTTTGGACTTGGATGTTTATCATCTCTTATCTATTTACAGACTCACCAGGCGTGAGGTCTAACCAGCAAGTTAGAGAAATGAGGTAAAACTTCTAACTCTTTCCAAGGTTGTTTAAGTGCTAATTGCCCAACAACGAGGTGACACCTCTATTATTTATATTTCTGACCCAATAATGACCACCCAAGGCCCGCAGTGTGGACATTTTCCACCCATTTACAGAAAACCACCCAAACCCAGGAAGAAGAAGGTGAAAAAGAAGGACTCAGACAACGCCTCAAATCCTCCCTATTGCCTCACCCACATTACTGTGTAATAAACCCCCCAAATCTGAGATTGCAGAATTCCAGCAGCTGGGAGTCAGCGTTTCCTCCGTGCCCTCTCAGCCTTCCTGTGCTGAGTGAGATGCTTCAGGCACCTCTGCAGGGAGCTGAGCTCTCCCTGGGCCTGCTCGGAGCTGGCTGGATGTGCCAGCAGCTTTGGGAGCCCTCCAGCCACTGCTCCAGAGGGAATTGGTGTCCCAGGCAAGGCAAGGGCTCCCAGAGCTCCCAGGTCACGTCTGGGCAGCTCGGGGCAGGGGCAGGGTGAGCTGGAGGTTTTGTAGCTTGTAGATGATGCTTTACATGTCCCTGTTTCCTGCTTTCCCACTCTAAACAAGGAAATCCCTCAACCCAAAGCTTTCAGGGCAGGAAGGCAGGGTGCTGCCTGAGTTTGTGGGGAGTGCAGAGCTGCTGAGGACAAGCAGAGCGTGGCAGATTTTCAGTCTGGGGCTGCTGGAGATGTCAATTCTCCTCCCCTGCTCGTGTGCAAACAGGATCCTCACCACAGACCATGGGCACAGCACGGCCTCCTGAGAGCCTGAGGGAGGTTTTCAGGGAGGGAGGGCTCGGGATTTAGAAAGGAGAGGTGCTCAAAGCCCTTCCCTCCCCAGTTTTATACAGACAATCAACAGCGTGGGGCTCTTCCACTCAGCACCCCAGGAAACCAGCACTGGGCAAAAGCTGTGGCAGCACAAGTGTGAACTCACCCCTCCCTGCACGCACTGGGAACCCTCCCTGTGAGCCTCCACACCCTCCCTTTGTTAACCAGGGCCAGCTTTGGGCTCCAGAAGGCCCTGTGGGCTTGGAGAGGTTTGGCTGGCTGTGCTGGCATCAACCACGGGCACAGGGGGCTGCTGGTGCCCTGGGCATGGACAAGGAGCCTGGGCACCCCTGGGGCTTCTGGAGGACCCTCACACACGGCCCTGTCTCCCTGGCCACCGTGGTGGCTTTGGTGATGTGTGGGACAGAGCAGGTGATCCCAGTCCCCACCAGGGAACACCACAGAGATCTGGGAATGGGGAACAACTTGGGAGTCCCTGTGCCCACCAGGGAACACCACAGAAATTTAAGAACTGGGAACAGCATCGAGTCCCTGTCCCCATCGTGGAACACCGCAGAGATTTGGGATTTGGGAACAGCTTTGAGTCCCTGTCACACCATGGAACACTGCAGTAATTTAGGAGCTGGAGCAGCCTGGCCTGGTGCACAGCCCGGGGCTGTTCCCAGTGCAGTTCCTGGTGCAGTTCCCGGGGCTGTTCCCAGTGCAGTTCCCGGTGCTGTTCCCGGTGCAGTTCCCGGTGCTGTTCCCAGTGCTGTTCCCGGTGCAGTTCCCGGTGCAGTTCCCGGTGCAGTTCCCGGTGCACAGCCCGGTGCAGTTCCCGGTGCAGTTCCTGGTGCAGTTCCCGGTGCTGTTCCCGGTGCAGTTCCCGGTGCACAGCCCGGTGCAGTTCCTGGTGCAGTTCCCGGTGCAGTTCCCGGTGCACAGCCCGGTGCAGTTCCTGGTGCAGTTCCCGGTGCAGTTCCCGGTGCACAGCCCGGTGCAGTTCCCGGTGCAGTTCCTGGTGCAGTTCCCGGTGCTGTTCCCGGTGCAGTTCCCGGTGCACAGCCCAGTGCAGTTCCTGGTGCAGTTCCCGGTGCAGTTCCCGGTGCAGTTCCTGGTGCAGTTCCCGGTGCAGTTCCCGGTGCAGTTCCTGGTGCAGTTCCCGGTGCAGTTCCCGGTGCTGTTCCCGGTGCAGTTCCCAGTGCTGTTCCCGGTGCAGTTCCCGGTGCACAGCCCAGTGCAGTTCCTGGTGCAGTTCCCGGTGCAGTTCCCGGTGCAGTTCCTGGTGCAGTTCCCGGTGCAGTTCCCGGTGCAGTTCCCGGTGCTGTTCCCGGTGCAGTTCCCAGTGCTGTTCCCGGTGCAGTTCCCGGTGCACAGCCCAGTGCAGTTCCTGGTGCAGTTCCCGGTGCTGTTCCCGGTGCAGTTCCCGGTGCAGTTCCCGGTGCAGTTCCCGGGGCTGTTCCCGGTGCAGTTCCCGGTGCAGTTCCCGGGGCTGTTCCCTGTGCAGTTCCCAGTGCAGTTCCCGGTGCAGTTCCTGGTGCACAGCTCGGTGCACAGCCCAGTGCAGTTCCCGGTGCAGTTCCCGGTGCAGTTCCTGGTGCAGTTCCCGGTGCAGTTCCCGGTGCAGTTCCCGGTGCAGTTCCCGGTGCAGTTCCCGGTGCTGTTCCCGTCTCCCAGCCACACCAAGCAGAGTCCCAGCCCGGCGGGAGGAGCGGGGATTCCTCTGGCAGCCGGGATAAGCCCCGCTGACAGAAGGGCGCTGTAGCTGCCGTGCTCTGTGTTTACACAGCAGCGGCGCTTCGTGCTCGGGCTCTGCTGGCAGAGCTCCCCCGTGGCTGCTGCGGGAGCAGGGCAGAACATCCACCCAGGGCTCTGCAGCCTCTGGGGCAGCGTGCCGGGCTCCCTGCCGGTTTCTTAACTTCTTTTCTTCTGTTAGAGCCGGGATTAATGCTCGGGAGATGCAGTTCTCGTGTTTGGACTCAGATGTTTATTAATTCTTGTCTATGGTAAATACCACGAGTTGTGAGCTCTAGCTAACCAGATAGAAAATGGCTCTGTCTCTAACTCTTTCCAAGGTCTTTTAAGCATAAATTATCCAATAATGAGATGACACCTAAATTATTTTTACTTTTAGCCCAATAACCAAATACCCATGGTCTGCAATGCGGATTTTTCTACCCAATTACAAAACATCACCCAGACCCATGGAGAAGGTGAAAGAAGACCTTAGCCTACGCCCTGAATCCTCCACATTGTCCCATATATATTATTATATACTAAACCCCTCAATTCTAAGTTTTCCACCCTGTGATGTCACACACTTCTGTCCAAACCCCACACCCACAACCCCAGTGCTGTCACTCAATTTTGGGAGCCTGTTCCATGGCCTCAGGTCAGATGCAGGGCTTGCTTGGGGGTCAGTGCCTGGCAGCACAGAAAGGCTGAAATTATCAGTGCCCAAGACCAAGAGCTGTCCCGGGCCAGCAGTGTCCCAGCAGTGCCCCAGCAGTGCCCCAGTGTCCCAGCAGTGTCCCAGCAGTGTCCCAGCAATGCCCCAGTGTCCCAGCAGTGTCCCAGCAGTGCCTCAGCAGTGTCCCAGCAGTGTCCCGGTGTCCCAGCAGTGTCCCAGCAATGCCCCAGTGTCCCAGCAGTGTCCCAGCAATGCCTCAGCAGTGTCCCAGCAGTGTCCCGGTGTCCCAGCAGTGTCCCAGCAGTGTCCCAGCAGTGCCCCAGCAGTGCCCCAGTGTCCCAGCAGTGTCCCAGCAGTGTCCCAGCAGTGTCCCAGTGTCCCAGCAGTGTCCCAGCAGTGCCCCAGCAGTGTCCCAGCAGTGTCCCAGCAGTGTCCCAGCAGTGTCCCAGTGTCCCAGCAGTGTCCCAGCAGTGCCCCAGCAGTGTCCCAGCAGTGTCCCAGCAGTGTCCCAGCAGTGTCCCAGCAGTGTCCCAGTGTCCCAGCAGTGTCCCAGCAGTGCCCCAGTAGTGTCCCAGCAGTGTCCCAGTGTCCCAGCAGTGTCCCAGCAGTGCCCCAGCAGTGTCCCAGCAGTATCCCAGCAGTGCCCAGGCTGGGCTCAGGACCGTGACCATTTCACACCCTCCCGGCCACCCCGCCGTGCTCGGGGCTCACCCAGCGTTTGCATGGGTGCAGCCTGACCTGCTTTGAGCCCGTGTCTGCCACCGGATTTGCATCTGTGGGGCTGAGCTGGTTTTGTTTCGCTGTTGTGATTGTTTCCAATTCTAATGCAGCCGGCACAAGGGAGTGGTGACCTCGTTCCTCTCCCCTCAGCTCCCTCTCGCACCAGTCTGAGTCTCGCTGATCAAACCCTCCCCGTCCTCCCAGTCCCCTCTCGTTCCTCGTTCTGGGACAGATCCTTGTCCCACGGTCCCAGAGCAAAGCTTGCCCGTGTCCCAGAGGGAGGAGCAGCTCTTCTCACACCCCCCAAGGCTTCCTCAGCTGCTGTCCAAGGCCACGCTCCCAGCCTTGTTAATCCCAGCTCTGGACACCCGAGAGTCCAAATCTGATCTGGACCCAGGGCTGCCTTTCTGCTGAGTGAGGCAAAGCACAGGGTAGGGTCAGCTTTTGTGAAATGGTTTTAGGGACAGGATGATGGGCCAGGTCAGGCTGCAGTGGTGTGGGCAGAAGACATTTTACACAGCCTAAAACTGCTGCAAGTTCATGTCAGCTTCATTTTCAGTACATTTGCATTGGTAAAGTGAATTTACACCAACTTAGTGTTTTGCACTGTTGGATTTTTGAGGGAGGAGGAAGGGATTTAAAGCTGCTTGTGCTGTGTTGCCTGCTGGTGTCTGGACTGTGGCCCCTAAATCCCAGGAAGCGCAGAGATGCAGATGCCTGGAATGCTGCCGGAATTCACATTTGAACTGAAGCACCCTGAGTCGTTTTGCCTCCCTTTTGTTGGTGAACAGCAAAGAATGTGGGGTTTTAATGGAAGAAAAATCACCTGGACAACCCAAAGCATCCCTCTGCAATCCCACCTGCATGAAATTACCTGAAAGTGGATAAGAGGCTTCAAAGTAATGTGAATTCTTCCACCTGGGAGTATCTCCTCTGTGCCTGTACAGCACTAGTGTACAGGAAGTTTCACAGATAATTTTACCTGGAAAAAATAAATCTGTTAAAAACCACTCAGCCCCTGCCTGTGTTTGCTGGAGTAACCAAAATCAAGTCTTTGAGAGAGCTTTGCCTCCATTCGTGATACAGTTCAGATTTTGTCCAGCTGAGTTTGATGGAGAGCTCCAGGAAAAACTGGCCATTGAGAGGGACTCGGAGTTTTCAAGAAACTGGACATGGAAGTGAGAGAGTAACTGAATATGTTTTCTTTACTTACTTAAATTGTCTACAGGGAAAATCCTCAGCTTCAACTCACATGACTCACTGTCCTGACATGGAGGTCAGTTCAGGGATTTCATCACCCCTGAAGAGTGAAAGGTTAGAAATAAGGCAGCTGACTGCTGCTTTGTGAATTCCTCCCCTCCTGCACAGGTACTGCCTGCATGTCTGCTTGATATTGTGCCCAAAATCATCTTAGAAGGTGTTTAGACAATATTCCTCTCGTGTCTGTGTGTATCTCTGGATGTACACGGAGAAGTGAGTGTTTAAAAAAGACACTTCACACCCTTGATTGATACCCTGATGGTGCACGGGCTGCAGGGCCCTCAAAGTTAGGGGTGGAAAGACCCTTTGTACCTGGTGCCCATCTCTGTGCACGGAGGAACCTTCCCCAAACATCAGCACTGTGCCCCAACTGTTGTTTGCACAAAACATCATCACCAACCTTCACACTTTATAATATGAATTATATCTATTGAGCTGAGAGTCTGTTTATCTTTTTACTTACAGGAAATAAAGATGTGAATCCTGATTTCACTTTCAGCATTGTGGTGTTTTGACTGTCTGGGGGTTTTGATCTTTTATTTTGAGCCTGTTCCCTGTAAGCGGGAGCTGGATTTGGTTACACACAGTCCAGCAATGACAGCCCTTGGAGCAACACTGGCTAACAGCTCCTGATGGAGTCAGAAAGGAGGGAATTTAAAAAATCAGAGCATCTCTCCAGAATGGAGTGATCATTCCACTGCAGGCAAAACGTCAGAGCCCTGAGGAGGCACCTGGGGGTCATTGGGCAGAGATGGGGGTCAGGGACCACAGCTCCCACTCCTCCCCTGGTTCCACTAGGTCAGAATCCAGCTCTGGCCACTGCTGGATTATTATCCTTGTTTTATGAATGAGCAGACCGAGGTAAATACAGCTGTCACAATCACGGTCATGCCCTGCCTCAGGGACAGGGACAGCTGGGAATCTGGGTGTCCCTGTGCCCTGTCCCACGCTGTGGCTGCAGGCAGGCTCCTGTGAGCTCTCTCTCTCCCAGGTATTGTCTCCTGCCGCAATCCATCCAGCCTGACAGAACTTCTCGTGTGCAAAACCAGAGAAACTCCTCTGCAGGAGCCCCAGGCAGCTGCACATCACTTCTGAATCTCTGCCACATGCCACGGAGCATCCGACCCAGGGCCCGAAAGTGCCTGGTGCCAAAGCTGTCACCTGTGCCCAGGAGCTGCTGAGCATCCTCTGTGCTGCAGGCTCACAGCATGCCGTGGCCAGGGGACTCTGCTCCTCCTGCTCCAGAGGGAGGGAGAAGGAAGAAAACATAGCTGGGATCGTGTTTATTAAGCAAATTAACAGGCTGGGGGAAAACGAAGGAAGTGTGGGCACTTTCTTCTGGCTTCCTGCAGAGGGGAGGACTGGAAGCTCAGGCAGGGATTCAGTCTGGCCAGTGCAGCCCCTCTCCCCCCTCACCACCCTCACTTTGGGGGTGGCCAGAACACCGACAGCCCTGACGGGTGCTGACAGCATCTCCAGGACCAGTGTGGAATCCCAGAATCACAGAATGGTTTGGGCTGGGAGGGACCTTAAAGATTGCCCAGTTCCAACCCCCTGCCCCGGGCAGGGACACCTCCCGCTGGCCCGGGGTGCTCCAAGCCCGTCCAGCCTGGCCTGGGGCACACACAGCACCGGGCCAGGTGCCCGGAGTCCCCGGGGGTTGGGAGCCCCGGGCTGCGGGAGCCTCGGGGGAGCTCCCGGGGCTCTGCGATCCCGAGCGGCCGCTGCCCTGCCGGGGGTGCACAGCGGACGGCTGGGAAAGGCTCCCGTCCGCCGGGGATTTCGGGGATGCTCCCGGGCCGGCGGCAGAACGCGCCGCTCCCCGCAGCCCCCGGGGCGCCGTGAGGGGAGGAGAAACGAAGGAACAGCGGGAAAAAAGCACTTAAAATGTGCCGGCTGTGCCGCGACCCGCGGGATCCGCCCGGCAGCGGGGCACGGGCGGGCAAGGCTGCGCCTCGGTGCCTTCCCGGGTGTGGGGAGGGGAGGGCAGGGGAGGGGGATGCGGTGGGGATGCTCCGCGCCCCTCCGCGCTCCTCCGCGGGGCCGCTGCCCATGGCTCTGCTGCGGAGCATCGCCCGGCGCGCCCGTACCGCGGCACTGAGCCCGGGGACCCCCCGAGCCCCCCGGAGCCGTCCCGCCCCCGGCTCTGGGCTGCGTGCGGGGGTCCTGCCCCTCCCGCCGGACGGGATGGGGGGACACCCCCGGGATGGGGGGCACACACCCAGGGATGGGGGACACCCCGTGAAGGAGGGGACACCCCCGGGCTGGGAGGGACACCCCGCCCTCCCCCCCTCCCCGCGGCCGCCGTGCGGGCCCCGCGCAGCCTCCCGGGGCCGCGGGGAGCAGCTGCCCTTTGTGGAGCTCTGCGGGAGCCGAGGCGACAATCCGGACAGGTTGCTGCAGCCTCATTAACAATACAGATATGTGTGCGTTTAAATATTTTTTAGAGGAAGGAGGATGTAACTAATTAGCATCCCCACGCTCTCTTTTAATTGCTGCCAAATAGGAAAACTACTGCCTGTGACAGAGGCGCAGCAGTGGGCTCTGGCTCCCCTCCCGGAGCGTGTTCACGCCTGGGGGTGCTCCGTGCTCCCCACGGGAAACTGCAGCCTCAGAAAGGGAACTAAACCCCTGCGAAGCAAGGCACCTCTTCCGCTTGGAGTCGGGAGATATCCCCGGAGTAAGAGCACGGAGTTAGAAATATTTATTTATCTTTTTTTTTTTTTTTTTTTAATAAGTAAATAAAAGCCGCCACCTGTCAGGAGCCGCCTCCCTCCCCGGCTGCCGATCGGCCCCTGCGCAGCTCTGCCCCAAGGCGTGTCCGGGTGTCCCTGCAGCAGCCCCGGTGCCCCGCAGTGTCCTGGCAGCGGAGCGCTCCCCGGGACCCCGCGGGACCCCGGCCCGCCGCCGCTCCTGCTCTCGGCCGGGCGAGGGGGGCTGCGGACAGAGAGAGAGCGCCTCAGAAAGCCTTATCCCCTCCCTGAGCCCTCGGAGAAGAGCCCTCAGCTGAGCTGTCCGTGTGCCCGGGACAGTAAAGCCTCCCTCGGCAGCGGCACCCGCGGCAGGGCCGGCACCCATCACCTGCCGGGCACCCGGCGGAGGGGACGGGCAGTGCCCGCCCCTGCCCTGCCTTCCCTCTCTCCCTGCCTTCCTTCGCTCCCTGCCTTCCCTCTCTCCCTGCCTTCCCTCGCTCCCTGCCTTTCCCTTCGCTCCCTGCCTTTCCCTTCGCTCCCTGCCTTACCTTCCCTTCTCTCCCCTCCCCGCGGATCCCGGACCCTGGAGCACGGAGCGAGGAGCAAGTGGATGGATGTACGGGAAAGTTTGTCTCCAACTTTGCCGTGTTCAGCCTCGTCCCTGCTCTCTTGGCTTGCTGTTTAGAAAGCCAAGGGCTCATTTCGGCCGCCTCGTTTAGGTCATTTCTTATGCATCCCTCATCCTCTTCCACTCTGTTTATAAATATTATTCCTAGATACATGATAAATAATAAGAACGCGAATTCATCTTCGTGATTTCGGCCAGCAAAAGGAAGGTGTTCAGGCACTGACAGTCCCAAAGAGTGATAAAATCGTGTTGGTTGCTCAGTGTGACTTTTCTAAGCAGAAACAAAATCTGGTTCCTGAGGTTGTAATAAAAATAACCAACGATGTTACAATTCTCCTTTGGAAGGAGGAAGAGCTGATCCCAAACCAGGGAGGCTCCACCGTTCCCTTCCTCGTTTCTTTCTAAATCCATCTTGTCCCTTTAATACAAATTAACTTTAAGCTCCCCCTGTATTTTATTATTTAGATTCCTAGTCTTAATGACGCCAGGAGAAGCGCAAGTACACTCGCAAATAATCGTCGCGAGCTGTATTTCAAAGAAACATCCCTGGAAGAAAAACACCGTCGTAAAAAAAAAAAAAAAAAAAAAAAAAAAATAGAGACTCCACCAAAAATGATAATGTGGAGTAGCTGATTATGATGGGCTTAACGCAACTGCTGCAAATCAGCACCTGCGTGGTAGATAAGGCAGATAACACCTCCAACAGTTACTTCCAGCACCCCCATCCTCCTCGGGTTTATTTTTAGATCGTTCATTTAGTCTGATGGAGCAGTTTATGGTGTTTGGATTTTTTTTTTTTTTTAATTAGTGTTCTTGTTATTTTTCTTCCCTGATCTTTAAGGGGGGGGAAGAAGTGAGTGAAGTGTGAAGTGGTTTAATCTGGAGACGTGGGTTTATCTCGGGCCTTTAATAGCAGCTCTCAGGCGGCTCGTCCCGGGCACTGATAGCCAAGATCTCGGCAGCCAGCACTGTCCAGGGTCAGCTTTTGTCTCTGCCACAATAAACAAACACTTGCTCCTCTCATGGAAATGAGCAGCGATCCGGATGCGCCTTAAAACACTGGGAGAAGTCGTCGCTTTTGAAAACGATGTTCATTTTGTCTGACACACATAACTGCATAGATCAAATGCCTGCAGAAAGGTAGCAATTTGGCAGGGAAGTATTTTCTAAGCTTAGATGAAAGTGCGCTCACGGCGTCCGAAAATGCCTGTCTCACCTCCCACCTGCTTAGCCAGCCCCGAGCTTGCGCAAAAAGATTAGACAGGCAGGATTTTCGTTTAAAAAAGGGGGGGAAAAAGTAAAAAATTAAAATAAAAAGAAACCGATGCGAGGAACCAGTCGCACCATCCACAGAGCCCGGATCGGGGACGCTGAATCAGGGCTGCTTTACCTACCGGGGGTTCCACACCACTGCAATAATCTTGTCGGATCATTAAGTAAATTATACCTTAAACATTGGTAGCTTACAAGTTGTAATCAGTAATTCAAACTCTTGACAATTATGCAAATGAAACGCCGGCTGCGCTCGGACTTTCTCGCTTTCGCTGCGAGGACTTTTTCCGAGTTTATTTCGCCCAAAAACTGCCGGGTATGGTGGGGAGGGGTTAGCAAAGTCCTTCCACTCGCGGGGGAGCGGGGAACACCCGGCACTGCTCCTGCAGCCCCCCAAAACAGAGCTCAACATGTAGGGGAGCGGGGAACACCCAGCGCTGCTCCCAGAGCCCCCCAAAAACAGCGCAGCACATTTGGGGAGCAGGGAACACCCAGCGCTGCTCCCAGAGCCCCCAAAAAAGAGCGCAGCACATTTGGGGAGCAGGGAACACCCAGCGCTGCTCCCAGAGCCCCCAAAAAAGAGCGCAGCACATTTGGGGAGCAGGGAACACCCAGCGCTGCTCCCAGAGCCCCCAAAAAAGAGCGCAGCACATGGGGGGAGCAGGGAACACCCAGCACTGCTCCCAGAGCCCCCAAAAAAGAGCGCAGCACGTGGGGGAGCGGGGAACACCCAGCGCTGCTCCCAGAGCCCCCCAAAAAGAGCGCAGCACATGGGGGGAGCAGGGAACACCCAGCACTGCTCCCAGAGCCCCCAAAAAAGAGCGCAGCACATGGGGGGAGCAGGGAACACCCAGCACTGCTCCCAGAGCCCCCAAAAAGCGCACAGCACTGGGGGAGGCCTGGGGGGATGCCCACGCGTGACCCCTCCCCGCGGGGCAGCCCCGCACCCCGAGGGGGCTGCGGAGGGGGCCCGGGCTCGGCGCTGCCCGCCCGCCCTCCGCGGGCGCGGAAGGAGTGGCCTGGGCTGCGCGCTCCCTCCTGAGTGGCTGGCGGCCGCGGCGCCCGAGCCATCCCTGGGGAGGAGTTAGGATAATCCTATTGCCATTAAGGGCGTCTGGGCAGGGGAAAAAAAAACCAAGCCGAGTGACCATAGGCGCGGAGGGTTAGTCGGTGAGCTGCCTTCATGCCTGCCAACTGAGCTCCGTCCGGGGGGCCGCTGCTCTTCCCCCGCGCCCGCGTGGATTTAGCGCCCGTGGCGGGCGCCGAGCTGTTCTGTTGGCGGCACCGCGCACCTGGTCCGGACGCTGGAGGCCATGTTGTGGAAACTAGCAGATAATGTCAAGTACGAAGAGGACTGCGAGGTGAGAGCTGCGGGGAGGGGTCGCCGCTGGGGAACGGGGGTGCCCGCGGGCCGCGCTGCGCGCCCCGCTCGCTGCCAGCCCGGCCGCCTCCCCGCCGGCAGCGGAGCTGTCCCTGCACGAAGAGCCCGCTTTGCATTATTTTTTTCTTTTTTTTTTCCCTTTGGAAGTGCGATTTTTTATTTTCACTTTAAAAAAAATATTTTTTTACAATTTTTTTTTTACCGATCTTTTTGTACTCTCGAATTAAACGGGGCCCCAGCTGGGAGAACCGAGCCTGCATCCCGCATGGAGCAGCGCCGTGCGGGAGCCGGGGTCCCGGAGCCGCGGGGCTGTCGGAGCGCACCGCACCGGGCGGGATGCGGAGGGGCCGGCAGGGTGAGCCGGGCAGGACGAACCCTTCCTTCCCACGTTTTTCCTCCCCGGGAGCAGCTCCCGCCCGCCGCGAGGTGCTCCCGGGTTTTGATCTCTCCGAACTCGTCCGTGTCCCCCCGGCTCCGCCGGTCCGCCTGCTCGGCCCCTACAGATTAGCTGCAGTCCCCTCTTCACGCTCCATTGGGACCCCATTCACCTCTTATTAACTAGCCCTGTTATTTTAATGACCGTGAAGCCAGAAGCTGCTAAATCCCTGGATCAGCTCCGTGTAGACATTTCAGCTTTGGGAGCTGAGGTTGGGAGCCGGGGGAGAAGCGGCGATGGCGCTGCCGGAGGCAGCAGCGCGCCCCGGCCCCGTCGGGCAGAGCCGGGAGCCGCGGCCCGGGCACCCCCGGGGCTGGCGAGGATGGCAGTGCCGGGGGTGCCCCGTGCCCCAATCCGGCCCCGCGCCTCCTCCCCAGCCGAGGCAGCGCGGCGGAAACGCGGCTGCGTCTCTGATTTGAATTTTCCTGATTTTAATGATTCTTCTGCCGACTTGCACAAGCGGCGGGAGAAGGGCTGGTCTGGCGTAGTCGCAGTGAGGAGAGCAGCGAGAACTGCTTTGTGACCTCTTCACGGGGAGCGGGGCTGATTTCTTCCGCGAAGTGCCTTAAAAACCAAGCTCCATGGGCAGGAGCGGGGCGGCTCTGCCTCTCCTCTCTGCTTCCCCAGCGCCACCGCCGCGTCCCCCGGCCCCTCTGACGGCCACCCCGCTGTTCCCCACCCCTGTGTGCTTTCCAGGACCGCCACGATGGCAGCAGCAACGGGAACCCGCGGCTGCCGCACCTCTCCGCCGTCAGCCAGCACCTGTACAGCCCGGCCCCGCCGCTCTCGCACTCGGGCGCCTCCGACTTCCAGCCCCCCTACTTCCCACCCCCGTACCAGCCGCTGCCTTACTCCCAGTCCAGCGACCCCTACTCGCACCTCGGGGACCCCTTCTCCATCAACCCCCTGCACCAGCCGCCGCCGCCGCCGCCCAGCCAGCAGCAGAGCGCCTGGCCCGGCCGGCAGAGCCAGGAGCCGGCGGGGCTGGCCCCGCACGCCCGCCCCGGGCTGGTGCCGCACCTCTCGGCGCTGGAGAGCGGCTCTGCCGGCAGCCGCAGGGAGACTTTCCGCCGCTCCGAGCTGCTGCTGCCCCACGGGCACGGGCTGGACGCCTCGGCGCTGGCCGATAACCTGGGCCTGCACGACATGGCCCACCAGATGGAGGAGGTGCAGGTAAGGAGCGCCCGGAGCCCCCCTGGGCGAGGCGGGACCCCCCATCCCCGTCCGTGCCGAGAAATCCTCATTTTCTCCCCTTCGGCCCTCAGGATGCGGGTGCGCGGGGAGGGATGGGGTCCCCAAAATCCCCCGGCTTTTTCCCCCTCTCAGCTCCTCCAGGTGCGAAACTTTCTCCCCCTTTCTCTTTCCAGAATGTGGAAGATCAACACTTGCTAATGCATGACCAGACGGTCATTAGAAAAGGTCAGTAAGGTGGCACCGCACTTCTACTTTCCCTTGTCAATAGTTAAAAGTTTCATGACGCGCCGGTGAAGTGACGCCCTGTTATTTTTATAAAGAGCGATCCTTTGGGATCGGGAGGGCGGAGGAGTTTTATTCCACTCTCTGTCGCTGGATTTTTCTGATGCTGTCCCAGGGAAGGTGGCGGCGGGGACAGACTGCCCCGGCTGTGAGACTCCTCCGGGGACACGAGTGTCCCCCCTCGTGTGCTCTTGTGTTATGGCTTTAATCGAAACCAGCACCTTGAATCGATTTTAATCTTTCTTGAAATATGTGTGTAAAGTGACACGGGGCTTTGCTTTTGTTTGTTTGGTTTTGTTTTTTTGTTGTTGTTGCTCCTAGCACTCGAAGACAGAGGGGTTTTTCTCCAACTTTTTTTTATTATTATTATTTTATTTTTTATCTTTTTTACAAGACTTGAGAAAAGCTTGAGTTCGCTGGCACAAGACTGTCTGGCTTTATCTTAATCGAAATTGGTTTGTAGCTGAGGTTTAGAGGAAGGAGGAAGACGTATTGTCTCAATTTAAAGTAATTTAGATTTTTTCCCTTGCTTTTGTTTTTAAACAAATTTGTGCTTAAAAAAAAAAAAAATCAGAAGTTTCCTCTGAAGACTTCAAACAAATACCTAACTGAGGAAAAACAGAAGTGTGTGTCAGAGCGCTGATTGCTGCCTTTAGCTCATGGGAGAATAATTTCGCTGTCAGATGCACCACTGACAAATCTTCCCCCTCCGGGAGCGGGGCCGACCTCGGCTCTTTAACCCTTTCACCAGCAGCGCTGGGTGAAGCGGGCGGGTCGGGGATGGAAAAGCTGGATCTGTGGTTTGCTCCTTCCCAAGCCTTTGTTGTCCCTCCTCACCTCGAGGCTGAGGCTCTTGAGGAGGAGCAGCTCCTTTACTTTCGGTTCTCCCCTGGGCTGCGTCCCTCTCTGCTGTGCTGCTGCCTGCTAGGAATTTGTCGGGATTAAATTCCAAAGGCGGCTTCTTAAATCCGCGTGTGCGAGGTGGAAGATGAAGCCCAGCAGGAGCTGGGAGGTTTCTCCCTGCCCTGGCCTGGGAAGAGTTTTGGCAGTAGCTGGAGGATGCTAATTTGGAGTCTGTTGTAGCAGCAGCGAGGTTTTTGTGAGCACGGCTTTGCTGCCTTGCAGCCTGCTGCTCCAGAGGTGTGGGGGGTGTGTGTGTGCCTTGAACAGCACTCTTAGGGTTAAAATACGTATTAAAAATAGAGATTATACATAAAATTTATATATATATATAATATATATAATTTATTCATATTACATATAAAACTTACCTATATCATATATAGAATTTATACATATTATAGGTAAATATATATATAAATTTATACATATTACAGCTAAAATTTATACATACTATAGATAAAATTTATGTATATTATAGATAAAATTTATGTATATTATAGATAAAATTTATGTATATTATAGATAATTTTTTATACATATAAAATATATATTTTATGTGTGTATATATATATATATTATATATATAAATATTAGTTGTGTTCAGCAGCTCCTCACAGTCCAGTGGTAAAATCCAGCTGGTCAGGAGTAGTTTTGGGGCCCTTTGGGTCCCTGTGCTGCAGATGGATGCTGGGCACACAGACCAATGATGTGAGCATTTAACACCCTCTCTGCCGGGCTGTTTTTCCAGAACGCAAACTCGCTACCCACTTTCCCCTCTTATAAAACACCTGCTGTCCCCGCAGGTCCCATCTCCCTGAGCAAGAACAGCGCCCTGAGCCTGCCGTGCCAGAAGGACGGGCTGCTCGGGGTGGTGATCAACCCCAACGAGGTGTTCTGCTCCGTGCCGGGCCGCCTGTCCCTGCTCAGCTCCACCTCCAAGTACAAGGTCACGGTGGCCGAGGTGCAGCGGCGCCTGTCTCCCCCCGAGTGCCTCAACGCCTCCCTGCTGGGGGGAGTCCTGCGCAGGTAGGGAGCCCTCCCTGCCCTGTGTTTATCTTTCCCTGCTGTTGGTGTTTTTGCTGTGTTTTGGTGTTTGTGAGCAGCCACATGAGCTGGGAGCCCTCCCTGCCCTGCCTCTGTCTCTCCCTGGTGCTGGGAGCCCTCCCTGCCCTGCCTTTGTATCTCCCTGGTGTTTGAATTTTGGCCGTGTTTTGGTGTTTTGGCCGTGTTTTGGTGTTTGTGAGCAGCACTGAGCCTCTGAGCGAGCCCCTGATTTTTGAGGAGCTCAGCGACGCTGAATCCTGATAGGGGTTGGAAATAAAACTTCTTTGCACTTCTGCTGCCTCTGGAGAAGTGCTATTAACAGCTCTGACAGCAGCTCTCTGTTTAGAGCTGGGATTTTGTCTCAAAACCAGCACAGGGAGCTGTCTCTGATTCCCCAGACCCTGTGGAATGATTTTTCTTTTATTAAACCTCACGCTCCTGATTAATCATTACAAGGATGTTTTCTACATCCCTTTTTTTTTTGCATACACTGAATTTGGCTTCTGATCATTCTACAGCTGTTGGTTTCAGTGGTGCAGTTTGTAATATTTTGATTTTGACCTGCTGTGTTTCACCCTGGCTGGTTTGAAGTAGAGCATTTAAAAAGTAGGTCACTTGAAAAGAGCCTGTTTTTTATCTTCTCCCCACCCCAGTAGAACCTTATTGAATGTCAGTAACTGGAATTTCTCATCTTAAAAAGATGTGTTCCCTGAAGATAAATAAAGCTGGTTTTTTTCTCTTTAATTACAGAGCCAAATCTAAAAATGGTGGCAGATCATTAAGGGAAAAACTGGATAAAATTGGCTTGAATCTTCCTGCTGGCAGAAGGAAAGCTGCAAATGTGACACTATTGACATCTTTGGTGGAAGGTCAGTCCCGCGTGTGTCTTAAAAATAAACTTTCTCCCCTTGTGCACAGCTTTTATCCTCTAGGCAAAGCATGGAAAGGTTAGAAAGTCCCTGAAAGTAGAAAAACCCTGAAAGTTAGGAAGTTTGAGAATCCTGAAAGGGTTTTTTGTTTGGTTTAAAGGGAGCGTGGTGGGGATGTTGCAGCAGCTCAGGGAGGGCTGTGCTGCCTTTGGGGGGCTCCTCTCTCCCTCGTGAGCCCTGCTCACACAGAACCAGCTCCCCCTGCTCCCCGGGATGCAGAATTCCCCCGTGCCAGGGTGTGCCAGGGGCACCTTTGTCCATCTGTCCCTTGAGGGCTGGTTTGGGTTTCACAAGGGCCAGGCAGGTGAGGCAGAAGGGGTGAAACTCCTCACACGAGTGGCTTTGGCTCCTTGTTGGGAAATTTGGGGCTCTTTGGGACAGCTGACTGCAGCCGTGCCCTACCTCAGCGGTGTCCTCAGAAGCTGTGCTAATAAACAAGCTTATTAAAGTGAGATTTATGGCCTTTCACTTCCTGCTAGGAAACTGGAGCCCCTTTAATCTGGGCCGTGTTCTGGGGACCCTGTGTCAGTGGAGCTGACCTGAGGGGTGTGTGTATATGGACGTGTGTGGTTTGTATTTAGTGTTCTGTTCCCAGCAGCTCCTGGCAGTGGCACAGTTTAATAGGAATGGAAGCAGCAACTGAAAGGAAAAGAGTGAAAAATGATGTAACAATACCTTCCCGCTGTTTAAAACGCTGCAACTTGCATTTAAAACCTTTCCTTGGAAGTTTCAGAGAGCTGAGGTGTGTGCACATGCACACAGGCACATTGCACTGATCACACCAATCCTCTTTTGTTTTAAGCCTGCTCAAATTGTTTTAATGAAAAAAAACCAAAGACCTGGTTATACACCTTGCAATTTGGTTTTCTGTCTGAAAATTCCTATGAAAAAATATTTCAAAAGCCTGCTAAATTCAAAACTTTTGTTATAATGTGGGATTTAGTTGGCAGATATTTTTAAATGTCAGTGGACAATTTGATGTTGACTGAATTGTGTGTTTTGCTGTGCAGTTATTCTGGATAGAGACAGGAATTTATCTTTCTAGTATAAAAGCAAGATAATTTTTTTTGTAGTCACCCTGTAAATCTCTTTTTTTCTTGATACAAACTTACAAACAAACACTGATCCATCAATTAAAAACTGGTAGTGAGTGATAAAATGGTGTCCCTTTCCAAAACAGGAATACACTTTAAAAACCCACAGCATTTTTTCCTTAATGTCCCTGCTTTCCTCACAATAAACGATATTGCACAATTTACCAAGCCCTCCCTTTCACCCCTCCAGGTGAAGCTGTGCATCTTGCTCGTGACTTTGGCTACGTGTGTGAGACAGAATTTCCTTCCAAAGCAGTGGCTGAATATTTAACCAGACCACACATGGGCCGCAACGAAATGGCAAACAGGAAGAACATGCTCCTTGCTGCAAAGTAAGTTTTCAGCCTGGATTTTATTTCTCCTCTGCTATTTGAACGTGTTTTTGTCTGACTGCGACTGTCTGTGTCTGGGGGATAGTTCGGTGGATTTTTGTGTGTAATTTTAATTAGGAAGATGAAGCAATTCTTTTTATTTGGTTTTGGTTCGAATTCAGCTGTGGCAGCAGTTCTATTTTAGTCTGAACCAATTATAAGAGTAACAGCCCTGTAGGTACCTAAAGCAGTTTGGACCAGTTCTGTTCAACTGCAGGAAAAACTTGGGGAAAAGCCCCACACCAGGACAGCTCTGAGGAAAAGGTGTCCCCAGGGGTGACAGGGTGGAGGGTGAGGACACAGGTGTGTCCTGGGTGTGAGCAGGGTCAGGGCTGGAGCAAGGGGGGCTCAGCCCCTGTGTGCTCACAGCTCCCACCTCTCCCCTGGGACTCAGAGCCTGCAGCTGCTGGAGAGTCCCTCCCGGGCTGAAGAGTTTTATAGTTCACTGGAAGCATCCCTTGGTAGGTGTGGAAAGTCCCTGTGCTTCAACAAATCAATCCCTGAGACAAACCTCGGTGAGGGGGGAGGAGAGGAGCTCTGCTCTGCACCTGTGAATAAACCCTGTCCTGAGCAGGTCCCTGGCAGGAAAAACCTTGAGCTTATCTAAATCTGGTGTTTGGAGGGCTCAGCTTTCCCCTTTCCCCTGCTGAGCTCCTCTCCCAGGTTTTTCAGAGCCTCAGTCCATGGTTTGTTCTGCTCTGGGATGTTTTTTGGTTTGGGGCCGATGTCATTCCTGCCTTTGACAGCACCCTGGCTCTGCAGAGGAGCTGAGAAAATCCTGCCTAAACGGCTGAGAAAGTTGCCCTGACTTTGTGCCCACACCAGGTGTGCAAAACACACTCCTGGTGTTGAATCCATCCAACCTTCCTCTAAAAGATATCTTCTTTTACAAGAATACATCTCTAAAAAATGTAGAAATCAGAAATCTAGTCTCCCTTGCCTATAGTTTATAAATTATGCTAATTTTTCCCAAGCACTCCTTCTGCTCTTGAATATTTTCATTACTGGCAGTAATAAAAAATCCTCTGGAAGATGTTTGTGATTGAGAAATTCTGATAAAGTGATGATTCTGTTAAGATTGCTCAGCTCCTGTGAAATCCCTTCAAGGGGACAGATTTACAAGCAGCAAACAACATATGCTGGAGCATTATTAAGCACTCGTGTTTTGCCAGGCATATGTGTCAGTGTTTGCAGGATCAGGGCCTCAGCCCCCCTGCACACACATGGAGCATACACAGCTCAATTAAATCATTTCTTCAGCTGCTCCAGCCTTGCTGCAGCTGGGGAAGTTCTCAGAGAAACCAGCACTGGATTCCCACTGCCCACCTCGAATGTGGAGCAGATGATGCAGAGCCAGGCAGGCACCAGAGGGGCAGAGATGATTTTGCAGAGTGTTTTTGTGATGGGGATGCAGCAGAGGGCTCGTCAGGAAGTGGTGCTAATAAACAGAAATCTAGAAATCCAACCTCTCTTGCCTGTAGTTTAAACATGACGCTGCTATTTTATTTTTTCTGCTTTAATTTTAGACACCAAATTCCTCATAGTTCCCCTTACAAATGTCATATATTTGATGCAAATCCCTCGGTTGTTTTTATGAAAGCGTGATGAGCCCTCTCTGTGTGTTGCAGGCAGATCTGTAAGGAATTCACAGACCTCCTCACTCAGGACAGAACTCCTCTGGGGAACACGAGGCCCAGCCCCATCCTGGACCCTGGCATCCAGGGCTGCTTGACTCACTTTAGCCTGATCACGCACGGCTTTGGCAGCGCTGCCATCTGCGCTGCCATGACATCCGTGCAGAACTACCTAAACGAGGCGTTAAAAATTGCAGACAAATCCTACATGAACGCTGGCGACCAGAGCCCCGCAGAGACCAACAAAGCCATGGACAAAATGGACAAGCACAGGAAGTGAAAGGAAAAATCAGACTTTGCCCTTCCTCCTGCAACACAGACTGAGATGATCTTGCCAGGGGGAGCGTTGAGATTTGGGTGGTTTTGGTCTTTTTTTTCTTTCTCTCTCTCTCTCTTCTTTTTTTTTTTTTTTTTTTTTTTTTTTTTTTTTTTTTTTTTTTTTTTTTTTTTAAAGAAAAGAGGGGAAAAAGGGAAGGAAAAACAACAACAACAAAAAAATGCCATTCAGGATCTTCCCTCCTGCTGGATCCGTGATTCAAGTCTTGCTAAAAGCTGCAGTATCCCTGTTGTGGAAGCAATTTCCCTGAGGATAAATACTCAGGCCAAGTGTGCTGAATCCTTTGCTGTAACAGTGGTGCTATAAAGGGGGGGTTGATGGAATTATACAGAGATTTATTTACATTCCTTTTCCACATCTCGGTACCTGGTGGGTGACCAGATTCATGGTAGTTTTTAAGAGACAGATTTTAGGGATTTGTTTTGCTCTCTGATACAATTTCAGGGGTTCATTTTCTCGAAACGCAACAGTGACAATAAAGCAGTATTAAACATTGGTACACAGATTTATGTACATTAAAAATTTTTTATGAATACCTGAAATAGTAAGAATATTCTGTGGGGTTGTTTTGTTTTATTTTTTTTTGTTCTCTTTTTTTTTGTTTGTTTCCTTTATTTTCAGATTAACATAGGAGAGTACTAAAATCCTACTAGACTTACGATGGCATTTGACATGCTTGTTTTTTACAGAAATGTTCAGGCTTTTAAAAACTGCAGCAATGTTGGCCGCAGTTTATATTGTCTTGGTATTTTTTTAACGAGGACTAGTTCAAAATGAAAATACTTTCAGAAAAATCACTTTCTGTGTCTAAGGATATTGCAGCTTTATTCACATATTTATATTGTCTTGTTTTTAAATCTGGGGGGGAAACTTGAAAGAATAGGCACATAACTTTTTTTTTTACTTTTTTTTTTTTTTTTGCCTACTAAGGCCAAAAAATACTTCCAGGGAGGCTTTATGTGTATTAAGGGAAGCAGTGTGTTGAATGTAAATATTTATTTATGTGTAATTTAATCGGATTTGTAAATACTGGTGAACTTTTTAATACTTTTTTTTATAAATGGGTTTCAAATTTTAATTTTTGGTAAGTATTTCAAAGGTAATGGGTAAGCTAAACATATCTTTAGGTTTATGCACAGGTATGTTATACAGGGTATTTAAGACTTTTTTTTTTTTTTTTTAATCTCAATTCTTGCCACTGAAGATTAGATTTAATCTGAGGTGTTTGTTCACAAAGCAATAATTTTGTGCATCATTCACCTGATAACTGAGTAGACATGCAAAAAAAAAAAAAACAAAACTTGAGTGTGTGAGTTAGTGTGTATGTGAATAACGGAGGTTATACGGAATAATTCGCATATTTGTAAATGTTCCCACTATAATTCTGATGTATATGATAACCATACAATAAAAGTATTCTGGCTAGAAGCATGGAATGTTTTGTTAACTGGGAGCAGCTCTGTTTCCTTTCTCTGCTCGGGGAGCGTGGGGCGAGTAGCACTAGAGGACATTTATGTATTGAGTCATAATTGCAGCACTTTGTTCGGATTAACAGAACAGAAAGATGAAGCTGTTTGCCAGTAAAACTAATGGTTTCAATTAAACACGTTATGTATCTCCAAGAATCTTTTTTTTCTTTTTTTTTTCCCTTTCCTAAGATGTCATGGTTTTGCCTTCTGCCTGCTGAAATAGGCAGCTCAAACACAAACCCTGCCTCTCAATAAAAACCAATCCCACCAGCTTTGTCCCCTGCTCGATCTGCCTGCATTGCAATAACCTGTCTAAATAGCCACAAAAACCCAGCGTGTGGAATTTCAGAGGTCTCCAGTCCAGTTCTGGCCCAATTTTACTGATTTGAGGAAGTTTAGGTTTCGCAGAAAGTCCTCAAAGTGCTCTGTGCCACAGGGTTGAGGCAGGAACTGGAATTTTGGGTGTCTCAGATGTAAAATAACCAAATAAACCTTCCTGAAGGGAAACTGGGCTCTTTTTTCCCCAGTGCTTTCTGCAAAGGAACCTAAACCTGGCCTTCAGTGTGTCCCTGAGCTGATCAGTCCTTGGAGGTGGCACTGGGCTGCCAGGTGAGAATCCAGATCACATCACAGCAATGCTCCTTCCAGAGATGTAAAAGAGGAAAATGTACCAGGTCTGAGCACCTCGCTCATCGATCATTTCTATGTTCTCATTCTCCCTTTAAGGCACAAATGTAAACCACTGGAGGTGTGCAGGGAGAGGAAAAGAAAGGGAAGCACAAGGAAATGAACTCCTGTCAGTGGTGAACCGGGGAAAAAGCTGGGTTTGAGTTGCAATCCAGTCCCCTTCTCTCCTAAAGAGGTGTGAAATTCCAGCCTTTGCATTTGTTAGACTCATTGTAGCATTTCAGAAATGAGCATTTGGGACCATCTGTAGGCACAGGCACAGCCAGGACACATGATGGCTAACAGAACTCCTGAAAAACACAAACAAGCTGCCCTTCTGAGGGGTGTTTTTATGGATTTGATGTATTTATACACAGAAATCTGCCGGCTACGGTGAGAGCTTGTTTAGAGAGTGCAGTGCCACAGCTCTGTTCCTTTTTTCCTCCTCCTGCTGCTGGGCTGCTTATCCAGCATATATAGGAAGATATTCGAGCTACCAGACAATGGAATCTTGCCTTTTTTCTTTTCTTTTTTTTTTTCTTTTTTTGGTTATTAATACAAAAAACCAGGCAGTGAAATAATTGCCCCTTGGGATAGGAAATAAGGATGTTTCCATTTATTCCTGCGTGCATTCAAGCCAAGCCAGTCAATTGTCTAATGTACTGACTGGGGTTCTATTCATATGTGTGGAACATTCGAAATGTGCAGTTTCCATTACCTTAGAGCTTTTCTTTACTCTGCATTTGAGCTGGGATATTCTTTTGAAGCCCAACCACCTTCTGAGCTGTGCCAGCACCACGAAACAACACCAATGCCTCCTGTTCCATCCCCTGAAGAGGAGAGTTAAAATTGTCTCACCCAAAGTTATTAATCTTAAGGAATATGTTAAAATATTTGGAATCTAAAAGGAGGAGTGATCTGAACACTCAAGAGGGCACATGCTTCTTCCTGATCCTCGAAATTTTGTGTTTTTTACTGTTTTTACATTGTTTATTCCTGAGCTGGCTAAAAAATAAAGAAGTTTTAATGTAAGACTCTTCAGAAGTTCCATTTTTCATTTCCTTTGAAAACTGATGATTCAAATCACTCTGTTCAACCCTTTTCCCTTGCCCATCTCCCATCAAAAGAAAATCTTTGGTCATAACGTGAAGGAAAAACACTTTAAACTGGTGGGGGTTTAAAAGTAAAAATTATTAAAGCTCTGCCCTCCTACAAAAAATTTGATACATAACCATAAAATAGTTGGATTCATGTTACTCAGTCAAAAACTGCCTTGAGGGAAAAGAAAATATTCCAAACACCTCCTGCCTGGTTGGCAGCAGTGGGCATGAGGATGTTGGGCTGTGCCCAGGTGGGTCCATGGCAGGCAGGGAGCTGCTCCTTCCCCGTGTGGCAACCAAGGGCATGGCCTTGGCCACCTCACCCCTGAGAGAGACCTGATTACCCCACAGCATCCACTGAAACCTGAGGGTTAGTCAGGAGTCCTCTTGGAGCTGTGTGACTTCATGGCATTGCTGCTTTCTGTTTTAAAAGAAATATTTTTTCCCCCGGTGTCTGCAGCTTCTGAGAGAAATAATGATGCAAAGCTAGTAAAATATTAAATAAAAATAGAACTTTTGTCTTAATTTAGTCACTGATTTTGGGTCACTTTCTTTTTGACTCTGTTTTAATCTGCCCTCCACTTATTTATTGTTTCTCCCTGACTCTTGGCTGCAGCCCTGCTGCCTGTTCCTTCAGAATTTTGCAATATGAGTAAACTCAGAAATGCATCTTGAAATGGCTCTGCCTTGCTGGTGTAGCTGGCTGTGCCTTGCTGCAGCCCTTTTTTCTCTGCTTTTCCTGCATGCAGAGTTTATGTTCATCCTTGCAGATATTTTGGTGTGGAGCTCCCCTCCTGCCAGGGCTTTGGGCTGCCTTTGGAAACTTGTTCTGCAATAACAGCTGCATTATTTTACTTTATTGAGAAAAAAAAAATAGGGTGCTGCTGACACTTTGCTCCCAGACTTTGTTACTTCACTAAGAGAACACAAGGTTAGGGACAAAGTTTCTTCCCTGTCACTACAAGGAGTCTCTGAATTACGTGTTTGTTGATAATGCAGGTTTTGTGGGGGGAACCTGGAGCCACTTTTGTCAAACCCTGCAGGGTCCAAGGAGCTGAGGCGCAGGAAATGCCCTTGGGAATTTGTTCCCAAAGCCTGGCCACGGTGTCTTTGTGAAATGTGGGTGTTATCCAAGCCCCTTGTGGCTGTCAGGACATTCCCCTGGGCCTGGCCACTCCTGTGCCCCACCATCCATGGATCTCCATGGGGGAACCACTGCCCAAACTCCTCTGGGGCTCCCCTGCAGCCATTTCTGAGGTTAAATTCTGCTCTGTGTCATTTTCTGCCTTCCCCCTCTCCCATTTTCACTTGCACAGGGGTGTATAAATAAGTTTATTCCCAGTTTCAGATGCAGCTTTGCAGCCATTGGATGTTCCTGTCTGTCTCTCAGGGGGTTCCAGCTGGTTTCCATGTACCATTGTTGTGTAAGGGCTGCCCACAAATATTCCCTTTTTCCTCTCTTTTAGCTAAACAGCCCTTTTGAACTGGTTCTTGTGAAGGCCTTTCTCACAGGCTACGACTATGCCATGACACATTCCCTAAATATTCACATGGAATATTTTTTACCCATAATTTAAAAGCATGTAATAATCCAGACACTTGCTCTGTGCCACAAAACTCAAATATTTGTTTTTGAGGGCAGCAGAAGGTCCAGAGACTGACAACAAACCAAATAACAGGAGAGATCTTTTAGGTGAGCATAGAATTCATATTTCCAGGTAATCAGCATAAAACCAAGGGAGAAGTGGTGGTTTAAAGCAAGGGTTGGAAAGATAATGTTCTTCAGCTGATTGCTGCAATAAAGCAATTATTTGTAATTAATTGAAATAGTTCTTCAGTGACAGAAAGTGGTTGGAAGTTCTGCCAGCTCCCTTGCTAAAGAGAGAGAAGGGAAGATATTTGATTTCAGCTCTCTGGCAGGATGGTCCCTGTCTGGAAGCAGAGGCCACTTCTGCCAGGTCTTCATCCTGTCCTTCCCTCTTCGCATCACATCAGCTCCATGGAAAAAGGAAAAAAAAAACCAAACTCCATGAATATCTGCAGATGTGGGGTCTGCTGGAGAGCTGAGAGCACAAACCTGGCAGCTGGAGCTGAGCTGGAGCTGCTGGGATGGAGGCACACGTATTTTGGACTGTGCTGGAGAAACACAAATTCACCCCCAGCAGAGCAGTATTGGAGCTACCTGGGACCAGTCATTCTCTCCAACACTTGCAGCAAAATTTGCCTGAGCTGATTTGTCAAGTTTGTAATCTTTAAATCCATAACTATAATTAATTAAGAATCTCTTAATTACCCCAAAATGGTGCTCTATATTTAGGGTTAAGGTATGGTGAAATCCAGAGAAAACATGAGAGAAGCTGGAGGATGATCAGAGCAGGAGATGCCAGGAAAATGTGTGTGGAAAATGTGTGTGGAAAATGTGTGTGGAAAATGTGTGTGGAAAATGTGTGTGGAAAATGTGTGTGGAAAATGTGTGTGGAAAATGTGTTTTCAGAGGTGCCAAATGGCCAAAGTGTCAGTGACCTCCAGGATAGGTCCTAAACTGCCAGAAACCCCTGCCCAGTGCTTGGACATCGATCCTTGTGTCCCTAAAATCAGTGACCACCAAACCTGTCAGCAGAGATTCTGACACTGGAGACCCAAAGCCGGGTTACCCTTGGCATTTAAACAAACAAACAAAAGGTGTTATTTCCTAAACCAGAAGCACATGGGATGAGGCTCTGGTTCTTTACAACCTGAAAAGAAACACCTGAAAGCGTCGGGGCAGGTGGGTTCTGCCCTGTCCTCTTCAGAAGAAAAAACCCATTCACACCTGAAGGCTTTATTGCTTATTAAGTTAAAAATGTGCAGCCTTTAACTGGTCTGTGAGCAGCCGGTGTGGCTCAGACAAAGCTGTAATGGGGACACAGGCAGCATTTAGAGCTAAAGTTTGGCCTTTCTGCAGAGGATCCTTTTTCCAGACCTCACAAATGAATTCCCAAAAACCCAGGTAAAGCGTTTAGGGCTCAGTCTAGGAGGTCACCCCGGTGGGATCAGCCGGATTTGGGGCCGATTGGCTTCAGCAGGGTCCCAGGGAAGGATATAAACCTGAAATGCTCCTGCCCGGGGGTTTGCCAGCACCGCCCTTCAGCAAGGTGAGCTCTGCCCGCAGTGCCAGGGCACACCCACGAGTGTGCAAGGGGGTTCCAGGAGAACACCGTGAGTGTGCCTGTGTCAGTGGCCGGGTGTCCCCTCCGGACCCCGGGTCCCCTTCCCCGCCCCGGGAACGGGGAATGTCTGTGCTGGGTGGCGAACAAACGCCTGCCCTCGATACCTTTGTGTGGTGGAAGATAAAAGTCAAAAGTGCTGGTGAGGCTCTCCTGTTAACCTCCCCAAAAAGAGCGTTTGTAGGGATTCACTGCTGGACTTGGGGGAGGAGCCACAGTGATTTAATTTATTAATTTATTTAATTATTTATTTATGTTTGAAGTAAAAACTGTTTCTGGTGATTTTCTTCACGACTTATGCGATTGCGATGTTCAAAAACGACACGAGCGTGGCTAAAATTGATCCTTGTTGCTGGTAAGGTAGGGTAGTGACTGCCATCAGAGACGTAAAGGTGAGAATGAGTGTTTAAATGAGGGCTAAAGAGGTGAGAGAAAGGTGTTAAATCGGTTACGGGATTTCTTTTGTACTCATTTTCTTCAGATAAGCCATGATCGGAAAAAAGAAAAAAAAAAAAAAAAGAAGGCGTGGAGAGCTGTTCGGCTCGCTTTGGCGCTGTTGGTCGGTGAGGATGAGGGGAATATTCTCCTTTTCTTGAAAACCTCGAGGTTTCCACCTTGGCAGCGCGGGATGCGGGGGATGCTGCGGGATGAGGGATGCGGGGATGCAGAGGATGCTGCGGAGGCTCCGAGCGCGGGGTCCTGGCTGTCCCTCGGTCCTGGCTGTCCCTCGGTCCCGGCCGGTGCTGTCTCAGGTTCAGGGACACTCCGGGGTCCCGGCCCGGCCCCGCAGCAGGTCCCGGCCTGCCGGGGCAGGGAGATGGGAGCAGGTCACAGCCGGGCCAGGGGGGATGGAGCCCCCGGTTTATCTGACATAAACCCCGAGCGTTTGCACAATGTGTGGTACAAGGACTGAGGAAACTTTTTGGTTTTCTTTTTTATTAAAAAGAGAAAAAAATTAAAAATACGTGACAGAGCTTTTAGAAGGATATCCTTTTGAAAAGGAACTTGTAGTTTCCAGAATGGCAGTGAGGATTTCAGGGGTGACAGTCTGATTTGGAAATCTGTCATAGTGTATTTGGGGAAAACAAGAACTCAGAGGAAGGACCATAAACAGAAAAGAAATATTTCTGCTTCTTTCCTCCAATCCTTCCTTTGGGTTTCTATCCCTGCCCTTTCAAGTGTGTCCCTGCACAGATCCACTGTGAGGTTATGCTGCATTTATGAGGATGACACAAGAAAAGCTGACTCCTCCTGTGGTTCCTGTGTGCCCTTCCCTGAACTCTAAACGTGGCCTGGATCTGTGTGTGTTCTGGGATGTCATCACACCTGCCAGCTGGAAAGGTGCCCCTTCCACCTCTCTGTCCCTTTCTGGGCCACTCTCAATCACCCTTGAATGTTTTGGAGTTTTTTCACAGCCAGGCTCTTATTGGCAGTGCCAAGTGACAGGATGGGAAGCAAAGGGCAGAAACTGATGCACACCAAAAAATGGGAATTTTTTTTTGTAATTCCACCAAAAAATGGGGTAGAACTTTACTGTGAAGGTGAACTGAGCACTGGAACAGGTTGCCCTGAGAGGCTGTGGAGTCTCATTCCCTGGGGATATTCAAAAGCCATCCGAACTCAGTCCTGAGGAAGGAGCTCAAGGGGACCCTGCTTGAGCAGAGAGGCTGGGCTGGCTGACCTGCAGTGATCCTTTCTGACCTGAGCCACTCTGGGAGGCTCTGTGAAAGGTGGAAATGGTTATTACAGGATGCACTGCAGCTGGGATGTTGTGGAACAGCCTCCCTTGGGACTTTAATGAGCTTCATTACAACAACCAGTCAAGCAAACCTGTCTGTGTTGCTGCTGCTGGGTGTGAGAGCTGATTCCTGCTGGTGACTTGATGTCTGGCTGCTGAAGTCTCTTTAGTTGGTGCTTGTGCCCTGTACTTATTTCTGAGGTTTGAGACTCCATCATAAACAGGCAACTTTGGGACTGTGTCCCAAGTGCTTTGTAGGCGACAGGAGTTGTTGTTCCCAGCTTACCCAAATGAGCAGTTTGAGGGGAAGAGGTTCTTGTGTCTGAGGAAGAAAAATGAAAAGTTACAAAGCCCAAACTGGGCAAACAATGAAAGAACTACACTTTTCCTCTCTAATTTTTGGGGGTTTTTAATCACTGTGAGAGTGTCCCCTGTGGGATGTGTTAGCTGACCTTTACAATATGAGGGAAAGGTGTCAAAGGACTCCTTCTCAAAAATATGTACCTAAAAAACCCTGAGGCCAGGCTCTCTTCCACCAACCTTAAAACCCAGAGCCACCAGGCAGGTGGGAAATGGCATCCCTGGGGAGGGAAGAGGCTGAGGGCAGAATGCACCACTGCTCTTTGGGGCTGAGCTGGCTGCAGGAGAGGCCCAGGGGAGCCCTGCACAGACAGGGAGCGTGGGGAGCATTTCTGGTGAGTCACTGCTGGGCTGCAGCCCTGCCTGGCAGTGCTGCTGGCCTGCACCATTTTGTGATGTAGAGGTTATTCCTCCTGTTTCTTCTGCTGGCAGTGCTAAGCTGTTGTGACAGTGATGTTGCTGGCTCCTGCTCATCCAGCCTTCCTGGAGACGCAGGAGTCAGGCTGGATCTGGGCTGAGATGTGCAGGCAGATTCATCCCTGCTCTGTACTTTGTTGTTCTGAGCCCTGTCAGAACATCACAGCCACTGTGTGAGGGTCACAAACTGGGGAGGGATGTGCTGGGAGCTCCTTTTCCATCCCATCCCAGTGCTGGACCACATCAGCATTTTTGTGCATTATTGATTTTTATCCATTTTCTCTCATTATCCAAGAGGGTCGCCTGTGTGGGAACACCTCCTGTTTTCCCATGCAGTCATGCATTTCTGCCCCATGCTGCAACTTCCTGCCTCATCAATGCAGCCCTTATGCAACCCTCAGCATCTCCGTGGGTTCACCAGAGCCCAGCTCATCCTCGGGGATGTGTGCTGGGGACAAGCCTGGCTCGGGCTCTTTGTGTCGAGGGCAGGAGGAGCCACCCAGGGATGGGTTCCATTCCCTGCCCTGCAGGGAGGCAGGGGCTGATGGTGCCACCTGGAAAACCTGTGGGGTTCCCTGTGTCCCACACAGGAGCTCCTTACGGCCGGGCCCTGGCACGGATTGCTCCTCACGGAATTATTTCCACACATTCCCCACCAAAACCACCTTTCTTTCTGCATGAGCTCCTCTCCCAGCCCAGTCCCTCGGAGCAGGGGTGAGTTCTGGCGGGTTTTGACCATGATTTCAGTTCTAGTTTGAGAGATTCCCTCACTGGCAGGGTCTGGGTTTCCTCTCCTGTGTTTGCTGTGTGGGGTGTCCATGCCCACAGCCAGGTCTGCCAGCAGTGCTGAGGGCCTGGCCATGAGAAAAGGGGTGAGAGGACAAAACACTGCCCAGCAGTGCTGGGAAAGGTGAGGAGCAGCCCTGCCACCCCTGTGGAGGTGCTCAAAGCCCTGCAGGGATCTCCTGCAGCCATTTCAGGACTTGGGCTGGAGCAGGGGAGAAGTGAGGGGGCGTGCAAGGTGCTGTTTTAAATTTGTCTTTCTTTTTCCCCATCCAAACTTATTTATATTGACAATGCATTAAATCAGATCTCCCTGAATCAAGTCTGTTTTGCTCATGGCATCAACTGGTCAGGAGTCTCCATGGGTTTTTTTTTTGTTGAGCCTTGAGTTTGTTAATCTTTTCTCTCCTGTTGAGGAAGAGTGGGGCTGGCTGTAGGCTAAGGCCAACCCACCACACTCGTGCAGTGTATCCTTGATTTTATCACAAACCTTTCCATCTCTGTTGCTAACCTGCTGTCCACAGGCCTTTAATTCAGCAGGAACCCTCCAGATAAATCCCTTAGCCACAGCTGCAATGGGGCAGGTTTCAGGTTCTGGATTCCAAAGGCTCTGTGTGACCTCCTGCAGTCTGGCCAGGTTCTCCTCAGAATTGTGAGCGACTCACTTAGAATTTTCAGCCACAGCTAAAATTCTGTGGCTAAAAACATTACCTAGGGCTGTGTGTGTGCTTGTGATGGCTCCAGATGCAGCTGCAGGGAACTCTGTGTGCAAGGAATGCACTCCCAGCTCTGCATGCACGGGTCCAAACACTCGGATTCATTCTTAAGATGTGCATAAAACTCCTTCCCCTTCACTTGGTTTTACTGTAGCTGACAAAGCTGCCTGACTCAAGCATTTCAGAAATATAATGCTTGAGATTTCGCTGTGGATTTTTTTGGCTTCAAAGTGATTTTGTTCTGTCCCCAGAGCCCGGTTAAACCCTTAGTTATAATGACTGCACACTGAAGGGTGCTGTTACATAGAAATGCTGTCCCATAATGGCTTCGTTGCTGTGGAAAATCCGATGTTATTTGGTCATTCGCTGCGAGTTCCCTAAGCCATCAAGACATTTGCCTCAAGGCTACAAACACAAAGCTACAGGCAAAACCCTCTGGACATAATGAGTGGGCATTTATGCAGAACTAAAAACTGGAACAGCTGAGCAGTAGATCTATGAATAGCAAGCATGCCTCTGAGCACAAAAGACATCATTCTGCAGTAAAGGGGTTTATAATGGTTCTGACATCTTGGATGTCAAGATCATGCTACGTTGTTGTAACTTTTTTTTCCTCCCTGTTTGTTTGTTTGAGCCGTGTTCCTTGAGTAAGGTGTGAGTAGTTAAAGGGTGTGGAGGAAACCCTATAGCTGGAGAAAGATAAAAATTGGGCAACTTTTGGCAAGATCTATCGTTTTGATCGTGTTTGCTAGGGAAGAAGTTGTTGCTCCCATGCTGTATTCCCAGTTCCACCCTTCTTAAGGGATTTCTTTAGGGGTTCCTCTTGTATCGGCAGCTCTAATAGGCTCAAATCTAATGTTAGCTGAGAAGTGTCTTCTGATGGAAACACAAAGATTGGACTAACCACAGACTACAGGGTCAGGGAGTCGGGCAATGCAAAGAAGGGCAATAAAATTCAGAGTGATTTGGATCAACGGGGAGCTGGAGGAGTTTCACGCTGAGAAATGTAGCCCAGCGAGGTCTCAGGCACTTCCAAATTAATGGCAAGAACAAGATGGGAAGGGATGTGTGGCTCTTGCACCAGGAGCACACTGAAAACCCAGAGCAGAAATTGGAGCTGGAGCCAGGATACAGAAACAGCCTAGAGAACAAACAGAAGGGCAATGTGAGAATACACGAGATGATAAATCATGGTAAATCATTATCTGTGTGTTTGCATCCATATGTATCTGATCAGTTCTTGAGACACTGTTGATTTCCAAGTTGATGTGGAATTTTAGTGGGAGTTTTTTGGGGGTTTTTTCCACATTTTCCTTGCACTGAAGTGCAGTGGGAAGGGATGTGCCAACCCTTTGTGACCTGGAAAACAAACCCAAATGTGATCCTTGCAAGGTAGTTTGGGCCTCTCAAAACCATCCAGCACAGAGATGAGCAAAGCCCCAGCACTGAGCAGTTCCTACAGGAGAAGGTGCTGCAGGGATTAGGTGCTGCCTCTGACCTGAGCAGTGATGAAGTCTCCACTGTAAAGCAGCAGAGGCACCTGAGCTGGCTGTGACTGTGGCACAATAACCCTTCCCTTCACTTTGGGAAGCAAATTTCCCTTTCACCAGCACAGCAAGTGCAGAGATCAGTGCTAGAGAGTCCAGAAAACTGATGGAAAACTGGAGCCTGCAATGCAGCTGTGCACTCATTTCCTCATGTCCAAGTGCCTTGCACAGCCACAAACAAATTGTTTCTCCCCTTGGCAGGTACCTTTCTTATCACTGAAAACAGGGTACCGTGCCTGTTTTGCATCTCACCCTGAAGAGAGTCTAAACTGCAAGATGTCAGATGTGGAAGGATGATACCTAAGTTGCTTAGGAAGGCAAAGGAATTAATTTCATTATCCCCCCATCTTCTTCCTTGCAGCTGATGGCTTTTCCTGCTGGGAAAGAAACTCCTGAGGCCCTGTGGGGAGAACGACAGCTCTGGCCTGCTGGTAAGTGATGGCTCTGTACTTTTGAGGAGTTAATTGATAGAGCAGCTTGGAAGAACTGGGCTTGAACTGTTCTCTTCACAAAATGCCAAGTTAAACCCAAGGATTTCTGCTTGGTCACAGTGATGTTGGCTGTGGTTTCAGGAAGGCAAGGCTGTGTTGGAAACCTGTCCCTGCTGTGTGTCCTGCAACACCAAACAGGGCAGTCTGGTCGTGGGGTCAGATTTTGTCCTGCTGTGTTTGTACCAATTGTATTTCAGGCAAGGGTTTTATCTTTTTCTCTGGAAAGTTTCTTCTGCTGTTGCATATTTTAGTAGCATCTCTGTGGGTCTGTGACTGGCAGAGGAGAGGTGATTTGGTAAAGAGGGATTTTGACTGAAACCTGCTTCAGTTATTTGGATGTTAGAGTGGAGATGTGCATTTTTGGCTGTTAAACAAAATATGCAGTTATAAAATGAAAATAGGGCATTAAAATACCTGTGTTTTCTATACCAGCAAGTGAAGGGTAAAAAAGATGAGTGGTGACAGCAAAACTAGAAAGGCTGAGACTTGTGCGTGCCCAGAGGTGGTGGTTGTTCTTCACCTGGTTCTCCTGGCATGGAGAAGAGACACAGAGAGGTTGGCTTTCATCTCCTGCCTTGGGTGATGTTGTCCATCACTAGAGACCCCTCAGGACCTGTAAGAAATGCAGGAACAGGGGTGAATCCCCCAGGTTTGTGCACTGAGAGTGCCTAACCCAGTCTCTGATCCCACACCTACATCAGGCTCTCTCGACTTTCAGACCTGACTCTGCTTTTTTACCCCTTTACGTCCAAGTGCCCCTGGAAGCTGCAACCTGCATTGCTCAGGATGTGGGATTTCCTCCTTTGTCATGCATAAAACCCTTCCAAGCAGTCCAGGAGCTCTGCTCACAAAACATCTCCCTTATCACCTCTTCTGAGTACGAACTGCATAATCACCGTGCAGCCTCAACAGCACTGCAAGATTATTTGCTTTGTGATTCGTGGTTGGGTCGTTGCATTTCAGCCTTCACCAATGAAATTACTAACGAGACACTGGTATTTACATTAATTGTGGCTTTGGGGAGATAGTCCAAAGAAAATGATGCTAAAGCCAGTTATTATGTGTCTCCCTAACAATTAGAATGAAACCCAAAGTTTAGAAAACAAAAGCTGATCTCAAACAGATTTTAGCTGCTACTTGATATTTTCCCTAGAAAGGGCTGAAGGGGGGAAAGGAGGCTTTATATTTTTTCTTTTTCTTCCTCATTTCTTTCATCCACCTTCTAAAAACAGTGTAATGAACGTGTCTGGAAGGGCAGCATGTGTACAGCTACAAGAGAAACTCCTGATTTGCAGTGAGCAGGACCTCACCTTCTCAGGAGGTCTCATGGAGTGGGTCAGCTGTCACACTCCAAATGTCAGGGTTTCCTTGGTCGAAGCTGTTGATTTTCGTTGGTTTTGTTTCACCTCAGAGCAGTTTTGTGCAGCTCTGGAGGCTGAGCAGAGGTTTTGCTCTAAAACCTTCAAGGTACTCCAGCTCCTTTCATGTGTGTCCCACGAGATAATCCTGTGAGTGTGCTGAGACTTCTCCTTGCTCCTACTGCAATTTGAACTATTTCTGGACACTAATTCAATGCTTTTTATGATGTTAGATGGATGATGAAAAGTAATTTAAGGTTTCTCAGGATGACTCACTTGCCAGCATAGCAGATCCAAGAAACAAACACAGATGTGAGATTTAAATTCTCTTTTGGCATAAAACACTGCCTCATGCTATAAACCACAAACTATGCCCAGTGGAGACTGGGAACACCATTCTTTTTTTAGCTTCAGCTAGTCAGGTAACTTGTGGCTGCAGAGGTGAGCAGGGATTTGTGCACCTTGTTCTTTCACTAAATATCAGTGCTGGTGGTATTTCCTCACCAGTGGTGGGATTTGTCTCCTCCAGCTCTGCATGTCTGACCTGAGCTTCTCGTGGAGGCTCTGCAGAGAGGAAACGCAGGCATTTCTGAAGGATGAATCATCTGCCTTGCTGTCAATGTCTATTTTAGGGACATGCCTGAAGTGAGGTGAAATTAAATCCTTCCCCAAAAATTCCTCTGTAAAAGGAGGGGGATTTTGGATGCTCTGGGGAGGTAGCCTGGGCTTCCTTTCCTCGGATGACCCCGTGAGCAGGCTCTGCCCTTACATCTCTGCAGGAATCCTGGGCAGATCCAGGCACAGGAATGTGTGCTCTGGCACAGACACGCTCCTGCTGACCCGGCTTTGGGGTCACCCTGCTCCCCCTGCCCCTCTCAGAGGCAAAACCCACTGCCCTGATGTGTGCCTGGCCACCAAGAGGCTGCAGACTGAGAGTGGAACTGGGTTTAATTATTAAGGTATAATTGAGGTCTTTGTGTTTATGGGATAATTGTTCCTTTTTTAATATAACTTAAACTTCGCAATACGAGAAACAGGCCCGAACGTGTGGATGGAGTGCTGGAAAGTGTCTAAGAAGATTAAGGTCTCTTAATTGATTTCACATAAACAGGTGTGACTGAATTCATCAGAAGAAGGTTAAGGCTGAATGTATTCTGCTAATGATGTGAAAATTGCCAGAGTGTGCTGGGTTGAGCAATTGCCTTCCCCTTGCGAGTGGGATCATTCCTCAACTGTACATCAAATGGGAAAAAAATGATATTTCCTAAGCAAACGAGCCAACCCGTCACACGCTGGGCTGTGTTTTGAAATTTCCTTGCTTGTAGACACGTTGGCAGTGGTGGATTTGGCAACAGGACATGGGAATGTCCCTGGTGTGGTGTCCCTGAGTGGCAGTGTGGGAGGACAGGTGTCAGAGCAGGGCTGGGTCATTCTCTAGACTTCAGGAATCTGCACCATTGGAAATTCCTGCTCGGGAGTAGCTGAGGGAGTGAATCTGTTTAACACATTCGCCACTTGCTGTCAATGTTTGTGACCTCTTCAGTCAATTTTTTCTTGTTTAGTTAACTTTAGGCATTGGAGATGGGGAGCACAGACATTTCAGCAGTACATGGAACACCCTTTGTCTTGGGTTTCAAAATATAAAACTCCTCACCCAGCTGACAAACAAACTGATTTATTCTGTTTGCTCTGCACTCTTTGCCATCTGTCCTCCTAATCTCACATCTTGAGGGAACAAGATGGGATTGGCAGTGCTGAACACAGCTGTAAGGACAAAATAAAGGACAAAAGTCCTGCTTTTGAGACGTCCACCTCACACTGTGCAGGTGTGACAATAAATCCTGTGAGGAGATAAAATATCCCAGCACAGCATCACCAGGGCCCTGCAATCACTCAGTGGTGCTCCCAACAAAACCAATTGCTGATGAAATAATTCTGTGAGTCTCCAAACTGAAAGGTGACTTCTATTTAAGGTGTGATTTCAGCAGCACATTTGCATAGAGATGCTCTAAAATTAGTTCAGTTGCCTAAATTGCTGTTTTGTAATAGCAAAGATACTGTTTGTAACATTTAAAATTAATGTAGAAAATAACATGCCTGGTGTAGTATTGTCTTTTCCTATTTTAATTTTGAGACCCAAATGCAGAATGACATGGATGAGCAGTGAGTGATGATTTAGTAGCACTTTGATTATGTGTTTTACTCAAGTTAAAGTGAGCAACTACCAGGTAATAAGGAGCAAAATCTTAATTTAAATCTGTATTTTAAAAAAGCCTCACTTAATTGCACCTCTACAGAATGCTGGGAAAGCATCTTCTAAGTGCAAATGCACAGTTTTGTGTTCATTCTTTAGGATATTCACCATCCATTCAGATTTTCGTTTTTTTTTTTTTTGGAGATGAGGCTTTCTGAAGTACAAATCTTATTATTCTTAGGGGATCCCAGCAGGAAAACCTGTCTGTGTCTGCATGTTGGAAAAGGGATGTAGTGGTTCTACCTGCACCTGCTGAACATGAGTTAAAGGAAAAAAAAAAGCATTATAAATGAGCTAAACTTTGGAGAAGATATCAGACATAAACTTCCACTCTTGATTTTGGTAGAGCATTAGGAGGAGGATTATTTCCAGATTTAGGCACCATAATTTGGGAAAGATATGGTCTGGGTGAAGAGTAAAAAGAAAGGGAAAAAGAGTTTGTGAACAAAGATTGAGCTTGGGTTTCTTTCCTTGCAGACAAGGATGCCAGGATGGCATTACAAGCCCTCAAAAAGAAGGAAGGGAGTTTATCCTCTGTGTCCATTCACCCATAAAAATAAATGTATTGACTACAAAACTAGACATCAGAAAACCATTTTTAGCCCAAAGAGGGTATTTGAGATGGATTGTGAGTTTCAGCTGAGGAAAAGATTGGACAAACATCAGTTTGGCGAGGGGAGGGGAATAGCTGGAAGATTGCTCGAGATCCCTTCCAGCCCTGTTGTTCTAATTTTATGATTTATTTTTTTAATAACTGCTGTAAGCACTCTTGTACAATGAGTTAGAAGAAGTCATTTGAAAAAGTTGTAACTTCAGTTGCTGAAAAATCATTCCTTATTCCAAGTAAACATGTCAGCTTTACTTTCCTATCCTGGATTGCAATTTTTTTTCAAGAAAAGCGTCTCCCTTTAAATGGAACACGGTGAAGAAACTCTTTGGCAGTTCCCTGCCAGCTTTTCCAGAAATATATCTATAGGTGAAAGAAAAAACTCTCATCAGAACATATTGTCTGCAGGAGAGAAAAAAATGAAGTCTCGAGTTCTGTTGATGTGGAAAAGGATCCGTGTCTGACACTCACTCAGTCTCGTTCAGGTTTAAATTTATTTTGCAAATAGAAGCCCTGCTTCTTGCCATCTGCTTCAAACATCTCCTTCAGGCTGACTTTTGGCTGCTCTTCACAGGAACTCTTTTTATTCTGTACATCCAAAGTTTCATTTGATTTCCAAAGGGGATGAATGCCCTGATTCCTTTGCTCCTTTGAAAACTCAAGCTCTTTTTTTTGTTTTGTTTTAAATCAGGACCGTCAAGAGCTGGCTGAGAGAGCTTTGCAATTGATAGGATTTAAGCACATGCCTTAAAATATTAAGATAAATTGGGTATTTCCTATTTATTTGCTACCTAACACGGAGCTCATTTTATCCAAACAAGCTCGTTCAGGCTCCCACCTCTCTGTCTTTGTGCTGGCATCATTTAGACCCTAAAATCCAAAGTTGCTCCGTGAATTTGGGGCAGGGAAGGAGTTGTGGGAAGAGGTTTGGAGGGACAGGAGTCTGGTGCTGCTCTGTGCAGGGGATGCAAAAGTCAGACGAGCTCAGCTCCTCTGAATGCAAACCAGTCCTCGGCAAAACATCTTCAGGGCATGGCTGGAAAGGGGGAGATGATTGATTGAAATAGATTTCCAAGTGATTTATCTAATCCGGAGTTATTTGCCACATCCTCTCCAACTGATGGAAAAACAACACAACGCACTGAGAGGGTTTTGCTCTCCAAGGTGTGAGGTTATACAGGAATTACTGGTATTTTTTTAGTGATTGGAAGCACTTAATTCTTGGCCCCCTGCCTCATAATACAGCCCAGGCTGGTACAAGCAGTTCTGCAAAACATATAATTTTACTTGACTTGTTTTAATGATCAGGAAACATCCACTTTTAAACTGATCTCTGCTGTGCAATTACAAATGTTTTGATGGAAACACTTTTTTAAAATTAGTTTCATTCCCATAATGACTCTAGTTAGACTGTTCCATTAGTAAGCAGAAGAATTGCAGTCTCTCATCAGGTTGTTTAGCTTTCCAAATCCAAATTTGTTTCTATTAAGAAACTGGATCAGAGTTAGTTCTTTTAAAAAGGTTTTAAAGAAATCCTCAGCTTTGGAGAAATTAGATTTAAAACCAAGCTCTCTTTTTCAGGTCAGTTACTATTTAATTGCTGAACATATTTAAATGTGTCTGTTTAAAACAAAGCAAAAAAAAAATCCCCATGATGTCTGAATCTTGAAGAGTGGATTTTTATTTATTTTCCTCTGCTGGTGTGGAAATGGTGAATGGAACAAAAATCTCTTCTGTGTGTGGCAGATAAGTCTGGAAATAAGAAGCTAAAGCTGTATGTGAAAAGGATATTCCTGCTACTTTAAAAAAAAGTTTTATTTATTTCTCCTAACTAGTGAAAGAATAGGATAAATCAGGCTGGAGTTTGAAGATTTAGGGTCATAAATACTGTCATAAACTCTTCTGGCCTTTTTTGGAAGGAACTTAAAACCTGCTGAGGTTTTTAGGGGAAGTGGCTGTGAAATTGCAGGAATTCAGAGGTGGGATGTGTGTCAGTCCTTCTGTGGGAATGTCCTGCCTGTCTCTGGCTGCAGATTGAGATATTGTGGTGTAAATGAAACGTTGGGTATTCATTTTCCACAGAGGAGATTCAGTAATTACTGTGCTCACCCAGCAGATGACAGCTGTTATCATTCTGATGAAAAGAGCCCTAAATTAAAACCCTGTTGCTTTGCATAGATCCCTATCAGAAACAAATGTTAATTTTCTTGGTTGGTCAACCTCCTTCATCAAATCCTCTGCAGGTATAAATAAGGTCCAGATCTTTATTTTTTTGTTGTGTGTTGTTTCCTGGTGTGCTGATAATTTTGCAGCTGAGAGGATAAATCCACAATTAAAATCTGGTGATTTGTGTGTGTTTCTGGCATTGATTCTTCAGCCAATCCAGGGCATTTTGCACTTGTGCAAAGGCTAAAAAACACCCGGATCTTTTTTGGGTTGCCTTGTAAAACGTGGAGTTGGAGAGGAAAGGTTGGATGGTCAGGATACGTTCCTAGCACAGATTTGCAGGGAATTTGGAAAAGCAGGGAATTTCCTCCCTCTTTCCAACAGCGGAACGAGGGCTCAGGGATGAACGTGGTGACATCTGCACGGTCAGGATGGGGACGTGCTCCCTGTACACCTCTTGTTTTCTTTGGAAGCCTTTCCCAATTATAGGAGATTAATCCCTTTAATGTGTCATCGTTTCAGGCCGGATGTCAACTGCCAAGCAGCGCTGCTGTGTGCAGATAATGAGGGAAAAATGAGCTTGTTGAGAGGGCAGGTTTGATAAACAGAGCAGCTCCTTGTGCAGGGGGGTTTGGGGTTTGTAGGAAAGCTCTGACATGTGAGGGGACACTGGGGCTGAGTGAGGGTTTTGAATATGAACATCCCACTGATGTTATCCCACAGAATTCCACGGATATTTAACGTTACCTAGCAGTCACTCCAGATTTCTGCTAAAACTGCAACCTGTCACTGGTACCTTTACTTGGAATGACCTCTGCTTTCACAAGAACAAAATTCAGGCCACCAAGAGCCCTGCTCTGTGTCTTTCTTTTATTTAAAACCTCCACAGTTTATTGTAGTTTCTGTTCTGAGGGTGCTGAACACAAAGAACTGGGATGGAGAAGGGTGGATGCAAAGAAAAACCTTGGATTGCATGTGGGGTTTGAGGGCTCTTATTCCGTTCAAATTAAGTAAAACTCAGCTTGAAGGGCAGCAGGGACTTGGAACACTCCAAAGATCCTGGGGAAAGTTTGATCTGCTTTGGTTTCCTAACTTTGTTTCCATACTGGGGGTTGTTCATAAAGCAAATAAAAATCACTGGAGTGTCCCCCAGAAACAAAGCAGTCTGATCAGTTTAAGAATGCAAGGTTCTTTATTTTTTGAAGGCAATGGTAAATCATCTCTTTAGAAAAATGCAGTGCATGTCCCAAAGCAGGAGAGCAACAATAAAAACTCTCTTGAGCAAATATTGCAAAACAAACTTTAAATATAATCAAGCTCTCTATCTGTGTGAAATGATTTGCTGCAAACTGTGTATTTTCTGCAATATTAGTGGTCCAGGAGTAAATAAACCAGGCTTCTGAAGAGAAATGCCTCCCTGAGGTTTTACAGAGGAGAATATTTTGGCACTTTACAGAACTACAGTTTTGTTTGGAGCTTTTTTTTTCCCCTTTTTGCCTAAAGCCTCAAGGAATAGTGGGAATATTGCCTGTGGATGTCATTATTTCGGTGCCTGCACCATTTGCATGCTCGAAGTCTTTGGAGTTTCCACATTGAACAGATTCTCCCTGGCTGAGAGGAAATGGGAGTTTAATGGGTTTGTGCTTTGAAAAGCTGGCTGGGCTGGAGATAAATGTGGTGGCTCCAAGGACTTGTGAGAATCTCCCTGATCCCTCTGGAGAGGGAGAGGTGATGGAGCTCTGGTGCCTTTTAACTCAGCTACGGGTCTGAAGTTTGCTTGGGTTTCTAAGACTGAAAACTGCCAGGAGCTTTTTCTTTTTCTTTTTTCCCTTCACTGTTCTCCTCTGGATGGATGAAACAAGTTAGGGCGCTCTCCAAACAGACTTTTGTGCAGCTTTTCCTAAGCAGGCAAGCAGCTGTCTTTGTTTTATTTGTTTTTTCTCGGTGGCTGAGCAGTTTGCAGAGAGGGCTGGTGGGGAGAGAGGAGCTCTGTGCTCGCTCTAGGAATTGTCTTTTCTCATCCTGGCCTGGCTGGGATGGAGATTCCATGGAAAAGCAGCACAGGCTCCTCGTTGCTGGGCTGTGCCTCAGGCCCCAGCGCAAGCGGTTGCAATTTTGGTTTTTGTGAACGCTCTAACTTCACAATTTCCTGAGTGCTTGTGCCATTTATTTACGCCTGCCTTTTATTTATATTCATAGAAGTGCATGCAGACACAGAACTGAGGCTTACAAAAAAGTTCAAGCCAATACTTGCCATTTTTTCAGAGATATTTTCACAGCTCTAATATTCAAACGCTGCTTTTACTAATTAAGTTTTCTTAATTATATGATTTGCAAGATTAAAAGGCCACTGCCAATATAAACCGCATATTGCCCCTGAACTGTTAGATTATTAAATTGAATTTTTAAATTAATTTTTACTTGCCATGATTTGTATTCTGTTTGTTCTGTGCTATTTTAAGCTTGGATAATAAATATCATGTCAGTCTTGTATTCATTTGTGGACAATTCCAAGTTTTCAGTGCTACAGGGTAAGGGTTTGAAAGGCAACAACACAATTTTTTGTTTTGTTTCAAAGAATTGTTTTTTTAATTCTGTTGGCCTTACGCTTTACAGAAGGCTTTTATTTTTAAACAAAATAAAAAAACTAGGCTAAATATAAGTTGACAGCATCTCCTGAAATTATATTCTTGTTTATGACAGTGTAGAGGAGAGGCACAAAAAGTCAGAGGTCATTTTTTTTATGCAGCAAATTCTCATATGCAAGAATGTCTGGATGTGTAAAGTGTCTGTACGAGACTTGAGTCATCTCCTCCTCTCCGATGGGATTTCTCAGGGCTATGGCTGTAAAAACTGCTTGTGATAAGAACATCTCCCTGCTAATGCTCTTTGCTCCCTGGCATGTCGTGTCTGAAGCCCTTCCTGCTCCCTGGCCATGGCCACAGCTCGTCACGCATCCAGGAGGGTGACTGAGTGCTGGCAATAAAATAAATAAAAAAAATAAAATCAGGGGCAAAAGCAGAAGCTGAGAGCAGGCCAGGCTGCTGAGGAGGAGAGGGCAGGGCTGTGTGTGCCAGGGCAGGGCTGGGGCTGCAGGGAGGGCACGGTGGATGGAGTTGGTGGCAGCAGTGGAGTCACGGTCACACCAGGGCAGTCCGAGGGACCACGAGGCTCCCTGGTAGTGCCCCTTCCCCAGCTGTGCCCACTCCCCCTGGGGATCTCCCCTCACACCCACAGCCGTGCCCAGGGCTCTGGTGTGGGGTGATGAGCTCTGGGTGGGTGCCAGAGTGGTCTGAGAGCTGCTGGGGCTTGCCCTGGTCCCATCCCACGGGGACAGGAGGGTGTAGAGCCTGCTCAGGTGTCCTGCCTGTCCCCACTCCCTGCTCAGCTGCTGACATGTGCAGGTGGAAGCCTTTATGATGGCTTTTTATCTTCTTTTCTGTTAGAGCAGGGATTAAATGCTTGAGAGACTTTGTTTTTGTGTTTGGACTTAGATGTTGATTAATTCTTACCTATGATACAGTCTCACAGGCTGTGAGTTCTAGCTAACAAAGTGAAAAATTGCCTCTGTCTCTCCTTCTGCAAGGCCTTTTAAGGATAAACTGTCCAATCATGAAATGGCACCTAAATTTTTTTTACTTCTAACCCAATAACCAACCACCCATGGCCCACAGTGTGGATTTTTCTATTCAGTTACAAAATACCACCCAGACCCATGGAGAAGGTGAAAAAGGAGGACTGGCCTCTGCCCTAAAACCTCCACCTTGCTTTATATATCTTACTCTATTCTAAACCCTTAAACTCTGAGTTTTCCACCCTGTGATGTCACACACTTCTATCCAAACCCCACACCCACAATCCCAGTGCTGTCACTCAATTTTGGGAGCCTGTTCCACGGCCTCAGGTCAGTGCAGTGTTCTCTTGGGGGTCAGTGCCTGGCAGCACAGAAAGGCTGAAATTCTCAGTGCCCAGGGCTCCAACAGCAGCCTCAGAGAGGTGCAGGGATAACGTGAATCATTCCCTCCTGATGTGTAGCAGCTTCACAGACAATCCCAAATCCTTGTTGAAATCCAAGGAGATCAGCACAGGGATCTCTGCCTTTGGGTCAAGAGCACCATGGGTTCATCTAATTTCATTTTTGGCCCCTCCAAGCTGAAAGCAGAGCACACTTCATGGTGAGCACAAACTTGCATAACAGTTAATTGGTAGTTTATTGTGTAATGGGGGAAAAGCGAAACTCCTTAGCAAAATTGCCTCTTTCTTTCCTAAATTTCAAGTTCTGAGGGCCAACACTGTGAGGTGTTGTACAAAGCTATACCAGATTATCAAGTGGTTAAATTGATATAATAAATCTTCTGCTCTTACACTGCAGAATTCTATTTCTGCCGGGAAGGGCAATAAGAAAATATTAGTTAGGCATGGAAGTGCCTTGAATTCAGAATTCACGTGGAAAAACTAAGATTCTGAAAGTTTATTGATGCAAATGAATATTTAAGGAAAAAAAAAAAACAGTGTTCTTGGCTATTCTGTCTCCTATTTGACACTCAGTGTTTCAAATAAAATTCGCTGGGCATGTGCACATAGTCTCAGATATTGTGGAAGGAAGGGTTTTCATATAAAGAAAACAGTCAATATTTTTGGCATCTGACAGAATGTATTTAACAGAGCTTGAAATGCTGAGGATGGGGAGCAGGGAGAGAAGCTTTTTCTCAGTCTGTGACTTCCTGAAAAATCTCGCTGGAAAAACCCCCACCATGTGTGAGCACATGCAGAGGGTGATGGTGCAGAAATGCCATTGGCTTTAGACACTGTCTTGATAAGGGCCTTTTTTAGAGTCCCTTTCAGAATGCTGCCTCTGTTATGCTGCTGTCCCAGTTTATGACTTTCTATTTTTTTTTTTCCACTGCAAAAGATCTTGGATTGAGGGATTGTCCTGATGATCTGTTCAGTGTTCCAAGGGGGCTGATTAATCTGAAAAACCCAACAAGACAGCTGAAACCGCTGCCAAAAACTGTCATCCGTTCTGCTCTCTCAACTGCCAGCTCTCTGTGCTGCTGCTGCACAGACAGGTCTACTCTTAAAGATGCAGCCTGACATTTCCTAACGCAGCAGCAACAGGGTAAATGACGGGGGAGTGATTTGGGGGGCTGAGTTCTCCCTTTATTCTGTCACTTCCGAGTGGTTGCGTTTCTCTCCTGGGGTAGCACCGAGCTCAGCGCTGCTGTTAATTGCTGAATGCAATTAATCCAGTGGCAGAGAGGATGGAAATATTCTGGGAGGGGAAAGTGGCTCTGGAGGGTTGACATGGGGTTTGTGTGGCCTTTTTTTGTGCATCTCACTGCACCACGGCAGCGAGAAAGGTGAATTATTGCTGAGCTGTGTTTCCTATACACTCAAACCAATAATAATAATAATAAATAATAATGTTTTATTCCTGCTGTGTGTGAATGCTGGTGCTAAGCATGAGAAAAGGAGGCTCCTTGGTCTTTGAAGGGAGGGATTTTGGAGCTCTGGAAGGAGGAGGAAGGTGGCCAAGCTCTCCCTTGCCTGGTCCACATCCTGTGTTTCATGGGCTGGGGATGAATGGCATGGCAAGAGCCTCCAGCCCCAAACTGGAATTGTGACACCTCCACACCGAGGTCCTGGGCTTAGGGCTTTTCCGAAGCCATCCCTGGGGACCTTGCTGAGGCTCCCTAAGGAAACTCTTTAGCTATGGGAGCATAAGTCAAAAGAAAAAACAGTTTGAAAGTAAACTGGATAACTGCAACTGAAAGCTTGAGGGAATGTTTAATGGGGCCATTAATAAATGACTCAGGCAGCCAATGGGACGTAGCCTTTGGTCTCATGCCTTGCACTGCTGCAGAGGCTCCCCGTAATGAGCACAGAACGTGCCCCATCAAGCCTTGGTGCTTTAGCACAGAACACTCCTGAATTTAATATATGCTGGATGGCAAAGTGGTGCCTCCAGTAAACATCTCGGACAACCAGTGCTGGGAAAAACCTGATTAGAGGATGGATTTTTCTAAGAGGGAGATCTTTAACTCTTTTCAGAGCTTTTAAGAATATCCAAATGTTCTTGGTAAAGGAGAGGAACAACCTTGTGAAACTTAACTCGTGGGCAAACCCCTGTGTTAATCCCCACCACGTTTGCAAGTGGTGAGAGGTGTGAATTTCTCCAGGACTGTTCTGCTGCATTAGCAACACGTTTTGATCCCTGCTAGAGCTGCAGAAAACAGAGCATTGGAATAGCAACCATCAGTGTTCTAGGTGCTCGATAGGATAGTGCAGGGTGCTACAGAAGCCCCTAACTAAAGATTAAATTTGATTAAATGCACTCGCAGCAAACTGGCTTGGTTGTGCCAATTAACTTGGAAATGCAGCAGTGTTTTATTGCTCTGGGAATGAATGGTACTTACTGGCTCCTTATATAACAGTTTGACTTCCTTATCCAGTCAGAAAATCGAGCATCTGTCAGACCATCAGCCCATAAATGTCTTCATTAGATCAGATAAACAGACCATGGCAAGCCAGAAAACTTGGAAGGTCCCACCCTTGTGCCCGGGGGGCTGGACTCACTTAAGAGGCTTAAAAGGAGGGGTCTGTGTAAAACAGGGGGAAGAAACGCTCTGGGGGAGCCAGGGAGGAGAGAGGAGCTGCTCTGAGACGTGCCCAGGTGCAGCACTGAAATAACCTCTCCAGGGCCACTGGGACTCTTCCCCATCCCTGTTACCAAACAAACACAGCCTTGGCAAGTGCCCTGTTCGGGAAGCTGTCCCCAGACGAGCTGCTGGGTGTGATCCCAGCGAAGCCGGGCTCCAGCCTGCTGCCAGCTCAGAGCCCTCTGGAAAGCACCGGGCTCGGGGCTGATTTGAAGGAGCTCTGTGACCCCCAGCCTGTGTTTTGATGTTTTCTGCAGCTCCTGCTGAGCCCTCCCGGTGCTTTCACTGCAAATATTCCGCTTCTGCTTTTTGTGGTGCTGCGCAAAGAGTTGGCATCAAAGCCAGGGGCGCATCACCCACAGAATTTTGCTTCTCCTGGCTAAGTTTTGGAACTCTTAGGGCAGCCTGACCTCGGGTGGTTGTGCAGCCTTTCTGCCTGACCTCGGTGCAATAAAGCCCGTGGCACTGGCAGCAGAGGTGTTGACAATATTGCAGGGGAAGGTGGAACTCCTTAATCACACAGAGCTGTGTGGATGTTTTGTTATTTCCTCTAATAAGAATGGAGAAGGCACAGGCAGATGAGCCTTTCCTCTGAGTCTTCCTTCAAAGCCAGAAATTCTTTTTTATCTCCCACAAACTCCTACCTTACTCTGTGCTCTGACAAATCTGTCCCTTTAAATAAAGCTGCTGCTCTTGCACAACCTTTGGTCTTGCAAAATGCAAAGCCATCTGTTACAACCTCAATTACAGGTTAGAGGAGACAGAAACTCATTTGATGGACTGCAAGAGCAGGATTTACCTTCTCTGTGTGTCTGAGCAAAAAAGACCAACCTTTATTACAGAGGCCAGGTCAAGAACGAGGAGTTTTGTCTGTTAAAGTAAATTGAAGAGGGGGGAAACTCTAAAAGACAGATTGAGTTCATATCTAACTTTAAAATGAAATCTAAATGTCTCTGTGTGTACAGTGGTATGAGTAAGCCTTTTTTTTTTTAGCATCCCCCAAAGTTTGTAAATGTTCCTGAAGTGCTGCTCTGCATTTTAAGATTCCATACCCTCATTAAGAAAAACTCAAAGCACTGATACTCACTGAGTTGCTGCTTGTATGTTATTATTGAGACAAAATAATTTTGTTTCTGTTGTTTGTTCTTTGCAAGCTCAACCTAAGCAAAAAAAGTAGTCCATATGAGATAAAGCTGACAGGCTCTTGATTTTGATTTTTACTGGGAGATCAGTATTTTAGAGACTTTAATCCTTGTAAAACTGTAATCACCTGATTTTCTAAAAATTTTTATTTAAAAGTTTATAATTGTAGTAGCAGGAAAAGTCAAACTAGGTATATGGGGAAAGCCTCTAAGAAACTGCAAAATGTAGCTTAAAAAGAGATCCTCTTTGTGTTTTCATTCCCCTGTGGGTAATCCATGGATTCCCTGAGTGTACAATCAAGCTTTATTTTGATGCCCGGGGTTGTCATTACTGAAGCAGTCGCTCCACCAGTGAAACCAGGGCTGTTTAGCAGCAGATATGTGAATTTTAGATATTTTCTTCTCACTCCATTGCAGTTCCCCTGGGAATGGGAAGCCCAGGTGCCCGTGCTGGCTGTTCCCTGGGTGAGCACCTGGCTCCAAGAGCTTTTGCTCACATGGAGCTCTTTGGCTGGGCTCTGTCTCACTCTGTCCTAGCCCTGGGATTCTCCTCCCCTTCCAGCTGGGACAAAACCCAAGCTCAGATCCCCGCTAAAGTTTCCCTTCCCCCTCCTGTCCAGCAGCCTGGGACAGCTTTGATTTATCTCTGTTGGAGCAGAGGGAGGTGATTGCTGAGAATCTGAGACAAACCTGAATGTGCTGAGTTTAAACAAAAATAAAGAAGTAGGTGAAAGCAGTAAATATGGCAACTATGCCAGTCCTTCCTCCTCTGCTTTTCTGCTGCATTCTTGTTATACAATGGTGAGAGCTATTGCAGGAAGGACTGTTGAAAGATGGGGGATTTAAGAGAGCTGTGATGGCTCTGTTGGATTGCTGCCTATATTTGGACTGTATTTATTATTCTCCTTCTATTAAGGTTCTTAAGTATTCAGAGTTGGGTTTAGACAAGAAATAAATATCTGAGCAGCTGTGACTACATGTCTGCTGGTGATTAGTCATCACTACAACTCCTCAGAGTTGGATTTACCAGCAAATTGTTAAAATGCCCCCGAATGGAGGGCAGCATATTGGAGAAAATTGAGGTTTATTTTGCTGGTTTTGGCTGGAAGTTTATCCTGGAGCAATCCAACAGGCCAGGAGAGGAGAGATCCTGACCTGGCACAGGAGAATGAGCTATTTAGGATTTTCCTTCCTTGCAGGTGCTGTTTTCTGCACCTCACCTGCCAGGATCTGGGGGAAATGCAGAGAGCAGGAAGAGATTTATCATTGATACTTTCTGGTGAGAGCAAAGAGAATTGTTAAACTCCTGGGAGGGGGAGCCGGGTTCCACCTGCACTGATGGAGTCTCCAAGAGTTCAGCATCCCACGGCTCTGCTGGGAGAGGCAAGGCAGAGTTAAACTCTGATTTCAACCCCAGGCAGGCACTGCAAGGGAGGCTGCTGCACATTCAGGTTTATTTTCCTGAAAACACTAAGAAAAAGGCTCTCAGTCTGTTCTGTGTTTCTGGCTAATGTAATGCATTGCATTACAACTCCAGGTTCTGTTGTTTTGTTTTTACTTTGGGTTTGTTTTGTTTTTAGAAGAATGAAGCATCCCCATTTTCTCCCTCTTCTAAAACTGAAGGCAGCATGCCTACACTTACAGTAGAAAAAAAAATAACTGCTTGTTTTGGTCCCAAAAAAGGAGTTTTGATAGAAAACAAAGGACTTGTAGCATCTCTCCTGACCATGTTGAAAAAGAGGATTATTTTTCTCCTGTAACAAACCCTTCTGCAAGTTTTTGCTTTAGTTCAGGACAGTGATGCTCACTGGGTAGGACAGAGGGGAATAAAACTGGAGTTTTGGAAAGGCATCCCTGCTCAGGAAACATTCCCTGCAAACAGCTGGGTGAGGGAAGGCCCATCCACCATGGAAAATGCTAATTGGGAGTGTGGGGAAATTGGGATTTGGTGTCCTGCCCTGCTTCACACAAGCAGGGTAACCTGGAGCATTTTGCTTGCAGGTGGGGCTACTCCTGTCCTGCAAGTGACCCTACTTTGATCCTGCAATGGGTAATTCAGAAATCTCTTGAAAAGGTCCTTGGAGAAATTCAAGAGTTGTTGATGCCTTTGTAATTTGTAAAAGCTGGGGTGGGTGGTTCCAACTAATTCAGACTATTTCATGTTGGGAATAATTTTGACTTCCATTCTTATCCCCCACCAGAACTTGATAAAGGGATGTAGGGGGAAGAATTTCTGGTAAAGCCCCACAATTTCTGATAGATTGCAAATGATAAATCACATCTTTCATCAGTAGCTGAACGTGTGATACCTGGTTTATCTGTTGGGGAGGTTAATTTGTAAGACATACATTTCTTGGTCCACTTGGCACTATGAAAGTTAGGGAACAATTTCTGGCCAACTGTTCTGTGTCTCATAATTCTGGTAGGATTAGGATTAATTTCTCATACCACCTTTCTGCCCTTCTTGTTTAATCCAGAAATTTTTGCTTCTGGCTGCCTCACTGGAGGTCTTGGCTTCTCACTTGGGAATTGTGGCTCTGAGTGAAGCCTAAGGAATTGCTCACTGGATATACTACATGGCATAAAATCACTGAATGTGCTCTTGAGTAAAATGGGGTTTGGGTGTTTCTAGCAGAAGCAGCTAATCCTTGAAAATTTTAGGTTTTTTCTTCATATTCCAACTACTCTAGAAAAAAAAAACCAAAAAAAAACCAAAAACCAAAAGATCCCAGAATAACAACAGGGAAAAGAAACCCAAACCCCAGAAGATCCCAGAAGAGCTGATCTCATCAAGGAGTAGTAAAGATCAATCAAAAATTGTCAATGTTTTGCCAATGTTTTATTTGCCACATTCCCAGGCATGGGGAGGATCCCTGTTCCACAAGAGCTGTCTGCTCCGAGCAGTGAGGTCCCATGGGGACAAAATAAATCCTCAAGTGGTGGTGGGCTGAATATCCTCACTCAAGCTTTTTAAAATTCAAGAATGTGTTAATTCAAGCATCCCCAAGCTTCAGGAGTACCGATTATGCAAGCAGAGAACATATTTTTTCCCTATCTTTTAACAAAGAGCTGAATATTTGCACTGTGGTGAGGCTGGGGAGGCACAAGCTGTGTTCCAAAGGCAAACCAAGGTGCAGTTCCTGCCCTGACTTGCAGGGTTTTTTTAATTAAACCCTTCGCTAATGATAAGACTTTTGCTTTTTATTTTTGGTTTTCTGATCCCTTTTAATAGAGTTAATACAATTTTTTTAAGTGAAACTTTGCAACAATGGCTCAGGGAAAGGGAACCCTCAGTTCTGGCTGTACCGAGTGGTCCCAGGCAGAGATGCAGATTATTTAAGTGGTCCCAGCAGAATTCCAGCCTGGCCCCTGCAAGGAGAACCACGGACTGCATTTGAACTGTCTGTGCCCCCTGAGCTGGTTTGTCAGCGTGCAGTTCTGTGCTGAGATGTCTCGAGTGATTTGCTTCTCAAAAGGCCGAGAATGCTGCTCAAGTTTGAAACATCACCTGCTAAATACCCTGCGATTCTGCAGGAATTGCTCCATCAGTCCCAGCGCATTCCTCCAGCCCCTAAAATGTGCTGTGCCAGGTTGGTTTGCTTTCCTCTGCTGCCCTGGGTGGTTGTAAGAGGGGTATGGGGGAACCAGCCCGCGGTGTCCCCGCATCCCCTCCGAGCCCGCGGTGTCCCCGCATCCCTCCGAGCCCGCGGTGTCCCCGCATCCCTCCGAGCCCGCGGTGTCCCCGCATCCCTCCGAGCCCGCGGAGTCCCCGCATCCCTCTGGCAGCTCCATGCAGCACATGCAGCTCATCCTGCATCTGGATGAGTTCTCCCAGGCTGAGCAACAGGACACCTTAACCTTGTGCAGTCCCCCTGCTCACCCGTGGGCTTTGACTGCATTTTCGGGGCAGCAAGCACGGGACAGGCACGGGTCCCTTGGTGCTCCACCCTGCAGGGACAGCCTGGCGGGCAGGAGGAGGAGACAGCTTGATCCATCATGTCCATTGTTTGTTACCTTCCCAAGGCTCTGTTCTCCACCTTTACCCCAACCTAAACCAAATTTCATAGGGAAAAAATATAAATAAAGGGCATGTGGGGTGTGAAATATTTCTTTGAACTTTGCAGACCTGAGAGCAAACTGAGGATTCAGCTGATTCTTCCAAACTTGGAATCTTTCCGCTGATCCTTGCAAATAGAGGATTTAAAAATCTTATTGTAATGGTTTTGATTTCCCCCCCAGCCCTGCCCATTGGATGCAGAGTTTGGTATTACATGAGCAAGTTTTACTTTATATTCTTTTTATTTCTTTAAAAAAGCCTTCAATTTAAGAGAGCTTCCTCTCCTATAAGTCCAGCAACCAAATTTTTTTTTTTTGCAGCATCCTCTGTGAAGCAAATGAACTTTCATGAGCCTGCATGGCTGTAGGCTATGCAGAAGGTATATGCACACCCCTGAGAAAGGAATCTGTGAGTGCTGTGGGCAGCTGAAAAGCCTGGTAGACATTGGGCATCATGTAGGATTGTGGCAAAGCAATGGCAGGGTGGCAGGGTTTGACAACTAACAACATTGCAAGGCTTTGACAGAATCAGAGCTTACATGTGGTGTCAATCATTCTCCACATGCCACTTCTGATTTGTCTCCCTGCGAGAGGACATCCGTCCCCGGTGGCACCCGGAGTGCAGCTGCCAATGTCACAGCACCAAGGGCACCGGGAGCAGAGCCTGGGTGCTGCACTGGGGTCTGGGGCTGCCAGCACCACGTGGGGACAGAGGCTCTGAGATGTCCTCTCCTCTGGAGGACAATTGGGGTTTCTTTTCTTCATGTTCAGGCCGGGACTAACAGACGGGAGTCATGGTTTTGTGTTTGGACTCAGATATTTATTAATTCTTCTCTATAGTAAATCTCACGAGTTGTGAGCTCTAGCTAACAAGGTAGAAAATGGCTCTGTCTCTAACTCTTGCTAAGGTCTTTTAAGCATAAATTATCCAATAATGAGATGACACCTACATAATTTTTACTTTTAGCCCAATAACCAAATACCCGTGGCCCGCAATGCAGATTTTTGTACCCAATTAGAAAAGAACGCCCAAAACCATAAAGAAGGTAAAAGAAGAAGAATTTGGCCTACACCCTAAATCCTCCCTATTGCTTTATATGTATTATTATATACTAAAATCTTCTAAGTTTTCCACCCTGTGATATCACACTTCCATCACCCACAACCCCAGTGCTATCACTCAGTTTTGGAAGCTCTTCCACAGCCTCAGGTCAGATGTTGTTCTTGCTGGAGGGTCAGTGCCTGCCAGCACAGGAAGGCTGAAATCCTCATCCTCCAGGGTTCCAGCAGACAATCTCCCTGCAGCGGGATGAGGGGAGAGCTGAAGGTGGCACAGAGGCCAAGCCACAGCTTCAGGTGTCCTTCCAAGCCAGACAAGAGCAGGGGTGAGTTTGCAGCACTGAGGTCAGGAGACTTGGAATGGGCTTGAGTTCATATTAATGTTGCTGATTGGGCTCTTCTGCCCTGCTTCTAGCTTAGCTCTAAGGGGATGAATATTTCCTCCTTCTAAACTTAATTGAATTTTCATTGTCTTAAGAAGAGGATAAATATCTTTTACTCCTTTTTTTTTTTTTAAGCTGCAGAGGATGCAGCATGAAAATCTCAGTATTTTCCTGCTTCCATTTTCATGTGTTTCTCTATAGATCAATACTGGAGCCAGACAAAAACTTTATTTTCCTTTTTTAAAGACAGGTATCTCCATGCCACTTAAGGGGCTTGGATTTTACTTGAGGGGATCTGTGGCTGGTGGGTTTTAGTGTTGGAGAAAGTGCAAGGTCTCTCACTGAGAGAACTGATGCTCTCTTGATTGAACATTTGCCAGGAGTCCCTCTCCCTGTTGATTTTCTGATGCCTTTGGAAGTGTGAGATTGCACTTTGCTTTTCTCTCTGAGTTTGTTTAACTTGGTCAGTAGATTGAAACGAAGTTGAGGCAGCAATGGGCGCTCACATGTGCACTCAATGTATTCCCCAGCCTGGATTTTATGTGAAATCAGACCAAAACTAAGCAAGACACAGCAGTCAGAGGTGGGCTGAATGATCTACTCTCCTCCTATCTTGCCCTTATCCAGACAGAAATGGGAAAGAAGGTTCTGGATGAGCCTGGAATATCCTGCAGAGAGGCTGGGAGGGCGCTCAGAAGAAACCCTCGGTGCCACCGAGGGAGGGAGCAGAGCTGCCTGGCCTCTGCAGACACCAGGAGAGGTGCAGAGCTGAGCGAGGCTGCTGTGCCTGTGTCCCCTGCAGCTGCAGGGAGCTGCTGCCTTCACTGTGTGCACCACTGGCTTCAGTGCAGAGCCCCGTCCAGAGCCACCAGTCCCACAGTCTGGGCTGTGTGTGCACAGATGTGCCCTGTTTGGATTAAAAGGCTGCACATTCAGGGAAGGAGGGCTGTTTTTGCAAGCCTGCCTATGCTATGGTTGTATTTCATCTCTGTGTAAATCTTCAGAGGAGCACACAGACCAATATCCAAATGCCAGTGCAGTCCAGACGGGTTCTTCATCCTCCTGCTCCTCCCACGGCTGTGGGTGTTGTGTTTATCATGTTTGTGTTGGGGGGTGCACAAGTTGCTCTGTGTCTGCTCTGGCTGCCTCTGGTAGAAATAAAATCATTCCAGCACGCCCTGGGGCAGTGTCTGAGAGGGGTGGTGACAGCTCTTGGTGGCAAGAGTGACTGTGCCTGTGCACATGGGGCTGGCACAGCAGGACCGTGAGGGAGGCTCAGACAGAGCAAGGGATCAGAGAAATGAGGGAGGAATTCACAGGTCAGAGCTGTAAATAAATTCCACACGGATTTTGAGTGCTGCTAGAGGGAAGCCTTTACATTGACTGATGCTCTCCTGCCCCTTTAAAATGTCCTGGTAGATTTACAACCCTGTTCTGGGGAGAGAAATAACTGAGAGCAGTAGGGTGGCCAGCACATATAAAATTGTGATATTATTTTATACAACTTTAATGTTCTAGAGAAAAGTGGGTGTAACAGTGTAAGGCTACTCCAAACTCCAAACCTTCAGTGCATCATCAGAGTTTCCCATTTATTACTTTACCCTCAGCTAGTAGTAAAAACCATGTCCAAGCCGTGCCATCTGTCTGTGGGGATGAGCACAAGTGCAAATTCATAGCTGTGAAAATCTGCTATTTTGATTCTTTCTGCTTTATTTTGAATGCTTAGTGATGTGCCCAGAACCCTACTGCTGCACAGGCAAAGCTCCAAAGAATGATGGGCTCGCCTTCTGGTTTTATTTGGAGTTTTACAAACTGTAATAAAAGAGCACCCAGACAATGCTCTGGGCACTGCATATGATCTTATTTAAAAAATACACTTGTAAACAAATGGCTTCATCAACCACCTCAGATCAGATCAAATAAAACTTGCTATATTTATTCTGCTGCTGAGTTAAGAGCCATCTGTGGCTCTCTATTAACAGACTATTTACATGCAGATCCAAATGTTCTGGAAATGGGAATTGTCTTTTCTCTAGGAATCCCACAGTGTTTAGCAGTGCTTTCCAGCCCCCAGGTTCTCACAGGGAAAGGGGAAAAGAGACTCTGTGGTGAGTTAGGAGGACTGAACCCCTGGTTTGCACTGATTTATGGGCAGATATTCCAGAGGCTGGGAGCTGCAAGGAAGTTTGTTTGGAAATGGGGTTACCAGAGAGAGTGATGTGCTGGGCTGGAACAGATTGTGTTAAATTTCTGAATCTAACAATCTGATTTATGTTTCATTTATAGAACAGTAGAGTGCAAATACATACAAATTCTAGTAAGAACCAGCATATAAGAGTACAAAAGTGGTACAAATTAAAATCCAGAACCAACTGTGATACAATGCAAGATTTTTCTCCAGATATGGTATATCTGGGGGTGAGGGTGATCTGCCTTTTGATTGGATTCCCTTTTTTTTATATCATTGACTTTTAAATACCTATTTTTTTTCAAGTGATGAGACTTTGTTAGATCAGAGCTTCAGCGTCAAAAATTATAGCCTATTGTAAAGGAAAAAGTAATAATAAATAGGTTCTTATACTGATCCCTGGAAATGAATATGGAAAGTCTCAAGGAATATGCCTGTCTGCTGTTGGCTCAGGATTTCTCTCCAGTTGTGTGACTGGGGAGCAGGAACTTCTCAAGGAGTTTCTGGAGAGCCCTTGGGGCTGTTTGGCCAGGAAGAGCAGAGCAGCCCTTTGCTCTCATGGGAAGAGCAGCACTGACAGAGCAGAGGTTGGGGATGGAAACCACGGAGTCATCTCAGCTTGTGTTTCCTTAAAGGTGATTTTCCATCCTGGAGCCCAAATAAATGGAATTGCCTTTAGATAGGGGTGGCCAAGGCAGTCACATCTCTGAGAGGCCCTGTCCCCAGCAAAGGGGACAATGGGTGCAGCATTTCAGGGTTGACAGAGACAATCACCCAGAGGTGCCATGGGCCTGGAGCTCCTGGAGCTGCCCAGCAGCCCAAGGGTTTCAACAGTGCCCTTGCTTTGATTTTTCCTCTTCTTTTTTTTTTTTTTTTTTTTTTTTTTTTTTTTTTTTTTTTTTTTTTTCCTTCTAAAGTGTTTGCAAAATGTTGAAAAATGCAGCAGGTCCAGAAAAACTGGAACTGTTTGGTGCAATTATTCAGAGCAACTGCTTAGCACAGACAAACCATGGTAAACCCCTGCCTAGAAAGTGCTGCAAATGCAGTGGTTTAGTAGTAAGGAAAAAAAAATATTTTTAATAACTGCAATCCTCCTTGAGGAGAAACCAGAGCTCAAATATAAGCCTGATTTATGGTAAGCATAGTGTGAAGTGTCTTCAGGAAAACTGCAGAGACTCACAGAGAACAGTTCCATGGAAGGCAGGGCAAGCAGAGGAGGTGAGCAAAGGGGGATGCTCCTCCTGGATCATCTCTGGTGTCTGGAAAATTCATAATTGTGCATAATCCACAGCAGAGTTGTTTGTGTTATTAGAGCATGCACATGGCAATGTAGAAGTGTGTTGAAACAGCAATAGCAACACCCACAGTGCAGCACCATTGCTCTAAAATGGCCTAAAATCTTGAATAACACAATTTCCAGCTTTTCTGTCACTTTAGGATTGGTGACTTTCCTTGATGTTGTTTATCCCAAAAGCATCAGGCCTGATACTTGAAAAACTGGTCAAACACAAGCAAAATGCGTGAAGTTTTTATTTGCTTTTGTGCAAGAGCCCTTAGACCATGTGAAAATCTGGTCCTTGTGCCTGTAGATGATCAGTCAGTACCTCCTGCTCTCGAGGGATGTTGGCAGCTCAGTGGAACACTTGGCTTGGGAGATTGATGTCCTGCAAACTCAATATTTCCTCTCTCCTCACAGCAGGGCACAAACTCCCTCCTGCACCATCCCATGTGCAGTGTTGGGGGAACTAATTATAATCCAGGATTTGTTGCAGAAAACTGTGTGTGTAACTCTATTAACAACCCTCAGAACATCTTTCAAGGTTCTCCTTAGCAAGGGCAACTGCTGCTGGCATTTTGGCTCCCCTTCAAACCAGTCTTGTCAGCAAGAAAAACCATAAGAACTTGGAGATTGAAATCAGTTGCCCCAGGGTACCAGGTCCGGTTTCATTTTAACAATAAAAGAAGCTGATGCCTTTTAGCAGGCAGGTAGTTATTGCCTAGATGAAGGAAGAGTTGTAATAGTAAATCTAGAATTGCATTCAGATGTGACATCAGCTGATACATAAGTACTGCATGTCTTCCCATATCCACCCACTCTTTCTATATGCAGGGAAATCCGAACCGAGGGAAAAGTCAAATGTTGGGCTGGCTCCCCCAACTCCACAATTATGTGCCAGTGATCCTGAACTTCCTCTCCATTTGCAGGTTAGCTAGAGGGGCCTGAATCCTTATGCTGTGCTCAGCCCCATGCACTGTTTGCATTAACCTACAAAAGCTTGAGCGTGTCTGTCTCCAGACACAGAAGGCTCGGGGACACCATGAATGTTTGAAAGTTCCTGGAAAATTGCTGTTATGGAAAGGTTCTCCTTTGCAGACTGAGCTGTGGAGCTGCTCTGCACTGATCTCCCGTGGTCGAGGTGTTCACTGGAGACAAACATTTGGTTGATTGATTCCTACTAAAACTGGGGAAGGGAGGTTCATCCATGGGGTGCACACCTCTTGCTATGGCAGAATAAACCAGCAAAGGGAGGAATCATGGATTAGTTACCACCTGAACCTCTTGTGGATATCTCAGGCATCCCATAACAGGTGTAAAGACGTGGAATTTTATCCAGAATGCTGTCACCACCACAAAACCTTTGCAAACTTCCAGCAGGAATAAACAAAGGCAAAGGTGGTATTGCTCTCCTTCCAGAGAGATTCCCAATTAATTTTTTTTTTTTTTAACCAGGGACACTATTGTTTTATTGCATCTTGTCTCTGAGGCTGTGAAAATGAACCTTTCTGAGTGGCTCATGGCTGGCTGCTGTGGCAGGGCTGTCGCTGGTGTGTTAATTGCAATCCCAGAGCCGGGTCGTGCCCAGCAGGACGGTGGCTCTCAATGGCACCGAGCAGCTGCTGATGGTGCTGTAATTACTGCCCTCATCTATTGATTAAGTGGAGTAGGGGGGGAAAGCCCTGCTGGGCTTCAGCCTAACAGCTCCTCTTATGAATAACCTTCCCGAAGGTGCCACTCATTCTTCTACTCAAATACGGTGGAATTAATCTCACCCTTAATCAGCACGAAATTCACTTGGCACATTGTGGGGAAGGAAAGTGCTCTGTGCCATCGAGCCCAGGCTGGGCTGTAGCTGCCAAGACAAACAGGGTTGTGGATGAAGACATCCAGGGTTTCTGTCAATATACAGAATTTAGTGTCAGGAAGAAATGGAATTTTTGCTTTTTGGTGGTCTCCCACCTGCAAAGCGTGGTGAGTCTCAGTTTGCAACAAGCTGAAATCTCAGTGATTCCTGCCTGTGGGAAAGCTTCTCCTTTCCTGTGCAGGTTCTTTACGGGTGTCTGGTTGTCTCTTCTGTGGGCACAAAGGTAAAACATCAGAGCTTGTGCCTGCCTGCAATGTCCATGCACTGCTGCAGGGGGGAAAGTGGACAGGACAATTAAATTAGGTGCTGCTTCTGGGTTTGATTGGGGGAAAAAGTGGAAAATGTGAATTGCTATAAGTTAAAAACAAAACCTCTGAAAGAAGTTATTTTGATGTATTTAAAATGCTTTATGGTGTCGTTTCAACTTCAGCTGTTTGAAACTCAAACTTCAGAAAGATGATCTGTTACCAAAAAAAAAAGCTATAAAAATTGAAGTCTGGAAATTACAAATGGTAGAATTTAATGGGGAAATGTTTTCACTGGGGAGAAAAAAAGCTGTCCAAATTCACTAAGAGACTTCATTTTCCAGGCAATCTACCACTTTGATGAAGAAGCTTTATCAACACATCCCGAAGCAGTTTCACCATCTCTCTCTTATCTATGTGGGTTAATTTTTCTCGATGGAATCGCTTTGTCTTTCTTGTGTCTTCAAATTGATAGCAAGCTGATCCTTCCCTCAGCCTCCTCCCTTTTGATCTGATGCTACATTTGTCTCAGTCACAGAAAATGTTGCTCAACAGGATATCAGTGCCTTTGACCTTTTCCTGGGATACACAGTCCCATGCAGTGCCCCACCACACGTGCCTTAAAGAAGGAGTTTGCAATCTTTGCAGGTTGAGCAAGGCAGGACTGGGCTGCTTTAATCTCTGTACAGCTTTAAGCAATCCAGGGATGACTTTATTTCAGCTGCATGGGTTTGCCTCACTGTGGTTGGTAGGATCCACCAAAACAATGTCAGGTATGTTCAGTGGAAAACCTTCAAAAGGAGAAATAAATTGCAAAAAACCCCAGTGTTGTTTTCTCCAATGACAGAAGAAAACTCATTTTGCATGCAAATAAATCAATCAATCACCTGCACTTGTCAATTTAAAAAATAGGCAGCAGGGAGGAGGGGGATGCCATTATTGTGTTTATTCTTCTAGTAGTTATTATTTTTTTTGCCTTTGGGAGCTGTCTTCTAAAAAGTACATAAAAGATTTGTTCTGTTTGCTTGAGGATTGGGGAAGATGGAGCCACCACATCTTCCTGATATTTGTGCCAGGCTCATGGAAAGAAAAGAAACTTGCAGGAGTTTTTGTCTGTCTCTGAGTTTACCAGTAATTTTGTGTGATCAAAACTTTTAAATTTCTCTGAACATGATAATGAATATGATAATATATCCATTTTTACCAAGGCATTTAGGTAAAACTATTGTCTCTTCAACTGGCATTAAACTGGTTTGATACAGAGGATCTTCCCCTGTGACTCACAGTGCACAGAACTCTGGACTCAGATGTTTGATATCCAACCAGACTTTGTAAATTTTGAGGAAATTTTTTCAGAGGTGTTTCAAACTTCCCCTCTTGGTACAGTTTCAGCTGGCTGCAGGAATAATTCAGTATAAGATAGGCAAAAGGTGCAGGCTGGTAGCACCGTGTAATCTACCTGACGGCTTTTTTTCACTTACTCATTTATCAACCTAAAAGCTAAAGCAAATAGGGATGCAACCTGTAAAGCTGTTGAATAATTTTTGTGAGCTTAACCGCATGTTTAGCCTGAGGAAGAGAAAGTAGTTAATTTTATATCTAAATTTTTATTTTTTTTTATCTAAAGCAAAGGACCCTCCTTTTACCTGAAGGCAATTTCAAGCTGTTATTCAAGAATGAAAATTGATAATTGTTATATCTGTACTCAGTTGATCTTAATTTTAGTGGAGCTTCAGGCTAGCAAATATGAAAATATCATCTTGCTGGCTGATAAACTGGTTAAATGCATCGGCGCAGGATTTTGATGAAGTAGCAATAGTTAATATTTGTTGCTTAGCAAAGAGCAGTTATAATCCTGGCTTTGGAGTAAATCCAAAGAGGGAGGGAGGGAGAAGTCATTCAGCAGCAGCACGAAGTGGTTTTTTATCTCTGCAGACACACACAAACATTGTTAGACAGCATAAAGTGCTCTCGTAGCAAATTGTTTGCTCTCCCTGCTGCTTGAGATGCTCCTCGAGCACAGGGAGGTTCCAGTGCCTGCACCCAGCCCTTGTCCAACTCAAACACTGGATCACAGACCTTCCCCGTGCACAGGCTTTTCACCCCATGGCAGTGCAATAATTACAGAAGTGTAAGGCAGGAGGCTCCTTGGGAAAGCCCTTAAAGGTTGGGTGAGTGTCAAACAGGGACCTTGAACCAAGACAGTCACAAAAAATGCCCCATCTCTACAACCAGGGTGGTGGTGCCTGCCTGCACACCAGGGTTTTACAAATCACTGTTCACACTGGTGAAAAATAGAGCATTCTTTTCACTGGATGTAGTTAGAGAAATGCAGGGCATCAGTTTGGATAGCTAGAGTCCTTTCAGTCCATCTATTAATTACTTCTTAATTATTAATGTCTTGAGAAATACCTTTCTATTGCTTTCTCCCTTCCATACTTTCTATGGCCAGAACTGTTCCCTGGGGTACCTCCACTACTGGGTTTAGCTCGATTAAAGGCAGGGTTGATTTCAGCTTTAGGCATCAAAAAACACTTTCCTGATTTTCTTTAATTGTCATGTCTGATACTTCATTGTGTCCAGCCCTCTGATCCTAAAAGGTACAGCACCAGATGGCTTTTCCCTAGAAAACATTATTTTAAAAATAGTACTTTTGTCTTTTTTCCTTCAAATGGCTTATCAATATTTCCATCAGAATCACTGCAGAGAGGTGAGACATTCTGCCTCATCACAGGATTAACTGGCCAAATGGATGTTGAAGAGTTAGAGGAGTATCTCCTGGCAGTGAGCCAAGCAGAGCACTGGATCTTTTGCAGGAGTATTGAATGATAAAAGTTATTTCTGCAGTGCATCTGCTCAGGAGGCAGCAAAGCTTTCCAGCTGTGCGAGCAGCACCAATTCAGTGATAATTTCTTCTGCTAGAGTGGAACTTTTTGCAATGTCACTTGCATTGCAGTTTCAGATCAGCTAAAAGTAGGCTGGTTGAATCTAAAGTCTTCTTCCATTCCACAGACAATTGGGTTTTTTGGGTGTATACAAGTTTTTGTGGTTTAATAAGACTGGAGAAAAAAGTCAGCAACTGAGAATATTTCAGCAACTTGAATACTGCTGTGATGAAAGAAACCAGATATTATGGATTCATTCTGGGGCATGGAAATATTTATGAAGTATGAATTTATTAAAGGCCTTAAAGTACTTAAAGCAGCTGCTGTGCCTCTTGCAGCCGTACCTGTAGGTTTTATTTGAATATATATAACACTATTGCTAGCAAAGATCACAATCAGAGCCTCGCAGTGCAGCACGGTGTTCCCCAGGACAGCAGTGTTCAGGGAGAAACTGCAGGGGTATTAATTTAAACCACATGCAGTCCCCTCTCCCAGCTCAGCCTGCAGGAAGCAAAAGCAGAAAACGAGGGCCAGGTTGAGATAAGGAGGTGATAACCTCACAGGGAGGCAGAGGTGCCAGTCCAGCAGTGTCGCACGATGGCTGCGATCAGGCACGGTTATGCAAATTCCCTCCATGAGAAATCCTACATGTGCAGGTGAGAAGATAAAATAAGGCCCTTAGAGGCAAAGCAATCCAGGCTTCTGTCGATGACTTGGTGATAAAAGAGCAGTGTCAGACACTGAGAGCAGAGCTGAGACTTCTCACCGCTCAATCTTCAGTCCCATCATTTCATTCCCTGCTTTTCTTTCTTCTCTGACTCAAAGATTCTTTTACTGCCCTCGGTGCTGGTCTCTAACTTGTACAAGCACATAACTTTAACTGTGAGTTTCCATAAAAACATGAAGGAAACAGAGAAGATAAGTGACTTGCCAAAGGCCAAACAAAGCACCTGAGGTGGAGTCAGGCACAGAACCCAGTTCTCCAGGCTCGTTTGTTTAACTGCTTTTCCTATTTTCCACCACTTTTCTGTTCCCTGTCAGCCCCTCTATTCTTGTTTGAAGCATGGGGGACTTTATAACCCTGTATTTCTCACAACTGTATGAAAGCTCTACAAGAGGGAAATGCTCCTGATTGTTTCTGTTCAAAGATGGGGGCGTTTCTAGACGTGTCACATCTGAAAAGTGAGTGACTTCTGGCACCTAGTCCTCTGTTTTCTGACATGAGGGACACATGCAAGGAATATCAAATACGTGGCTGAAGCCAGGCTGTGCCTCTCTAAGCATACTGTGCTCTTTTTTTTTTATGCAGAAGGCCTAAAAAGGGAATTTTCTCTGCCTATCTAGACAGGGGAGCCCCTTTTAGGTATTATCTGCTGTACAAATATTGGCCTACTTAAAGCCAGTTTCATAGAAAGTTGAAGGCAGTCTGAGAAGGAGAACATATCCTTTTATATGCGTTGGATAAGGTAAATGATATCAAATAAAATGAAGGATTAAAGCATGCTCGAGCTTGAAGCAATAGATATAAAAAGGACAGGAATTATTGTTTACTTACATTTTTCAGCTGGGTGTGTGCAGCCAGTTTTGCTGAGGATTTATGCATCACATCAGTTCATTTCCAGCCTGTGCCAGCTCCACAGGGAGCCCCACACCAGCAGCTCTGCCCAGCAGCCGAGGGCACTTGCCCAGGCCCCTGCCCACCCGATGCCACCTTCTCCTAACACTTTTCCCCTGGTGAACACTTCTCTTTTCTCACCATTTCTTCTGGTTACTTAAGCATGGATCACCGATGGCTTTGTAGTTAAGATCCACCCAGAGATATTTTCTTCTTTCTTTTTTTTTTTTTTTTTGCTCTTTCCCCCCTTTTTTGTTTTAAATTGTTGAGGTTTAAGAGCTTTGTTTTCTGGTTATCACAATGTTTGAAGGCATAATAGTGCCAAGATATCTCCTAGAAATGGTGTAGAAAGTGCTGTGGCTTGCACCTTCAACAAAGAGTAAAGTACATGTTGCAGTGATTTATGTGATTTACACATTTTATACTCCACGTTACTAATAAGAATGTGACAGTCAAAATCAGTCTGACAAATATAGCAACGAAATTAATGAAGTAAAATAATTCAGAGAGTCTTGAGACAAATCAATATAATTATCCTTCACTTTTAAAAACTAGGAATTGTGCAAAGTTAAAGCTTTGCAAGAGTGATGGAAAAGAGATAGTTCCACAGTTGGAAATGCACATGTATTTACAACTGTTTAACCACAACTATGTAAGAATTTCTATAACGAGTTTAAGCAAACAGAAAAGATTTCAGTCTATACACTCTGCTCTGAAGTGAGCTGGCCCGACAATGGAATTGTTCTGCACAATCAATCAAACCCTTACAAAGCATTTCACATTTCCAATGGCCAATGAGCAGGAATAACTCCAGCAACTCCAATTTCCCTCTGTTTCATCAATGAAACCAATGGCTGGGTTTGGCTTTCTGAGTGTTTTGTCTGTGATAGTTGGAAAGTTTGGGTGAGTTGCTGAGGTAGCAGAGATTATATTCAGGTTTCCATAGAGAATTCAGATCCCAGTGCTTTGTTCTTCAGAGTCTTTTTAAATTCCTGCAGCAGCTGTGAGGCAGAGGTTGGGCTGGAGGTGGGACTGAGGGTCTGCTGGGATGTGGGCAGGGGTCCAGAGGAGCTGGGATGGAGAGTGGTGATCCCAGGGACTCCTGGCTAGGCTCAGTCTGGGATTGCTTGCTGGCAGCTGAAGTGTGGCAGTCTGAGTGCAGAGTGGCTCATTGATTATTCAGACTAGAGCTGAGGCTTTCTGAGACATCACAACCAAAAAAAACAACATCCAAAAATCATTTCTCCACCCCATTTCAGCTTTGAGCCTTAAAACAAGGGCTTGATTTAGAAACAATTTCTGAAGTTTTGAAAAGCGTCAGCAGCAGATCTGCATCTCCTCCCAGCTGTGCAGTGACCAACAGCCTCAGGAGAGAGTTTCCTTCCAGGTTCCCACAGGGAGAAGGATGGATCTCCTCTCCTGGAGGAGGGAAGCAGAGCTGAGCTGTGGCCAAACATGAGCTGTGCTGGGCTTTGCTGTCCCATCAACTGTGGGGAGGCTTTGCAGTGCAGGACAGCCCAGAATGGTGGAGAGGGGCCACAGGGCTGCCTCCTGAGGGGGAATTTTGTAGCTACCCTTGATCCAGTTGGCTTTGCTTTGAATTGCTCTTTCCAGAAAGGCAGGCCCAGCCAATGGCAGCTGACAAGCCTGTGTGGGTGAACTCCTGGGGCTCATCCAGGTTTTTCCCCATGACTTCTGCAGCTGCCTCAGTCCTCCTGTCCTGCGCTCAGGGCACGTGAGGAGGCTGAGGAAGAGCAGATGCCCCTGGAGCACTCGGTGGTGGGAGCAACAAAAGGAAGCCCAGAAGCCAAGGCTCACTTAGAGCATTTATTTTGCTTTGTTTCACACCCAGTGTTCCTCCTCTTAACCAGATCAAACTTTACCAGGCATTATGCAGTGGGCTGATCCACAGAAAAGTTCTTTCAGAATGAAAAATCTGTTTGCTGGTGGGGAAAGGGTAAGGTAGCAACTCTCTTGTGTACTTTGGTGAAAAAGCACTGCATAAAAGGTGACTCTCTTTATGTTTCCCTGGGTGATTCAGGCTGGCTGGGCGTGCCAGCCAGGGAAATTTGATCCACCAACTATTTACATAAACCAAAAACTGTTTGTCTAAGCACCAAGAGACAAGGGCTAAGCTGGATGAAGTGTTGTAAAGAATTCTTTTTGTAGAATGATCCCTATTTGCCATCCAAAGAGGCAGGCGGATGCTTATAGAGCACAATATAAATTTTTGAGGAGTAGTTAAAATCCTCTCTCTAACATCATGGTTATGCTTTGTCCTCTACCTCCTTAAGGGCTGAGTGTCTGGATGGAGAAAGAATGGTGGAGGAGTGCCTCCCAAAATTCTCTCTTAAAGCCTTCAAAAAATAGAGAGAACAAATACACTACAATGCCTAAAAAATTGCTGCCAAAATAATTTCCATTTTGTACAATGTTTACCAGAGCCACTGCAGAAATTTCATAATCACATAATTAACCATTCTGCCTGTCAAGTGGATCTAGTTTCAGCTAATACTAACCATGTAAAGCTCTAATACGCAAATGAACTGGCAGAAAGGAGTTCAGAATTTAACATTAGGTGCTGATTTCACTACTGATAAATTGCTTTGATCCATTGAGTCATGCCTTGTTGTCCTTCCAAATGAATGCAAGCACCTTCTCCTCAAAGTGAGTCACCCCTGGAGATGGGGGCCAGCCTGACCTCGCTGCTGGCCACGTAATAACACTCCAGAGGTTCAAAACCTTGGACAAGTTTATCCTCATGGTATCACCGTGAGGTCAAGAGATGCTGCTCTTTCCATTTTACAGCAACGAGGCTGAGGTGTGAACTTTTGAAATGTGTTGGAGCAGCAAAGCCTTGAAATTAGTGGGAGCTGCAACACCCAAGAGCTCACTCTCATTTCTATGGGAAATAGATGATTTCCCGAAGATAACCCAGGAAAACTGGAGCAGACAGCAGAGTTAATCCAGCTCTGTGTTCTAGGCAGCAAATTTTCTTCCTCTGATGGAGTGAAATTCTCTGGTATCCTTTGTTATTCTAGAAATCTAATGAGAACTTACTTATGGCATGGAGTTTATGCTTTCTTCACATGAACTTGGTGCATTTGTAGAAGCCAAAGTCCCTGAAACAGGAAAAAGCAAAGCCCAGTAGTGCAGGCTTGTGATATTCACCTTGCATGTGAACAGCAGCTCCTCCTTGGCACTTTCCTGCCTCGCTGCCCTTGGTGTGTGAGCCTGTGGGTGAGTGGAACAAGGCAAAGTGTGAGTGCTCTGCAGTAGAGTCAGGGTTATTTTAAGCAAGGGAGGATCCACTTCTCCAAGAGCAGTGAAATGTGCACTTCAGGCCTTCTGCTGTGATTGTGTTGAGGGATTTTGGGCTACAACCATGAAGCAGTTCATGCCTTGGTTGGTGCTTGCCCTCCAGAGGCAAAGGCAAATCTGAAAGCACAGCTTTCCTGTGAGACACTTCCACTGCCGTTCATGTTTTATGATGTTCAGAGGCATAAAGGGAATACTTTAAAGGCACAGACAGCTGACAGAGCAGAGGTCCAGATGCAAGAGGACTGATTTGAAAGGCCTGTGTGCTCAACATAGCTGTACATGTCTTCCCACAGGTGAGTCTGGGAAAGGATATAGCACATTTTCCCCAGGACAGCTCCATGCATTTTCTATTCCTGATCAAGATCTATTCATTGGGCAAGTGCTGTTTAATCAAGCAGCAGGAAAAGGGTGTGTGCTGTCTTCAGTAGTACAAAGAAATCTCATTCAAAGACAGTCCCGTTCTTAAAAGGCTGGTGTTTAAATTAGACCTGCCCAGACAGGTCTGGCATGTTTAGTGTGACCCCCTTTTACTGTGGATGTTCCGGTTATAACCATCTTACTGCTTCCACTTGAAATAAAAACACAACTGCCATGGAAAACCTGGAGCAAACCAAGCTCCCAACACTTGCCAGCCCCTGTTTAATGATAAACCACTGCTACTGGAAAGTATCTACAAGCAAAAAATTTTAGAAAAGTACATAGAAAAGGAAATTAGGCAAAGAAGTTTAGAAGATAGTGTGCAAATTGACAAGGGCAGCAGGGGAGAAATGGTGTCTTTTTGGTTTATTCCAGTATTTGGGCTTCATGGGGTTTGATGTTATTTGGACCTAAACTTGTTGAAGGCTCTGTGGCTGCCTTTGTTCCTACAAACCAAGCAGAGTACGTCCTTCCCTGCAGCATTAACAGGAGAAGCTGCATATCATCTTTGATGGTCAGAAGAATGGTGTTCTTGGCTTTTTTCCTCTTCTTGGTCTTTTATCTCTCCTCTTCCAATGTTACCAATCATGATAATGAGTCTTAGAGGTCACAAGGCTTATTTTAGTCCTGTTGCCAGGATATGCTATAGCCTTATAAAAAATGATCATGTGCTGTGAGTGTGCAGCTCCTCTGGTGCAAGAGCAGATCACCCTGGCCTCTCCTCGAGTCCGTACGTTCAGGATTTTCCCTGTAAGTCCCTTGGTGTGTTACATCCTGCCTCAGCCTCCTTCAGTCTGCTGGCAGAGGTGGCAGATGCTCAGCTCAGGTCTGCAGTGAGTCATGTGTGGAGGTTGAACGCTCCATCTGCAAACTTGATGTGAGTTTGATGGAGAGACCCCCTGGGAACCACTCCCAGGCCCTGCTGCTCGTGGGGATGAGGGCAAATCCAGCAGTGCCTGGTTTTCACCAGGTGTTCACTGCTCCCCTTCAGCCCTGTGGTGCTGCAGTGTCTGCAGAGAGGAGAAGGGTGCTGAAAAGTGGTGATGACCAAGGGGCACCCCCCGAGGCAGCCCCAGGCCTCCCTTTCTCCTCGTTAGGCTGATGAAGCCTAGGAAGGTGTTATGTACAAAACCCCCTTATCCCCGCTCACACGGCACACGAGTGAAGGTGACTTTGCTTTTGCTTGGCGTGAGATGGAGCAGGGCAGAAATACCAGTATTATCCTTAAACTGTGCTTTCTGTCCTGAGATATTGCTGCACAAGCAGCTTAGGACACTCTCCAGGATTCATGGCAAATAACTTTAAGTCTGGACTCAAATGGACAACAAGTAGAGGAGTTGTTGCAGGAGAAATCACAAATGCTCCAAAATAACAATCTCACAGACAGGAAAGAGCAGGTGCTACTTTATTGATCAAGAAATGAGGCAGTTTTTGCCCAGTTGCTAGGGGGAATGAACATTTGTGAGATATGATAAGGGTTCAACAATCCCATTTTCCTAAGGATTAAAAGGAAATGCAACTTTTTGTATGTGAGTAACTGCAGCCTGCAAGTGAAATCCCACATTTATCAAAGAGGATCTGCCATCACATCTAGAGATTTTAATACAGATCCATTGCAGAGGAGAGGAGTTCAAAGATTTGTCTTCCCTTACTGACGTGAACTCGGTGTTGAAATCTTCCACCGAGTGTAGAAATTGCTGCCTCGTGGTCAGATTTTTCCAGATTGCCCCACTGCAGTCGCAATGTCTAATCCCCCACCTCATTGTTGGGGAAGATCTTTGTCATCCTCTTTCCTTTGTGCCAATTCCTGCCAGCTTTGGGAGGCAGAAAGGAGGTGGGAGGTCTGTGGGATCCTGGAGAGCTGCAGCTCTCTGGAGCCGTGTTGCTCTCAGCAGAAAGGCCCAGGGGAGCCATTTAGGAAGAATTGCTTAGTCTATAGTGATTTGGAGATTTACCATTATAACTCTTTCCTTATAATCCTTTTTAAAAAGCTGGATTTGGAGTAGATCTGGTCTAAGATAAGGCAGTTTTTTCTGTGAGTATTGTAGTTTTCTTCAGATTGCGTGTGGTACTTTGGTGAGCATAAAAATGTAGTGTAAAAATTGCCTTCTTCTGCCTGACATTCTCAGGTAGCAAAAGTTTCTGTTGTAGACATGAATGTACAGACAGGACTCCGTTGTGGGCTTTTTTTTCTTTTTTTACTGAATTTGACAAGATCTGATGCACAGTTGTATTTTTTCACCCAAGCTCAGTTCAGTGTAGGGGTCTCACGTCATCTCTCAATCAAATCAGTCCCCTGAAGGTAGCAGTGATACTGCTCAGAGATCAAACTGAGGTCAAAAACTAAGTTACACTTTGATAAAATCCTCTCTTATTTTGCTTTGGTTTTTAAATCTTAATTTTCTTTTATTTGTCCATCTTTTATATTTTGTAAAATATGTACAGAGGATGTAGCTTTTCCACACCACAGCTGGGGTGGGGATGTTTGCTAAGCAAGAGTCCCAGGTGCTAAAAATGCTGGAATACTTTCTTGTTCCAACATCTGAGGCACTTGCCTGCCTGTTTCCACCACTGTGTAGCTGTCAGCAGTGCAGTTTATCAGGCTTCCAAGGAAAAGCTCTCGTCAGAGTGGGAAAAGACCCAGTAGTACCTTTGTAGGGAATCTCAGAAATTGCATAAACACATCCAAATGTTATGTTGAGACTCTGAGGCATTGCAAAGCATGAAAGAATTACTTAACATCATGGAACAGCTAGCTGGTTCTGTTTTGCCTAAAAATGTGTTAGGAATATTTCTGATGCTAAGGCTTGTTCATTTCTTAGGGAGCTGTAGAACAGATACATTTACAAGTATGAGTAATGGGAAACAGAATTTCTGCACAATGCAGACAATCCTTTCATGTTACATCATTCAAAGCAGGGTATTCACATGGGGATATATTCAGGCAAAACTCCACAGCCAGAAGACCAGGCTCCTCTGCTTGGCTGCGCTTTTAATGTAGGAAACTTTTGGTTAAGATTTGTGGGTATCTTTCACACAATGCATCAAAGAGCTGAAAAGTTGAGGATAATCATTCCCACACATGAATCTACGTGCGCTGCAGTGCAAACCCCTCTGTGCTTCCTGCACTTCAAACATGATCCCTGCATTTGCTCTTGGAGGTCCCCAGCAGTGCAGACAGTTCAAGAGACACTTCTGGGATTACTGAGTTATCAATCCAGTGAAAAACAGTAATATTAAACAAATTGAAGGAATAAGTGTAGTACAGAAATGTGTTAAGAAGTAGATTTATTTTCTATAGATAACTTTCTTCATAAGGCAGGAGTCAAAATTTGCTTTTAGAATATACATTTCAAAGCAAGGGAAATCAATGGGAACAGCCAGCTTTGCTGTCTGTGTCATGTCATGAAGAGCAGTTTAGACTTTATATTGTGATAAATGATGTGGTGGAGGTGAAGGGAAGAAAAAAATGCAGATGTCACGAGCTTTTTTTCTGTTGTTTTTACAATTGTGTGCTATTTCCAGCAAGGTATCTAATTCTGAAATGTTCACGAGTCTTTGGATTCCACAGAACGATCCCAAATGCCTTAGAGTCAGGAACTGGAGTTTCCAGAAAACACGAAGCACCGTGTGAATACAAAAAAATCTGGCAGTGTAAATGAATGTGTAAATGTACATGAGGCTCGTAGTTAGCCATGCAAACAGGCCCGGCCTGCACACCGTGTGTAGGCTGAGGGAACGTGACACAGCCCTTTTAGAATATACATCTATATTCTGCCTCTCTCTGCCCCGGCTGCTGGCAGGGTGTCTCCATCCTGACACACAGCAATCTTCACATTCCTGTCTGACCCACAGCCAGAGTGAATTTAATCAGGAAAACTCGGTGCTGAGCTGTCCCGCCTCAGCACGGGCCTGCCGAGAGCGCGCGGCGCTGGGCAGAGACAGAAAGGATTTGGGGGTGTGTTTGGACAAAACCCTGTCTTTGTCCTCTTCCCCTGTGAGAGTGAAAGGGTGAGTGGGGAGAGAGGATTTTTGGTGGCGGTTCAGAGACAGCCTGACCCACCAGACCCTGGCAGAGCTCGGGCCAGGGCCCCCCCGTGGGTGCTGAGCCCGCCATGCAACCAGATGCCGCTGCTGGCAGTGCTGAGGAGAAAAAGCATCCAGACTCTTGGCACTTGACTCTTGCATCTGCCAGGCTCTTCCCCCATAAATGGCCCCGTGTGCCACTCCAGAGAAGGGGCTGTGCCAAGGGGAATGAGCTCCATGGGGAATGAGCTCCTTGCACCAGGAGGAGGAGGCTGCCTGATGTGCCCGACACTGCCCTTGCTTGCTGGGCTTCCTTTCCAACCCTGCTAGAGTTCAGGAGTCCCTGGTCTGACACTCCTTTTGGTTGAGTTTTTCAAAGCATAATTGTTTGGGGAAACGAAACTGAGCTGTGATTTTGATGTGCTCAGTGCTCTGCTGACACCTGGGCCCCAGCTCGGTGCAGCCATCTGGGGCAGGCAGTCCTTACTGCCAATACTGCCCGACCCCCCTGCCCAGCCTGGTACAGGGGCTGACAGCTCTGCCAAGCTGCTTGGCAACCCATTTTTTAGCAAAGAAATGACATTTAGGTTTGTTTTTTCTTTTTTTTTTTTTTTTTTTTTTTTTTTTTTTAGAGTTGGTGATCTTTGCCAGGGCAAGAGAAAAAAATAATTCGGCTACGCTGTTTCTCTATAAACATAATCTGTGCACACCTAATCCCAATTACAGTATTGCCAGCACTGAATTTCACACATTTAGTTATGAACACTCCTTTGCAAAGCCATGAGTTACCTACATTTTGAGCTCTTAATATGAAGTATCAAGAGGCCGTATGTTTTATTTTGGATTTTCTGTGTTGGCCCGAAGCTCCATCACGATGTTGTCTTTGGCCAGGACTGACTTCTGCACTGAATATTTAAAATAACAGATGCTTGCCCAGGCCTTCAAGGGTAAGTCTGGTGCATAGGTGGTACCTCTCTGACACTTCCCGTGTACTTCAGTCAGTGTTTGCTGTATTTGCCCCACTGTGTTTCACTTGTTTCAAATACAGTGTGTTTTACTCAGAACTGCTGCTGTGGGGAGCAGGGGACCTGTGGAGAAGAGGTTGCCAAGGTTTGTGGGGTGCTCACATGCTGGAGTGAAGGGAAGGAGCACTTCTGCTCAGAAACCAGGCTGAGATTGGATTGTTCAGCCTGGAGAAGAAAATGGAGATGTTACAGCACCTTCCAGTGCCTAAAGGAACCCCAAGAGAAGATGGGGAGAGGCCTTTGAGAAGGGCATGTACTGACAGGACAGGGGGGAACAGCCTGAAATGTTCAGAGGGCAGGGTTAGATGGAATATTGGGAAGGAATTCTCTGTGAAGGTGGTGGGGCCCTGGCACAGGTGCCCAGAGCAGCTGTGGCTGTTCTGGATCCCTGGAAGTGTCCAAGGCCAGGCTGGGCAGGGCTTGGAGCAGCCTGGGGCAGTGGAAGCTGTCCCTGCCATGGCACTGGATGATCTTGAAAGTCCCCTCTGACCCAAACCATGGCTCTGTAACTTGCAGTAGTGTATTTTCAGACTTGTAAAGACACCTCAGGGCACCATGAATTGCTTCCTTTCACCCCTTCTTGGCAAAAGATTTATGATTAAAAATATGTGGACCATACGACTGGTTTTGCTGAAAACTTATTAGAAGAATCTAATTGAAGAAACAGAATGCCAAAACTTTAACAAAGGCTTTTTTTCTTCCCCCATCTGTTTGATCAGGTGTCTTGGTATAGAAGGTGTTTTAACAAAAGGTTGTGCAGATGGTAGGGAAAACATTCAACTGTTTGACTAAAAATCATTTCCTCTCTCAAAGAGGGAGTGCTTTCACAGATCTCATTAGTTCAACTGTTATAACTTCCAGGAGTTGCCACAGGGTACAAAATGCCTGAGTTTGATGGCACAAATTTATAAGCAAGAAAAAAATCAGTGAAAGAAAAAATGAGCGAATGCTTAGATAGCTTCAATTTTGACGTACACATCCAAAGGAATGACACACTTCTTCATTTGCTCTATAAATATTATGTATTCCTTTACTTGCCACACCATGTTGACTCCAGTGTTGCTTTGCCACCTCTGTTGTGCAGGCTGGGTGCTAATTGTGGCTGGTGTAGCAATGCACGGAGCCAGTGCTGATTCACAGGGCTGCTCTCTGCTCAGGGCTCCTCTCATTACCTTGTTATTTTGCTGCAGAGGGATCAGCTCTGCACTGGTGCTGTGCAAGCAGAAAGACAGTCTGGAGGAGCCTGCAGTCTCAGACAGCCTGTGTGCCTTACTCCAAAGTGTAAGGTCTGTCTGATTCTGCTGAGTGAGTCACAGTTTTGTTTTGCCATATTCAGATGACACCTCCTCCTCTCAGTGAAAACATGCTGGAATAGCCTGGCAGCATAACCAAACAACAAAAGAGTGCTGCTGATGGCTGACAGCTCTGACAGGTGCATTTGAAACTGCAGTCAGTTTTGTCATGGTGCACAGAAAGGAGCTTTGACGCTGGAAAAATGAGTAGATTTTTGAAATGTAATTTTGTAGCTCTGCCAAACAACGAACTCCAAACATTGCCATCTTCCAAGCAGGGTTTTTCAGACGCAGATTTGGGTTGGGTTTTTTTTTTGTGAGGGCACTTAAATATTTAATTCTTTAGCAGAGTTAGCAGAGGGTTTGACGTGTCTGCTGGGGGAAGATTTGCCCGTTCTGAGTTGAGGAGAGCAGGATGACTCTGGGGTTCTTCAGCGCTCCGAGCGCACTTCTGTTCCAGCTCTGTAATTTTTCATCACAAATTGCCTTGACTGGTTCAATGATTTTTGTCATTGTACAGGTCACTAACGTTCAGTCATAATCTGAAGCAGAATTCTTGTGCTAGCCTTTTGCAGACTTTGGGTTCATGGTGTTTGAGCAGGAACCCAAGGCCCTGCTAAAAGCAAATGCTTTGGATGACAGTTGTTTTATTTTTTTTTTCCTTTTACCATAATCTCTCCTTATAAAAGTGATCACATGAGAGAAATTTAGAAATCCTAAATGATTGGAGATTTTGTTTTACCTGTAACCCATATTCAGCTGTCTGGAAAATCTGTTTTGTGAGGAAAACTTACAGGAACTTTAAGATCATCAATAAGGTCACTTGACTTGAGACATAGATGAATCAACAAGAAACTATCTTTAAACAAATGTGGTAAAGCAAGGGGAATAAAATAGATTCTGTGTGTTTCTGGTGTAATTCTGAAGTATTTGTGAATTTAGGACAAGCACTGCCTATGGAAGGGTCTGTTTGAATTCTTCATGTGCTGAGAAAACATTAAAACATTTTTGGTAGAAAAAGTATAATGTTATTTTAATAATGGTTTGATAGATTAATAAATGGTGTTCTTCTCACAGTCAGACACACAAGTCCTAGATTCCATAAACTGAGGTCTTCAAACGACCCTCAAATTTCCAACATTAGTAGCTTTTCATTAAAAGAGTAAATTAAGAGTATTAGCACCAATATGAGGCTTTGGTTGTCATTTTAGGGTGATCATTTCAAGCATGCTCCCCTTTTCCTTGGAAGATACAGCCCTCCCTTTCTGGGTGTGAAATGGTAAAATTTTACATGTCTAAAATGAATTCGTTTTTTACCCCTAAGTGTGAATATCTTCTGAGCATGCAAACTAGGCAGCTAAATTAAGGTAGGGACCATAACATTTTTGTTTGGAAAATTACATCTCCTTCTTCATAACATTGGCTCCATGTTTAAAGAAGTCTCAGTGTATATTTTTACATGCACAATTCACAGCTGCAGACAGGCCTAACTAGCATTTGGACTTGACTTTCTTCTTGAAAAAAATCTGACTCTCAAATGCATTCTTTTCTTGTGAGGCTTAGGAATATTGATTTATTTTTTTTTTCCCAATGACTTACGTGTCAGACCACCCTTCATTTCTAGTACTGAAATGAAGTGACAGTCTGTGGAATAAGTGATGTCTTGGTCATGGCCCAACACAGATTTCAGGCACAGCACTTCTGCCTCCCTTGCCAGCCTCTGAGGCTAAAAGTCTGCCTCTGTCCCAGTATCTCATCTGCTTTCTCACTTGGACTCCAAAAAAAGGTCAGGCCTTGACTTTACAGGTCAGTGCAACGAGTGGCAACAAACTGCACTGAGGAGGGGAAAGAAAAAACCCTCTAAATGTGAGTGTTGGGGTGAGACCCAGGCAGGACAGAGCTCTGTGCTCTGCTCCTCCAGCACAGGGTGAGTTTTCCTCCCTGCTCTCCGCTCTGTGAGGTGCTGGGGGCCTTTTGCTTCCAAATTCTTCAGCACAGCCAATTCCCAGTGACTTGTCCGAGCATCCATTGCCCAAGAGCCTCCCCCGTGCAGCAGTGTCAGTGTGACAAGGGCTGCAAAGAGGGATTTGGGAACACACAGCTTTCCTTTCTAAGTGTGTGATATTTCTTGATGTCCCTCTCACAGTTTGCTTTATCGAAGTTGTGTCGCTGTTTTATCTTTCTTTCCACTTGCTTAAAATTCTCCTACCTGGAGCTCTGAACACGAATGTACCTGTATATATATTAAATATAAATATATATACACACACATGCTATGTCAACATACAAAACTCTCATTTCTGTACTTTAAACTCTGCCAAAAAAAGCAGTTTAGAGGTGAACACAGACAAATTCTTCATCTGAGCCCAGAAGCGACTGCAGACTCTGTGATTACCCTCTCGTTCTGCTCAGTAAAATGAGGCACAGCTTGGCTGAGGACGTGCTGAAGGCCCTAAACAAGTCTGGCAGTGCTGAGAATCCCGTGGAGGTGTTTTGCCTCTCGGTGCATTCATGTGACAAACTGTTGGCTGGGGTGCTTTAAGCTGAGGAAGGGTTTAAAAAAAAACAAGGAGCACTGAGGGAACAAACCCAATATTTTATAGAGTGCTCTGCAAAAGTGTATAAAAACTCATTCTGAGAAAAACGATATGGTGCTTCTGATACTTCTCTGGAGAGAAGTTCAGCAACCTTCCAGTATTTCCTTCAAACTTGGGTTTATCAGCTGATTAACATGGAAGAAATGTCAGATGAGTGGGGAGAAAAAGATCAAATGTTGCCTGAGATGTAAGGAAATGGCTAAAATGACATAGAGCATTGCCTTATCCTTCTAGTTTGAATATTATGCCTCCCAACAATGAAAGGGAAGGGAAGCAGGTGTGAAAAGCATCATGTGATGATTGTCCCGTGCTGTCGGGCAGCTAAAGGAGGCTGGGGTGTTTGGTGTTATCCAGCCCTGGGATTAGAGGATCAGCAGGTCTGGGATTTAGCATGGGCAGTGAAGTTCCCATGCTCTGGGGTGGGTGTGCAGTGCCCAGCTCGGGGTTGTTGCCTGTGAGTCGGGAATGGGGTCAATAATCCCTGTCCTGTCCCCTTGGGTACAGGAATGGGGTCAATAATCCCTGTCCTGTCCCCTTGGGTACAGGAATGGGGTCAATAATCCCTGTCCTGTCCCCTTGGGTACAGGAATGGGGTCAATAATCCCTGTCCTGTCCCCTTGAGTACAGCCCTGGGAACCACAGCAGGGCATGGAAGGGACACTCCAATAATCCAGGCTCCTGCCTGGAATACTACAGAAAATCAACCCACCATTAGTTTTCCATGTTCATTTATCTGCTGGTTGTGACCTGAGCTCTCAGCACGCTTTTACACTGAGCTGCTGCTCCAAGGAGATCTTTGCCATGTCCCTGTAAGAACTGATTTAAGTGGTTTGTCCCCCAAGGAAGCTGCACCTTTCCCTAAATGCTGGCTGTAGGTGTGTCAGAAGGTGCTTTCACACAAAGGTAAAATAGGATTGTGCTGCCTGTTAGGAGAAAAAAACCCCACAATCCTCTTTTTACTTAATCCTAGAGCAGAATGTGTCTAGTGGGAAAATGAATTACTAGAGGCTTTCCCCTACAATATAAGAAGAACTTGAGGAAGAGAAATTCACTTATGTGTCAAGGGAAGTGAGGGATACCAGGAGTTAGGTTTGTCACGTTATTGCTGAGCCAATTTCAATCCCACCATGGTCAGATACCAGAAACCTGAATTGTCTTCACTTCCTGGCAGTTAATTTATATTTTGGTGGAGTTCAAGGAGGACTTGTAGGACAAGCAAAGCAGCTCTCTGTGAAGCTTATGAAAACTTGTGATGTATTTTGTAACATCCACACACTGGATCCAAGTCTCAGCTATGCCATTAATTATAGATTTTTGCAATGAAGGCAGCCTGCAGTGACCCACTCATGACTAGCACAGGGGCGAGATGTTCCAGGAATTTCTTAGCCACAGATGAAGTTTGGAAAAGGAAATGGATACATAACCAGGCTTTCTCCCCAGTAAAGTGTTTAAATCCTGAAATTGTAAGGAAATCAAAAATTTGCATGAATATAGGTTTGGCAGATAATTTATCCTACAAAGTAAGGAAAGGAGTGGTGAATGCTGAAACATTTTCTTTTTAAATTAAAGTTATTGATTTTCATTCCAGAATGACAGTTTTCTTTGTTAAATAATTGCCATAATACAAAGAAATATTCCCTTTTGAGTAAAAAAGAATGTTTCTGTTTGAATAATTATAAGGCCTGTGTGTGTACAAATTTTTCTTTCACTAAGCAAAAATTGCAACAATTAGAGAGCTTTTTCAAGAGGCTGTGATTCACATATAACAGAGGGTCTAAAAAGAAAAGAAAAGTTTTTTCTAAAAAGAAAAGCTTTGGTTTTTTGCATATGTTTATTCTTGCTATTTAGAATTTAGTAACAGGAGAATAAATACATTTTCTGGGAAAAGGGGAAATTGTTTATGAGCAAAGAATGGAGATTTCTTCTTTCTTTCCTTATGTCCTTTGGGTAAATATGCAGATTTTCTTCTACCTCTTGTTTGCTTTCTTGCCCCAAATATTTACAGAATGAGTAAACTGTAGGATATTTTTACCCTCTTATGCAAATTACATATGAGTACATAATTACCTGTTACAGTAATTGCTTGGTTCCTACACAGAGGTAGCAACTATATGCAAATAAAGCACACAAATACCTGAATATTTTGGTATTTGTTTCATGTGCATGAAAATATGCGTCACAGTTTCTGTGTAAAGATGATCATCTCATTTCTAGTGAAATGCAAACGAGTTCTGAGCAGCATATCTCAAGATCTAAATTCAATTAGACTCGTGTAATGATCTGTCAGGAGGGTATTACATGCAAGGTTTTCTAGATATCAAACCCTTTCTATCTTGTATCAAACACTTGAACAAAATAATTGTGAATTAGGACTGTGAAGTACAGTCTGCCTCAGGATCGTGAGATTTCCTCTCAAGGGTGCTCCCACAGAGCTCACGAAAGAACAGGGTATTTATCATCCTGCCAATGATTCCTTCCCCACAGAAGGATTAGATGAGGACAGCCTTAAAAATCACCTTTGGCAAAAGTCACTGCTTGGATTGGGCTCTCTTGCTCTGGGTTATTCCAAGTCCTCTGAAATGAAAATGTGCCTTTTGCTGTATTTCTGGAAGTCTCCCTAAATCTTCTCACCTCTTACACCCCAGACAGCTGCAAATTTTCATCTATTTTATGGTGTTTGGTCCAGATCAAATAAAACTTCAGAGACCTCAGCCCGATTGGTGCCATTGGGTGATGGATCCTTGGGATTGTTCCCTTTTCCCTGAAAACACCGAAGCCTCCCCAGGATGGCTCCTGGGGAATTTGGAGGGATTCACATGCCTGATTCAGTCTAGATTGTTTATCTTTCGAACACCACTGACCACAAATTACCTGGTCTTCCGTGGCCATTAATTAATAGACTCTATTAGTGAGCAGCCAATTACAGGTTGATTATTTTTCCTTTCCACCTTGTATCCTTGGCTCTTTGCATCCATGCTTGTCTTTTGTCCATGTGGAGCAGGGAATGCAGCCAGCCCAGATCCCAGATGGGACTGACCCCATTGCTGCTGTATCCTCACCTATCCTCATTTTTCTGATGCTTTTGATGCCATCACTCAGCTCCTACTTCCTAAAATCTTTTTATTTTTGCTTTCTGTGCCTTCACTCTCACAATTGTTGCTTTGCTCACCCTGTGTTTCCTTGTAGATGTGTCTCTAGTTATCTCTGAAAGTCACCTGCTCTGTGATGAGAAAAAGAATTGGGGCATTGGTTTTATTCTTTCAATTTATTATTCTTTGGAGGGGTTGGTATTGAATGCAGAAATGAAAAGACAGCAAGAAGTCCTTTGCAAAGATGGTGTCATACATCTTATGTATGAAAAGATGGGAAAATCCTTTCATTTAGATGAAAAGATAAACAGATTTTTAGATGTAGTAAATCCTGTGCTTTCAGCCATTCGTTTCAGTAGCTGGATAGCTGAATTGTGGCAAGCTGGCCCAACACGTCCTGGGAATTTATGGGAATGATGTAGAACGGGGGCAATGCAGATGAAGGAGGAGTTTCTCGCAGGCTCCCAGTGCAAACTGGTCCAACTGGAGGCTGGGATGATTTTAAAACACCCTTTTACTGGGAGGAGCAGTCCCCTAAAGCACCTGTGCTCAGCAGTGCCTTTGAAGAACACTTTGCAATCTGTGAGCACAATCTCACTCCTGCTCAAGCTGCAGATTAAACCGAGGCCTGAGATTTGGTGGTGTGGTGGCAGCCTTTAAAAGCAATGATTTATAAACACAAACTGTAGCTAAATTTTTTCAGGGAACTGGATCTGCAGACATCAATGGCACGATTAGAAACACCGTGGGGAGTACATGCATAAAGCTTCCTTTAATTCTGGGCTTTTCAAGCGTTTAATAGCTTGACAGCAACATTTTAATAACAGCCCACTAGGCCCAGTTTTGGCATTCACCACACACGGAAACAGCTCCTGGAACTTGTCCATGGAACAGTGAATTCCGTTTCTGCAGGCTAGAGCTCATGTGGAGATAGAGCCGAGATAGAGCGCTTGGAATTCAGGACACTTTTCCATGCTGGGTGCTTGGGAGCGTTGCATGGTCCTGTACCAAAGGCACCCCTCAGCAGGGGCTGTGTCCATGAATTTTTCAGCCCACGTTCTCCTCCTGAGCTGGCTTCCCCCAGCGGGGCTGAGGAAAGCTGTGGTGAGGCAATGAAGGTTTTTTGGTTGTGGAATTTCGTGGCGTGCTCCGAGCCCCCATCAGTGACAAGGCAGAATGGGGGCCACGTCTGGAGACCCTTTGGAAGCACTCCTGAACACCAGGGCTCCTGTCAGTAGTTACTGCCTTGAAAAAAGGGAAAAGGTTTGACCCTTCTGAACCTTGGTTTTAACCTTCAAAAGGGAAAGTGCTTTGAGAAAAAAAAAAGGAATTTAAACTCTGTTGGGTTTCAAAGGACTCAAAAAAATCACATTTCCTGATAGTACCATCTATTTGAATCTTTATTTTGTTACATCTTGTACAACAATATTCTGGCCAGAATAAACCATCCAATACAAAATATGTTGAAGTGTGCTCTGACTCCAAAATCCATATAAAGAGTGAGAGCACTGTGTATGCTGATTCATAATATCAGCAATAATTTCAATGATTTATAAATTATTTCCTTTTCTCCATGTGTAGAATTTCATCCATTAATATTGGTGGCAGGTCCAGGTTGGGGTCCCTCCCCTCCTGGGCCAGACTGGGCCCTTGGGGTACAGATCATCACTTTATTGTCTTCCACTGAGTAGGAGCTGCAAAAAAGCATTCAAAATGTGCAAAATAGAAGGACTATGCATTTTGTAGATTTTTTTTTTTATTTCTAGATGATAAAAGGAGCATTGACATCCTCACAAAGAACCCTTGCCTTGCATTGGCAACAACATATTTTAAAATACAGATAATTTTAGAGATTTTATTCAACCCTTCTATCTGGATTTGTCCCAGGATTAAGTTGCTACACTGCTGATTGCAGTGGTTAGATTAGTGATTTAGGTGACTGGTTTTGAGGTATATAAAAGCAGGTTTTAGATGTTTATTACATTTCACTGCTCCTTTTAAGGTAGTAAAGCCACATTTCAATGTAAAGACGTTTCCTGCAGAAAAATCAGGACCAAAATAAACAGTTAAGATTTGAACAAAACTGATCACTCAACAGCATTTATACGATCCATAGACTTAAATCCCTCTTACTAGAGAATCTCCTCTGGGTTCAGTGGCATTGTTTGTTTTAGTTCCCGAAAAAATGCACATGAAGAGAAGAGGTATGTTGATAATAATGTGCTGTGAATAGCATGAAGGCATTCTGTGCACAGCGTATCATATCATCCGTCATTAAGTTTTTCTTCCCCCCTCTCCCTTGCTAATGGCAGCCAATCAAATATTTAAATGCATTTGTTAGTCCTACGTGCAACGGTAAGGGTATGTGGAGCAGGAGAGAAACAGATTGTGTGGCACAAAATTGGGCTGTAAAGTGCATTTTAAACTGGAGGTTTGGTAATGGACGCAGAGCAAACGAACTCAGGGAATTAACATTAGGATTTGCACTTTAAATGCTTCCTAATTGGCACCTCTTGGGATCCGTTCTGAACTCACCCAACACGATTTTTTTCTTTTTACTGAAAACAGTCAGTTTGGGCTGACAGCACCTGGGTCATAGTGAATGAGAGATGATGATGTATTTGGCAGCTTTTCTAGTTGAGCACTGACAAGTCTTGTTCTCTAAAGAAAAAAATCAAAACATATCAATCCACATGCTCACTGTACTGAGGAACTTCGTTGTCATATCTTTCAAATTGTTTTAATGTTTCAGCACTGCAGAAATGAAGGCATAACAGAAGGAGACAACTATATGCAGTTTCACTTTGTTGAAAACAACTACATAAGGAAAGCAGAACATAACTAGCAGAGTCCTGATAAGGTCATGTCAAACAAATTAATAGGAGATGGAAAAGAAAAGCTTAAAAATCATTCTTTTAAGATGATAGTCCTGCTGGATGGAAGCTGGGCCAGCCCATCCAGTCCTTCCATTGGCTTCCTGCCTTTTGCATCCCCAGGATTCGGGGCTGTCTGGATGTGAGTGCATTGATTAATCCTTTTCTGGAGTGTTTGTGTGTGTGCTGACCCCGTGTGCCACCCAGGCCTCATCAGAGCTGTTCCCTGACTGCCATGCAAGAGCCACCTCCTGCCCTCTCTCCCAGGTGACAGAAGGACAAGACAAGGTGATGCCAGCCTGGCTGGAGATTATTTCCGAGTGCAGAACTCCTGGTGGCCACTCCCAGTGGCTCTGCAGATGAAACCCTCCTCCCTGCAGGGTGGATTTGAGACATCAGACAACTGGGGCTGATTTTGGTGGTGGTTTGTGCATCGTGGTGCTGGATCTGCCCAGCTCTGCAGGTGCCCAGGTGCTGCCCAGCTCTGCAGCCTCACGTGGGCCCCTCTGATGCCATCACAGGGTGATCCAAGCCCACAGGTAGAAGAGCAAGGATGTGCAGGGGATAATCTCCTCATTCCTTTGGGACAAGGGTTGATTCCAGCCTCAGCAGGAGCATAAATGCTAAGAACATGTAGAAACTTTGGGGGACAGGTCCTTTGTCCTCTCCCTGACTTTTGGTCTGCACCAACACAGTGGGGGGATGATTTCCAGCCCTGCCTAAATGCTACAGACTCAGGCATTCTGTTAATTCTGATTTCTGAGAGGATCACCACACAGGGCTTCTGTATTTTTCTCAAAACAGAACTTTACAATTTATTTATGAACACTTGAATACTCTCAGTTATAGTGAACAAAACAGCTTTGAATGCAAATATGTAGCAGGCTTTTTTTACTCTTTCAACACAAGGGGCCAATCTGAAAAACATGTTCAATAATATGGCTGAGTTTTATTGAAGGACTCAATTAATTAAGAATAAGATAAATATATAATATATTCTCTTTTTTATACTATTGCCACCTTTGTTGTGAAGAAATTGAGAATCAAGGGGAAAAAGAAGATAGAACAATAAAAGGATGCCTTGGCATAAAAAGTTGTAACAATATCTGTGACCTTGAATTTGTTCATTCTGCCTCATTCTATTAAACTGCCCGAGGATTGCTCATTTTAGGAATCAAATTTTTTACTGCATTGAAAATAATCGAGTCAATAGGTTTGTGTTTAAATACAGCCTTGTTTGCTTCCCTCTAACCTGTTGCTTAGTTCTACTGACTAAATGTCCCGAGGCACAGTCTTCTCATCCTTTTGTCAGTGGAATCTACTTAATTATTCACCTTAGAGCAAAGATGTTACAATTATAGCCTTCCCTTTGTGTAAGTAACCAAGCATCTCTTTGACTGTTATGTTAACTGTTTAAGAATTAAAATATCTGCCTATAAATCTGGCCCCTTTATTCATGTGAATTCATGGGGCCCTGTTACTAAGCTGAGAAATTTGGGGTTTAATCTGATAACCACTGTTTCACAGATCACATAGATGAATCTAAAATTCTGATTAAAGGAGTGTGGGAAAGCATTTTTGCATTTATTTTAGTTGGTTTGTTTTTTTCCAGAGGATTCTGTGGGCTTGGGATCTGGCGCTCTCTTTTTCTTCTGCAGTGATTTACAATTATCTCCCTTCTATCCTCAACAATACGTGTGAAAGGAGCTGCCACTTCCAATAATTCCCAATCCTGTAACATTCCTGTAAATTTCTCTGTGTTTCCTGACCTCTTGCTTCTGGGAAAGAAGGAACTCTGTTCCCTGTTGTTTGCAGCAAATGCTTATTATTTGTTTCATAATTAATTTCATAAATAATTTTCATTATTTATTTCAACATATTTGAATGATCCCTGTTTGCTCAGGGTGGGAGGGGGCACTGCAGAGACCCTGCTCACACACATCTCTAATCAACCCCACTCGAGTAAATCAGTGATAAAATTATCACTGTGTTTCCACCGAAGTTTTGGCAGTTTGTGTGTGTGTGAATGAAGGAAAACAAAGTTTTGGAGGTTTCCCTGTAAGAGTCTCATGAGTGTGACAGAACATCTTAAGCTGGAAACTCTCAGAGTCAGATTTCTCCAAGTGGCTGCAGGTTTTAAAGGCCTCGTTTTCCAATTTTAATTGGGAAAACAAATTTGGAATACAAACTCCAGTTTGGGACCTGCAGGAAATGAGGACTCAGCACCTTGGGAGGACTGGGCCCTGATCAAACAGCGCTGGGCTCATTGAAATCATTCTCCGTGCTCATGACACCATGCCATGCTTTTCAATCCCAAGGTTGGTTTTTGTATTTAGTATAAAGGTCATGTTAGGATTAAAAACAATGAGCAGCTCACAGCGTGTCCAGTGACCCTGTGAGAGAAATGGAAACGCATTTCACAGCAGAGTCTGCGTGTGCTGAGCACAGAGCTGTGGCCAAGAAGTGGAATTTTCTAATTACGTAGTCATTTTGAGAAGGAATGTGCTTGTTAGAACCAGGCCAGGTGTGCACTTGTGATGGGAGCTGGGGAGGCTGTGTAATTACACACCTTGCATAATGTAAAGTTTACAATAGCCGTACAATAGATGCAGCAAGATGTAAATACAGCAAGTTAAAGTGTCTGAAAGGACACCTGTAATCTAGCCTACAGCTAGGACAATTACATTTGAAACAGTCTTGCATTAAGATTTATTAGTGTGTTATAGTTGCCACTGTTCTAAAACACACAAAAAATAAAAAGGGAAATACTTCGGAAAATTTCAACAATACCTTTTCAACGAGAAATCAAAGTTATCTGAGGAATCTTCCTGTAGTTTCCTGCTGTAAGGAGCTTCCCTGTGCCTGAACATGGTTTTTGCTTTTTGTTTGTACCGTTTGCTATTTTGTCCTTAATTAAAACCTTTTGCTTTTCAAAACGCACCTGATCAACAAATTATTCAAGCCATTTCTGGGAGGTTGCAGGGCATCCTTAGAGCTTGATACACTTTGAGTGGGGTTTATAACACACCGGCCACCACTCAGCCTGCATCATCACCTTGCCTGCTGCTCCTGCCCAGTGCAGGGAGCCCTGCGCTGTCCTGGTCCCCTCCTGGGCTCCTCAGACGTGCCCTGCACCAGGGACCTGCCTGAGGAGGTGACTCAGAGCCAGCACCGTGTCCCAGGGCCAGGCAGAGCCCGGGGAGGTGCTGGGACAAGCAGAGGGGCTGGGAGTGCCCGGCCGTGCCCGCTGTGCCACAGCCCTGCCCGGGCAGGTCACCCCTGCTCTGGGTCACCCCACGCCTAGAAACGCCACACCTGTGCAGGTGTGTGATGCATAAACATGAGGGCTCTTTGCATGAGCCAGCAACACCTTGGGAGAGGCTCCCAGGGCAGTGCTGGGATAATTCTGTGCTCTCTTTGTCCCTGCAAGCCTTGGGTGTGCATCGAGGTCCTCCTGTTAGAGCTCTCTTGTTTTACTGCCCCTGTTCTTGCCCTCCTCCCGTCACACCAGATTCACTCTGATCCTCAGTTTGTTGGGGGATATCCAGCCCCTAGCTGCCCCCCTTCAGCCATAAAACTGGGCTTACTAATTATAAAAAAAGGGGAAAAAATGAGTCTATTTGTCTGATGGAGGTGGGAGGTTACTGCTCAGTTTCCCTCGTTTCTTTGCTGCTGCTTTGTGAATAATAGAACAAGCCTCCAGGACAGGAACTTGGACCAAGAGATGCTCTCAGCATTATTTCCTCCCCTGGCTGTCTGAAGCACCCACCAGCTTTCCATGCCTCGAGGTAGGAAAAGCAGCATTGCGCTGGTGACCCCTGCTCGTGCAGGGGAAGGTGTGTGCCAGAGGGGTGAAATAATCCAAATAAAGGCTCTGAGCCTGGCAGGCAGCGCTGACAGCTCACAGGAGGTGTGTGGAGGAGAAAAGAATCGTGTCCACGCACAGCACCGTGCCCTGGAGTACAGCAGGGAGGGGATGCAGTGCCAGGTGTGTGCAGACACAGATCTGAGTGTCCTGCATTTCTCACCGAGCTGCTGCTTCCCCCAGGCACCGATTTAGCAATGGCAGTGGGAAGGGAGGGAGGGTGTGAGGGATGCCCAGGAGGCTCAGGAAACACCGGTGGTGCCCTGAGAGACCCGTTAGGGGCATTTCCAGGAGCTCAGGCTGCCCTGAGCAGGGGATGGGAACTTGGCTGCACGGTTTGATCGTGATCCATATCCAGCAAAGCGGAAAAATGACAAACAAAGGGATCTTTTTTGCTCATAATTTAGGAGGAAGTGTAAAATCTGGTGTGACAAGTTTAGTAAAATAAAGGCACAGGAAAGAGCCATTCAGTGCTCGCATGCATTTCATGAAGAGCAGCTCATCTTGGCTCTGACCGCTGCCTTGTAAATTTAGGAAAATAGCTATTTTGCAAACAACTAATTCTTTGAATATTCCTTATTATCGCAATAAATTAACTCATCTTTCCTCTCTTTCTATTTGAACAAGTTTTTGAATTGAATGTGACTGACATGTAGGCAAATAATCTTCAAGAAAGAGCAAAGATTTGTTGGGAAAAGTGAAAGGAGGGAAACATAAGAGAGAAATCAGGACTTTGTAGTGGAAATATGGAAACCTGCATGAGAAGGGAGCTGGCAGGAAGGTGCCTTGCAGAGGGTTTGTACAAAGCTTTGTGAACCATCCTTGCTCTTTTGACCTGCACCAAAACCTTCTTCTCACCAATGCTCATAGTCATTTTGTCTTCATTTTACAGAAATTAGATTGAAAATTTAAAATGGACAATTAGCAGCATGTAACTACCACTGGAGGAAGTTTTCAGTGGTGATGTGCAAAATAACAACTTCTCCCTCTTCGCTGAACCCATGTTAAAATTGTGGCTGATTTTTATGTGAGCTTTGCCTGCAAGGGAGGGACCTTCATTGTGTCAGAGAGCAGAGCAAAGACAAATGAACTTTTTGGTTTGTTTTTTTGGGAAGAAGAGTGAAAAGCTCACAAATATTGCTATAATTGTGAAGAATATTCCTCACTGTGAGAACTGAAGGGCTTAGTCTGTTGAGTTTTTTAAGAAGGGAGGTGACCTGGTTGCATGTCTAAGTGCCTCCAGGGCACAGTATGCAATATATGTTTCTAATCTAGTGAAGAAAGACATGGGAAGAACCAAAGAATGGAGGAGAAACCCATTAAGTTCACCTTAGAGGTAAAGCATCGAGTAACAGGGCATTGAGCCTTGAGGGGAAAAAAATTATGAAGGGAAATCACAGTTTCTCACCTCAATCAAGATGTTATTCTATAAGAAGGGTTTCATTCAAAGATAGATGATTGGATTTAAAACAGATTACAACAGATAAGGGGAAGATCTGCAAATCCAGGGGTGGCCTGGTGGCCCAGGGTGGCTCTCTGTGGCTTTCCTAAGTTGGCTATTGTCTTAAATAAATTAGAGATGTGTCAGATTGGAATAGCAGGGCTCTGACTCTCCTCCTTTGCCCACTGACTCATACAATCTCTGCAAAGATATCTCTGTTTGGAGGGGGGGAAGAGAGAATTCAGTTTACCAAACCTGTCACACTCTATTTTACACTCTCCTGTACAGTATAAGAAATCAAAATCTTACGGTTGTGGCCGGATTCCAGTCCCTTTACATCACTTAGGTGGATAATTTGTTCCACTGTGTTTTTCTTTCTTCTCAGCTGTACTTTCCCTTTGAAGCCTCCAGCTACTGCACTGGGGAGGTAAATTACAGTCTCTTAGGCCTGAATTGTGCCTCTTGTTTCAATTTTTGGAACTCACATAATGGATTCATCCCAGGATTGCTTGCATTCAGAGGATTAAATAACTGGGACCCCCTTTTCACAGAAGCTGCTGTGTGAAAATTGTTATGATACTTAAAAGTGATCTTTTAGTACTTCCTTTCTTGAGGCTACAGGAGAAACAATGTTTTCTCTATGTCATTAAGTGCAAAAAAAACCCTGTACTTGCTCAGTTTTCAACATGTGCACTCCTTGCCTGGTGTTGCTTCTTTGGTGCATGTGCAGGCTCATAAAGTTCATTTTTGCTCTCTGTAGTGACAGGTAGAGATACCTGTGTGAGAATTTGGCCCTAAATTCACATCACAGAATCACAGATATCTGACTTCATCAGGGAAATATTCCGGTGACAATGTCTATGGTCACAGCAAAGTTGTCCTGAGATGTTTAAAGGGAATTCCTTAAGGGATTTTATGGATTTTTTTTTTAATTTTATCATGAGTCAAATCTCACTTAACTTCAAAGCATCTGGAACCTAGCAAAGATTGGTGAAATTACAATGGAGGGAAAAAATCAGCTTTGAGAAATAATGGGGATTTTTCACTCCCTGAAGTGCCCTGGTTTCCATAGGCAGTTCAGCCTTATTCCCTGCCACTGCCTGGCCACTGTTTTGAGAAGTTTTTAACCCATCAGATACCTCTCAGGGGCCCATCCAAAATGGAGCAGATGAAAAGTGATCCTTCTGATACTTTAAAAGAGGAAAACCAAGGGAAATCCTTCCCCTTTTTAGAGCTGAGCTGGGAGGGTAGAACCCTCTCTTTTATTTTTCTTTTAAAAGAAAGTGACTTGTGCAGCTCATCCTCGTACCAGCCTTGGGAACTGCAGAGTGTCTTTATCATCTGCTCAGTGTGGACATCTCTTTAATGCTAATTAATGCCTGTTTGTGATGGACACCTGCAATCCAAGGCTGGAACTCTTAACTGCATCATCGTGTGCTCCTTGTGTGTTTTACAAGGAGCTGCTCTGGACAGATTTATACAATTAATGCATTTTTTTTATCTTGCACATATTTAGATTCTCTGTGTCCTAAACACAGACATATTTAGAAGGAATAAAAATGTAAATGAAGAACTGGTTTGTGTTTGGTTAACGAACAGAGCAGGAAGTGGGGATGTGCAAATGCCCAGCAGGCTCAGGGGTTAAACCTCCTCCCTTTAATTTTTACAATGGGTTCTCAACATCCAGCATAAACAAAACTCAGCAAATTATTCCTTGTGCTGTGCTCAGTTGTCCAATCACACACTCCTTTATTCCTTATTATATACATACTGCTTGAAAAGTAATTGAGGCAACTGGGAAAGTGCTGTGTGAGAGGCAGAGGAAGCCTTAACCACCAGGAATTAAAATGTTAAGCTGCACAATGTATGAGTCTCATAACTAGGAAGTTATTATTTTAATCAATTCTTTAAAGTGTCCCAGACTTGAAGGAGAAAGTTAATGTAAAAGTTATAAAGGAAGCCTCTCGAAATCATTATTGGGGGTGAAACAAAAAATAATTCGTTATGTGTTTAATCTGTGGTGGAACTTGGTGTGTAGAGAGTCTTAAATATTGATCATATTGTGGTGGCTCCTGCACATGTGACAGGAGATGGGATGAGATGAGATCCCAGCGAGGAATTTATTAATGAAATATTGTCTGTGCTATAAAGAGCTTGGAGTTCAATTTCTGTGTTAAGTTTTCAGAAGAAAAGTCGTTACAGATGAGAACAAAACACTAAAAACTCTCTGCAGAGTTGGAGTTTATGTAACTGTGGTTGCCCTTGGGTGGGTTAGTGGCAGTTGTGGTAAATAATTCCAAAGGGAAAGCAGGGATTGGGGTTGGATTGGGTCAGATTATCAGCACAAATATTCTGTTCTATTGCAAACACAAATATCTGGTGTCCCTCAGACCCACCACAGCCACCCCCACCTGTCTGATTTGAGGGCAAGGAGTGGCTAAATATCAAAATGGCATGTGGGAAATCTATTTGGGAGGCCCTGATTTAGTCCTGCCACATTCCTACCACTCCAGCAGATGAGTTTGAAGTTGGACTGGACCAGGAAGATACAAAATTCACCCTGGAGCATTTTAGGGAAGAAAAGAGCCAGCAGGGGCAGGTTGGCCCTGCAGAGCCGGTGGTCTTTGAGGTGGCCCAGAGTCGTGCTTCCAGTCTCACCAGTGAGCAAAACCAGGAGCTTCTTGAAGGGAGAGGTTCCTGGGGTGGGGTGGGAAAAATCACAGGAAAAGGAAATAAAAATTTAAAAATCCCTCCTGTGGATTTGGCAGGCGACAAAGAAAACCAAAGTGGATGAAGGAAAACTTCTGTCAAAAGCATTTTCTGCACAAAAACATGGTTTGAACCAAACCTTGGGATGGTCCAAATGACTTACACCCCTGGCTCCCTTACAAAATAGTGATGGGCTTGATGAAATTTTATTCAAAGAAATTGAGTGATACATTTGAAATTTCAGAGCAGCTTTCTCCTTAGAACATTTGTATTAAAAAAGCTAAAACAGTCAACACTGAGACACTCCTTCTCCACTGAAACAAAATACTGATTAAATTGAAATTTTGCTCTGAAATATTTCACTTCAAGTTCTGTTGCTGTTGATATTTTGTATTTTTCCCTGATCCCAGATTACTGTGGTTTTGTTTAACTAACATGTTTTATTTTATAAAAAAATCTTTATCAACTTTCTATTCAGAAACTGATTTAGTCCAGCAGAGTTAAAGCACTACACAGCACAGTGTGCACAGAAGGTTGTTCTTGAATTTGCCTTTTTATTTTCACTCAGATCTCTCAACACAGCAGGTTCAAAATGTGAATTTCTGAATGCATCCACATTGGGATTGAAAGACCACCGGGAATCAGTTTAATCTGGATTTTAGAAGAGGGATCCTGAGGGCTGCAGTGGCAGAGCTGCAGGTGGTGTAACTCAGGATTGAAGGTTAATGCCAGATCTTTTCCCCCAGCTGTTAGCAGCTGTATTTAGTTGCATTTTCCATGGGATTTCTCCTTCCCCCTGCTGCAGCTCGGCACTGTTGGTCTCTCACTCCCCAGCCAAGTGAGTGTGAGCCCAGGGCTGCTCAAGCACGTAATGTGCAGCAGAAATGTCAGACTTGTGCCATCACCTGGGATCTGTCACTGCCCTTCCACAGGGGCTGCAGCTCCGCTCAAACTGGGTTGGAGAGCTCATGTGGTGCAAGCACCTTCTGTGCATTTAATAAAGGATTCTCTGAGCTTGAAAAGCACCTTCAAATTGAGGATTTCCAATAAACTCCTCCTCCTCGTGTCTACTGATTCCTCTGTGCAAAAGGAACGTGTAATTCTTGCCTGTTCAGGAGGAAAAGCACACCAAACTCGATACCTCCATAGGATTTTGAGGCATCTTCTGCTGATTTCTCCAGTCAGTGTTTCTGTGACAGGTTGAGATGTTGTGGTTATCCATGTCAGAGGCCAGACACAACTCCCAAAGCCCTGAGGGAAAGGTGACGGGCATCAAAGGAGGTCTGCAAGGACCTCGTGCAACCCCTGGGCAACTCGTTGTGCATCCATGCTTTAACAGGAAGCTTTCTTTGTTCCAAGATTTACATTTTGTTTTCTGCAGCAGGCTTTGTTTCTGCTTGAAGAATTCTCCGTGGTTAAAAAGTCTCTTCGTGCTTGCTGCTGGCTGTGCAATGCCCGGTGAATGAGTTTTGATAATTTCTGTTGGGATTAATTAATTAATTGCAAATGTCTTCGGGCTAAATTGTGAGTTTGCATGTCAGGATGCTGTACATAATCAACAAAATCACTCAGGGGCTTGACATTATGGAGGTTACATGGAGATTGTGAGAGGAGCACATTCATTCCACATTAGTCAAAACTTTCTATATGTTATTTATAGAACAGTTCCTCTTTTATGAATTCTCAGTTAGAAGCAGAGATTTAAGATGAAATGTAAGGATAATAGCAGAAGCAGGGAGGTAATTCAACGGATTGATCCTGTTTGATGAAGTTGCAAAATGTTTGAATAGGATGAGTTACAATTTTAATGGGAAGGAGGACTGGAATAAATAAAGATCCATAATAACATTTCAGGTTAGATGGAGCACTGCTCTCCCAAACGAATGAGCACTAATGAAGCATTGTATGAACTTCTAGAGACTGGCTACACCAGCCAAGTGGAGGGCACTGGATGTATTGTAAAGTCAGAGAAAGATCTTTAATTTGGATGTTATCACCACCAACTGACCCATGAGAATAAACAGTGCATGAGGCATATAAAAAGCATTTCTTAAATCTATAAACCTGAACGTTTTGGCTTCTGTCCTGATCCTAGATTGTTGGGTTGTGCTTTTCTTTTGTTTTTAATTTAACTGACATCTCCTGCTTTATAAAAAGCCCATTCAGAAGCTGCACTGAGTCCAGCAAAGCTGAGGCAAACCCAGCTACACAAAGGCTTTATGGTTTATAATAAAACAGGAGGCAGATTCTCCAAACGTCTTCTATCTGTATATTGAAATCATCAGTTTAAATGCCCTTGGCAATGAAAGCATTGTTGCTTCTGCTGTATTCACTGCTTTTCATGCACTTGGTGATCTTGTTGGTTCAAGTAAGTGCTTATGGTTTTGATCCATAATAAGTGGAATTTTGGGGGATTTCTTTTTGCTATTAGTGAGTGCAACTCATTGATCTTCATTCTGCAACAGTTGTAGACCCAGCATGTTGTGTCAGTCACCAGTTTTCCCCTGCAGGGCCTGGGAATACCCACCAGCCTGGCTGCCTCTCCCTGATTTATGCTGAGTGTTCATCAAAGCAGATTCTGAATTTCCACCTCGAATGCTCAACAATGCAGCCTAAGACTTTGCAGGCTCGTGTTATTTACGTTTCTGGCTGGATATTTTGGTTGCATAATCAGGTGCACATGGAAATCTGGCATGCAGCAAAATGCTCTAAGCATGCGTGAAAACGCAGCATCCGCCTGCTGAGGCTGGACAGTGTTTAAAGGTGATCTTTGCTGTCAATATTTGGGGTCTTTAAGGATGTTACTGTAATAACAACAAAAGCAAAACTCTGCCTGGCTGAGTTGAAAATTGCACTCCAAGAAAGCAGCGGTGTCTTGGCTTTTGATAACCAGATTTTGTTTAAAATGAATGTAAAACAGTAATGTGGAAGTGGGCTTTATTCAGCTTGTGGATGTTCTTTCCTCCTAAGCACTTGACTGTCTGAAGCATTATGGATTGATGGGAAAAATGCAACTGTGTGTGGTGTTCACTGGAACTGGCCAGTTGCGCCTGCATTTATTAGATTTATATTTACAATTATCTCTTATGCATGTGGAAATCAGACGTACTGTGAGTGTGTTGGAGCATACATTTCACCAAATCAAAAGAAGCTTATGTAAATAGATGCCACAGTAAAATCTGCTGTTCAAATCCAGGGTATTCCTGGATATTCTCCAGAGATGTAGGAGCTCCAGAATGCAGCAGCACAGCTTGATCTCCCTTTTAGCTCTCTGGAATTTGCTTTTCAGCAGTCAGGGCCAGGGCAAGCAGGAATGGAGGGAGGAGCTGCCCCTCAGCTCTTGGGGTGTAAAAGGGCTGGAGCAGCATCAGGGATTCCCGGGAATGAGAGGATGTTTCCAACCCAAATAATGCCAAAGGTGGCCATAAAACTGCCTGAGAATGCTTGTGTTATTCATTGTCTGTGACAGACATCCCTGAGCATCCTTTGAAATCACTGAGAAACACTGATTGCCAATGGATTTTTGGGACTGCTCTCTGCTTCTCTACTGACTTAAGAGTTTTGGCAGTATAATCTTTGATTCTTCCTGATCTTTCATGTTTTCACTTGGCCCACAATACATGGAGGAGTTGAAAGGTATCCTGCCTCTCCTTAGTCCAGATCTGGATCACACTCATGGTTGGGCCCTCACTTTTTAATCAGATCCTCTTTGCAAAATCCCATCTTCGCAGTCTTCCACAGGGCGGGCTGGTTTCTTGTCGTTTGTTTTGTTTTGCTGGTTTTGTAAAATTTTATTTATTGTTGGACTTCATCTGGTACAAAGGTTTAAACTACAGAAGTAATTTAAAATATTGTGGCATTTCCTTTCTTAATTAATCCCAACTGTTTTCCTCGGTAGTACAGAAAGTATCAGTATTTGATGGGGAGGTTTTGCCTTCATCGCTGGGGCAGTGGATTCTTCCTGCCGAGTCTGTAAACAGCAGACAAGCCACAGAGTTCAGCCTTCAAGTTCTGGTTTTCATTAAGCCCAGACTAGAGGAGCACCCAGCTGTGTCTTCCTGTAAGGTCTGTCAGTCTTCCAAAGCTTGTTAACATGCTAATATAAAAGGAAATAGGGCTGACTTCAAGGAATTTACAACTAGTCTTAAACTTCAAAGAGTGGAGCTACATCTCTTCAATACAACAACAACAACAACAAAAATCCTATAATAAAAGTTCTGTTGGCCCACGAGGACAGATCTGAGTGCATTGAACACTTCAGCCATAGTGCAGGATGCCACATTTTTCATTGCAAGTTGCAACACCAAGCCTGCTGCCGTTGTGAAACTTTGTTCATCACTGGTAGGTTTGATCAGAGACAAGATAATTTGCTGTCCAGCCCACCAGTAGGATACCAGGCATGGAGCTGTCAGTGTCTCCATCCCTGAACCTGTTTTCCATGTAAATGTTTGCAGTGGGATGGCGGGTCGGGTTTGAGCAGTCGGCAGCATTCTCAGGTGGCAGGAACTGGAAGGGCTCCTAGGACTTCAAGGGGAATTTCTGCACATGTGAGCAGCTGGCCCGGGCTGAGGAAGCAGCTGCGGTGTCACCTGAAGGCGTTCAGGCAAGGTGGGACACATTCCGTGGATTCCCATGGAAAAGGAGAGCCAGGGGCAGGGAGCTCCTCTGGCTGGGGAGTGGCTCAGGGCTGGATCTGCAGAGGGTCACAGGAATGGGCAAACACTGATGCTGCCCCAGGCTCCAGTGATTTGAGGATCAGGAACTTCCTGAGTCGAGATCATCGTCACTTTTATCAAGAAGCAATCCATGATTTCCCCCAGCCTTTTTCTTGCTACATCTCCTCTTTAATTAAATGGATTACAGGAAAGATTCACTGAAAATGCCTCTTCTCCCCCGTTGGTGGGTTCTTTGCTCCTGGTGGAGCCTGTAGGATATTTCAGGTCTTGCAGGAACGTGGTGAGAGGAGGTTCTGCATCCCTGAAGTTCTCAGATGGGAACATTTCCTCAGAAGTGAGAGTAAATTGCTGTTTTTATTGCCTGCAGATCAGATTTCTGATAAAGGAAAAGCACCTCAGACATTCAATAATGTACCATTATTTTGATGTTGAAAAAGATTTCCTTTAAAATTCTCCTGGAGAAAGCTGAAGAATTTGGATGCACAGGAATAAAGGTTGTTGCACAGCTGAGATAATTATATATTGAGTGGCTTTGGCAGGCACCCTGAGCAATAAATGTGTCAGATGACACGTTCTGGAGTCATTTGAGGAGATCTCTTCATGGGGTAATTTTATAAAATCAAGATTGAACTCTTTGTGTCAAGGAACTATAAGAATTTGTGTGTATTCACTTGACCTCAAAATTGGTTGCTTTGGTCACCCAGAAATATTAAAAGCAACTCAAGGCAGAGATTAAAAAAAAAAAAAGCACAAAGTAGCATATTAAACTCTGCTGTTATTCACACTGTTCCTTCCCTGACAGCTTGTTAAAAATGTTGGGGGAATAGGTGCTGCTGTTATACTTTCGTTATTTGGTGCTAATTAGAACAAACTTACACAGAATCAAGAGTGGTTTCTACAGGGAGCTGATGGTTTAATAGGAATTAATTGAAAATGCAGCCCCCAGTGGTGCAGGAGGCCACAGGGAGCAATGGCAGACGTTTAAATTCACTTACCAATGTGTTTTGTGCTCCTTGCAAAGGGAGTTGTGACTGCATCCACGCTGGGGAAGCACAGGGAGGAAGATTGGAGACCTGGATTGCTGGGCTGGAACCAGAACCAAGCACAGCCACGTCCAGGTTACATTTTCCATCTTCCTTTCCCCTTGGAAAATGCAGAGATGTGGATGGCAACAGGCTGTGAACCAACTCTGCTGCTGTGCCCAGAAATAGGGTTTGCAAAGCAAAACCAACTGGTCAAATAGCCCATAAATTAATTTTTACAGTTATTTCCCTTGTGTATTTATACCACTCATGGCTGCAGTTCTCATCCTCAGTTCACCTGGGAGTTCTCTCACGTGTAGGAATTTTTGTTCTTTCTGCTGGCTCGTGTTGGTCTTATCAAGGGTCACTGGAAAATAAACCCCTCCAAAACACAAATAAAAGAATTCTTATGTAAAGAAACAAACTGCCCCTAAAGCCTTTGTTTCTTTCACACCAAAGCTGGGCATTCGGGCAGTGATGTGCCATTTTTTTCAACGTTCTTGAAAATCCCATTTTAAGAGGGAAAAAAAAAAAGATAGGAAAGGCTGCATCAGTCTTGTTAAATTCCTGGGGATGGAGCTAGACATGATATGGTGTGTATCTATTGCCTTCTGCCAAAAGCACCTCAATTTTGTCAGAGAAAAATGGTAGGAGACACTGTGCCATAAGCTGATAAGGTCATATTAAATCAGCTGTCCATTGAGTCTCACATATTTTATATATAGACATCCCCTGAGGGGGTTGTGTTCAGACCCTGGGACAGCCAGCACATAGGTGATGGCTGACAAGCACAGCAAATCAGCTAGAAGGAAACCACACTTCTCCTTTTTTCCCTTTTTTTTTTTCTGTTGGAGGGCAGTGGAAAGCGTGCAAATTAAACAAAAAACTCCAGATGACATCATTTAGAAGGATGATTATGTGGCATTATGAGAGTTTGTAGCAGCAACAGAGAACTTTGCAGTGAAGCCTTTGAGGTGAGGGATCCACAGCCCAGCTGAGACACTGGGACATGACTGGGAACAGCCCCCATCCCTGCAGGAGTGGTAATGAGCAGGAAAACAGGGAATTAAAAAGGAAATCAAGTTCCGCAGTAAAGTTATTAAAATTATCATAGAATTTGCTTTGGAAAAAAAAAATTGTTGCTTAATATAGCCTTAAGAATCTGGCACGTTCTCGATGATGTTAATCCATCTGCTGACATTTCATCTTCCTCTTATTGGTTTTGTTTCCAGTTTTTTGATACCTCCAGCATTTTAGATGTTATGTTATTGAAGTCGTGGGTCTTGTAGAAAACAAATTACTCCATAGACTTAATTGCACCCATCTCACTCTTTATCTTGTTGAGGTGAACTTCTTATCTGCATTTCATTGTGAAAAAAAAAAATCTGTGATAGGAAACAAACACACAAAAAGGGAGCAGGACTTGATCACCTCTTGCCGTTTTCCCAAGAGCAAAATTAACAAGATAAGCTGTTATTAGCTGTCAGGTATTATCTAAAGCCCAAATATTCTGAGCCCTGGGTAGACCTGAAGAAACCTTGTGCTTTTGTGGCAAACTATTAAAAAAAGTATGATATAGAAAGTTAAGTTTGAGATTTTTTTCTCTCTGGGAAACTTCCTTGGTGGGGAATGAGGGTATTAGAGGGAGCTTGGTGCATTTATTATGCAGAAATGTGGAGCTAGAGAAGGAATACATTAGAACTGATCATCTGAAATTCCAGTTTCACTGTTCTGATTTTGAAAGCATCCTGGTTTTCCAGGCTGATCCCTTTTCCCCTTGCTGTCACCTCTGTGCTAGAATTACATAGAATTTCCAGTTTTTACTGGTGCAACGCTTTCAGTGTTGTGGTTTCATGGTTTTTTGATGCTTTTGAGTTGGGTTTTTTTTTGTAGCTGCTGCATCATTTTAGTCAGAACAATTCCAGGAGGCAGCAGATGAACGGTGTGTGTTGTGCACATTTCCCAAGGTGTTCCAGGTTCCCTCTTCAAACAAGCATGTGCTTGTGTGCAGCTATGCTCGTGGAGCTTTGTGGTTGATGTCTATAAGTTACTCCACTTGATTATGAATTTATGGATTCACTGCTGGAATTAGCGGAGTGTGTGGATCAGGGAAGTCAAGGCAGGAGGGGAATCTGCGGGGAAAACCCAATTGAGTGGCTTACCCGAGACTTCTGAAGTAAGTTCCTTAATTTCTTTGTGTTTTCTCTTTTGCTGCAAGGTTTCTCTTTGTTTGTACGTGTTTAATTAGTATCTCAAAAGCATATGCAAACGAGCTGTCTGGCTAAAGATTTTGGAGCACACGGGAGTGGATGAAAGTGGTTGAGGAATACAAAGGAGCACCTACAGGGAAAAACGTGCTTTACCTCCTGTCCCTTGCTTGCCAACAAGCCAAACTCCAACCTGGCTCTGCTGAAGCCAAATCTAAAACTTTTTTGTGGCCAGGCTTTTTCACCTCGGGTTAAAATGGGTATTTGACAAAGGTCCAGCTCTTCAGTTGGTTGTGGAGTGTCCCACAAGGATTGCTGAGCTGCCTGGTGGGATGTGCCCACAGCCTGAATTACACTGTGGGATCACTCCCAGCAGAAGGATGGCCAGGAGGAACTGCTAAATCTGGCCCTCAGGAAAACTGACACTCTGTATGTTCCACACAGGTTCTCCCACTCCCTTACTGACAGAAAATGCTGAATTAGAAAGCTCTTACAAGATCCAGCTTTGTTAGAGAATTGTATGAAGATAACGGGGAATTCAGGATTTATTCACCGGATGGTGGTGGATGAATGGTGCCTGTTTTCTGTGCATGAATTGTGATTGACTTTATTATGAAGTCCTCAATGTATTCGTTATTTGAGCTGATTTCCTGATTCATTCTTTGTCAGTGGATTGGCTGCCAGCACTTCATTGTGGGTTTCCAACATTTAAAATTTCAGCTCTTTGTAATGGGTATCCAAGTCACGTGGCATTCTTCTTTTTCCTGGTTGGAAAAGGGGTTGATGCAAATACTAAAAATGAACATGAATTTAAAATTCACTTTATAAAACACCTTTAAAGTACATTATTTTTAGGCAAAACTTGTCTCAGTGCAACGATCCAAAACCTGTTCCTTTTCCTTGTCCTGATCAAGCAACGCACCAAAGTCTTGAGTGACACGCAGGTTTTTGCTCTGGTATTTGCACAGATTGATGTGTAGGAGCTCACTTGAAGTATCAGGTTGGAAAACAACTTGAATGCAGTGAAACAGAATATTCACAAGCTTATTTGCAGCTTTCTCTCACTTCTAATAATAAGTGTAAGTGTGGATCACTTGAGCTGTCTCGCTGTTCCCAGCTCTCTGCAAGTTCTTCAGGGATTTATTTCTCTCTCTCTCTAGGGCTGGAAAACAGGAGGCTCTCAGGCTAAATTCACCTTGCACACATGCAGTGCTGATTTCTTATCAAGCTGTGACTCAAGACCAAATGCAACCCACACTCCACTTATTTGACCCTCTGGAATTCTGCCTCCCTCTGAGCAGCACAGTTCTGTGGACTGGCAGTGCTAGGTGTTCCCAGGATATTCTCTTTTCCTCAGGTTTCTCTTCTCTTTGCTGTGGATTTATGCACAGGTAGAATTTCTAGGCATAAAATATGTGATGTAAAAGTGAAATGGAAGCTGACCTCTTTGGTATTTGTATCAGCATCCTGAGACACGAGCTCATCCTAATTTCCCTACCCTGGTCCTTCACGGGCTGATCAGCTGCTGAGTCTGTGTGTCCATGGCTGTGGGGGAAGACCTTGGGGTCTGAAACACTTCAGGATGAATTACTGTATTCCCCCAGTCTTTCATTCCTCCATTTATAGGTCAGGAATAACATGGAATGGCATTTTTGTGAGGTGGGATGCATAAAGCTTTGTCCAGCTCCTGATTTTGGCATAGAAATTGAACCCTTAATAGAATTAAAGAGTAGGTACTTCTTTTCTGCTGCATCTGTGTAATTTGTCAGTTGACTTTGTTGAAGAGTTTTGATTTTCAGAGCCATAACACTGCAGTTTGAGCATTTCCAGCTCCAGTTAGTTGCAAGCTGACTGAGGAAGCAAATTCATGCATCTGTGTCTCACCTTCCTGTCGGGGTCGTGGTACTTTGGGAAACTCTGAAGCAGAGAACAGGCTGAGGCTCTGAAGATGGCTGGGATAGTCAGTGGTGCTGTGAAGCACAATTTTAACACTCTGGGCATTACCATTCCTGTTAATTCTGGGATTGGCTGCCCCATTAGTGATCTGTGGGATGTCAGCATACCCTGGGAGGCAGGAATTAGCCCCATGTCCAGATGGAGTGATGACTAAATAGAGCAAAGCTTTTGTGTGTCACTCACTGACCATCCTCATTAACGGGCAACATCTTTCCATCAACAAGAGTAAACTAAGGAAGTTTTGATTAGAAAAATTATAAGAGGATGAAAATAATAATTTAGAATATATGTTCATGATGGTTTCCTTGACATGTCAGAACAATATTGGCTGTTTATTTCTTGGTATTTAAAACGTTGGAGAAGACAGGAAGAAGTGAGGAGACAAAGCCTCTCAGAAGTATTTCACACTTTAAGTGTAGATATTATTCTCAGTCTCAACTTTAAGAGTGTTCCTCAGTCCTTGTTTCTGAGGGACACAGGATTAGAGCCTATCTCCAGTAATTTCTGTCCCTAATAAGGATTTATTTATTTTATATATAGATAGAGTGTGAGAGTTCAGGGAGATTTAAAACTCCCTCCTGCACAAGCTCTCCCTGCTATGATGAAATTCTCAGTTTCAGAGCAGTCCCAGGTGCAGGATCCTCTCTCCTTCGAAGATTTTCTTCTCTTCCTACTCTAACTGGTCCTACTTGTCTTAGTGTAAATACTCAGCTGAACTCTTTCTATAAACCAAGGAAAGAAATCCATGACAAAGCTCTTTCAGCACCTTTTTTATTTTTTTAATAACAATACGGGTAATTATCTTTAAAATCTGCTGAACAATTAAAGACATTCCCATAAACAGCCCAGGCACTCCTCCAGCCCCCGTGCATTAACAGCACAGTGCAGCACCTTATGTGAGCAACACAGCTCCCAAAAATGTTCAGTTTGGCCCAACACACCAGTTGGTAAAAATCCTGCATTCCTCTTCTTGCTGAAAATGGCTTTCTGAGCAATTTCAGAGCGTAGCTCATTTGCTCAGCCAACTTCTGAAGTGGCTCTCAGAGAGGAGAAAATCTTTACGTTTCCCAGATAATGCAAGGGCTAACTCAACCAGCCCTGTCCACTTTGCAGATTGAGAAAATGAGGCATAAAAGGGTTTTTTCTCCAAGTTCCAGCAGTGAGCTGGGGGCAGAGGAGGGAGGGAAGCCCAGGTGCAGGGGCTGGGAGCCACCAGCTCCAGCCTCTCCTGCGTGCTCCAACTGCAGCATTCCTCTTCAGCCAGGAAATGTTGGCCCTACCATGCCACATTTTATAATACATATAGAAATTGTGTGTATTTACACATATAACTTAAAAGGCAGGTGGATTTTTTCTCTGTGTTAAATTTATAGGTAATTTACATAACTAATTTGTAAGCCAAAGTGTAAATGATGCTCAGCTGAAGTGACCATTTTGACAAGCAAGTGCAAACATTGTCAGAACATTGGCAGATCTGCTTTGGACAAGACTGGGCTTGACAGCTTTTTCTGTGTTCATCTGGATTTTCTGGGGGGGCAGCAAGGGGGGAGCGTGTTTTGTTTTCTTTTAAGAGCTATTTAAGATTATAGCACTATAATGGTCTGGTATTTTTTTAAATTTTCCATCGAGTGATGTCATTTAAGATATTAAAAAAGCTGGCATGAAAACCAGAAAGCTGTGGGGTTGTTTTTTTTTTTTCTATGCTTTTTGTGCCCAATACTGTTTAAACAAAACTATTGTGAAACGTGGAATGCTCTCAACCATTTGACATAATAATTCAGCTCTGGTTAAAGATGATGACTTAAAGACATCTTGAAAGACCCCTTACACCAATGTTAGATAGGGATTACAGGGATTGGGAGTGGGGAGATCAACATTTTAAAGTCCCAGAAATATGCAAGGTAATTTTGAAGTTTTTTTTTTAAATCTTACAATACTAAAATTGAGGATTTGAATGGCTTTTATATTTTGGAAATTGTAAAAGCCTACAAATCGATATAAAGCCCACAGAAAACTCATGGTGCTGTTAATTTTAATTTTATTTTTTTTTAGGCCAGTTTCTTTGTTCCATTCTTCTCACATATCACTCAGTCTGGACAAAGTCTCCTCCTGTCTTTAGCTCTCATCCAGCCCAGGACTCCCAGGACATGATGGGAATCTCTCCTGCAGCTTTGCAGGAAATTTGGGCTTTCACAATGTATGTCCCAGCACAGGCCAGCTTACATTGACATGCAAGGAACACCAGAATAAAACCATTTTATTTCTGTATGAAAAAAAAAATATAGTCTTTAAATAGAATACAAGTTAGTTTTGGCCATTTAGTGGCAAGTAGCAAGTTGGGGTTATCCAGGGTTAGAAAAACATGATTTTCCCATTCTTGCCTTGCCCAATTATTGTGATGTCTCCAGGTCTAGTGGCTTTTTAACTCCAAAATATACAAAAGGACAGGTTATAATTTTGCCTGTGGACCATTATTTATCATTGCTCTTCTGAATGATCTGCATCTGCTTTAATAAAAAGAATATTTAAGAAACCATAAAGAAAGCTAACCCAATTCCCTTTTCATGTAGCATGTAATTAAATCTTTATTGAGATTTGAGAGCTGTGCAACCACAAAAGAAAAGAAAACAAAACAAAAAAAATGAGGAGTGATTGTGTCTTTATACTCAGAGAAATATTGGGAAAAATCTGTGCAAGAAAATATTCAGTATAAGGTCAGGTAAAGGATTGTGACTATTCCAGAAGTCTGTCCTGGGTTTATTAGGATTGCATGAGGCAGGATTATGGAATTGAATAATTCCCTTGTGGACTGTAAGATTTCTCTGTCATGTACCTCAACACCCCTGCCTGGATATTCCTGGTCTCCTTTAGCCAATGTGAGAATCAGAAGAGAAAATGAACACAGCTAAATTCTGTGCAGGAATTTACAGTGGGCACGGGCTGTTCCCAGCCCCTTCCTCAGTGGTGGTTTTGGGGATGGCCAAACTCTGGCTCAGCCTGGAGCTCATGAACAGCCTCATCCCTCCACCAGAATTCCCACCCTGTGGAAATCCTGGCAAGTGGCTCCTGCTCAGAAAGCTCAGCTTTCCCATTTGAGCCCAGGTTTTGCTGGAATGCACACGTGGATGTGCCCTATCAATTAACCCCCACTTATTACATGCGAAATCTCACCACTGGCTCTGCTGATTTGCACCCAGAAATGGGATTGTTAATCCTCTTCACACTGAATGAGGTGCCCAGAACTGAAAAATCGTTAGTTTTGTCACAGAGGTGTTATAGATGATAAATATTTTGGATAATGGATCTGTGTTTTACTACATAGACACAAGCTCATGTTTTCAGTAATGATTTTTTACAGTTATGAGGCTTGTAGAACAGATATCTTCCCTTTTACTGCCCTAAGAGTTCTCTGAGAAATGGGAGAAACCCCCCTCTCGAGAATACAAGTTATCTTGTATTTTTGCTAACGTATATAATTACTGATGTGGGTGTTCCCACATCTTAGAATGGAAAAAGTGCTTGCCAAGATTGAAAAACCATAGTAAGCAATATAAATGATTTCTCTCACACACCAGCGTTTCTTGCTGAGACAAGTGAACTGGAACTGCATTTAAAACCATATAATTATACTCCTATATATCATTTATTAAATCAGATTTCCCCCACCCTCTTTTCTTTCAAGTCACTTCTGAAAAACCTTGTATTCCAAGAGGTCTGAGAGCTGGTGTCCTCCCCTGGAAGAGCACTTTCTTCAAAATGAAACCCAAATGTAAAGAGCACATCTGGACCCCTGTGGTGCCTTGTCCCTGTGCCACCATTCCTCCTTGCTCTCATCTTTGCCACAGCTTTGGTGTCACTGAAGTCTGCAGGGCCCAGAGATGAGGTGGTGTCATTTGGGGACGGCCCCAGTCACCCACGGAGCTTTTTGGCCCCCCAGCCTGGTTTCCTTCACTGCACAGGCCATGTGATTCCACCTCTCCATTCCTCACTCATGCCCAGAGCTGCCTGTTCAGGTAATCCACGGACTGCAGAAAGCAGCTTGTGGATTTCCTTATTTCACACTCATTTCTATGCTGTTTAAAATACAAAGAAGCTGACCCAGTGTTTTCACACCCCTGCAATAGAAGGACTATTAAATGATTTTTCCAGAGCACACAGATTGTGTATGCAAAGGTCCAGCACGCAAATCCTGACTTGTTTATGCCTCAGGTTGTGCATACAAAAAGCTGTTTAACTTGGAGCCAATATCTCCCTTTCCAGCACCCACACCTCCCTCAATCCACCTCCTCCAAGAGAAAGCCCGAAGAAAAGACTTTACAGCACTCTCCAAAAGGCTGGGGAGCAGGGCTGTGCTGGACAAAGGGACATCTGAATATGAATTAGTGCCTTTCCCATTCTAATCCAAGTGGAGGTTCCAGCTTTGGTGTATGAGCAGGGTCCTACCTTGGGAAGTTTTACTTTGTGTGAGGGGATGTGGGGAGTGCTGCTGTTGAATTTGTGGGGTCGGTGCTGCCACTCAAGTCCTTAGAACTCTCCTCAGTTCACCCTGTGAATTGCTAATTAAGATGTGGTGGCATCTTCTGGCACTTTCCCTGTGCAGCTTGAGAGTGTAAAGGTTTCTCAGAACTGTTGTATTCTTGCACTGCAGATCACAGAGTCTGGACAGGGATTTTTTTCAGGTTTCAATGCTAATTCACATCAGCAGGAGTTGCAGTTTTGTTTTATTGTGCTCATTTTTTCCCTTGGTCATTCTGTTACTAACAGTCACTGAGAAAGGAAAGTTGGATATTAATGGTTTGATATATCAAGGGAAGAAATTCGTTTACCACTCACAAGATGTGCACATTGTCATGGGTTGACATTAGACAAAACGCCAATGCACCCATGAGGATATATTTTACCTAATGAACTGCTGTGAGATGTGGTCAAGAACAGAGCAGAGCAGGCCTACTTCTTGAAACAGACAGACAATTTATTATATTACATAACAATGGACAATAGAAAAGGAAAGAAAAACCCAACCACCCAAAAGCAGAAGAGAAAACCTCCCAAAACACTGCTTCTCCTCCCCCCAATTCCATTCCATACATGCTCACTCAGTTGACTCCGGCACATTACCTTCATCTACTTGCTTAATCCCTCAACAACCCTGGGTTCCTAATCCAAACCATCATCCTTTAAAATTCAGACAATCCACATTTCATCCAGGATGAGAGGAGTCTCCCTCGCACCACAGACCGCCCCCCCCCACAGGAAACACAGGTCCACCATCCCGTGTTCCCACGTCACCCATGGCACTGCCTGGAAGGGTCTGCCAGGGTGACACCCTCCTTTCCATGTCCGGCACTCTCACTGCCGTCCATGGACCTGCACTGCAACAGGGCTCTTTTTAAGGATGTTTTGGCCAAGTACCAAAAACCAGCCATCTTCTCATTTTGGGACTCAGGTCCCCCCCATTTACCCCTGGGGCCGGGGGCTCCACGAAGCAGGCCAAAACGTCTCTGGGTTTGAGCCAAAAACATCCACCCAAACACAGTCTTATTTATAGTCAGGAGGGTCCAGGGTCCGTCTATGGCTATCATTATGCAAGAAAAGTCCAGCTTCATAAGCCACTCCTCTTCATTCCGGCAATCGAAGGGGCTTCTTTTCATCTCACATCACCCTCTCGGTCCCAGGCTGTCCTCTCTCTCCCAAAACCACCAACCATGAGAATACAGCGTCCAGGGATAACTCTCTTCTGCTTTAGAAAGAGTTAAAAGCTTTATCTCCCACCACCAAGGTCAGGCACAGGCGATCGCAGACACTGCAGCTCTCACAAGCAGCTCCAACTCGGCACCTTCTCTCTGTGGGGGGAGGAGAGAGACGGGACCGGGGGGGGGAAAGGGGGGGGGGAACGGGATGGGACAGGGAGGGGGGGGACGGAAGGCACCTCCAAAGTTCTCCCTCCACTCCTCCATTCTAGATGGAAGCTGGACCAGCTCCACTCCAGCTCCCTCTGTTCCCCACCCCGAGGCCCACCTTGCTAAGCCAGGCCCACCTTGCTCCCCTCCCCCACCCGGCCTAGCCAGGCCGGCAGGGGAGAGGAGAAGACGCTCCCTCTCCGAAAGCAGAGCAGGAAAGAGAGAGTCCTGCTGGGAAATCCGGCTTTTAACCCCTCGTGTCCTCAGAGGCGTGTCCACCTCTTAGTGGCCAACAAAGGTGCCAATATTCAGATCTAAAGACTAATTGGTTTGACCACTACTTCCAAAAAAACTCACTTCCCTTCAAACCACGACACACATGATGAAGATGCATTAGATTTCAGTCTAAATTTTCCATCAATCTCTTTTTTTTCTATTGTTTCTCCTCTTCCATCTATCCTTCTCTTCTATCCTAGGGTGTTTGTGTTTTGTTTGGGGGGTGGTTTTTCCCACTCTTTGCCTTCAATCCTTTTCTGTTCAATCTTTTTGAAGTTTTGACAAGCAGTGCTCCAGTTCTGTTTGAACTCTTTGCTCTTCCAGGATGAGAACAGAGCTCCAGCAGTTCCCATGTGGTGCTGCTCTCTCCAAGATTCTTAAATTCCAGCTCGTGTATTTAAGGAGATTTTTTTTCCTTGGGGTCTAATTAATTTATTTAACGGTTCTCTTTTTTTGTGCTGGCCAATTTACCATGTACTTTTACAAAATATCATATGAAATAGATCAAAACACCATTATTTGAAGGAAGATGCTGAGAAGTATGAGAGTTATTTATGCTGATTGCTACCTGAAAACTGTGATACTCAGGGCTATCCTTGTTCAGAAAATATTAATTCTCATTAATAAAAGGTACAAACCATACAAAAGGTAAAGAAAACAAACCTGGCCATAAGAAAAACAAACATGCACTGTGTGTTCTGCTCATGACCTACCATGAGCAGAAATCTGCTGAACTTACAGCAATGTTTGTCAAAGGAAAACTTGTAACATATTGTCCTTTTATTGCGTTTTATGCCTTTTATTAGCTTGCAAATCTAATTAGGAAGCCAATTGGCGCCCAGTACGCAGTGACGGAAGCAGCACCACCTATTCTTGTGGCAGCTTTGGTTTGTCTTGATGGGTGGTCTTTGTTCCTAAAGGCTCATATGAATACCACATATTAGCTGAGCTGGTTCCCCCTTGATGTCTGTGTTGTATTGTACACATGTTGTCACTGTTTGACACTTAAACAATCCAGATTCTTACCCAGCCCATATTTAGTGCCATAACAAACTTCTGAGCATATGTTTTTGAGAGCAGCAGTGACATCCATCACCCCAACGTGACAGATAAATAAGCACCACTGGAGAGTGTCCACGTCTTCAGAGGGCAGAGCTGGACTGCAAGGTGTGTGCCAAGGGGGATGTGGTCATCTGCCTGGCCCTCACTGAGTTTTTTTCTTCTCCTTGTCCCACTGAATCAAAACTGTTCCTGAAGAGACCTAAACAGCTCGCCCTGTCCATGTGAAAAGCACGTTGTTCCAAAACTCTTCCAGGGAAACATTTCCTGTTTGGGGCTTTGGCTTGACACACAGTAGATGCAAGGCACAAAGCATTCCTCTTCCCTCCTCATCTCAGTCCCTCTGTCGTGCAGCGAGGAGCTCCGTGGAGCCCTGGCAGATATGATGGGATGTCCGAGCCCTTCCTGCTCCCGTGAGTCTCCTCTCGTTTGTGCAAAATTTGTGCAAAATTCCTCTACTTGAGTGCTGTCGTTCCTACAGAGCAGGAGGGGGTTTTGTGGGATTTGCTTGGTTGTTTTTGGTTGCTGCTGCTGTTCAGGATTTTATTTTGAGGTGGTTTTTGTAGAAGAGGGAATCACACATGGGGAGCTGCAGGATTTGTGTTGTGCCTTGTGTTCTCTGAGCAGGACCAGAGGCTGGCAAAGACTGATGGCAGCACTAAAGGGTTGGAGTGTGGTCATGTCTTGTCTTAGCTGGGTAAACACACTCAGTGAGAGCTTTGCCTGAACAAGGACAGAGAAGCTGAGCCTTGAACAAGGAAATAATTTATGTAAGTTTTAATGAATATTTAATGTGGAATGTTAATTATAAAAAAGAGGGTATGTATTTTGATGTCGTGCCTTTAAGTGTCAGATCATGCAGTGTCTCCTTGGCCTGAGGAGGACAAACAGCTTGATAATTACAGATGTATATCAGCCCAGTGAGAGTACCCTCCCCTCATACCAATATCTCTTCAAAGAAATGGGTGTTGTAGATGAAAAAGAGAAAATATCTTTAAAACCAATATATGAGAACCATCTGCCTTTATTGTTTTCATTGAGGTTCCTATTGATCAATATTGCTGAACACAAGAGAAGACAGTTATTAATGGAAGATAAACCAGAAATTTCTTAGGGCCAGTTGTTGGTAATATAAACATAATTCTTAATCTTTTATTACGATATGTAAATTAAGAAGTTTTTTGGGCTGAAGTAGTAATTCTCTGAAGATGAGTGACATTTCTGAGGTAGGATTTTTGTTCTGTACCTGTACACCCTTCTACTCACATGGAAGGAGAGCCCTGCAAACTATTCCCACCTCCTGTGAGGGGCCAGTGGGGTGGTTCTGCAGACAAGGGGCAGCAGATGCAGCTGAGGCTTCTACCACAGTAAAAATGAAAAAAAAACATTTTCTTTTTTTTGCTCAGCATGTTCCAGCTCAATACCAACCCATGCTATGAACTGAAACACAAATAAAGGTGAAGTTACCAGGTGCTGTCACAATAGTAAAAAAGCTGTTTTAAGACCGACCCTTAGAGTGTCATTACAAAATCCAAGTATGCATCAGCAGCGGGTCCTGCTTGTAAAGGGACATTTGTTTATATCTGACCTTGGTTTGAAATTCACCCATCCTGATTAGGAAAACGAAGCCCAGCACCACTGACCCTTCTGCCTCCCCCAAAGCACAAAGATCTGAAGCTGCATCCAGGCCTGGGCTCTGCCCCGATTTCATGCTCTGCATGTGTGTACAGCGAGTGAGAGAGCAGGCAACATGGCTGGGAATAAACCACATCAGCTCTCGGAGGGAGATTTTAAAGTTTTAATATTATGCTTGTCTAGTTTGATCTCGTGTCTGGTCCTTGAATTGTATCATTGCAAGGAACATGAGAGCAGCAGCATGACCATGAGGTATATTGTGTTACAGAATGAGGTTACACAGCACCAAAGCACCACCATATTTCAGTAACAAATGCAGCTTCTGGGGAGTTTTGTTATCATTGCATAAGCTTCACTGCTCCCTGGAAGATGACACTGATTCAGACAGAAAACACTAATTCAGTTCTTGCCAGCAGAGCCAATTGTCTCTCTGATTACATTAGACTGACAACTGGTTTTCAATGTCATTGTCAGCCGCAGCTTCTCCTACGTGGGGCACTGGAGCATGAACTGGGCTCCCTTTATTTAATTATTTCTGCCCCTTTCTGTGTTTGTGAACAAGGCAAATTTGAGCCTCCCACCTCGCAGACAGAAAAATGTCAGGTGTACAAAACTCAGGATTTGGCAGTGGAGGCCAACACCTTTTTAAAGGCAGACCCTGAATGCGTGTGTCACTCTAAAGAATTAATTTGAAATTATGGTATCTTTTTTTGTGTGTTGGTTGACTAGAAGTAACCTAGGATTTCTGCATGAAATATTTGTTTCATTAAATAATTTACTGAATATGTTAATTTTTTAAAATTAATTAAGCAGCAACTGGAATGGTGCCTGTGAGCTGCCCGTTGCAGGCACTTGCTATTTAAAATTTGCTGTGCTCTGCTGGTGTTTTTTGGGCACAAGATCCCTGTGTCCATTCTGGGTCTGGATGAGTGTGGAGCTCTGAGAGTGCCTGACCAAGCAGGATCTGTCTGGGTGTGTAAGAACAGCAAGAGGTTGGCAATAAAATCAGGAGAGGTATTGGCAATCAAGGTTGCTATGCCATACAAAATGCTGTTAAAATAGTATTTTTTAATTAGTTTGCTATACTTTTATTAAAAATACCCTAGAATATCATAGTAGATTGTCAAGGAGGAAGCTCCATGAGCTCACAGTAGCTGTGTGAAATGAAGTCCTATTAAATTGTTGCTGCCAGCTTTGTGATCCCTCCATACCTGCAGAATAAGAGATTTACGCTCTGCAGAAATGTCTCCCTCTATTTCTGAATTCTCTTCCACTGCTCCCGTTGCCCAGAAGTCAAACAAAGCTAACCTCCTCCAGGTCCCAGAGTGAAAAAAATGCAAACACGCTGCATTTAAAAGTAGATTTAGCAACTCCAAAGTGGGCGATTTGGTTCCACCCATCAGACCTGAGTTCTCTGATCTGAAGTCAGATGGGTGCTACTCCTAGCGAGATGTGTGCCAAATCTAATTAAGCTTTGCATAATGTGCATCTTGGGTGATTTGATTTATTAGCTTTGTTTGAAGAAAGTAATAATAAAAAAAGAAAATGGCTTTGGTAATAAGCTGTTTGAATTCCCTGTGCAAGTAGGCACAGTCCCTCCTGGATCTCCCTGCAATGCTCTCGAGGTGCACGAGCTGCCCATGGATTGATGCAACGCTGGGAGCTGGAGCAAAAACTGTGTCTGGAACGGGGTCCTGCCTCCACCTCTGCCCTGGCCCTTGGTTCAGCACAGGGGTTTCAGTGTTCCCCACCAGGGATAATGATGTCCATTCTCACCACCACCATAAACCCTGCAAGGTGACATTCATCACCATTTATACCCTGAGAGATTGGAGATGGCTGTGGTGCAGCGCAGCAGAAATTCACATTTGCACTAAGTGCTGGAAAAAACTCTCCCAGACTCCATGCTGGTATAGCAGGGCTGCTTTTGACTCCTAGAACAGCTGTATGTACCTCCTCTGTTAATTTTTTAATTCAATGTGAGGTGCAGATGTATCCTGTGGCTGAGATCCTCAAGATCTCATGTCCTGTTGATTGTGGTGGGCCGAGCTCTGGTGGTTGGCCATGGCATTGTCTGATATCCTGGAGCATTCCTGGAGCTGGGTTCTCACTTGCCATCCCAATATTTGTTGTTTTTCTTGTCTTTGATGCCTTGTGGGTTACAGGGGAGGATTTCCTGCAGGGCTCCTGATAAGCCTCTTGTGCTGATGATAAGAGATCCTTCTCCTCCATCCCTCAGAGCACTGACTGGCAGATCCACTGCAGCATGACCCAAGGTGAATCTCTATTTGTAACCATCACCAGTGTTCACCACACACCATGGAAAGATTTGAAAATTATAGATGCTGCCTTGGTGGCTGCAGTACTGCCCTGGGATCTGTGGGAAAGGCAATTCCCTTGGGGTCAGATCAACAGCAATATTTTGGGATTGTGCTTGTAATTGAAGGGGAATAATCTAGAACCTGAATATCAGGTAATCTTTTGCTAATCCCACTCCTGACCTGCAGCAGGCACAAAACAGGACCTAAGATTGGGCATCTGCAGTTTCTGTTTCCAGGGAAAATGAGTGTAACTTTGCATTTCCACTGAGAACAGAGCCTTGAGGCCCAGCTGTTGGGATGTTGTGTTATCCTGGGGTCAAATAACGACATCCTCCAGTGGGAATGTTCCTATTGGAACTTACAGGGAATTGTGTGTTTATCTTCCCTCTTTTTGAGATGATCTCTCCTAAAAATATTTCAAGGGTTGTTGCTGTTTGCAGGTGCAGGATCAGATTTATTCTTAGTTGATGAAACCTTTTTTTTAAAATTTCTGCTAATTCTGTATTTGAAAAATCTGAAAAATTGAAAATTTTTAGATACTATCCATAGGGTAAAATGATTCAATGTAAATAAATTTTGCAGTTTAGGGGTTTTTTTTTGTAAAAAAGTAAACATTGGAATGTTTACTTCGGAAACATTATTTGGAAAAATCAAGCTTTGAGAAGTTTCAGTAGCTTTAATGAGAATAAACTCTTTTATTCTTATTGCTAAAAAAGGAATAATTTTTAAAGAAAATTTTTTTATCCTGGAATAGGAGAAGAACAAAGGAAAATATATGGTTTAGCACCAGTTTTATGAGAGGTAGATTTATCCAAAATTGAGGTTTTAATCATGATACTTGCTTAGTTTTAGCTTGTTACTTTTCTGATCTTTTTGAACTGAACCTTGTGGTAGGAACACTCACCTAAAACACTAATATTAAGCAAATATCAGTAAATCTCACCAAAAACATTAAATACATTTATTTTCTAACCAGAAAAGGATTCCTAGCATTTCATCATAGCCAGGCAAAAGAAACAAGCTATGCAGCTTCTTGTGTGTGATCAACATAGTTTGAATTTTGAATATTAAAATATTTAAAATTTACTTACAGACCTTTAATATCTCCTGTAACTTATCTGGCAATTAATTTCAAATGCCACATCAGTGGCAGAGGGGGTTTAATATGTTTTGCCAGTAATTTAGTTTTTATCAGAGACAGATGTAGAACGGTTCATTATGAAAAATTCCCATTTCCATGCAGTTGGATATGGAATGAAAGTCTGGAGAAGAAATGGGAAAGGTGTTTTCTTCTACCCACAGTGTCAATGGTTTACACCAGGCCCCATTTACCCTCTCCAGCTGTGCAATAATTCTGGCATTGGGGGAAAATCACTGAGGCAGCTTTGGGGGGAGTTTCTGTGGTTGTGCTGAGCAGAAGGGTCTCACCCTACCTGTCTTTGCAGCTATGGACCCTCCTTTGTCCCTGGGAACCACAGCAACGAGGTGACAGCTCCTCGTCTTGGTTTAACCCCGGGACAGAGGCGGAGATGTTCAACGGCCCCTGAGAGCGCGAGTGCTGCGCTCCCGTTGAATTTTAATGGGTTTGGAATGCTTGGCTCCTCCAGGCTGCTCTGGAAACCTCAGCCTTGGTTCCTCTGCCTGCTCTGGAAACCTCAGCCTTGGTTCCTCTGCCTGCTCTGGAAACTCAGCCTTGGTTCCTCTGCCTGCTCAGGGCCTGGGCTGGCACGGTTTAACCCAAGGGGCAAAAGCTCTTTGATGCAAGTCAGGCGCTCTCCTCCAAAACCCGCCTGCGTGGCGGGGAACGGCAGCGCCGTGTGTGCACAGAGGGGCCTGTGGAGGGGCCAGGGGAAGAGGAGTTTATCTTTGAACTGGTTTGGCTGACTTGCAGACACAGGGCAGCCCAGCATCCGCCTCTGCTGACTCTGCACGCTGCGCCGGGCTCTCGGTGACTCACAGGCAGCAGGAGCGCGATCACGGCTCCTGGCTCCGGTGTTGAGTCTGTTGGGAGGAGGAGAGTAATTCATTAATTTATTTGGGACACTGGATGGTTTCCTCGCTGTCTGCAACAACAGGGTGTGAGCACTCCCAGCTCCAGCTGCTGGCAGACGGGTTCTGCAGAAGGCAGAGTTCCTCCCCAGCAGCACCAGCCGGGATGCGCCCCTCGTGCCAGCGTGGAGGGGACAGGGGGCTCCTAATTAAATCCTTACAAGGCTCATGTAATTAGAGATTCAGCTTTTCAAAGCCTGCTAGGGGGATTTTCTGTAGTGCTAAGGGTTTTCATTTTTGCTGGAAACGATGGGGCTGAAGTGTGCCCGTTTGGTTGGGCAGGGATTTGTTTGGGAGGAAAGGAAACCAGGTGGGAGAATCGTCCTTAGGGGCTTTGGCAGCCTCGTACCGAGAGCTGCTGTGGGCAGTGGAGGTGTCCCTGAGATCACCCATTAACTGGTGAGTCAAAGAGCCCCAGAAACCTGCAGGCTTACATTCCTCCTGCAGACTGGGAGCTGTTCCACTAAAGGACACGCTGGGATTGCTGCAGAGTGGTGCAGGTGGCACAAGAAGAGCTTATTGTGATTTCTTTTTTTTTTTTTTCTGTGTAATAAAATACTGAAACAACATAAAAATTCCATTTTTATGGTAATTGCATTTCAGACAGATGATTCTCCATCCTGTCAATAGTTCAATCTTTTCCCTTGAACTCCCAGGGAGCTGCATGGCTGTGAATGCAAAGCCACTCTTTAGTCTTGTATATGCAACTAAATTTCCTTATTTTGTGAGATGCAAATACCAGAAATAGAAATCTACCAACATGTGCATTATTTAAAAGTAGAGGGTCACTACACTGACTGGCAATTTTATGTACTTCTGTAATATAACTATTTATTAATTAATATAACTATTTATTAATTATAAGAGTAATTATGTATTAGTCTTCTGTTTGCCTTTTGAATGTTTGCACTTACAAAAAACTATAAAATCCACATTCCTGTGCACTGCAAGGACTAAATATGAAATATGCATTCCAAAATTACATTTCAAAGTTAGCAAGTCTGGAGTACTCAGAGTAATAATCTTGGGTATTAGGAGACATTATTTAGAGAGTTTATTTTGCCATCAGTCTTAATCTCTGCAGAATGTGGAAAAGAAGCTCAACTTTGGCAGTTTAATGCTTCCAAAGACAAACACTTGACAGAAAGACGTGTTTTGAAACCCTTTTATTTACCAAAGACAGTATTTTCAGGCACGGTGGATCTCGATGTGATGGATGTGTGGCAGTCACAGCACAGCCTCCTCCAGTCACTCAGCAGCCCCAGAGCTCCAGTTTGGCTCTGGTGGGGCTTTGGGTGTGGTTGTGGACAGAGCCCTGCAGCCCTGGGTTACAGCAGGAAAACCAGCCAACACAAAATGCAGATGCAAAGATGCATCTTGGCTCCAAAGTCCATTTTTTAAGCTTGATTTCAAGAAGTACTAAAGGGAAAATCACTGCGGGGCTGTGCATTTTAAATATCAAGCAGGATTTTTTTTTAAAGCATATAATAGCTTCTGAACATAATTCCACTTACTTCTAAATGAGACTGGTCCTGAGAAATTTTAGGAGACTTTTCAAACCTGCTTCAGGAGGTTAAAATAACTTATTTTCATATCTTAAGGAGCAAGATATTAAATGTTAAATAGCCAGCATGAAGGATCAGTGATAATTGCTCCCCTTAAGTGGATGATTTTTAGCATTTAAGCAAAGCATTGGATTCTGTTATCCCGTTGTTCCATGGGCCTACCTGAGGAACAAGCTCTTACTAAAGGCAGGTTCAAAACCCAGATTTAATTGGGGAGTCAGCTGGAATGGAGCCTGTCAGAGGGATTTGCTCTTCTGTGGGTGGCTGAAGCACCAGGTCTTTGTAGGTTTGAAACTGTATTAAATTTCTCCAGCTTATCCCATGGCTGATTTTTTGGGTCTAAAACATGGCAAAAACATAAACACAACCTGGCATCTCCTCCCGGCTTGGCTTGCACAAGGCTTACGTAATTGTGCTTTTTTTGCTCGGAGGAACTATTTTGAAGTGATAATGGTTTTCTTAAGGAGATGCTGTGAAGATAAGCATCAAGTATTTATTTCCATAAAAACATCCATTCTCAGCCCTGAGATGAGCACCACCTTCATTTATTAAAACTGAGAAATTTTTAATAATAGGATTGACTAATGAGCTGTAGGACCCTGCAAAGGGGAGATGGCACCTACGCCCTGACTCCTCTGTGATTAAATCTGAGGTGAGGGATTTGATCTTGCAGTCACACAAAGGGAATTTTGTGTGTGTAATGGAGTGGGGCAGAAATGAGGATGATTTAAGTTAGCAGTAGGATGGCATTTTGTCTTTTTTATAAACTATAAACTGGAATTTAGCATCTCTAATCACAGACATGGATCTATGACTGGGGCAGTGCAAGAGTGTGGGTCTCCAATGACATTTTCCAGTGAATCTTTAAATAACAGAACGTTATGGATATAGATTATTTTTATTTTTTACGCCTTAATCATGACTCTTGTTCATATCTCATATCTCAGAAAACCAGCAGATTTTGGAGGTGAGAAAGGCCCAGTACCTCCCTTCACCCTCCCCATCCCCATGACTTCGCTGGCCTTTAAAAAATGATTATATTGGACAATTTTAGCTATTCCCCAAATCAAGGTGACAACAACCTCTCCTTGGATATTTAGTCTTGCAAGTGAGACACCCATGTGTCAGACAATTAATTAGTCACAATTCCACTCCCTAAAGTAAAATTCTGACTACTAACACATTAAAACAATTTCTGTGCTGTTGTCTTCAAACATCCTACATCCTACTATTTATGATTGTTAAGGAGAAGGTCAAAACCCCACTGAGAAAAACATAAAAATCTCCCACACTCCTGAATGAGTTTTCCTCAGGATTGGTGATTTTCATCTTCTTCCAATGGGCTGAGTGCAGTTATTTATTGAATATTTCAGCTCTCTTGTTGTGGGCTGGGTTTTTGAAAGTCTAAGTCCCTGCAGTGCTTCGTGTCTGGAGACCCCAAGCTGGAGGTCACCTCCTGGGACAGGACATCCCTGATTTCTGCACTCTGTGTTTTCCCCAGTCACGGATTCCAGGGTTTGAAAAATCTGATGATTTTCAGTGTCTTTACTGGGGAGATCCAAACAGATCTTTGGCACTGGAGGTAGGAGGAAGAACCATATTTCACTTTTCTTTCAGAGCAAAAGAAAGGTTTTCATTTCCAAAGATCAGTATCATGGAAACTGTCTTCCAAAAATCTCTGCTCAGGACTGCAGCCACCTGTAAGTTGTACTCCACTTAATGTAAAGCCACAGCTCAGCAAAAACTAAAAAATCATGACAATTTTTCCCTAACTTGAATTTTAAATGAGAGTAAAGTTAGGTTGTTAGGTTTTTCTTCTTTTTTTAATTAATTGCAGGGTCTTTGATCATATGTTGACTTTTATTAATTGCTTCTCCTGGACCATTTTAAATTTATGGAAACAATTAATCCTGGTAAAAAGTATTTTAAAAAATTCTAAAATACTTTCAGCAGTTGAAAAGTTATGGAAAAGCTAAAAGAAGTATTTGGCTTGGCCCAAAGTAAACCAGTTTCTTTATTTTTGAATACTTAACATTTATTTCTATGACATTGAGGGAAACTTGAGAATGAATGACTGCTCAGAAAAGAAATCAATTACGTTAGCAAACGCTGAAATGAGGCATTCTGGTTTTCAGGGAAGCTTTTCTGTTTGTTTTGGTCTCTGAAAGGAACGTTTGGGTGAAACTGGCACAAGGAAAGCAGCACAGGAGGATCCAGGGCTGCTGAGTCTGCAGCTCTGGCCTCGGTGCCAGGCACTGTTTTCCACACTGGTGGAGCCCTGGAGAGCTCCGTGACGTTTTCCTGGATGTTCATGCAAACCTTTTGTCACCTCAAAAGGTGTCCCCCCACACAGAATCCTTTCCCCTACCTTACCAAACCAACAGCACTTACACCTCAAAACAATAATTCATTTTCAGGTTCAGCTCTTCATTAAAAAGATAAGCAGGGCTTAATTGGCATCCAGTGCCTGGGTAGCTGCTCTGTGCTAGAGTTAAGTGGGGTTTCTCAGACAAGGGCCTTGGGCGAGCCCTCTGTCTGGGATGAATTTCTCCCCAATTAAACTCATTTGTTTTCACATCCACATAATGGCACCTGAGATATGGAATGTCTCAACCACTTCCTTCAGCTTTTTTCCGAGGGTGGGGAATTGTTTCAATCTGAGCTGCAAACTTATTACGGTAGAACATACCCTGCAAGTAAATGTCCAATGTGCTGGAGGATTATCTGATTAAAGAGGTTGAATTATCCTCTTATTACTTTAATAGTTTATCTTTTCTGAGGTTCAGGTAGCGTGATGTTTTATTGAAGATACGCCAAGGGGTGGAGTTTTGCTTCTGATGGTGTTTTGGGTAGAAGCTGAGTTTGAAGCAGGATCAGGGGTGCCAAATCTTATGACCTGTTCATGCCAGAGTGGGCTTAGGGTGGTAGGAATTGGGGAAGATTTGCCTTCTCAAAGATTGTTAGAGATACTTCTTCTACAAAGAGCTCTGTGCATCTGTTTGGAACTGGTCGTGCTCAGAGAGAGAAACACAGAAAGTTTAGAACAGAATTCAGAGGGGTTTTGCTAAGCAGAGCCTTCCTCCTAAGCTGTCTCACAGCAAGACCTAAAACCGAGCAAAGCACAGCTCTGTCATCTTCTCTGAAATGTTTAGCCTTTATCTTTTCTACATTTCAAATTCCTGTGGTTAAAACTAAAGTAAGGAAAATCCAGCTGATCTACAGAGAATTCTCTGTCTGATCTGTGGACGCCCAGGGCCACACCTCCAAAGGCCCTTGACCTCCTAAAGTCCACAGGCATCATTGTCCCGTTGGAAGCACAGCAGCTGGGAAATCCTGGGGAGACGTTGGTGTAGAAATGAAAATTTGTTTTCAAGCTCTTTATTCTGCATTTACCTTCTTGCTGAGAAAGGCAGCATCCCTAGTTAAAACCAAGAGCAACAGATCCTGTCTTTGCCTCTGTTATCTCTCTGTGAAAGTCTAGGTTAGGCACAAAGTCCACTTTGGGGCTCACCTGTGGGAATGTACCAGCACCTGAGCACAGGCTGAACGAGCCTGGAGCACACCAAAGGTTGGGGAGCAACTTCAACCTGGTTTGTCCCTTCAAAGGGTCCAAAAATGTGGCTGCCATGGGCAGGGGTGGGATGGCAGACCCTGCTGCCCTGCTGGAATTTGCACAGGCACCAAGGATGCCAGGAACATCACCCCAGCCCCTCTCAACTGCTCAGTTTTCTTTCACCACAAAACCAAGGAGGATCATTCTGAGTCATGTTTGTATTGTACTTTGAGACTTCTGTCTGGAAAAAAAAAATAGAAGGTTTTGTATTATTCTCCTCATGAAATATCGTGATGGGACTCATGATCTCCTTGTCCTCTGTTGAAATCCTGCATCAGGAGGCATAACACAAACCTCTGTCCTGATGGAATGAGAGAAATAATTGAATGTGCTCAAATGCTGTGTCAAAAGTTAATCTTTCTTCCAGTTTGGCATTCCTCTGGATGTTAATAACCACAAGAATTAGCGATGGAAAGATCCAATGTTGCAAGAGCAGTGACATGGGGAGCTGTGGAAAATTCTCTGTGTCTCCATCTGTAAGGGGGAGCAGGGAGGCCCTGATAGAGCTGAAAATAAACTGCAGTTTGGCCATCAGGGCAGACCCACAGTGTTTTTGGTACACCTCAGAGGTGTCCTGGCTGCACTGGAACCATGTGTTTAAAACCAGGGTTCTGGATTTGCACAGTCTGAATCTGTGCTCCAGCAAAATGCATCAGGCAGGTTGTCCTTTCTGAGTGCTGCACCCACGGTGGCTGCAACTTCATCTATCACAACAAACTGCACCTTAATAAAAAAAAAATTAAAAAGAGCAACCATGCAGGCAAGAAGAAGCATCTGCATTTGCTTTACTGGATCTTTTTGTCAGGCATTGTGATCAGGCTGACAGTTAGCCCTGAGGAAAGTTATAAATTCTGCGCTGAATTGCGGTACAATCATTCACCATGGCATTTCTGCCCTCTGGCCATCCTCTGGTTATCCATAATTGTGGCAGATAATGGTTTTTTATGGCTGGAAACATTCTTTGCAGGCACAGGGACAATAACCAGGGCTGAAAATGTAATTAAAGTGAATGGATGAACTTTCTTAAAGAAACAGTGTAGATTATTACTGGAGCTTAACACCTACAAAGCCTGAGGCAAAATGGCAGCATCTGAAAAAACTTGTATAAATTTTAAATGTAGGGCGAGCTCGAAGGTGGATATTAGATTACAGAAGGAAAACTGAGACATTTGATGTAACAGATAACTAAGAGCTTAGATCATCCCCAGAATATAAACTAATGTAACTTATCTTTCTCTGTCAGTTGGAATATGTTATTTGTGATCAGTGGCACCTTGTTTTCATCAGCCTATGGAGAAGTTTGGTGCAGATTTTGTCCACTCATGCAAAAAGCATCTTCCTTAAATAATTGGAGTAAGAAAAGGATGGGTGTCTTCTCTGTTTCCTATCATGGAATGAACAGATTTGATCTTTTTCCATGTAGCACCATTAAAGTTCTGGAAATCAGGTTTTATTCAACAGTTCTATAAAGACACAAATGAATAGAAAACAGTAGATTTCTATTTATTGCAGCACTTCTGCTGCACCATATTATCTGTTTCTGCTTCAGTCACCTCTTGGGGCAGTGTTAGTTACCTTACCTGGATGGAGATGATTCCAAACTTCTGTTAAATGTCATTCTCCTGTATCTGCTGAAAACCAGAATGAAACAACACATTAATTCTCATCACCAAAGACTTAATGCTTCTTTAAACATTAATAATGTCTTCTGTTATTATTAATTTAACCATCGATGAGCTGGTAATGGGCAGTCTGAATGTTAGACTTGGCTCTCACACTCCTCTCTATCTGCGCTGGAATAAATGAAAACCTTGATTGTTTTGGGGTCAGAAAGGCAATTTTAGAGCTGCATGGCCTTCTGAGATGACATTTCTGAGCTGCTCCCAGTTTGCATGCAGGAGAACTGGTTGTAAAATTTAAAAAGCCAGTTGATTTTTCTTCCCTCTTCTATTTTTAGTGCCCAGGTTTATTCCCAGAGAAAGGTTCCTGCAGCCCCGCTGGGACAGGGACAGGAGCAGGCAGCCTGTCCTGGCACAGGTGGAACAGCTGCCCTCCCCACCAACTGCAAATTAAAGCAACTTGGTGTGGGATAAAATGAGAAGTGGCAAAGCTGCTTTTCTGTGTTTTAAATAACCTTCCCAGTGAAGGGTGAGCGATGCTAATCTGGAGCCACGGGCAGGGCAGGCTTCTGCACACCTTGTACCTGAGTGAGTTCTGGCTTAGGTGATCAAGCTCAATTCTGGAGCCTCGTGTGTGTATTTGGGTTTTCTCAGCAAATTATTTGCTGTTTTATTGTGAAAAAGTGAGTCCTGTGAAAAGCATCACAGACCAAAGGGACAGCGGGGAGCAGTGTCACCAGAAAACCACTCTGTGCACAGGAAAGAGACCTCAAAAAGATTATTTCAAGCTCTGCTAGAACAAGTTATTGGCAGAAACCTCTGCCCAGTTGGATTTCCTGGTTTCACTTTCTGTCCTCAGGAGGAAGAGGAACCCACAGGGATTACAGAGGCAGTCACGGTGCCATGCACTCGTATCTCTGAGCTGAGGGAGAAATACCCAACAGCCCAGGGATAAAATTGGCTCCACGTGGCCAAATTCCATCACCAAATTCTTCAGCAGAAGTAGAAAGGTGTCAATAGAAGCAGAATTTGCCCTCAGATCCTTCCCCAGGGCACAGCAAGGATTTCAGACAGGTTTCTTTTGCCACCCATCATGGTTTAGGCTGCCAAGAGTCCTATAACATGTCAGAAATTCTGTAAATTTATTCATTTATTTATCCTAGTCTTCAGCTGAAAGATCACCTCAGACACTGCTCCTCTTGTTGGGTGTCAGTGACAGAATGAGAGGGAAAATCAGTCACAGAAAGCTGACTCCACGAACAGAATTTTGAATTTTCTGAGATTTGTAGAAGAAAAATACCCTAGCAACAGCTGAGCCAAGAGAAAATGGTAGCAAAGCTCTCTTTCATTTTCATCTAATGGTTTTCCTGTTACTGGTGCTCTGATCCACCCACACAAAGCACAGATCAGGAATCTGGGCTTGGTGGAAAGTTCTCTGTGAATTAGCTGCTGCTCACAACTCAGACTTTTTTCCTCTTGAAAAAGAAGGGAAGAAAAAGGAAAAATTCAAGCTAGAAACTGCCAAAAAAATCTGTGTCCTTTTGCTATATTAGTACAGTCAACTTATACATGGCTGATTCACTTTATGGCATAAATATCGCTGACATGATCCCACCTGACAAGATCATGTGATGTGGCATATTAAACTTAAAGAAAAGAATCTTTTAGATCAGATGTCCTCCATCAATTTCAATTCCCAAGGAATATAGCTTAAAGAATTTGGCATATGAAAGAAACGCTGGTGTCTGTCTGGAGTAAAAAATATTGTGTATTATAGTTATTGCTCAGGGTAGGGATGAGAAAATTAATTTTTTTAAAAATTGCTTTTTTTCAATGGCGAATTTTAAGAAATATGGGAGTTTTTTCAGTTTAAATTTTGTTAATAAATGCAAACTAACTCAGGAGAGAGAGGGGAACCAGGAAAACGCTGAGCAGAAAGCTCCTCTCAGTTCCCCATGCTGTTTATCTGCACGTGCAGCGTGTTTCCACATGCTCCTGATTAATACAAACACACAGCTCTTGGTATGAATTTGTGTGCATAAAAAAGTGCTGTAGAAATCCACTCAGCTCGGGAGAGAGAAAAGAAAAAAAAAGGAGGGTTTCAATATTAAGAATATAGAAAAATGACACAGCTTCCAGCTGGCTCCTCTGGTTGCTCCCTGTCCTATTGGCACTCCTGATTCTGCTCATATCTGGGACTTGTTTATTCACAAAGGTGGAACTTGTGGCTGAAAAGCTCCATTTGTCTCTAAAATTGTCTCTTTTCTGGGAGATGTTTTTGAGAGTTGATTTAATTTATGCAAGAAATACTTTTAAAAAAGAGTTCTACTGGTTTTCCTTTTCATTTATGTTGACCATAGTCATCTGCTGACAAATGAAATCGTAATTTTAAAGGAAAGCAAAATTGATAAATATCTATCTGCAACTTTATCTTTGCAAAAGAATTAAGATTTTTTTTTCTATCGTGGGGAATTTGTGGTGGACGTTTCCTCCAGTCTTTCCCACCATTACCCAAATGCCCATCAAAGATTGAAAAATCCAAGCCTGGCAAGGAAAAGACCACACTGGAATAGTCAAATAACTGAAACCACTGAAAGGATTTTTTCCCTGCTGCTCCCATTTGTTTTTTCATCTTTTCCAAAGCTGCTCCTCCAAGGAGGAGACCATTTGATGGATGAGGGAGAGAAGGAAAGGGCAGCTTTGATGAGCGAGTTCAGGACAGTCAGGTGTTGCTGGTGACTCGTGTGTGGAGCTGTGGAAGTGTCCACCTGCCACTGTGTTTTCTGTGTTTTAATAACCTTTACAGTGAAGGGTTAACAATGTTAATCTGGAACCATGGGCAGGGCAGGTTTTTGCACACCTTGTACCTGGTGAGTGAGTTCTGGCTTAGATGATCAAGCTGAATTTTGGAGTCCCCAAAACTCCGTGTGGGGCTCATGGCTGGGTCACCCTCTCAGCTGAGCTTGGCTCTTTCAGCCCCGAGAGAGGCACCAAAACCCAAGGGAATAAAAATGCACTCAATGGAAAGGAAAAGAGCCCTGACAGGTACAACTCAGCACCTCTGAGAAGAGAGCTCTCTGTGGGCTGCCTGCTGCAGAGGCAGTGGTGCACGACCCAGCAGAGATGCTCAGAAAGATCCATGGCTCTGAACATGGGCATTAACCACAAGCGGAATATAAACCCTTCATTTAGCTTGGGGTGAAGAAAGGAACAAAACTGCTCCTTGATGTCGTGTCAGAAGAGATCATGTCTGATTCTGATGTGCTGCAAAAGAAATTTTGCATGTGATAGAGCCCACAGTTCCTCCATGTCCTTCATGCCTTTTGGGCACAGAGAGGGGCAGACAGTCGGATTCAGTGCTCTGATGATGCCAGACAAGTCTGGAGAGAGGGGAAAGTTCTTTTGCTCTGGGCAGCTGGAAAGAAAACACAACTTTGGTGTGTGTGAGGCAGCTGGGGGGGTGCTCAGGCGAGATTTATTTGTGCAGAGCCCAGGAGATGGTTCAGGGCTCTTGGTGGTCCAGAGATGAGACCAGGCTTTTCTAGGAGAAGAAAGGAGTGTGTCCAGAGCTTTAGAAAACACAATCCTTAAACCTGCCTATCTGCAGATTTAGCACTGAGATCAGACTTGTTACAAAGTGCAGCAATTCCAGCGTTTTCTGCCTGTGCTTTCTGCGTCAGCTCTCAGCCAGGGCTGCCCATCCAGCCTCTGCTGAGGTGCAGGGTTTGTGTCCTGAGTTCCCTTGCCATGGTTTAAACAGCAGCAGCTCACCTGCCTCAGAAAGATGCTGCAAAACAGACCTTGGGAACTGAGAGAGGTTGTGCTTTAGGGGTGCTGAATAAGTAAAAAAAGCTTGGCTCATGTTTTTTGACCGTGTTTCTGTCTCCTCTGGCGCTTCCTTTTAGAGAGAGAAAGCTTGCAATCAAAAGAGTTAAATGAGTTAAATGTTGCAAGAAATGCCTATTTCAACTTTACGTGCCCTAATTTCACTGTTGAAAGTTTCTTTGATCTTTTTTTTTTTCCAGTTTAGCTTTAGTAGGAGAAACTTGTGCCTAACAACAACACTGCAATGTGGCCAAGTCTTCAGGTAATTTGTTCAAAGTAGAAAAGTGAGGGAGCAGGAAAAACTCCAAGAGGATCTGGTGCTACATCATGGAAAGGTTTCTATTTGTTTAAATTGGTTTTGGGGTTGTCAATATATAGATCTTGACCCAATCTTTAATGAATTGTGCAGTCTGTGGGTGTTTCATCTGTAATATGTGATGCCAAGTTTGTGGAAAAAGTTTGTCTTGGTTTGTACAAAAGATGAGTGGTTAATTTTAATAGCAGCAATCCTAAATGAGTGGTCATTTAAAATTAAATGAAAATGTAAATGAGAAGTTATTTTGAACTAGGCTTATTTCAGTTAATCATCCTTTAGAAAAATATTTGTGTTTTCAGCTAGCTATAAACTCCTTAGAGTAATTTCTGGGAAAAAATCTCTAATATTTCTTTTTAATGGTACATAATTGTCTTTTAAGAGACTTGGTTGTTAGGTTTGATAGACAAAGAATCTAATTTAGCAGTATTTGCAACAAGAAACTTCTTCCTAGCAAATTCAAAACATTTCCAGAGAAGAGAGAACCACGTGCTCGTCAGTGCCTCAGCCCTTTGTCGTTTGGATTTGCGGATTTTTTGGGGAAGGTTGTAGGGGAAAAGAAAGAAAAGGAAAATGTCAGAAGTGTTCCTGGTACTTTTGTGTATCATTAGAAAAATTAAATGTCGCTCTGCAGCGTTTGGGGCGGGGCGTTGGGACCGAGCTCTCCCGGCACTCAGAGCCTGATGCGCGCTGACATCCAGCAGACCTCATTCCTTCACTTCCAAAAACTCACAGGGAAAAGCTGCAGAAGTCCACAGGGAATTGTCACAGAATCCCAATGTTTGGGAGGAAGGAGAGGAATATCCTGTATGGGATCCTGCAGTTTTGGAAGCTGAAGTCGTACTTGTGTTTCAGTGAATATCAAAAATCATTTGTGCTGTGTGTGTGCACAGGCTTTGTGAGGTCCAAACACCAGCAAAACTGGTGAAGGGAAGGTTTGTAAAAATATCTGATAGTTTATTCTGCTTTTCCTTTTGTAATTCCAGTACTTTATTCAGATAGAGAGAAGATACTGGGAGAAGTATCACTGTGAGCCTGCCCCAGCCAAGACTTTTTCTGGGCAGCTGTTCCAGGGCTGGAACAAGATTCAAGGAGAGAAATGTCTCTGATAAGAAATATTCTTACATTATTATAATATTATAATATAATAATTTAATATTTATTGTACTATAGCATACTATTATATAATATATTATTATTATATTGATATCAGTTATTGGTCCATGCAAGCTGCATGCAACTGTGATTTATTAATTAGATGGACTCTGTAATTTCCCATTTTTTTAATACAGTCTGCAAAACAGTCGTGAAAAGGTCCAGGGAAAAGGGAGGGAGTGTGTGAAAGCAGCTGAAAAAAAGAAGTCTTTAACATCTACGTAATTTATGAAGTCCTTAGTTGGAACTTATTGAGTGAAAAACCTCAAGATTAAAATATTTCATTATTGTAAAGATAACAGCAGGGATGGTAAGCAAGGAATGAGAACACTGGTCTGGATTCTGTTTCTCCTAAGTACTTTCTATATTTCCTAACTTAAAAAGCTGCAATACCTTTTTACACTTGTTGGCAAAACTGCAGCTCAAAGTGATTTTGTCTCTTTATTATTTCTTAAACTTTATTTATGCTGCCAAAAGCAAAGTCTTTCTGGATGTGATTGTGCTTAAAGCTAGCTGCAATATTTAGGGGAAACAATCACAAATTCCAGTCACAGCTGTGTGTATAATTAGTTTCTGAACTGGAAGGAGAACAGGGAAGAAAATGGGTTGGTCTGAAATCACCTTTCATTTTTCTTGTGTTTCCTTCCCAAATGTTTTAGTGCTTTGTTGTGTTTAGTGTTGCAGTGCTTTTCCTGTTGCAACCAAACCAAAACCCCTAAAAGACAAAATAGACAAGAAAAAAACTATATGTTGCAATGGATGAAAAACTCTAAACTAAATGAAAGACATTGTTTAAAATCTCAATTTTAATCCTTCAAGTTGGTTAATTTTAAAATGAAAAAAGATGGAAGTGCCCTCCATTGCCATTGATTTCCCTGAAAATGAGAGGAGTCTGATCATTGCAAAGTGATCATTGAATATCAAAGCACCTCTTCATTGTTCAGTCAACCAGGAATTGTGTCTGCAGGTAAAATGATGCTGGATTAAATCTAAATTCTCTAGAAAGATTTCATTGAAGAGAAAACTGTCAGCAGTTTTCTTTCAAGCTTTCAAGCACCTGTAGTGCCCAAACACTGCCTCAGCAGAGCTGGAGAGCTGGGAAGGAGGAAAAAGCACTCTGATAAAAGCCAGGAGCTGCCTTTCTTGTTAGACTGGAGAACACCTAAAAGTGCGGGAGAAAAAAAGAATTAAAAGAGATGACTTTTTGCTTATGATTATCTAAGGTGGTGTTCTTCTCTCCCAGGGAATCCCACATCTCGTTAATAATATCCCCCTGCTGCTGGAGATGGAAAACACTCTTGTTTCCTGTGGGGTGGGTGGGCACACCCCCGGCAGAGAGGGTCTGGGAGCAGGAGGAATTCCTGGGGCTGGAATTTGGTAGCTGTGGTGGAAATTGAGCCTCTCCCCTCTGGTGGCTGCAGCCTCCTGCTCCCCTTGGCTCTCCTGGAGGTGGCTATGGCTGGGTAAGGTGTGGCTTTAGGATTTCTGTTTTCAGCCCCTTTATTGAAATCCACTGAGCCATGCTGTCTTGTCTTTCATTTATGTTTTCATTGTGCTTCCATGCAAGGTTTTGTCATAAAGTGGAGTTGCCAGGAGGCAAACTGTAGATGAAGAATGCCCTGGTTGCTTTACTTGAATAGCAGAGTGTGTGCAGGATTCCAGGATGTAATAGGGTGCTGAGGTGTGTTTAAGTGAGTTTTGAGTGTTGTGAGTGCTCTGGGGAGGGAGCTGTGCTGCTGGGTGAGCAGAGCCAAGGTGCCAAGCTCTCCTGGAGTCTGGAAAAGCCCTGGGAAGCAAACCCCAACCTACCCCTTTGGAGTGTCAGAGCCCAGTGGGTTTGATTTTCCACAAAGGGTATCACAGGGTGTTCCATTTTCCAAGGGAATTCTACCTGCTTCACAAAAACCTCAATCTGTCCATAGGGACCCCCCCATCTCCCTCTTGCCCTGCACACATCTCTGGCCCTGAGAATGGCAAATTTATCCACGAAAAGATGGGCTCCCCTCCACAGGGGAAACTCAGTGAATGGGTCTGACACACGTGAGCTGCCCTGCAGAACCACGGAGGCTCTGGGTGGAGGCAGCTCTGCTGTCCTCTGCTGAAGCTCTGCCTCAGCCTGACGTGAACCCAGCTCCAGTTTTTAGGTCACCCTGCTGTGGGTCGTGTACTCTGGTCTTCACTATTTTGTTTGGGAATTGTGACATCCCCTTGGAAACCTCGAGGCAACACCAGCTGACAGCCAATTTCTTTACTGATAAAATTGAGGGTGTATTGAGACTGGGAGTCAGCTAGATAGCCAATGTGATTTTATGTATTAATTAATTATATACATTAATTCTGAGTGTGCAAACACCAAAAGCTAACAATGGTCTGATATAGGCTTCTGGCCTGGGTCTGATTTAAACTTCTGACTGTAAAGATCTTTGTGATGTCCATGCAGCTCAGGAGCTGTCAGGAGCCAAGGCTTCTACCACCAGGTTCCAAGAAAACCTGTTCTTTTTAGAGCTGGATTTTTGGAAATACATTTGAGGGAATAGGGAAGAGAACAATACAGTTCTCTTTGAATGAAGTGGGGAACTCTGTAGCACATAAAGAACCTGGCAGGGGTCCATGAAAATTACCATCAGAGATAAAAGGGATCTAACCATTGCTATGCTGGGAGAGTACAGTGAAACCCTGATGTGGGGCTTTTGGCAGGTCTAGGCATAAGACAGGCACTTAGTGATGCATAGCCCAGGCAGAGCTGGCATCCTCTCCTCTGGAGCTGCCCTGCCAGCTGCCTCAGCCACAAACGGGATCCCACAGACATGCACAGTCAAGGAAGAACCATGGGAGAGGTGAAATGTATTCCAGGGGTTCAGAAAGAGGAGTGGGACTGGGAAGAATTTCTTTTAATGCCAATTTGGCTTTCCTGCATCAGTGGAATGGGGGGAAGTGAACGGTCTTGGACACGTAGAGAACTGGAGATGCCGGGTGTTGTCTGTCCATGCCATCCGTGGGTAACACAAACACATAAACTCATCTCAGGTCACTGACCCTGCCCAGGAGACCTCAGCTCAGGCTGGCTGCCAGTGAGTGTGGGGGTCCCTGGCCCTGTCTGCCTCACCAGAGAGACAACGAGGGGCAGTGCAGGCTCACCTGAAGGTGCTGCTGGTGCCCAGTGGGCGCCTGGGACTGTGCAGAGCTTGTGGTGCCTTGGCCTCAGAGGGCAGAGGTGCACGGGAGGGTGACCATTTTTAAAAATGACAAACCAAAGCTCTTACCTTGATCCCTGAGTACTCACTGGTTATAAACTCAGAGGTGTGCTGTAAGGAGTAATTAATCTGAAATACCTCCAGGAACACTTTAAACACGAAAAGTGTCACCTCAAATTTGTTGCAAAATGAGGTGACAAATCATTTGAGCAAATGTTGAGTACCTGTCATAAGACATCCTCCCATAAGAGTGAGAATCTACTAATAATCATTAGCAGCTTATTTGCATGGAGTTTTCCTGCATTTGATGTGAAATCTTGTTTGGCTAGATGCAAGGAAGGCTAAGTATGTGCTGAAAGCCAGTAATTTGATTATCTCCACTCTTTCTGTCTAGTTATATGATCCTTGCGAAGTCCTTTATTAAACTCCATTTAGAAAGAGTTGCTAAACCTTGGTGGAATGCCAACCATGCTAATATAATCTGGCCAGTGAAGAGTAGGTGCTTATTGAACAGAAAACTTTAATCTTGTTAAGAGTGGATACAAGAGGAAACGGTAATAACTGGGTTGTGCTGAAACTGTCGCTCAGACAATGAAGGTGGCACCTAGGCTGTGGTGTGGACACACCTGTCCTTTTTCATACTGAAAAACTCTTCTTTCATGTAGGATAATCCTAATGGATAGGATTCCAGGAGAGCTTTTCACAGGTCATAATTATCCTCCATGCCAGCAGTTCCTGAATAGGCATCTTGGTCACTTCATTTGCGTGCTCTGTAGCTACCACTTGTTTCTTCCAAGGGGAGGGATTCCTTTGAGGCAAGATTGGTTAGCAGTTTGTATCTTTCAAAAACAATTTTTAGAGCATCGATAGACGCTGTGGAAAGCCGTAGATAGCAATAAAATGATGTCTAAAATAAGATGTGCTCTTGGCATTTTGTCTGTACGTGTTAGGGTGCAGTGGAGGAGGCCGTGTAATTTGAAGGCATTAGCAGAAGCTGGGCAGAGATCTGCCATAGCACATTGGAAAGAGTCCCCTGTAGGGAACCCTCAGTCCCAAATCCAAGAGCTGGGGATGGGGACATGAATCTCCAGAGCTGGGCCACATTCCTTCTAGGGCCATCAACTGCTTATGGAAACCCTGGAAAGCCACTAAAATAACTGGGCTGAGAGTGGCTGAGAGCCATGGGTGCTTCCAGTGAAAGGTTTAATTAGGATGGGAATCTGGGCCGAGTAACAGCACAACAATGCTGGGAGAAACTGGGAGATCTGTGAGTTTTATTTGAAGATTGAGTCAGGGCAAACACTGCAGCCTGAGGAGGTGCCTGCAGGAGGGGACTCTGTGAATCAGTGTCCAGCGTGGCACTGGCGTGCACACAGCTAGAACAGCTCACTGAATTTGGATTCTGCACTCCCTGTTATTGCCCTAACAGGACCCTGGGACCCCTTTGTGCCCAACATCTGCAGCACCAGAGGGGATGAACCTGCTGAGAAGGAAGGGACTCACCTGCCCATGCAATGTGACACGTGGTGGGACAGAGGTGACCCCAGGTCATCCCTTGGCTTCAGCCAGCCCCCAGCCTCAGGTTCATTCTGTTTTGGAAAAGACCACAGTAAAGTTACAGCCCCCTCTGCTCTTTTTGGGGAGAGTGTGTTGCTTCTGTGTCCATCACAAGATCCAGTGACCACTGGAGTTGCTGTGGCTCTGCGTTTTCTCTTCCAAGAACGAGTGGCTGACATTCATGACAAGGTCATGTCTGAGCACAGACTGATTAAATCTCATAATTATTTTAAGCAGTGGTAGAAGTAAGGCTCTTATTTAGTGGTAAAAATGAGCTTTCTCTTTGGAATGAGGAAAGAATAAATGCTCTTAATTGTTTCTATATTCCATTATGCAGAATATTTGATGGAAACCCAGTTGTGAAATTCGACTCTGTCAGTACCTTTTCTGGTCTCATTTTACAATTATGTGCATTGACATCTGTTATTGCTAATTACTTCTTCAAACTTCAGCAATGATCTCTTGCACTTCCTGTAAGAAATGCTGAAAGCTTTTAACAAACAAATTAATTATGTATAGTCTTTGATGCAAATTAGCCCAATTAGTTGTAGCATTGATACCTTCTTCATGTAAAAAGAAAAAAGAGAAAGAATGATGGTATACATATTTATAAGTACCTTTTTGACAGATGATGGTAGGTCATGATGAGGAATTCGTTCAGATTTATGGAACGACTTTTTAAAAATGACAAACCAAAGTAACAGTCTTGTGAAAATGTGTTGACTTCACAAAATATGTTGATTATTTAAAGGTGGCTCTTGCCGGGGGAATCAGTGCAAAGTGGTTGTTATTCTTCAGTCTAAGTGACACCTTAAGTAAACAGAATAGTGTTGCACAGTGTGACACTACCTTGGAAGGGGTGTTATTGATCAAACATGGGTTTTTTCAGCATTTCATCCTAAATCTATTTGAACTTCACCCATGTGGGGTGGAAATGGTCTACAACAAAAGGACTTGAAATTTGTGATTTCCTTAAGAAAGGGGAGACAACCATGTCAGCCAAAAGGACACTTCATGGCCCCTCAAAGGCCAGTCTGCCTGGCTTTTCCTTTCAGTAAATTCACCTTCCACCCACGGCCAGGTCAGCCCTTCCCAGGAAGAATAACTTGTTCAATCCACGCTCGTTCCTATGGAGCTTGGTCGCTCCCTTACAGCTTTCCCCTCTGAACACATGCCACTTAGACTGAATCAGATTTTTTTTTTTTCCCTTCCCTTTCGATTGTTCCCTTTGTTTTGCTGCGTGTTGAGGAATGTGAATGACAAATTTTCTGCGGTTGGCTTTTGAGGGTTGGTCATTGTCGAGAGCGGGTGTGGCGATAGCGCCGCTGGAATGCCTTGGGAACTCAATTCCCCTTCTGACTCCTCTGCCCAGGTATTTCATTAATTCCTGCCAGGGCAGCCTGTGGAGAGCTACAAAACTGGGGCTGCAACCTTTATGAAGTGCCAGTTCCAGGAAATAACTGGTTTGCTTTCAATCTGCAGCTTCCAAAAGCTACAGCATCAACCCTGTGCTACAGAGGGGCACTTTTTTGCATCTATCATTTCTGAGGTTACATTTGCCTGCCATAGGGCTGTTTGAAATCAGCCATAACTTGTGTCTGAATATGTCAAAGAAAGAAAAAAAATCATGCTTTGTTTGAATATTTTTTTCCCTAATGCGACAGAGTCAAAAAACTGTGTTTGCATGTTTTGTAACTCCAAGGCAAAACTCTTTCTGTAAGAGTGTTTCAGCAGAGGGATGGGAAAGAAATTGCACTCCACACTTCTGGTTTTCAAAACTTCAGTGTTTGAGGTTTTCTCACAACTGTAAATCAAGTTGCAGCTTTTGTGATTTTTGTGGAAAAAAGAGGACTAATATTTGAAAAACTACTTTTTATATTGAGATATTTCAGTGAGAGAAATGTTTAACAGCCTGAGAAATGCCTGGTTGGGAACAGTGTGAACTTAACCACAGAGACATGCTACAGAAACTGGCTGTGGTCATCTGGGGAAACAGCATTTACTTCGTGGTGTTCCTTACAAAGATGGGGCATTGCAAATTTTCCACTCTCTAGAAGTAACAAAACAAAAGCTCTTTGGGACAAATATCAATATTTGCTTTTTCACCCCACTGAGATATTGTGAAATTCTGTTTTCAGTTTTGTAACCAGCAAAACTTCGCTCTAATAAGCAGAAATGAAAAGTCAAGTTTAGTGTCAGGTATTTCAAAAAGACCAGTTTGGGAAGGGAGGGTTGCAGGTCTGAGCTCTTCTGCTTTTTATTAGGTCACCAAGTCTAATAAAACACACTAAGCCAATCTGAGTGCAGTCACCTTGCCATGCAGGTGTGTGGGCAGAGAATATGAGTTACACACTCCTGGGCACCCACTGGGTTTGTGTGAGGGATCTGGGGATATGATGAGGGGTTTTTAAACCAACAGGTGCTGTTGGTAAAATTCCCAGTGTCTCTACAGCTGGGACCACTCAGGAATCTTCCTTCTGCAGCAGTTTTTGCTGGACCAAGGGCTGTGTGACACACCTGGGAGCCAGAGCAAGCTCCAGCCCTTGCCCGTGGTTTGTCCTTGTCCAGACTCCATCCTGTCCTTTACTCAGAGCCTCTGTGAGTAGCAGACAGGGCATCCAGGACCTTGCAGACCGGGGACAGCCCTTGAGTTCCCAGATTCCCATCTGGAGGCAGCAGTTTTGCCAGAAAAATTTGCAGGAGCACCTCACCTTCTGCTGGGCAAATTTCTTAGGGCTGAGGCATTAGCTGGGATTTGTAGCTCAGGAGTGGCAGTCCTGAACTAATCACTACAAATACAGACTCCGAGGAGCTGGGAGGGGCTGAGCCTGAATTTTGGTCATGTTCATCCTGGGTCCAGGTCCCAACAGAGAGCCCAAAGGCCCCGAGTCCTCAGCCTGTGCCCTAACTGCAAACCCAGCTTCTTTTCTGCCCAGTTGCATTGTTTTCTCTTGGAATTCTGCCTCATGTTTTCCTAATTATTCCACTGCAATACTCAACCCAATAGTTGCATGAGGAAGCCGATCATAACGATTTAAACACTTCTACAAAAGACAGATTAGCAGATTAGTGACTGCCCTGGAAAATGTGCAGCAGTGCTTGAAAATTAATCCTGCTCTTAATGCAGGGAAGAAACAAGCAGGCCTGTTATTAGTGTTTCCTATTTAAAATGCACTTCAATTTCTGATTTTAAAATTGCAAATGCTGTAAGAATATGGTGCAGTATGTGTTCTGAAGAAACCTCTTGAGGTTTCCTTTAGCTAATTATTTACAGTATGAAGATCTGGCATAACAGGTACAGGCATCCTGGCGATTATGTATGAACATAATCATGGCCTGTCAGATGTTTTTAATTAAGCTTTCCCCAGTCTGAGTGCTCTGAATGGTGATGAGCATTAACATCCTTCAGCAGAGCAGTGCACAACTTCCTTGCAGACTGTGGCCATGTGCTGTGCTCAGTGTTTGGCTTTGAAGGGTGGATTTAGTTTGAAACTGGGTGAAGTGAGGTCTTGTGTTTGTGCCTTGGTGATTCCTGCTCCTAACTTACAGCCTCTACCTGACTGCAGACCAAACTAGGTATAAGGAATTTTTCTGCAGCCAACATCTCATGATCTCATGGGGAGATTTAAAAAAGACAGCCTGGATACATTCCCAAGTGTGCTCCAACATCAGGTTCTGCAAGGTGAACTCCAGGGCCAGCTCCTATCCCTTCCTTGTTCCCAGCAGTGCTGCACAAGTGACTGACTTGATACCTGGAGGGGCTACAGGGAAGTGGAAATGACATGGAAAAGTGAGTGATAGGCTTGATGAAGACACGAGGTACAGGAAAGTGATTTTTCCCCTCCATCCAGCAGTGGTGAGGCCACATCTGGTGAGCAGAGTCCAATCCAGGGATGCCCAGTGCAAAGAAGGCTTTGGCAAACCAAAGCAAGACAAGCCCTGGGCAGCAAGGCTCAGGGGCTGGTCCTGTTTGAGCAGGAGGTGGGACCAGATTAAATTCAGAGATTCCTTCCAGGCTCAGTCATTCCATAGTCTTGTAATATCTCATGAGGGGTGAGGGTATCACTTTTCCTAAATAATTCTGTTTCTTAATGTGCTTAGAGCTGAGAGCACTCAAACCGTGTTTGGAGTTTTTCTGTCTCCTCAAAACAATTTATTGGTGTTTCATATCAACATTTTATGAGGAAATATGTTGTTGTTTATATGGTGATTGGGATGGCATCTGTACACCTGAACGTAGGTACAGAGAGGTTTTTGCATGCCCAGGAAGAAAGATTAAAACTTTAGAATATTATATATATATATATATATATAATCAACTGGCTATTGCTTGCTGTAATAGCAAGAATTCTGTCCTACAAAAGGCCTGAGGGAAGCAACTCCTTGATCTCACTAAAAATTCTGTATGTTCAAAACCAAAAGTATGTTTTAATACCTAGGAAATCTGTCCTAAAACACGAAATACATTAGATTCATGTCTCTTGCTAAAGGATGTTGTGGAGGGCCATTTCTTTTATTTCTTCCCCAAATTCACCTCAACAATAGAAAATAGGTAACTGATCACAGCCTCTCCAGCTGGAGGGCAAACCCTCAGCAGAAGTGCATCACAATAACTAAATAACTAAATAACACAATAACAATAACTAAACCAGGCAGTTTGTTTTCTCCAGTTGACTTCAAACCCCACTTACTCCATGGACCTGCTTCCCTTGCTCCCTTAGGGGCCACCAGCCTCATCACAGTGCCCTGTGTGAAGGTATTTATTAAGGAAGTTGTTCTGAGAGGAGAGGGCTCAGCTGACCTGCAGTGTGGAGTTTTTAATTTCTTTCAATCTTCCATAGTCTGGGATTTGAACAGATCCACATCCACAGAGCTGCACAAACCCACAGAGAGTGCTGGTGCCCCTGGAGCTCCCCTGTGCATCCAATCCAGAGTGTCCTCTTTGTTTTCATTTTGCTTTTTCTTTTTCCTCCTCACTCTTTTTTTTCTTTTTTCCTTTTTTTTTTTTTTTTTCCCAGAAGAGTTGGGGAAGGGGTTGTGTGTCCTGCTTTTTAAAGAGGGAAACTTCTGGCCATCTGCATGTAAAACAGGTTGTTGCTTGCATGAATATCTATGCGTGGTCATTTAGGAATGCTCATGCATTTCCCTGTTTTGTGTACAACACTGTGTGAATTGCATGCAATTTAGGGTAGAGAGTGCAATCCTAAAGTATTACTGCACAAAGTACAGCAGCTCAGCTTTTGTCAAAAAAACCAGCTATGTAAATAAAGGTAATACTGGCAGAGATGATGAAATTAAGATTAGCAAATAATGAGTAAAATTATTTACTTGACTACAAAGAGAAGCTGGATGAGAATCTTATCTGGGAAACAAATGTAAATCCTCAGATTCCATTAGAGATACATTAGGGGTTGGTGACAGCTCCCAACCCAATCCATTCAATATCCATATTAGCCCTGAAAGGGCTGCACTACAAAGATTCTGTGTAGGGCTGGTTACACTGAGCCCTCACTGGTACAATAAAAATTCTTCTATTACTTAACCACTTCCTGCAATCATCATCTGCGACTGTAACTGTTTGAAATTAGCTGAACAGGATCCTCTTTTTTTTTAAATTTGCTTATGATTATAATTGAGGGAAAACCATTCTTTTTAAAAACTAGTTAGTTTTCAACTTCAGGCAAAACCTTCCCATTACCCAAATGAAAGAGCAGAGATAAAATACTTTCTATTTTCTTCAGTATCAGCTTCTTAAGTATTTAAATTTTTTTAACAAATGATTGAAAACATAAATCATGCAAACTTGTGATTATGTGCTTGCATAGTGATTTGTAATGTCAATTTTTTGGAAAATATTAATTTGCATTCTTGATAAAGTAAATGCTGTCTGTTATTATACCTGTTTCTGCTATATGGAAATCACAATGCTTAAACAAACTGCATTATGAAAAACATGTGTTTTGAGAACCTGTTCTCTAAAGATATTTAATTTCCATTTAGAACATTAGCTTTAAAATTAATGACTCTGCTTCAAAATGCAAATTCCCCTTCTCTATTTCAAGCAGACAAACTGAAGTTCACTGACTCCTGAAATATCGCTGCTTTGTCCCAAGAAAGCGCTGTCTTTTTAAATCTCAGCTCTAATTCCTCTTTGATTTCGCATCAACACCTTAATGGGGAAAAAATTCGCCACAAATCAGCATCTGATTAGCCCAAATCATCCCCTCCTAATCCCCCTCTGAAAAAAAAAAAAAAAAGCCATTTGCAAACTACTGTTGTGTGCCGATGTAGCATCTTTGTAAGTTTAAAAACCCAGGTGTATTGACGAAAATACATAGAACATTTTAATTAAAACTCATAAAATTGTTGGACATCTGCTCCAAATTGTTCAACATTTTAGTGGTTAACAGATTTTGTGCACCTAGATAATGAATTACTCGTTATTATTGGCATAAATAGTAGCTGTGGGGCTTTTTATAGCAAGATCAGAAGCCTCTTTGTGCGAGCTCTGGCTTACTTTATAGTCTTTTGGCAGATGCCTATTAGAACCAATAAGTTTAGCTAAAAAAAGGGAGGCAGAGTTAAACACAGGAAACAAGAGTTGAATGTCCGCCAATAAAAATGATCACAAATCAGGGCTGCTGATGTCATAACCCTTGAGGTCAGAGGTTGGGCGAGGAATAAATGGCTCTGAAAGGGGCAGCCTGTCTGGAGGGCTGAGCTGTTGTTGGCAGGCAGGCCCGGCCATGAGTAAATGGGGGGCACAATGCCGCCACTGCGCCTCATTAGCGGCCGGGCCCGGCCAAGAGAAGTGTTTGATGAGTCCTGCACGTCCCACTGTGGCACTGTGTGATGTAAATGGAATAATTACTATGATCTAATGGGCGTCTCTTTTGCATGCGGGTCCCCCGGTGAATGAAGCCCCTCTTTTATGGCATTCAGCCCGGGTTGTGTAAACTGTGGGGTGCCGCTGGGGATGGAGCGGCGGCAGGTCCCGCCGGCCCGCTCGCATTCACCCTCAATAGAAAGGGGAGGCCAAGTAATTTACTCCGCTGCCTTTCACCGTGAGAGTGGCAGATTGAAGGTCACACTCGATTTGGCAGGACTTGAGTCGCTCTCTGTGCTGACGCCGAGCGAGACAGATGCAACATCTCCTCTCTTTCGGGGCTGCTGGGGACGAGGCGTGTAATTCGTGCGTGTGCGCCCAGCGGACAATGTGACACGGGATATTCCACTTTTTGGGGAGCAGACCCCTGGACTGGAGCTGTCTGCTCCATTTGTCATTAATTTCACGTGTCTCACCCAGCTCTGCGTAGGGTGGCGGCTCTCGGGGTCGCGCTGGGCTGGGTGGAACCCCGATTCAGCTGGTGACAAACAGCCCATTGTTGTCTCTATATAGATCGTTAAAAGTCCGAATTAAAATAATTGCATCTCGTGTGGACGTACTGCTTTTTCGGGCTGGAAAGAGGTGACGTTGCCTCTGCCTAAAATTTGTTAGGAATGTCCTGGTAATGATATTATATCGACTGTGTAATGCTCCATGTTCCGTCTGAATCCAGGCTGCCGCAATCCTGACATAACAAGATTTCGTTGTGGCTGATTTCAGACGTCTATATTAACAATCAACATCATTTCCTTATTAATTTCATGCTTTGTGCATCCATATGGCTTAAATCAAATTTCTCAGACTTTTTTTTTTTAAGTGGGATAATATTTTTCACAAGCTCACTCGCTCCAGAAATGTTTTGTGCTTTTTTTGCCCAGCAATTCCCTGTGGGCATGCTTTTTAGGGAACTTTAGACCAACTTTTATTTTTGATGTTTGCTTTTATTATGTGCTCCATGTATGGCTAACGAAGGCCAAACCATGGACACATAGAAGTCAATGGAAAAATTCTCGATGACTTCAGTAGGACCGGGATTAAAGTGTGTGGTCTACACAAAATTCAGTGGAATCCAGTCTCTTGGAAAATATTTTTCCATGGGATATTTTCTAAGGTCATTTTAATTACGACCTGTACAGTATTTCTGTTGTTTGCGGTCACACGGAATCCTCACTCATCATTTGTGAAGACAACACAATCTTTCCTTTAGGCAACATTTTTTATTTTAAAAGAAGGAATAGATTGTGGATACTTGGGAAGGTCAAATCTAGGTCAGCATCAGTGCTCTAAGCAGTACTCTAAACACATGTTTACATCATTTGGAACCCATTATTCATGGTTTTATATTACTTTATTGTGAAATAATGCATCAACAGTTTTGCTTTGTTTTGTATTTAACTGGTAATATTTGAGTGTTAAACTTCACATCAGCGGAGTGTGGGAGAAACAAACATGTACAATTACTAGACAAAATAGATTGGAAGTTGATGATCTTCTGTTGCCTGTAGAATCACAGAAGCAGTGATGTGGTTTTCTTGGCTACTTCAAAGGAATCCACAAAAAAAAAGCACCTAGTAAAAGCAAAAGCTGTTGTCAGGAACTGTAAATTCCCTGTACCTGGGAATTTACCTGCTTATATCTTTCTAACAGTTTAGAAAATTGTTTGAGGTCCACAAATTGAAGAAGCCTTGAAACCCCTGATGTAGAACCTCTCAATGTATTATGGATTATCTGCCATAATTTTATGATTCTTTTCCTCTGCTTCTTTGGCCAAATCTGAATTAACCTGGCAGCAGCCATCCAAACCTGCCCAGGGCTTGGTCAGCGCCCTGAGAGACAATAACTGTGCATTTCTCAGCAGTGCCAGGTGCCTGGCACAGGTTTCACAGGCACATTTTCCACCTGCAAACAGAGCCAGCAGCGCCGAGTTTCCAGGCAGGGAGGTGACAGGAGGCTCAGCAGGTCACACTCTGCACTGGCACATCCTCAGCGCCCGGGAGTCACCAAATCCAGGGATTTCCCTTCTGCCTCTCACAGGGCTTTGCCCTTCCTTTGGCCCCGCGGGGTCAGTGGGGTTTTGTCCTTGGGACACACATCCCTGAGCAGCTCAAATGGGATTTTCTGACACTCAGCGAGGGCAGCAGAGGATGCCCAGTGTGAGGCCCTTCCTCAGCACGTTTGGGGGGTGCCTGGTGTCACCCGGGCTGTGTCACCCGGGCTGTCCCCAGGCTGGCTTTGCTCTCTGTGACTCCATGGTCCAGTGCATCCACAAAATAAAGGAACATCGCACAGAGCCTGTCTTTATAAATTCACCCCCTGCCTCTGGTGCCTCCCGTTTGCTGCTGTCCCCCTTGCAGGACACAGGGAATGTCACACCTCGGTCTGAGGCACCCCTCGTCTGCCCAGAGCTGGCAGCTCCCGGTTTCCCTGGGCACGGCAGGCAGGATTTGTGCCAGGGAGTTCAAAGAGCACAAGAAATGAAAGTCTCAAGCAGATTTCCCAAGTTGCTCAACACTCAGCAGTTCCCTTGCTGAGTCTGCACCTGAATAAGTGGCTGGATTTTTCAAAGTTATTTGCCGGGCTGTAGCTCTCACTGCTGCTCATGATAAATAAGGTTTCAGAGGGAGTTGTTGTCTATGAAGTACCTGGGAAACCTTCCCTGTTATACATACTGTTATTAGGATTATTATTCTTTTATTTGTTAAAGCTGTTATTTGTTCCTATAAATATTCTGTGGTAAATTAATCCCACTTCAGGAGATGAAGCAGGTTTGGCTCTGTCATTTAATATACCTGAAGGTAAACACTGCTGATAGAAATCTGTCAGAGGCAGGGAAACACAAAAGCCAGTTCAGAGTTTCAAGTGCGTTTTGGTCAGTATCGATCCTCCTGAAAGTGATTTTTTACTGTTTCTTGCTTTTTGGGAGCGCGGCAGCACCAGCAAAAAAAAAAACAATTACGAATCCCATCCCCCACCGATCCCCTGGAAAAAAAAAAGTTAAATTTAAATAATCATTTCGAGCGCTGTTCCTGTTGTAGGTGGGGTTTGGAATGCAGAGTACAACAGACCCTCGCATTTTTCACTGATTATCTTTAATTACTTGTGAGGGCTGAGCAGCTCGCGTTACCCCCAGGCACCGCAGACTGACAAGGAATCTTCTTTCAAGCCTTTTGTAGAGCATCGCATTATCGAGTAACTAACAGAGCAAAACTGACACCAAAAGAAAGTTCATTACTACTTTCATTATTGCCGAAAGAGTTTTATTTACTTCTGAAGCCCTACTTTTAAACACACTTTCCACTCGGAAAGTGTTGCCACTGCGGGGCTTCTCCCCTGCCCTGGAGGAGGCAGGGAGCAGCCCCGAGCCCAGAACTCCTTCAGGAAAAGCTCCTTGTGCTTTTTGAAAGTACCCGCACCTCTAATTGGAAGTCCTGAAGGTATTCCTTTTGCCAGGCTCTAGGTGGGGTAAGGAAAAGGGAAAATATTCTGTACTAGGAAGGGGGTTTTGCACTTTTTTTTTTCTTTTTTTTTTTTTTTTTTTCTCCTTTTTCGGATGATGTGGGCTCTGAGCTGGGAGCTAAAGCTCTCAGATGAGAGCTCTGCTTCTTCTGTGTCTGCCACAGATCCCTCAGAGGAAGGCAGAGCTGACAGATCTGTGCCAAAGTGTCAACACCGGGCGCTTAAAATCCCGGGGTCTCTGATGAGAACTTTATTTGCTGGGGTTAACTAAGGTATCGTGGATGTGGGAAGAGGTGGAGGTTTAATCTGTACAAAAGCATTCCCAGAGCCTGAATTTTAGCACAGCCACCTCGATGAATGTCCAGCTGTGATTTAATTGCACAAAATCCCGACACAGCACGTGGGGGCAGTGAGGAACCGAGAGGGCTTTGAGAGCTATAGAAAAGTTGGAGTCTGAGGAAGTTTTGCCAAGGGCATCCCCTCTTTCTCTGAGCCTAGGGATCACCTGCAGATTCAGCTGGGGTTGCTAAGCAGAGCTCATAAAGTGAGAGATGAGTGCTGAGACTGCTGCTTCTGACAAAACACACTCTACCCATCCCCTGGATTGGCTCACCAGGCTGCCTGCATGCGCCACTGCGTGAAAAATCCAAACCCAGAGTCCTCTCTTGGGCGTTGGGAATTCGAATCAGTGCTTTTTGCTCCACTATTGCAGGATCAGAACTGCTCAGCGCTCCCAGAGGCGGTGGTGGCTGTGTGAAGGCTCAGGTGTAGAACAGTGGCAGCCGTCAGAACGGTTTCATTCCTGATATTAAAGTTGCAAACCGCATCTGCAGTTCACAGCGTGCAATTCCTGCAATTCCATGAGTCTAGGAAAACCTCGAGAGGTATCCAGTAACTGGCACTGGGATACCAGCACAGATTGTAACTTTAACCCCTCCACCTTTTACAGATGTAATTTAAATTACTAACAAAAATCTAGTGGCCAGAAATTAAGACATTGCTGCTGTATGAGTAATTACTTATTAATCTAAGCATGTACTTATCCTTCTTTAGCAGTGCCAGATTCCATATGTAATTTGTTTGACCTATTTGCTTTTAAACCTGAACTTATTTAATTTTTTTTTTTACTGCATCTGTGGGAATGTTAATCGAGCCTTAATAGGCAGATGGAAGTGTTTGCAAACCATCTTATTTGTCTTATTTTCAGTGCTGTGGTTTATCACACAGCTGATGAGTAAATTGAAAAGCCATTTTGTGTATACAGATAATTTTAATGACCGTATGTACTGAACACTTTGGGCAGGGATGTTTTAAAATAATTTGTTGTCTGATCATGGGGTTTGCAGGTAGGAATGATGTAAATATTCAGATATAGGTAAAATGTCACTAAGCCATGTATCCATGTTGTACTGACAGCAGCAGTTTCAACCTCAGCACTCTTTTCAGTGGCTCATTCCTCCTCCATATCTCATAAATTCATGATTATTGGCATTTTTTCTCCTTTCTGCAAAGGCAAAACAGGTATTATTGGCATTTTTTCTCCTTTCTGCAAAGGCAAAACAGGTAACAAGCAATCAGGTGGACCTGTGGACTTTAGACATAATATTCTGGAAACATTTTTCAAATATAGAGCTTTGAAACAGCTTATTAAAACTCCCTGTCTCACAGTGTTTCGGCCTATTTCTTACCTGAAGGATTATTTCATTTATGTATTTTCTAATCATGGGAAAGACCAACTTAAGAATAAGATTGGGGAAATTTTGTGAAATTGCCAGAAAAGTGAGATTCCTCTCCATATTTAACAGTGAATGCTTTGGAACAAGGACTGTCTTTCCTAAGAGAAGGATATAAAGGCAGTGCAAGCATTTCCAGCTGATAACCTCTGAGTTTTCAGGGGCCAGAACAGCAAAATTGGGCGCTGGCAGCAATTCCTTTTCAAACTCAACTCATGCTCCTCTTGGAGCTGCCCAGGAATTCTGTCAGTCCCAAATTCCTGGACACCTTTCCTGCAGCTCTTGCGTTTGAGAGCAGTTTGGTCCAAAGCCATTTGGAACAAAGCTGTTCTCGTGCTCTGCAGAATTGTGACAGGGGTTATGTTTGGTTTTTGTTTTGGGGAGTTATTTTGTGATAATGGAAAGCCAGAGTGGTGCCTGTGAGCCAGAGGAGTTTGAAGAAGGATTAGAGGTCACGACAGACACGTTGTGCCACAAAGCTCCTGCTGGGGAAGGCAGGATGTGTTATGCAAGTTGAGGTGCATCTTATATTAGGATGGAGTCTTGCAATGCCAATATAAATAAAGTGAGTAGGGCTGCCAAAGAAAACAGTCTTCTCCTTTATTAGTCAACCTTTTCAATTCTAATTAATTTTTTTTTATAAAAAAAAAATACCTAATGGCCTGTAGCTGTGGGATGGGAAGATAGGGCTGAGCTAATGGGAACATCATTATAAAAAGTAAAGTGCTGTGTAAAAAGAGAAGATAGCAAAGGTGAAGCATGTTTGGCACAGATATTTTACAGTATCCATTAGCTGCGAGCTACTCAGATGGGTCTTGACTGGTTCTCCCAGAAACTTTGGCAACTTTCTGCTTCTGTTTTGAGAGAAACAAGTGCCTGTGCTGGGAGAACTGGGCTGGGCTGTGAGCACGGGGCGGTCACAGCCACACTCAGCAGGGAGGGCTTGAAAACCAGGACTTGGTGGCCTCAGCGTCACCTCAGGCTGTGAAACGCTTGCACAGGGACTTCACTACAGGTCAGAAAAAACCGTGGCAGCCTTTGCCCTGCAGAGCTCTGGCTGTGCTGCTGACCTGCAGCAGTCCCGGGCTGTGCTCCGTGGGGAGCTCGGGAATATCCACAGCAGCCGTGAGCAGGTCAGGCTGGATGTTTGCAGCCTTCCTCACACGGCATCAGGGCGCTCCTGGTGGGTTCATCTGCCTTTTGGGAGAGCAGAGAGTTTGGCCACATGCAGCTCTAAGCCACAGGACTGCGTTGTTCCACTTATCCAGGCCCGGCCCTGGCACACTTAAAAGCTGCCCAGTTAATAATTGTTAATTACCACTGGGCACCAAAGGAAGCTTGGACTGCTCTTGTGTGATGATATTACTTCTCCATCCCTTGCCAGTACAGCATCTTCTGAGTAGAAGAAAAGAGAACACCGGTATTTGAAATCCCTTTGCTTTCTGAGCAGCAAAAATTGAAAAATATCTTAATCCTTGCTGGACGCACAGAACAAATCTAGAGGTGTTTATGTCCCCACGGCTGCAAAAAGGTTTTTCCTTCTCAAGTACAGCATCCCAACCAACCTTCTGCTTGACCTGATGTTTATTTTCAAAGTATTTTTGCCTCCAGCTGTCCCTTGCCTGCTCTGCCCCGTGTCCCCAGCAGCCAGGTGGGCACTGCCAGCGGTGACAGCAGCACTCTCCAGCCTCCCTGCTCGAGTTTCTGAGTAGCCTTAAATTGTTTTCTGTGTCAGAGCTGCACACGTGATAGTGGCTCTGCGTAGCCTAAAGGAATTCCCCCTCCAGGAAGGTGACTTCCACATGAGGTGAGGATCAGACCCAGCTGAATATTCAGATTTCTTGATGGTTCTAGAGAAAAAAAATTCTTTTTTATTTCACAAGGGATCCTGCTCATACTGGGGACACTTAGACACTTGGGACATTTAAAAAATGAAAAAAATATGCATTGTACAATGCAGTTTATTTTCTGAAAGAAAACAGCTAATCACATGTGAGACCACTTCAGAGTATGCAATTTAAAAAAAAAAAAGAAGGAACCTAAATAACTGTTACATTCTCAACAGTATAGTCTTGTGAATAACTAGAAGGACTTATTCATTTGCCTCCAAATATAGTTCCACTCAAATGATTCTTCTGTTTGGGGGAATCCCTATTAATAGAGACCAAAGGAAATAAAGTCCTCTTTGTCTCTTTCTAAGACATGTCCTTATTGTGTTTTGGACAATTGGGTCATTTATGATGATGAGGTAACTTGTTCTGAATCCTGGAAATGTAATTTCAGATGAACTGTGAGTAGTTTTACTAGTTGTTGAAATGTCTTTGCAACCTAATTTACAATTTACAATCATCAGTATTCTAACTTTGGTGTAAACAGCAGCTTGAGCATCTGTCCTCTTCCTTGAATGGAAAGGGGATAAAAACGTTTAAAATAACATGTCATGGTTGTGGATTCTGCTCCTTTTCATGTGTTAGGTCCATATATTCCTCTTGGGAGAGAGGGCAGGTGATAGAGGGTGAGTCCCCGAGCTGAGAAAGGTGCCCAGAGTGTGCATGGGGCTGCTGGGCAGGGCAGCAGGTGATGGAGAAGCTTCACCTCAGCCAAAAACTGCCCCAAGGATGGCAAACAACAGCCCAAAACTGCTCCTTTGGCTCCTCCAAATCTCACAGCAGCAGCTCCCCGTCCATGACAAGCTGCTGATTCCTATCCGGGAGCAAAGCTTGGCTCTGTCCTTCCAGTTTCCCTTATTTTGGAGGAGTCAAAGATTGGTATTTACAACAGAAGCCGTCACCGAGGGCTCATAAAGCTCTCAGGCGTGCAGATTGTAAGCAGGTAATTAAAGTTAAGCACCTGCTCCAGTGCTGTGCTGGTGTGGAGCTCGCTCTGCCCCTGGAGCTGTGGGGGGATGCTCCAGTGGTGCTGTCCTCACCTCAGCTCCTGGGAGAGGACTCTGGGCAAAGCAAACAACAGGAACTTTCTAAAGCTTCTAAAACTCTGTACACAGGTACCTACAGCACATTTATATTATACACCTGAAAATAAACCCAGACTGAGCCTTGCTCAGACCCCTTTAACTCACTGAGTTTTATCTGGAAGAAGCAAAGTAGAGCCTCAGCTTCTCATTCACACAGGGAGCCAAAGATCTGTATTTGAATGTCAGAGCAGACTTTATTAATTTATTAATTCATTAATTTCAGCCAGTGTCCAGGTGTCCCAGCTTCGCCTCGTTATGATATATCTTTATTTATTGAATTATAGTTGATGTTTTTCCATCTGGGCTAGAAAAACTAACAAAACAAGAAGAGGAGGATGCAAGAGCTTGACTCAGCATGGATATTGATGTGGTTTAAGACTCTGTTTAAACTCAGCTCATGTAAACCATTGTGCTGATACAAGTATGTTGTAGCCTGCTGCTGCCAACCATTTTCGCTGCAATTTACAGCTGTGCTGTAAATTAACCAGTGCAGCTAAACTCCTATAAACTAGGTTAAGTTTATTTCAAGGGTATTTTCACATAAAGCTGTATTGCTTTAATTATCTATTTTAAAACCACATAATTTTGTTAATCTAGTGTAACTTTTTATATGTAAAGGAGCCTTCAGAAGATTGACGGAGAGCCAAAATCTGCTCTGTCAGGGATTTTGTTTCGCTGGAAATCTGGAGGAACCTTCTTTACAGTTACATTTATGAGCAGAATTTGGCCTCTTTCTTCTCCAGGACCTGGAGTAAATAACTCCTTAACTCACTGATTTACTAGGATTGCAGTGTCATGTGAAGAATAAGAACTAGGTTATTATCTAGTCAATAAAACCAGATCTCAGCCTCCAAAGAAAAATGCTTTTCCTTATCACTCCGCTTTTAAAAACCCCAACCAAACAACCAAATGAACTATCTTAAGATTAAAATCTTTGGGCAGGGAGGGTTTCACCCAAGCATAACAAAAGTTTTAGTCTGCAAAGCTCTCATTTTACTCTTGAGCTCTGTGAATGAAGTTCTGTCCCTAGTGTTTTATTTACCCTGTAATTTATTTCCCCTTCTCTACCCAAAAAAACATGGACAGGAAAACACCCCCAAGAGCAGCTCCTCTAGGTGAAAACACCAGTTTGGAAGATGGAGTTTTGCTGAGACAGTGGCTGGCTGGAGAAAACACACCTGACATTTATAGCAGGGGAAATGTAGGTGGGCTGTTTCTTTAGCTGAGGTAAATTTGAATATTTTCACTGTCACCACTGGAGTGACAGTGACTCTGCACTGCTTTGAGGCCTGGCCCGTTTGTGTCTCTTATCAGTTTAACAGTGCTGGATGGCTGTCTTCATTCTGCTACACTATTTACAAAATGATGGTAATTAACTAGATGATGACTTAATAAACGTGTAAGATAAATTCCTCTTGGCTGGGAAGCAAAGATAGTTGGCAGCTTTTTCTTGGTTAAATTAAAACAAGTTGTTTCGACGTTACATTTCCAAACAGGCAAAAACTTGCACTGCCATTCGGAGTGGTAAAACGAAACCATGACAATATTGCTGCTCGAGTGGGTGGTGCTGGAAATCGTTTTACTTCAAACCTCTCATTTATTTGGGCACAAAATGCAGCAGCCTGTTGCTTTCTGTTCAGCGTGTGTGAAGGGCTGACATGGCTCCCCAGACAGGAGTATTTCCTCACCCTCAGAGTGTTTGTTGTCTCCATGTGTGCACAGATATGGATTTGGACTCTTTGAGTGAATGTTCCTCTCCATCTCTCCCCTTCCTTAAGTGCTCTCTCTGCAGCCTTTGCACACGTGCCAAGTGCTCAGCTTGGAGAGGAGCAATAATGTGGTTTAAAAAAAGCAACGCAATTATTTTAAGCATTTTCTCGCTGAAGTTTTTTTCCAGCTGCAGTTAATTTCTATCTGATTAGCCTGACCTTTCACCCTCCGAGGAAGTAGTTTAGCAAAAGGGATAAATGTGGTCACAGTCTATACGTGTATGTGAGCGTGTGCTGATGTATTCAATCATTGGCTTTATTGGGTTATGTTCAGCATGGACAAGTTCTGGTTATAAATATTTCTACACGCCTTTATTTGTGCTCAAATTTGTCATTGGTGTTTGAAATTATGCATTTTTCTTATTTGATGAATGTGAAATCACAAGAAAGGTTCTAGCTTGGCGCTTTTTTCCTAAACTCTACTATAGCAAATAAAACACTGAAATAGTTTTTTCCTTTACTTCTTAATTCATTCCTGAGCTTTAAATGCATCTGTTTACTGGTCAGCCATTACAGAAATCTGTCTTTGCTTGTGGTTATGAAATAAATATAAGTTTGCTGGAACAAAATACAGCCCTGCAATGCTAGCAGGAGACTGGCAGCTGTGAGGGAAGAAAGCTTTCAGATCTCTCTTACCTGAGATTTTATTTTCTGTCCCAAGCACCTGCCCGTATTTTTGTGTGTCTTGGATCTTGTGGAGAACAAGTGCTCATGGATTTGTGTGTTATATGAAAAAGACTCCTGACTTTTGTGCTCCTGATTTAGCCTGTGATGATTTGAGAACAGTTGCAAGCATTTGTACAAAAGGTTTGATGCACCTACATTTGAGAGCTGGGGCCACTTGTCCTCCTCCATAGAGGCTGCCCAGCTGAGCTGTTCAAATCCAAACCCAGGGCTGGATTTCTGCAGCTCAGTAAACCGTAAGAATATCTCAGATTTAATTTGGAGCTGCCTTTCAAACAACACAAGTTACAGGAAGTTGTTGGCACAGAGACGACTCCACTGATGCATTTGTTCCCTCCCAGCTTGACTTGGAGCTGCGGTGCTGCAAACCCAGCGAGGGCAGCTGTGGGGTTTGTAACTGTGGATTCCATCTGGGACCTGATCAGCTGTTGCTGGGACGCCTTTGTGGCACTCCCAGCTGTAACTGGAGCAGTCCTTAAATGACAGCTTTTATGGATTGTCTCTTTTGGCACTGGGTCAGGTATTTGAAAAATAAATCCAGTTTGTGAGCGCGTACGACCAAGAGGTGTATTCCAAGCCAAGAGCAGTTTGTGGAGCTGAATGAGCAGAGGTTATTCCTGCATTCTTACTCTGGCAGTCTTTTGATGAGTTTTGGAAGCACCCAAGGGGTGGGAGCAGGACAGGGTGATCCAGCAGGATCATCAAGGCACTGTCACAACCCGCAGTGATGGAGCTGGGAAGACCAAAGCTCCTCTGGGGCTGAATCTGCAGAGGGACAGGAAGGGGACCTGGTGACAAAGAGCAGGAAAGAGGCCAAGGAAGTCAATGAATTCTTTGGCTCAGTATTGAAATCACCGGTCCTGGGGCCAGAGGGAAAATCCTGAGCAAGGAAGGCTTTCCCTTGGGGGAGGTAGATCGAGTTCAGGAATATTTAAACAAAGTGTGCACACACAATTCCACAGGACCTGATGGAATGGGCCAATGAGAGCTGAGGAAGCCAGCTGATGTCTTTGTGATGTCACTCAAAGATCTCAGAATCACAAACCATGTGAAGCTGGAAGGAACATCTGGAGGTCATGTGGTTCCTCCTGTAAAGCCCATGGCAATTCAGAGATTCCTGCCTGCCCAGTGCTGCTGTTTTTCTCTGTGAAAACAGGCAGCTCAGATGGCTTCTTACAATCTCTGATTTTGCTATGTTTTCTTTAAAATGTGTATTTTTCTCAGTCTTGTTTCATTGATTGGGGGTTTCTCTGCTTGGGAACTTTGGACAATGTTTTCCTCCTGGGGTGGAAGCTCCTGATTGTGCTGTATGAAGTGGGAGAACACTATTAAGATGTGGCTCTTATTGTGATTAGTTTCTACAGCAAGGAAAAGTAAGTTATGCAGGTGTCCTTTACTCCTGTTTTAGTCAAAATCTGGAATTTTCTATGTCTTGAGATACATCCTTGTCAGCAGTGCCTCACAGACAAAAGAGCAGTCAATACTAACTTCCAACAAAATGACTTTTTTTTTTATTATTTTATTTTTTAATCACTCCATCCCAGCTTTTAATTTTGCAGTGACCTTTCCATTTGGGCAGCCAGTCACGCTCCCCTTGCCGTGGTGCTGATCCCTCCCCATGTGCCAGGGCACACGCTGGTGTGTGTTGGTGACTGTCACAGCAGGAGGACCACGTGTGGTGACAATCTTGCCCAAAGCACACCAGCAAAGTTCACTTAAATTAAAGCAAAGCTTGGCACAGACAGCAACAGTTCCAAATCCAGCCTTGTGTTGTCACAAATTCTCTGTCATTAGCTTAATGTTAGTGTGAATTGGGTGTGCTGCCAGGCTTTCTTCCCTTCCTGTAGGGAATTCTCTATCACTGCTCCCATTACACTGAGAGTCCCCAGCACTGGGAGCTGGTAACACTGGTGCACTACTTATTTGCCAGAACGATATGAGCTGCTCACAAAAAAAAAAAAAAAAAAAAAGAAAAAGTCTAATTTCAGCATCTGTCAAAGAAATGAAGCTGCTCAACAAAAGAGTTCACTTGATTGCTTTGAAAAAAAATTAAGTGCTGGCTTATGACACACAAGGCATAAATTAAATCATAACTAGATCAAGATTACTGACAAGAAGTGATGACAGGTGTTGTGAATATGTTGACACAGGGATGCTGCCCTGTGTAACAATTGTCAGTCACCGGCCAGTGCTGAGCTTCGGCTGTGCCTAATGGGGAAGGGTTACTGGGAGGGAGTAGGAGCTGCTAACAGTCACGTGGTCAAAAATCATAATTTATGGCACAAACATTTGCTTCTTAAGCAGCTGGAGACAGCTGTGATGCAGCAGTATTAGGCTAAGCCATGTGTAAAATACTACAAGCATGTTCAGTACAGTGGTTAAGGAGCAGTTTCTAGCAGAGACTGGACTGGGATTAGGGAGATGGGGCTTTGCATTCTGACACAGCCCTCTCTGTGACCCTGGGCAAGATGTGTCACCTCTGTGCACATCAGCTCCGAGTGCAGGATGATATTTCTGTTGTCTGTCTCGCCTGTTTAGGCTGTTAGCTCGCTGGTGCATGGCCTGACCCGTCTGCGGAGCTGCACACCTGGCACACCTGACCTGCTCTGCTGTAATGTGCAGCGTCACAAAAACACAGCTCATTGCTAATCCTGCTGGGGAGGAAGGCACATTCCTCACCCCAGAGAACTTACAGACTTGAAATAACCAAAATTATTGCTGCTGAGGTCAGAGTGGTGCTGCATACACAGCCAGATGATTCCCATGTGCCGTTATTTAATAGATCCAGACTGATGCCAAAAATGCATGGGTGAAATGATATCATCTCTATTGACATGTTTGACACATGTATTCCCTCTGCTAGATCCCGTGGTCTCTGCTGCAGTTTGGGATGCATAAAATGAGAGCTCCCTGCCTGCAGCACTTCACAGGGATGTTTATGGACAGGAAAATGGATGGGGGGTAAATATCTGCCAGTCAGAGCCCTCTCAGCTCTCAGCATCTTCCTTCAGAGAAATGCATCATTATATCTGAACTGTGATGTTTATGAAGTATCATTAGCATTATTCAGTTACTGACTTCAGATGTCTTCTTCTGTGGCCAGAGCAATCATTATGGGTCTATCCAAGAGGAGCTGTGACAGATGTCACAGTTTGTTACAGTCACTGTATGCCAGATTTAGCCTCTGGCCATGTACTGCTTGAGTACTTCCTCTAAAAGCATCTTGTGAGTACCCTGCAGTAGAAACAAGTGACAAGGACTTCAGATATATTTGTGACATTGAATGGACTCATTTTTAGGATGAGATTGTGATGTGGTAAGCAGGCAAACAAAGAGCAGAAGATACTTGCACAAAACCAGTTTCCTACTGATCCTTAACTACAGCCTTTCATTCAGGTGAAGCACTAATAGCAGTCAAATCTGGGTTTAAAGGAGGTTTTGTGTCATGTTGCAAATCTATTGCAGTTGTTTAATATTATCTTATCTATATTTTCCTCACAGCTCAAACTGCTGCATTAACTGTTGAGGTAAATCGTGATGATGAAAGGAAGAAAGGCACAAATAAGCATGGCTTGTTGCCAGACAGAGACCCAGGGTCCAACTCGGTCACGAATTCCATTTGTTCTCGAGCTACAGAGATACAAACCACCCTCTTGGTCTGGCCAGAGCATAAATACAGACAAGAAACTGAGAAATACAGACATAAATACAGAGGAGAAACTGAGAAATCCATCTTTGCTTTGCTATAGACACAGGATCTGGTGTTACCACGTGTACTTGAACCCAAACAGGTTCTGTGTGTCACTGCACTCCTCATTTTGGGAGCCACTGGTGGCCTACACACACAAATCCTGTCCCTTCCCTTCCCTGGCCATGCTGAGGGGCTCCCACATCAAATTGCAGCTGAATAGGTGGAGAGCCACATTTTAGATTGGCATCATGCTGCTTGTTCCATATGTAAGTCAGGAGCTCCAAGCTGGCAGCAGTCGCTCGAGTGCTGCTCCAGGTCTCAAATGTTCGTGAAGAGGACACATAAATACCATATGTTAAGTCAGACTGATAAAAACAAATACACAAAACCCTGCAGAACTCCCTGGTGTCATCATAACCCTCAGAAATTCTGTCCCGCCCGCTCAAGAGGGAAGTGAGAAAATGAGTGACAGGGCCCAGGTTACCAATTACTGCTGAGGCTTCAGGATTCAATTAATGCTTCTAAAATTGGGAGAAAGGATGCAACAACGTCTCCTCTCCAACGCTAATGACCTGTATAAAAAGAAAATCATTGTGAAGAGAGCCTCTTGTCAAAAATAGTCCTTCTTTGCTTTTACCTCTGAGAAGGAATCAGACACTGGATATTATCCATGTGGCCAAATGATCCACAGGATTCTTCTGTCCTCCAGAATAACTGCATTCTTCTGCAGGGTCTGCTTGTCCCATTGATGCTTTCTAAGGGACATTGCTGCCATACGCTCCTTAATTAGGAGATTAGGAGAATTCTTTGACTGAAAATTAAGAATCACTATGGCTTATTTTTATCACTAAAAGATCGCTCCAGCAACTTCCTCCAGGAAATTGCAAAGGGAAGTCATTATGTGAGGGGGGCTGGGGAGGCAAAAGCCAGCTCGATTGTGCATATGAACCCCAGATGAAATGTGTCCAGCTCTGCGAGGGGGGCAAAAGGGGTGTTTACTAGGTCATTTACCATGTCCTTGTTTTTAAAGTTTCCTTTTCCACGATTACTTGTTGACCTTAATTGTTTCCATGCCCACGAGATAAGTCTTTGTACTTCCTACAGAGGCTTAGTGGAGAGGTCTGGGGATTGCTCTTGCTAATTGCCCTGTATTCCTTCATTTCCCTTGAGTGTCTGTGGAGAGCCCATTCCCACATATGCTCCCAAAATTCCATTTTAATCGGAGGGGCAGCACTGCACAGCTGACGACATATGTTTAGCTGCATTCAGGGCTGGCTGAAGCATGCCTCTCATGTTACATAAAAGGGGAAGGTCAGTACAAAACAAACAGCTTTTTACAAGCCACGGCTTAAGAATCCTGTCCTAAAGAACTCTTGCATTTCAGGGAGTGACAAATCAGCTTGTGGCTGAGCTCTGTTCTCTCTCCAGGCTTTTTTGCTTTTTTTTTAAATTTTTTTGCATACATTAGGGATGCTGTTAGTCTCCCAGGACAACCCGTGTTAAAACCTTCTCTTCTGGCAGAAATAAAGCTGTCCAGGGCCCGATCCTCAGTTTCCCTGGATGGCCAGAGCAGGCTGGAGCACAGCAGTGCCTCTGTGTGCACCTGCTGCAGGAGGGCAGCCCCGGGTTCCCCCAGAGTGAACTTTCATGGCTCTGTGTGCTGGGCTGTGCTGAGAGGTTTGTCTGTGTTCAGGGTAAAAGAAGGAACAGCAAGGAAAGGAGAAACTTAAGAAAAACTTGAGCCAATTTCAGAGGAACTGCTTGTTTCCTTTTAACTGTTTTTTTTTTTTTTTTTCCCCTTCATTTGACCTGGAACCAAGGTAGGAGATGACCCAGAGAAGATTTCCCAAGGAGAGTTTGGCTCTCAATTCCCATTTTCTTTCATGGGATCAGTGCACACCAACCCTGCCTGTGGGTTTGCCCACCTTGGCAGCAGCCCTGGCAGAGGGGCCTCACAGAGCTCCTTGCTGGGAGCCAGAGGAGGAAATTCAAACCTTCGTGCACATCTCAGCTAAGGCATCTCCAGCTGGGTACAGCCCCAGGCTGGCAGAGCAAAACCAGCTGGGCTGGTGCCAGCCACATCTCTCCAAGGACAGCTTTGGAGGGTCTGCACAGCCCCTGCTCCGAGGGGGTGGGCACAGTGCCCATTTTCCTGAGAACCCACTGGGGCAGGAGGATGTTTCTTTTCAAGATCAGTCCTTGTGAAGCACAGCTCCAAACATCTGTGCGGCAGTATCTGCGAGGGCATCCTCGTATTCAGCCTTTCCACGGCTTTTTTGGAGCCTTTACAAACGCACCTCCCCTGGGAAGCCTCTCTGATTCAGCAGATTCCTGCAGACAAGGGCTGTTTGCGGCACTGATTCACTCACTTTGGTTATTTATACCGCCGTGCTGGGTGCTGTGTGAAGCAAGAGCAAAGCGCTGCTCATGCCCCGGAGGCATCACAAGTCAAGAAAGCAGCAGGATCGGGGAGTGCAGCAATCCATGGGAGGGCAGAGGAGCAGGCAGCCCCGGCACTCAGATGGGCTGAGACAAAACTGTGCCTCCAACCTCATCTCTGAGCAAAACCACGGCTCCTCCACTCGATTTCTGCGTGCAAGCCTGGTTTACGTGAGGATGTGTTGTGATATTAATTCCAGGTGCCCAGGCTGGATTTGGGATGGTTTCCAGCCTGCTGGGGCCGGGGACAGCTGTGGCTGCAGCGGGAGGGCTCTGGGGTGGCACAGCAGCTCCCCCACCACCACACGGGCCACGTGTTAGGCAGGGATTTGTGCCAATTAGCAATGTTTGTTACAGATATTTCATGCACCTGGAAGCTCCTATCAAGAACAAAAATAGCTTAAAACCTGTGGGGGAAAAAAAAATATATACAAATATTACTTTTAGTGTGCTTTTCTGATGATGTTTGGTTCAGTCATGGGTGGATTCCAGCAGGTCCTGAACACCACTTGCAACAGAGACCTGATGAGTCTTGGACACTTTTAGAAATGTGTTTTTTCTGTTGTTTAATAATGGCTGGTATAAACAGTGTTTATTCTTTGTAGGGCATGATTCCTTCCAGATTTCTGTGTGAGTACTGGACTGTGTGGTTCTGCCAGCTGTGGGCTCTGTGCTGCCATGCCAGGGTGTGTTTGTGACCTTGGAAACTGAAATCCCAGGAGATGGCAGAAGAAAATGATGCCACCAAAATGGGTGCAATGCTCCTTTGCCTGGGGGAAAGTAAACTTATTTTAGTGAGTCAATTTTATAGTGGGTTTTCTTTCTTTTATTTTTTTTCATTTTTAATTTTGTGTAGATCTTTAGAAGCTCTTCTGCAGCCAGCTAATTAAACTGATGCAAATGGTTTCAATGTTCTTTTGAGGAAAAGTTTACAGAAATAGTTCTTGGTATAGGCTAATAAAATTCCAGTGCTTGGCCTTGAAATTAGCATGGAGGGAACTTCAGATCCAGGCAGCCCTACTGCTTTTAAAGTTCAGGAAAACTTTGGGGGATGGGACAGGAACCCTGACTGACAGCTCCATTGAGATTGTTTGTCTCCCTTGTTCTCCAGCGTTAATGCATTTTGCCAGTAATAAATTCACATTTGCGTTCATGATAAGGAGAGGCAAAAAAATCATTTTCAGGGGATGCTGGTGCTGTCTGGTCATACCTGGGGAATGAAGTTCTGTATTTAAACAATTTAATGCTGTGCAAAACCATTCTGACAGCAAATCCACCTGTTCCACAAAGTGTTCACTACCCAGACTGCAGCATTTAATTGTTCTGAAGTGACTCCCCAGCTCAGAGGGGGATTTTTCACTGTCTTCAGCCAAGCCCAGGATTTGTACCACAGCATTTTCCCCAGCCCAGGGATGCAATGAGCCCGTGTGTGTGTGTGTGATGTGATTTCAGCCGTGTGCCGCCCCGCCGTGAGTTTCGCTTCGCTGCTCGGATGGTTTAGATGGAGATCTTTGCAGCTGGAGCTCAGTTTGGTGCTTGGCTGGTTCCTGCATCCCTGGAGGTGGCTGGGGAACGCTCCTGCTCCGACTTGATCAAAGGCAGTGGGGTGCCCTGCTGGTGCCGCGGCGATGGGGAGGCAGCATTCCTCAGCAGGTGTAAAAGTCCCTCAAGAGGAGGGCATGAAGCCTTCGAGCAAAATAGACATCAGCTAATCTCTCATGCCTAGATGATTTTACTGTGACATTCTGCCAAGCAGCCCGAGGCAGTGAAAAATAAACTGCTAGCGTTATAGTATCATTACGTTTCTGATTCTCCAGAGAAGCCAATATTTGTTTGCTTTTCTCTGAAGTGTTTCATGTCACCACGTATGTTCTCTCCCCTTCTTTTCAGAGTAGGCAGAGGGGGAGGAGGAAAGTTTCACAGCAACTGCACAGCCCAGATTTTGTGCTGCTTTGGGGCTGGAGGCTTGGGGGCTTTGTTGCTGCTCTTTTTTTTATACCTACGAAATTTGTAAGGATTCTTTGGCAACCTGTGAGCGCGGTGTCGAAGTGAGCATTGCGGAAAGAGGCCAATCCCTGCAAACAAATTCTGCAGCCAAAAGCGCTGTAAATTTGATAGGTGCGAACGCAATGTGAAAGGGGCTGGCGGGCCGAGCCCCAGGCGCTGGCTCTGAGGCCAAGATCCTTCCTCTCCTCACCCGGACCGTGCCGAGCCGAACCTTTTCTGCATCCCCGGAGCCTCCCAGCCCCGGAGCGGCCCCGGGGCTGGTTCCTCCTCCCCGCTCCGGTTCGGCCCCGAGGGCAGCGGGGATTTCACGAGGTGAAAAACCTGGCGGCCCCAAGGCCGGCGGGGTCAGGCGGCTGCCCGGGGGGACAGGGACAGGTCCCGCTGCTGCCCGGCCGGGGATGCTCAGCCCCGCGGCGGCCGCCGCTCCCGCCGCGCTCCCCGGCAGGCTCCTCGCCTCTTCCCGCGGGGCAGGCAGCGTCCCTGCTGCCCTGCCTCGTGTGCTCAGGAGAAGTGACTGCCGAGGTTACTGCCGTGGGTAGTCCGTGGGTAATCCGTGGGTAATCCGTGGGTAATCCGTGGGTAATCCGTGGGTAATCCGCGGTCAGTGCCGAGGGAGCGCGCTCGCTGCGCTGCCCCGCGCAGGGACGGGCGGCACCCGCACCCCCGGGCACAGGGGACACTGAGCCCTGCAAAATGTCACCGCACCGAGCTCCTTACAAACCTGACGCCTGGCTTCCAGTCCGCAAGAAAACGAGACAGGATTTTTTTAATTTTTTTTTCTTTTTTTTCTTTTTCTTTTTTTTCTTTTTTTTTTCTTCCCCCGCCCGTAGTAAGCGCTAAAGCTGAAACGATTCCCGATCCGCGGTGCCGCTACGCGAGCTCCTGGCAAAACGATTTTATGGGGTTTTTGTTCAGTTTTGGTTGTGTCTGTTCAACCGCGGTGGTTTCAGCAGAGGCTGGGGGGTGGCTCTAAGCACAGGGACGATTTTAGGAGAGGTTCTAGAAACCCCCTCCCGGTGCTGGGGATGCCACAGAGCACAGGGAGCAGCCTGGCTCTTCCTCTGTTTCCTGCTACCTCCGCAGCTGATTTCAGCTGATAAACTGAAATCTCGTGTGCTGACAAACACACATAAAATCTCTCAGCTGATAAACACCATCCTCGTGTGCTCGGGTTGTTGTTACAGGCACCGTAAAAGTTCCAAATAATCCAACTTTGCGAAGGAGTCGCTGGCCGGCTGCTGTGACCTGGAGCCGGCTCTGTCGCTTTTGTTCCCCGGGTGAAATGTTAACTCGCTTTCCTTTGAAGGCTCCCACAGATGGGAGAATTACCAGAATTACCAAATTACAATATTCCAGCAGCCTGGAAGCCGGCGTTCTCCTTAGGCATCTGTCCCAAAGTTACTTTTTACTCTCGCAGATGATAAAAAATATGAATGAAGTAATTATGGGGTTCTTTTCCCACTCTAATATCAAATGCTGAATCTTAATGTGAGGTTAAAAAGTGCAACATTTCAGCTCAGTTCTCGTAACTGAAATGCATGAAAAAATAATTGAAATTCGGTCACTTATTTTGTTAGAAATTTGCAAGAAAAACCTCAATTGTATTCTTAACTCATGACAACCCTTAAGAATTTTCTTTTCTTTTTTAACTTCAATTTTTAAAATATTCATCCAAAGTAAAAACAGAGGAAAGGCTATCACAAAGGTCAAAAGTGGAACAAATGAGCAGGAGATAAAAGATGCTGTTAAAAAAAAAAAAGAAAAAAGAAACATCTTGAGCACTGCCCAGCTGTTTTGCAGCACAAAATTTTCCCTGTGTTTCCTACATCAACATTTGCCTGGAGGAAGGGAAGTGATGACAGGGCACCGTTATGACGGGAGAAAGATAATTGAAGGTGGCATTTTAAAATAAAAATAATGGTGAAAAGAACTGTGAATAGCAATGCCAGTTCGTCTGGGTTGTGATTCCAGAATTTCCAGGTAATAAGGATTTTCGATTATTTAGAGTATTGTTTATAAACAATATTAGAAAAACACACATTTCAAATTCTAGACTCAGTATTTTTCTTCCATATTTTAATTTTTTGGGATCCTTATTTAAAAGCTCAGTCTCTAACTAGCAATTAGCATGTGTAGAGTATGTTGTAGGTGACTGATACTAAATAGCAGAGATGCAAGATGTATCAAGACAGTTCCTCAAACTATTTGTTAAACCCTTTGAAAGATGACAAACTGTTAAAAATGGTTGGATGGGTCATTCTCTGAAAGGGGTAGGGGATTCCTAATTATGGTGTATTGATCTCTTTCCATAATACTTAGATGTTTTTAATTTTTTCCTGGAGTTATTTGAATTTATCACTCCTTTTTTGGTTTCTGCTTTTGCACAAGGAATATCAGCGTCCAAACCTTTGGAGAATTTTAAGAAAAATGCATTAAAAATTGTCCCCACTGGGATGGATTTTATCAGCAATTTACACCAGAGAGGGATCTGCCTCCCCACCCGTGCCTGCCTCACCTTTCAGTAACAAACCCTGGAGACTCCTTGGCCTCTCTGGAAATGTTGGATTAGCAGCACTCAGCCTGTTCAGATCTGGCAGTTGCCTTTCAGTTGCTTTTTGGAAGGGAAAATGGTGAGAAATTGTTGCCAGGATTCCCCAAATCCCTCTTGTCTCCAAAGACAACTCCAGCATGTTTCTGCATTAGTCCAAGTATCCCCAGGCTCAGTTTCATTTTTCCTTGGATAAAGCAGAACTTGCTGTCTGCTCTTTGCAGAAAATGGAATCCTTGCACAGCTCCTTGGAGGGGAAAATTTGGCATAACGAAACAAACCAAAAGAAAAAGAGGAAAAACCAAATTTTTGGGGAGAAAAAACATTTTCCCCCAACTCATGGTTGTTCCAGCACTTCAGTGTGTTGTGAGCATCACACACCTCATTCCCTTCATTTCAGACATCTCACAGAAATGAATTCCTCGAAGGAGCTGAGAGGTCTCCCCCACCCTGGAGTGGCCTTGGGGAGGGATCTGGGGATGGAGAAGCCTGGATGGGATCCACAGGCTGCCAGGCCTGGCTCTGCACAGCCAGAAACGGTGTCACCTGTGTGCCCTGGCCACTGTCACCTGTGTGCCCTGGCTGCTGTCACCTGTGTGCCCTGGCCTGGTGTCCCCTGTGTGTCCTGGCCTGGTGTCCCCTGTGTGCCCTGGCCGCTGTCCCCTGTGTGCCCTGGCCTGGTGTCACCTGTGTGCCCTGGCCACTGTCACCTGTGTGTCCTGGCTGCTGTCGCCTGTGTGCCCTGGCCACTGTCACCTGTGTGTCCTGGCCTGGTGTCACCTGTGTGCCCTGGCCGCTGTCACCTGTGTGCCCTGGTCACTGTCACCTGTGTGCCCTGGCTGCTGTCACCTGTGTGCCCTGGCCGCTGTCCCCTGTGTGCCCTGGCCTGGTGTCCCCTGTGTGCCCTGGCCGCTGTCACCTTTGTGCCCTGGCCGCTGTCACCTTTGTGCCCTGGCTGCTGTCACCTGTGTGCCCTGGCCACTGTCACCAGCTGTGCCTTACCTGTCACACAGAGTGGGAGTAACTTTGTTTTCGTTTTACTGAGTAATGGTAAATCCGTATGATTACAAGGAAATTTAGGGAATATCCTGCTTTTTTTCTGTGTCAAACAATCTGCTCAGAGTAGAGATAGGTGATGGCTTGTGTCTGTGAAAGGAGAGGGTGAATATTAGTGAGACAGAGATCAGGAGCAAGGGCAGAATCTTTTGTTGTCATCGAGTCCTTCTGCAAGTACTTCACTGTAGCCAAAAAAATGAAATAAAATTGCATCAGGAATGAGTTTGGCTCAGAGGTTGGCTCCTGACTGAAGGCTAGTTTTTGGTCCACTTTGATGTGTTGAAGAACAAGAACTTCCAGTACCAATTGTGCTTATGCTCATAAGTCATGGGGTTGGAGAGGAGGAGAAGGGACACACAGGCTCTGCTTCTCCACGAGTGTGGGCTGCAGCCCGTCCTGGTGGCTATCAAGTGTCTAAGGCTGATAACAAATGCTCAGCACTATCTAAGTCAAGAGGCCAATAAATCCAGTATTTATACACCTGTGGCTTGAATAGCTGGGTAATGAATGACAAACCTTTTCCTTGCTTGTGTGGTTTGGGTTGGTTTTTTATTTTTTTTTTTTTCCCGTTTCTAGCTTGCACTGCAGCGAGTCTTGTGCCCTTTGGATTGTTTATACCTTGTCAAACCTGTTTTAAATAAAGCAGCAGCGCTGCACTTTCGGTTTGTCAGGGAAATTGCTGCCCTCTCCTGGCTCGAAGCGATTCTCGGCCAGCTGAAGGCATCTCCAACCAAATGCCAGTTGCAGTGTGATAATATGATCCAATATGAAATTAATTAAGGCTACACAATAGTTTCTTTAAGACTGAATCAGAAAAGAGGGCAGGCAGCTCTATCTGGGACAATAGGATTGGATCCAAATGCAGTTTTAAAGACACATCCTGCCTCCTCTGATCAGAGTGCATTTAATGAGATTCATGCAATTTCTTTCTGAAAACAATAGCTTTAACCATTGGTTGCATAACCCAGCATATCCAGCTGAGGCCCCCCAAGTACAGAGTGTTCCACAAAAAAAAAAAAAAAAAAAAAAAAAGGAATGACAAAAAGTTCTCCAGTTCAACTTAAATAATTAAAACAAGGTCTGGAGAAATGGCCAGCCCGGTGAGATGCCTTTCAGGGGATCTGGGAGTGGAGGAGGCGAGATAAAACTCCTAAGGGCAAAGTTAAATTTGTCCATTCCCATTCTCTTTCTGAGCAGCACGAAGTGCCAGGACCCCTGAGAGTGCTCAGCCCCCTCGGCCTTTTGGTGGCTTTCAGCACCTTGCAGGATCAGGCCTCGTGGCCATAGCTCAGAAAAGGGTATCTATTGTCTGCACAGAAACAGGGGAGCTCGGCAGCTCCCTGAGACGTGTTGGAGTTTGGGCTGTGATTTGTGGCTCTCATTTTACACCAAGTTTAAAGTTTCTTGGCTGCTGGAGATCCTACCCTGAGCCCAGGGATCTTCTGCCTTGGAAGTGGGTGGGAACAAGACGTGGCAATAGAGGCAGTGCTATAGACAATGCTTATTTATGATTGTGGAAGCGTTGCAAACAAAGGGGAAAATTCCTCTTGCCCCTCCAGCTACAATAGCTTCACAAAGCATTCAGAGCAACAAATGCCATTTTCCAGAAAGTTTGTAGCAGCAGTCTGAGAAGTGTGGCCTCGTGGCCTTCCTGTGAGTGTGGAAAGCCAAGAGCTGTGGCCTCTGACAGGCCATACTGATGGTGAGCACTCTTTCAGAAGCACTTCATGCATAGCAAAACTCTCAGAGTAGTTTGCCTCCACTCCTCTTTTAAGACCAAACTTATTTAAGCTGTGCTTTGAAGATCTTGCTTTTGCATCCCACTGTGATACCATGCAGCAGCAATCCTGTTTGTCAGGTGATTTTGAAACAAAATGCAGCCTTGTGGCAAACAAGATCTCCTGTTCCCAAGGCAGAAGTGAAGATAAATGCTAGGTGCTTCCCTGCTGGCTGCTCAGAGCTGCAGAGATAGATTTCCAGGATTCCCAAGGCTCAGAACTTGCAGATATGGCACTTGTGAGTGAAGCTGAGGCTTGGCTTTTATCTGGTTATTTTACAGGCTGCATTTCCTCTGCTGCTGAGGCAGCTACACAATTAAAGCTGTATTACTGGTGCATTTCACTTATTTACTTAGGACAAGGCCAGGTCTGATTCTTCGTCTTCACAGTTCTAGTCTAATTCCAGCTTTGTGGTCACGTTAAGGGATGAACCAATCCACTTGCTGCCCACACAGGCTGCTGTGAGGGTCCTGTATCCATGATAGAACGAACATTTTGCAGGAAACAGAGGAGAATCACTGAGCACCCCCTGTAAACTTTTCTCTCGAGGTGTCCAAGCACAGCCCAAGGCTACTCTGATGGGTAAAAACCATGGGCTGAGTGCTTGGAGGTGACCAGCTCCTTACTGGGACTGGAGAATGCAGCTGGGGGTGGTTGGGGCTGTGCTCTGGGGCATTTCCCCCCTCTCATTGTGGTCAGCCTTGGCCTGCCCTGGGACAGCTTTCACTGCCAAGTCCACAATTAATTTTCCTTTAAAACTTGGGCAAGAATTCCAGCAGGTTTATACGTTCTCAGAGGTACTTCAGTCTGGGCTGAAGGAGAATTGTAAAATCTTTTCTTTTTCTTAAGAATAATCTGAATTTTGGCAGAAGCTCCAGCCCAGCTGTTATTTTGTCAACTGGCCCATTCTGCCATCCCCACCTGGACTCATCTGTGCCCAACCCACATTTTTTAATCACCAAAACAGGGGGCAAGGGCTAAAAAAACCCACCCAGCCCCAAACCTACAAACAGCAGCACGGCTCTGCCTGTTACCAGATGCCACTGTGGTGATCTCAAGCATAAGCTGTACATTTTTATCTTTTAAATGGAGACATCCCTTGGGCACAGCCAGTGCCCCTGTCCACAGCTATCCTTGTCACCCGGCTGTCCTCCGCGCTCGGCGCTGCGAGGCTCACACCGTGCGGCCGCCTCTGCTGCGTGAGGAGTATAGCAGTGGACAAGGGCAGAGATCGAGCTCTGGGGTCCTGGGGACATTGTGGTTCTCAGGGCCTGGCATCTGGGCGTGTGGAGTCATCCTCGGGAAGGGCGAGCCCGCAGTCGGGGGCTCAGGGCCGCTGCGCGCTTTTGTTTGCGTTTATTGTTTGCGATCGCAGCCATTCGTCTTCGGGTGTTTCCAGAATTAAGGGGTAATAAGACAAGACAACAAAGGAGGCCAAAGCTAGCAGAGGGATGGGGGGTACTGAGTGGCACTGCAAGGCTGAAGCATTTCCAGGGCCCTGTTCCTGACTACCTCAGCTTCCCACTCTGGAGCCCCCAAATGCCACCGCTCCAGACTTGGGTGTTCACATCTTGCCCCTACCTAGGGCAGGATCTGAGCTTATCCAGGCAGGCTCTTCATTCCTCATGCCTGATTTCCAGTGTGGGCTTATCCATTATCCATGAAGTCCCCAGTTATTCCAGGATCCTGATGAGAGCAGTTCCCAGCTGGATTTGCTGTGGCTCCCACACCAGACATGCATAATTCCATTAGTGAGTGGATGTAACAAGGGGTGATCCCCTTTTCTGGGATCTGCTGTCTGTCTTACATTGACTTTGCAGCATGGTCTCCTATCCTGTTCCCACAATCTCCCTTTTTTCTTGTGCAAGAAATTCCTCTCTGCACATTTTTTCCTAGAGGAGCTCATTTCTACTCAATCCTCTCTCCATCTGATTAGGACAGAAAAAATGTGTTCTTGTTTGCCCCTGTTTGTACTTCAGTAAAGACTTGTTTGGTAGAAAGTGAAGGGTGTCAACTACATGAGTAATCTGCAGTGTTTAAATCTGCAACTTCAAATCAGTCTTTAAAACTTTATGGGATGTTGCCTGCAAGAAAAATTGTCATAGCTCTGTTTTGTACTTCAGTCACAAGTGGTTTGACTGTGTGGGGAAAAAAAGAGAGAGAAAAACATAGATTTGTACAAGAGCAGATAATGTAAATGCAAAGTAATTAAAGTGGTCATTAAAGGCTCGTCAAAATATGTATTTCTAATTATTCCTATCATGGTTTTAGGGCAGTTTAGGTGGCTGCTGCCAGATCAGAGCAGAGTGCATTCACAAGGCAGAACAATCCCAGCTGTAAGGAGCTACAACCCCACATGATTCGAATGCAAAACATTTATCCATTGAAATTCCTAAAGATTTACAAACTAGGGGGTACTTGAGGAGGGTGACAAAGCTCCAGGCAGGCATGTGCTCGGTCCAGCTGGGATTTGCACAGAGGTGGCAAACTCAGGGATGCTGCAACCACGCAGTGAGACCTGCCTGGTGTGAGGAGAGCTGTGAACCTCCTGCCTGGGACATGCTTTCACCTGTTGCCTCGTTTAACAAATGAATATGCAGCTACAAAATTTAACACTGCAAATATTTGAACAAAACTTTAAAAATATTTCATCCTTTTTTTTTTTTTAGGTTTCTTTTTTGGTTTTTTGAGTTCTTTGACTTTGTGTGCACAGGGCGAGGGTGTGCAGCTGTGCGTCTTCCACTGTACGTATTCACATTTCCATTTCAAAGCTTTATTTGGGGAAGGTCCCTTTTAAAGCCGTTGGAGGGAATGAGGAGGTGTCAGAGGGTTTCCCCTACCAGGCAGTCGGTGGTCTCCAGCTGCTGTGCAGAAAAAACCTCTTTGTATCCACAGAGCATCTCCCTTTCTCCGGGGGAGTGGCGAGTGCAAGCGCGGGGCAGCTCCCTGCCTGTCAGCCAGCACCTGAGAGCACAGGGAGAGCAGCAGCTCAATAAATCATGCAGCAATAAATCAAACATAGCTGGGAATCGATTTGAACAAGTAACAATGATTCCTTTGAAGCTGACAGTAGAGGCCTCAAAAGACAGGAGCACAAGCATAAGAGAAAACTGCTGCTCACAAGGCTTTGGCTCTTGGGAAATGTATTTTGTGTCCAAAGTGTGGATGGATTTTGGAAGTGAGTTTCATGGAATGTGGGATGAATTTAATATTTTTGTGATTTAGGTGCTTGGCTTTATAGTAGTCCTCAGTGTAACAAACACCATGATTTAAATCTCCAGTGATCTACAAATCCTCAGGTGATGGTTTCACTCCACGCAGGGTCTCCAGGTAGGGGATGTACATAGGAGAGCCAGGGCTGAGCCACTTACCAAACGTGTGTGAAATGGATGTTCCTGAGAAATTTGAAAACATTAGACAGGTAAATGAAGTGAAAATGTACCAAGGCTGGTCTGCACCTCAAACATTTCAGAGTTCAGATGGTTCCAGAAGGCTGTACTGTACACGGGGATCCTCAGGGCACGGGCACGGATTAGGTGACCTCTGGAGACTCATTCCAGCCCAGTGATTCTTTGAGAAGACAAATACCCTGGAAGATGCAAATCTTACATGAAAAGTGTAACATGAGGCCCACTTGTGGGATCCCATGTGTGATTTAGGTTTTGCACAGTTGTGGAAGAAGGTTCAGTGAATAACTGCCAGTTACTCTGCTATTGACAGTCGTTCTGGTATTTGGAAGATGAGACAGAAAAAAAAAAAGGAATGAACACTAAACAAAATGGTTACATTTCGATATTTCCTCTCTGAGCTGCAAGGTGCTCTAAAAAATGAGTATTTTAAAAATTGCTGCCATCTCAGAGAGAATAAGACAATGCTGGACGTCTCTCACAGAGAAATCCTCCTGGACACGGCTGAGCAAAACGTTGTAGGAGATTAAAGCAAAGCATTCCAGTGACTTGTTTAAACATATCTTCTTATATCTCTGTGCAGCAATCCTTAAGCCCCAACCACCAAAGACTATCTCTGCAGAGCAGTGACAAATTCCAATCCCAAACAAACCACCTGGGGCATGCTGAATCGCTAAACACAAATGTCAGAGGTCTAGATCATTTCCAATATTCTTTGACATCGCTTATGATGTGGCCTCTGGCACATTCCCAACAGAAGAAAGTTCAGTTATATTTCTTTCAATTAAAGAATCTGATTTAGCTACTAATCATGTCAAAGAATGTCTGGGGGAGGGAGAGGAAGAGAACGTGAGCGAGTGGTGGTGAGTTCAGACAGGATGGCTCGTGCTGTCTGCAGGGAGGCACGGGCACCAGGGGATCAGGCTGGGACAAAGGCTGGCACAAATAGAAAATCAGTGTACGTGTGTCAAAAATATTGTTGGTTTGATAAAACCACACAAATCCTATTAATGCACAACCTCAAGCATTGTGCCGCAGTGGAAATCCCACTGTGGGCATTCAGTTTTTGGGAAGAAGAAAAGGAAAGGCTTTGGGATAGCAATAATGAGGATAGCAGTGAATGGGAGGGCTCAGCAGGGTCCATCCAGCATCTCCTGCATTCTCACCCAGCCCCAAATGTGTTCCTCTGGCAGCCCTAGAAGTGCTGAGGGCAGGCAGGGAACTCGGTGGGGATGAGTCTGACACTGCTGCACCTCTCTGTGCAAACCCACCCGAGGGAAAGCCACAAACCAAAAAACAAAAAAACAAAAAACATGCTGAGCCCTGTATTTTGGTGGATCAGGACATCTAGGATTGCTTCACCCATGTGAATATGTTCCTGATCTTCAGGGAACAGTGGAAAAAACAGTTCCCAAACCTCAAAAAAGGTTTGAGATCCTTGTTAAGAGGATTTGCATTTGGAAAATTTTGCCAGGTTACACAAGCAAGATGCAATACTTGGAATATTTCTGCTTAGGTTTTCCAAACCTTTCTTTTCCAACATCCCTGAGGTAACATTGCTTAAGATGGGAACAGATGGACCTTTGTACATAATCCTGGGTGAGCCTCAGTGATTTCTGAGGCTGGGGTCTTGCTGGGCTCCGTGGGAGACAGCAGCCAGGTCTCCACATGCAGGAGGGATGCTGTAAGGCACAGAGCAGCTGGGGCAACTCTTATTTCTTCTTTATAGCTGTATATAGAGAAAAAATAAATAAATAGTGGTAACATATCTGAAAACCCACCACAAACACCTGTACAGCCACGAGAGCAGCTATGAAATCTTTTAATGTTGCTCACATGTATTTAACGGTTATGAAATCACAGCAATCACTTTTCTCTGTGGGTTTTTTTTTAATAGTTTTACACAGAATGATTTTGTACATTCATTGTGGCATTTTCACACTGGACTAGCAGCGTGTCAATGAGAAATTTTAGCGCTGAGTAATGTAAGGAGAGAAGTTTCAGCTGTGGACTCACCCAAATCTCATCCTGATGATGATGATGATTCCTCAGGGTTGCACTGGTGCTTCCACTGGGTGCACACCCCAAATGCAGAACTGTGCAGCCTCATCCCTAGAAATACTTTCTTTACAAAACTGCTCTGGCCCATATTGCTCATTAAGTCCATCAGTATCGATATGAGGGTTCTGCATGACTAAAAAGATGTGGGAGATACCAAGATTTTACAATATTCAATGGAGTTGGGACATCTATTTAAAAAACAAGAGCACCGACTGCATTTTTCTCAGTGACAGACCTGGTCCCTGCTGAGAGAAATCCTTGGTGCAAGTGCTGAGGTTTCTGTAGTGCCTGGACCTTGAGGTAACACCTTGGTCAGGGATCAGTCCTGTTGGTAACCTCGCACTTGGAAAGCTGACATCTCCAAGGAGTGAAATATTGAGGACAGATGTCGAAGCTCTCGGAGCGGGGCCGTGTGTTGCCAATTCTGTGTCACGCTGCACATCTTACACACATTAGGGAGCAAATGGGCTCATTCCCACGGCAGCAAACTTCACAAATCAGAACAAAAATTATTTATCGTGACAGGCAGGTGGTACTGCAGACAGAAATGTCTCCTGACCTTGTGGAAATGTGGTTGTGATGGTCTCACAGAGGCTGATTTTTTTCTTCCTGCTGGTTTAAGAGAAATCTTATGTTTTCAGGCACAGAAAAACATATTTTAAGTGGTGATATGTCTCAGACATGTGGATTTTATAACTTGCTTGCTGTTTGCAAGCAGTTAAGGTGTTTTACATGCTGTTTAAAACATAGTTTTTATCAGAAAAGCAGCATCTGCCTGTTTGCACTAAATCTACACCAGCAGCCATCACAGCAGCCAGCACACGCCAGCTTGACTGGAACAAGGTGCAACAATACTGCTCCCCAAATCTCTGTGAAATTGGAGATAATTCCATGCGGGGCCGCTTTTCAAAGGCCTTGTTTAACATCTCTAAAGGTTCAGCGGAGGGGCTGGGGAATTTTTCGGCAGTGCCCTGCTGCCTGGCGCCTGTCTGCATTCTTCCCGGGGAAATGCTGGAGCTGATGCTGGGAGCGGAGCAGCAGAGGCTGAGCCCGGGTCCTGCGGTGATGCAGAGGTGGAGGTTGTCACCTGCTGGCGTCACCTGTGAATGCAGTGCACCTTTCTGATGGCCCGGCTTTGGGAAAGTTCATTCAAACTGGAGCGGAGCTATTCACAGCATGCAAAAACCTTTATTTGCGGCAGTCAGCTCGGTGTGTTTGTCTTGGCAGTATGAATGTGAAAGGGAGGTGGGTTTGTTCTCCCTGGCTTTGACTGAGGAAGATAAAAGGGGAGGGAGTATTTTTAAGCTAAATGACAAATGTTAGTGCAAGAGCTGCTGAGCAGGGACTAGCCAGGACACCTTGGGGCTGGAAGGAAAAGATTTATAGCCGTGAAGGCAGAGAGGTTTTCTTCCAAGAAAAGCAGTGGGAACAGGAGCAACACCTTCCCCAGGGCGCTGTTGGGATGCCCTGGATGAATCTGTGAGCTGTGCCAGGAGATGGAGATGGGAAGGGGCAGAGCAGGGACTCGGGATTGGTTTGGTTCCTCAGGATGGATTTTGTCCCTCAGGATGGGTTTTGTCCCTCAGGATGGGTTTGGTACCTCAGGGTGGATTTTGTCCCTCAGGATGGGTTCTGTCCCTCAGGATGGGTTCTGTCCCTCAGGATGGGTTTGGTCCCTCAGGATGGGTTTTGTCCCTCAGGATGGGTTTTGTCCCTCAGGATGGGTTTTGTCCCTCAGGATGGGTTTTGTCCCTCAGGATGGGTTTTGTCCCTCAGGATCGGTTCTGTCCCTCAGGATGGGTTTGGTCCCTCAGGATGGGTTTTGTCCCTCAGGATGGGTTTGGTACCTCAGGATGGGTTTTGTCCCTCAGGATGAGTTTGTCCCTCAGGATGGGTTCTGTCCCTCAGGGTGGTGTTGGCAGGGAGTGTGGCACGCATTCACTGCTCTGCACTCGCACTGACTCTGACACACACAGAACCAGCACCCGGAGCTGCAGAACCTCTCAGCCCCCCGAGAGCACCCTCTGAGAGCACCCTGTGACCCTCCAGCAGCCTGGGCAGCTTTGTCCCCTGGTGCCCCGTGTCCCAGCCCTGAGCAGGCCAAGCAGCAGGAGCGCCTCCCCTGCTGGCTCTCATTCCTGCCCCGCTCCTGCATTTGGGGGCTGTCACCTTTTTCAGCATCACCTCTCTCCTCTCAGACACAGAGCCTTCATTGCAATTTTTGAAGAGTGGCGGGAGTGGAGGAAAAAGCATAAAAATGAAGATTTAGATGTGTTAAAGTACAATTCCAGATTTTATTTTCATTTGGGGTTTTTTTGTTTATTATTTTTTTTCTGCCCGTGGACGACATATTTGCAAACCAGGGGTGCTGCAGGGGAGGAGGGAGGGATTCCTAAACTCTGTTGAGGAATGAATACACCGCTGAACTAATGAATAGAAACAAGATGTTTTAACCACCACCTAGAGAGGTTGCTGAGTGGCCATAATCAGTGCTCCCTAGGAGGTGGCCAAAATGTCTCCTTGCCATTCATTAGATCAGAATAGCTCTCGGTTTATAATGTGATCCTTCCCCCTGACCTTCTTTCTGTTCTTAAGTGACTTCAGGACTATAAATTCCTTCCTAGAAATAGCATTATTTATTTTACTGTCCTGTGTTTGTTATGGTCAGTTGCTATCTTTCTTGAGGAGATGTCATTTTGAATCAAAATGGAATTTAGTGGTGACAGGGTTTGGTGCCCCCCAGTTTTCACACTGAAATTAGCCTTGCATGAGCTAAGATTAGTCTGTTTGCAAAATGTTCCTGCTCTTTATAACCTGTCTGTGAGAAACGTTCTGCTGTACTAGAGCTCGCTGTACCAACATTTCTGGGCTAATTTGCCGCTGCTTTAAATATCAAGGAAGATTTTCAGAGGGATCCCTAAGGCCTTGGCTAGGAAACTGAGCAATACCCAGCTCCCCGGGCACAGGCGTGCTGTGGCACTCTGGGACTGCCTCCTCCTTTTTGGGCACACCAAGTCTCTGTTCCCAGCAGCAGAGGAGCTGATTTCCAGTGCAATCCTGTCCTTGCTGAAATCCCTGGCACTGTGAGGAGCTCAGGCAAGCGTTGGGGAGCAAGGAAAAATCTCCATGGTTATTACACTTCATCAGCTTCTCTAACTACTTCAGGCAATTTCCTTTTGGGACTTTTAAAAAAAATTTGCATGATAGGTATCTTTATATCCCTGTGAAAAACACTAGATATTTTAAATTGTATTTCATCCTTAGAAAGTGCTGGGACTTCCAGCTGAACTCCAAGAGGCAGCTGGGGATGTTCAGCAGGGCATGGAGCTCCCAGATTCCTGCAAATCCTCTGTGAACTCGTCCTTGTGCTGGGAGAGGAGACAAGCTGCTGCTGCTTGAGATCCCAGAAGGGATCTGTGTCTGTGGGAAAAAAATTTGGGAAGTGCAGAGCAGTTGCCTTGCAGGTTTATTCTCTCCTTTGTGTGACAGAGAAGGAAAAATGAATTATTTGTAGAGAGGTAGAGTGGATTTCTGTGCAAAATCAAACAAGAATGAAAACTCTCCACCAAGAGTTGCCTGTGTAAGGGTCAATTCTTGAAAAGTGAGTTGTAAGAGGACAGAGAGTTTAGGCAAAAATGACAAAACTTTTGGGGCTCCCAAACCCATTGAGTGGTCAGTAGCAAAGCTGTACTTTTGGAAATTGGTGAGCTTTGGCTCTGTGTGTTGGTTCTCAGCAGCTGGAAATGCTGGGACCTTCAGGGCTTCCAGAAACAACGGATATCGAGAGAGCTGTAGGAAACCTCAGCACCTGGGAACAACAGTTGTGCTGGCAGAAAGGGATTTTAGGAGGGAAAAGTCCAGGATTTGCTGAATTGCAGACACTGTTGTAGAAAAATTTGAATATTTGCTTATGGATGGTTGTTCATGTGTGGCTCCTGATGGGTGAGGGAAGTGCAGCTTGTCATGGTGTGTGTGTTCCACTTACAAATCTGATGGATATTCCCAGGGGTCTGGAGACCACTGTCAGGACCTAAAGATCCGTCTCCAACAGACAGAATGACTGAATTATAATTCCAATCATTTACAAGAACCCTGCCAAAGGCAGGATAAAACCTTCTTTTGAAAAATGCAGGGATATGGTTTAACTGAGCAGTATGGAAATGTCTGCAGTGGTGTGTGCTGGATGTTAGCAAATAAGTGGCTGCATCAAAACCAAACCAGTGATTTGGTTTTTCACATTTCTCAGGAAGTTACTGAACTTAAAATAATTTTAGTTGTTTTAATGCAAGGGTAATGAATAAATAAATAAAAGAACCGGGCCAATCTGCAAACCAACAGAGACTTTATGTTTTATTTTATTCTTTGTTTATGAGGTTCATAAAAGTTCAGTTTATGTTTTACTGGAGCTGAGCCTCACACACTTCCACCTTCAGGGCCAGATGTGGAAAATACCTAAATGCTGTAAAAAAAAAACAGTTTGAAAGATTATCTGGGTCTGATGGAGCTGCAAACCACAGAGATCTCAGACTCTTGGGAAACCTCCAGCTGAGATTCCCAGATAAACTGGGACTGACTTGGAGATGGTGTGACCCACGAGTCAGACTCTTGGATTAATAACTTCTCCAACAAAATGTCCAGAGCTCTCAGCAGTTTTCCCAAGGTTAAGTGTGTGGGGAGAGGAACTGTGATTGTCAAAAAAAAAGGTATCATACAGTGCTTTGTAGCTTTTGAGCTCAACAAAAGGTGTTCATTTTGGAGATCAGTGGTGTTCTGTAGGATCACTTGGGGCTGGGTTCAGAGCCCACTCGTGCTCAGGGGTGACTCCCTTGCCTGAGCAAACTCGGACACTTCCTATCAGTTTTGAGAGCCTTGCCAGCCTTTTCCTGCTGCTGTAATGACAACCAAACCTAGAAAATGCATTTGCTGCTGGCCCCTGCAGATGGGCTTTCAGCCCTGCTGCGTCGGCCAGAGATGTCCTCAGTGCAGTGTTGGGGACTATTCAGCTTGTCCAAGACAAACACGAGCAATGAACCAAAATTACATTTAAATCTCAGCTACTGCTTAGCCCTGAAAGCTCCTGGGCTCCTCAGGGGTCTTGCTGCCCTCGGGGTTGTCCAGGTGTCTTGAGTGTCCTGCCAGGATGGGTGCAGAATCTCTCTTGTAGGGTTCAGCATCTTTTCTCCACCACGGGTGTGAAACCCACATGCAGGGGTCAGAAATTCAGAGTTTTCTTCCCTCTGTTCCCAGAGAGGCATCCAGGAGCATTCTCAGAGCGTGACACACTCAGACTTCAAAACTCTGCCGTCCCCCTCCACCCCAGCACCCGCGGAGGAGTCAGGGTGATGCAATGGCAGGGTGAGGCACAGGGCTAAGGACAGGTTTTGAAAGCTGAATCGAGTCAGACAGCAGATTTTGCAGAAGTATGTGCATGCCAGATTCTGGCTGGTTACAACAAACCGGGTGAAACTGTCCTTTAATCCCTCTGAACTCAAATTCAGGACAGATTTACTCTCCCCGTTCTCACTCACAAGTGCAAACACCTTTTCAAACCCAACCTTGCTTCTTCTGCCCTGCAAATTAGTGAATTTCTTCTGTCTCTATTCTGCCTTAATTTTGTGGCGTTTTTAAAGCTGAAAATGCCCCAGTCAGGATTCCTTGGTAGAGCACAATGTTGATAACCACTTAACAAAAAATGTCCCTGGCAGATATATTTAGTTTACCCAAGAGTTAATGGAAAGCAGTGTCCAATTCCAAGTGTTGACATGATTTGTCAAGTTTGCCATTCTATATGCTTGAAGTTTCCTTTGAGGGGAACTGACCCAAAACTGTAACACTAAATAAACACCCTCTTCAAATAACCGATGGTGGTTTCCTAAATTGCCAATCAAATCCATAAATAAAGACACAAACTCTGAGTGTATTTAAGTCGTGTTTAGCAGAACAGAGCTAAACAATAACATTCTTGTTAAAATGTATTTTCATTTCAAAGCCGTTTTCCCATGAACATTCCAAACGTAAACAGCCCTAAAGATTTCTAAATTATCTTTGCTTCTTGGGGGGGATGGGAGGAAGAATGAATCTGAAGCTGCATTAGAAACACTGAAGTTGGATATGAAAGTCACAGAGACACAATGCTGCATATTGTCATAATTATCACTTCGTAAAGAAAAGAAAGAAAAGACCAGTTGACTTGGGTTATGAGGACTGGGATCTAAGCAGCATTTGAAGCTGTCTTCTGTTGCAAAAGGAAATGTGTCTTAGTTTTGTTCACAGAAAACACAACACCCCCAGTCTGAGCTCAGACATGCAGGACTGGCACCTTCGGGTCCTGTGGGTAAAACCAAAGCAGAGAGGAACTCTGCTCCAAACTGCTCTCGGTAGTCAGGGCTAAGCAGGGAAAAAGGTGTGAAAGCAAGGCAGGAGAGAGAATTTAAAGCTGAATTTGGATTCAAGGTCTGCTTTTCTGCCAAGTCAGCCCGGATGGGCTTTGCACTCCGGCCAGCTTTCCTCTCCTGCTGCTCTCAACCCCCTCACTGTGTCAGATAATGCCAACAAATAATCTATCCCAAAAGATAATCAAACATTTTCAATGCACTGTCCTCAATGCCTCCCTCAATCAGAGCACTGGGGAAAATGGAGAAACGTCTCAAGGAAGCCAACTGCTCTGAAATCCTCCCTCTCCCCGCGTTGGATTTGGTATTTTCATGGAATCCCTGGCTTCAGAGCTCTGAAATCCTCCTTCTCCCCGCATTGGATTTGGTATTTTCATGGAATCCCTGGCTTCAGAGCTCTGAAATTCTCCTTCTCCCCGTATTGGATTTGGTATTTTCATGGAATCCCTGGCTTCAGAGCTCTGAAATCCTCCTTCTCCCCGCGCTGGATTTGGTATTTTCATGAGATCCCTGGCTTCAGAGCTCTGAAATCCTCCTTCTCCCCGCGTTGGATTTGGTATTTTCATGGAATCCCTGGATTCAGAGCTCCTTGCACATTCAAGGCTGGTTGGAGTTAACTCACCTTAACTACCTTTCCCTGAGCCCCGGACTGAGATCTTATCTTTCACAGACACTGAATTCTCACTTCAAATGGCCTTTCTCATTCAGATCACCTTCAGATGCTTTCGGGAAGACCTCAGATCAGTGGCCCTAAAAAAAAAGGAGGCGATTTCTGTGCAAAAGGATGCCCTGGAACGCAGGCAGCCCCATGTCTGAATTCGCTGCTCGTTCCATTTTCATCTCAGCCAGTGAGGCACGTCCTGGCAGCTGAAATAAAATCATAGAACCATAGAATGGTTTGGATAGGGAAGGACCTTAAAGATCATCTAATTTTAATGCCCTGCCAAGGGCAGGGACGCCTAGAGGAGGCTGAAAGTCAGCAGAAAATCTCTTTTGCCTTGCAGGAGTCTTACACAGCCCCCAAAGATTATCTCCTTCAGGTGCCTCCAGAGTTGCAGTGAGGGAACTGGAGCAGAAGCGCTGATTTAGAGTGCAGCTTTTACCCACGACTCTCATTATTTCTCAATTTTCAATCCATGCCGTTGTTCTGTTGGGTTTTTCCCTTGAGCTAAACCAAACTCATGCCAGAAACCTCTGCAGCCATGGGGAGGAGGGCACAGACCTGGCAAAGACCTGCCCAAGGCGCTTTTTTTCTCTTTTTTTCTCTTTTTTTTCCAGTTCACAGCATCAATTGTGCCACCACCTCCCAAGGGCCGTGCGTTCCCTGTCCCTAAGCACCAGTGGAGGAGCTCCGAGAGGGATTTCCTGGTCACACTGATGCTTTAAGTTTTATTTCTCATATATTTCAGACTCTGTGCTGCCCAGGGTGAGCTCTGAGCTCACAGCCAGGGGCACTCAGCTCTGCACACAGCAGGGACACAAAACAAATCCTTCTCCTGCTGCACACCAAGGACAACTTTCAGCCCCAAAGCACAAACAAGGGGGGCTGGAGGGAGGAACAAGAAGGATGGGACCTCCCAGCCTGGGGCTGGAGCTGGACAATTAAACCCCAATGTGCAAATGGAGCAGAACTTATAAAAATGTAAGACTTTGTGACCATTTGTCCATTTTGTGACCATTTTGGGTCCATTTTGTGACCATTTTGGATCCACCTTGGGTGTAGCGCTGATCAAGCTCTGTCCTACCCAAGGTGTACCCTTAAAGGCTTTTCTGTAAATCCCTACTTTATTCTCCAGCTCTGTCCAGTCTCTATTTCAGGTCACCAAGGCATCAACACACAGCAATGCGCAACAGGGCCTGGAAATAAATTCAGATTAAACGGTGTTTCCACAATGAGAGCTAAGCACAATCCCCAAGGATGTGCAGAAGAGCCCCTTTCCCCCTCCCCAGACCCTGGGGGCGAGATCAGGATCTTCCCTGTCCATCCCAAACCCAGAATCAGCATCCCGGCGCTCAGGGGGTGACATTCTGGAGCGGAGAGAGTTAATTTGCCCTCCTGAATCAATGTCTCTCATCACATGATGAGCTGAAACCTCAAATCCGTGCCAAAGTGCTCAGCATTGCGCACACACCTCTGTTTTGCCCCCAGGTGCAGCGCAGTTTAGTGAGAGCACTATGCCAGTTTCTGTGCAGGTATTTCACATTATCACTTAGATTTGCCGCGGGCTATAAAGGAGGAGGGAATCCTCCGTTTCAAAAGGATATTTAAGTCTGTGGGGCCACTGGGAATGTGTTTTTCTAAGTGCTATCTGCAAGCAAACGAGAAACAAAAGAGCCGGGGAAGACTCGAACCAGCCTTTGTCACACAAGAGGAACACCACAAAGAGCACATTTATTTTTAATCTGGTATTAAGCTGTAAGAATTAATCCGCAGTATTTAAACACTTAAGCATTTAAGTCACATTAGAGCTCGCTGTTTTTTCGGAGTGCTTCACGCAAATAATTGTGGGTGCTGGTGGAAACAGTAGCCGGGGAAAATTTTGCCTTTTGGTGTTAATTCGGGAAAAATGGGGGGCTGAAGATGTCTGCAGCTTTCTGCTTCAGTGAAGAGCTCACCAAATTCCAAGTTTCCTGGAAAATCTGGTTTTAACCCTTCCCAGAACCACTGAAAACCCTGAAGTTAGTCAGATGACAGGGAATCGGTGGTTCCAAAAATGTAGGGAAAATGGATTTACTTTTTAATTTATTCTCACCTTACTTTACATAACGAGCCTTCATTTGAGCATTTTAAAGCATTGTGTCTGGGCAGATAAGATATTAAAGAACCCCAAACTAAGTTATGATCTTCCCATGAGAAAGGTGGGCAGCAGCAGGGATGGAAGGAGAAAACCACCCCAAATTGGAGCAGGCACTGAGACACCACTGCAGGGCAGCCCAAAAGGGCTTAAAGAGCCCCTTGTGCTCCAGCCAGGAAATCCCAGTGACCAATCAAATGGCTTTGAGACTGGGATAAAACTATCAGTACACACAAATCTTCATGTTTTCAGTGAATATTCACTAAAACAGTGAATATTTTCTATTTAAGAGGCTTCTCTCTAGGGGACTTTTTGTTAGGTTAAGAAAGTTCTGTCAACTGAGAAGAAAGAGTTGGCAGAAAATTGTGTATCACAGCAGTAAATCTTCTGAAATGTATTTTTATAGCACCTTTTATCTGATCCATAAACTCTGTGAGGCAGAAGAACGACATCGTTCCACAAGAGCACTCAGAGGTGAAATGATTAACCACAAATCACACTGATTCTAATTTTATATTCATCACTGTAACCAGGAGTAAGGACTTTGAAGTGAACACATTTTGAATTTGCATCAGGTCAGCACCTGGCCAGTAGATTAAAAGGAAATTTGGGCCCTGCTTTCCTATAAGGATAAATATTGTCCATTCAAAAAAAAAAGGAATATTCTCATGATGTTGTTTCTCAAAGCAGGATTTGGGGTTTGTTACGTGGTGCCACTGGGTTTTTTAGCACTTCTGAGGAGTTTCATTCTGGTTGAACACTTGTGTGGTGCAAGCCAAGATGAGAAGTCTGGATGTGAGGCTGGGGAGCTGCATCCTATGGATTTCCTGTCCAGTGTATGGATAAGTTTGATTCCATGTTTTATTTTGAGATATCCTCTAATATCCCTATTTACCCAGAGTAATCCAGCTGTTGTTGAATTGTAGTTTAGCTGGTAGAAGCCTGGGCTCTGACTCAGACATTCCTTTTAGCAAAAAGTCTGGATTTCTATTTAAAAACAATAATTTTCAGTGATTTGTTTCCTTCCTTGGAACACCCCTGTGTCCTAAAATCGCTGGATCTTTTCCTCCAGTTCCCATAAACCCCATGCCTGTGCTGCTGTGATTGGAAAATGGCACCAAGAGCACTGATGTAACCTCATGGGAAACTGGAAATTTCTTCATCTGTTTCATTTTGGAAGAGGCTGGGGCCATGCTCTGAGTCCCAGACAGGACAGGGGGAACATTTGTCAGCTCTATCATTTTCTAGACATTTTCACAAAGTGTGTAGTGGATGTTGAAGAGGCAGTGAGAGGTTTGGAGATGATAAATCACCCTGTGAAACTCAATAGGAATTGTTTCCTTTGCTGTGTGATATGTGAAAACTCTGCTAGAGGGGATGTCTCTCAGAGCTGCCCATTACCTGAATTCCCTTCAGCTCAAATGTAAATCCTTTTAAGAGACTAAAGATGCTTTGAAGTTGAAGAGTAGCTCCCAATGACAAATATATATTTTTTTCTAAATGTTGTTAGTCCTTTACCTCTCCCAACAAATCCTTTCTCCACATTCTGTAAGACACAGCTAAACCCAAACAAAACAAGCCTGCAGTTATGAATAATTTTTAAACTGTCACCTCCTGATTTTTCACAAGTTCGATTGCTATTGTTGTTCTTGCTCTGTTTTTCTTATGTCTTGTCATCCTTAATGCTGTTGGAGGGTGTGAAAAATGGAATTTGGGGAGAGCCCATGGAGTGCCAGCAACCAAGAGCAGACGAGGACTCAGCTCCCTCCTGCTCTCTGTCCCCACACAGCCACAGCAGCTGAGGTGAAAACCTTCTAAACATCAAGCACTAAAAATTAAGTGTATTGAAGGCTAGAATTAGCACATGCAGGTTATCACTGAAATTTCTTGTTGGCTGAAATCTTTCAGCTAACATTGAGCTCTTCTAAGAATTTTCTTTCACCATTTTTCTTCAGGAAATACAATTATTTTTTTTTCCCCACAGGGAAATCTAAAATTCTTTTAGAGCTGTAGCTACCTACGTGGGTGGAAAAAAGGTTGACTTTGTTACAAAGCAATTTTATGAAATAGATGAGGGTTTTTTGAAAAAAATCCAAATGAGAACAGTTTTGGAACTGCCACTGTGTTCCATGGGATTCCTCAAAACACACAAACATCCCTGTGTCCCCTCAGGGACCAGCGTGGACAAACAGTTCCCACTTGGATTAACAGGAGCTGTATGCCTAAAGCCTCTGCATGGCTGAGCCTTTTATTTTTTTACTCTGTAGGGACAGAATTCCTAGAAGGAAAATCACACTCAGGCTGTTGAGGAACCTACGGGAGCCACCTCTGAGTGTGAAGAAAAAAATCCCAGACTTGGTAGAAAGCAGCATAAACGTGTGGGGTTCATTTTTGTGTGTGGAGAACCCTCCCAGAAGGAATCTTTGTCCACAGAGCTGCTGTGCTCTCTGCCCACTTCTCCTTATGTGCACTTTGCTTTATTCCCATGCAGTTGCCATCAGGGTGTCTTTATCTGGGGTTTGGGAGTGAAGCTCTAAAGGAGGGGTGAAAATGAGCCCCAGTCTCCATGGCTGGAGCTTGGGTGGCACCAGTTGTGTTCTGCATTCTTTCATTGTGTAGGGCAGAGGATGAGACTTCAGGTCTGAGCTTCCCAAATTTCAGAGATTTTCCCCATTTTCTAATTGGTCTTCACAGAAAAGCCAATCTCAGATTCCATTCTGGGCTTTCTCATTTTCAAGACCTCAGTTCATGTGAGCCATGAAAATGAATGTTTAGACACTCCATTTCACCTCAAAGAGGTATTTTTTAAATCTCAGGTCATTTTTTTCTTTGTGAGATGAGCTGCTAAAACCAGAAATTACAGAATTTAGGATTTTTTCTTTTTCTTCACAGAGCTGGAAGTGGCCATGACTAACCAAAAAGGTATTTCCAGGTCCTGATACTGTTTTGCAAACTGCTCTATATTAAATATCATCCCTCTAGTGAGAGCTGTCAAAACACTTTCATCTAACCTTCACCAGTAGAAAAATCTTAGTGATACCACATAACAAACATTATACAAATAACTGTCAGAGTTCATTAAATCTCCTTTGAAAAAATTATTTTCTCATGTGCTTTGAGTATTTTAATTTTTAGGGTGTCATTTCTTAGCACTCTAGTGCTGATTTGCTTCTGGAACCCTTAGATCTCATTTTCATTAATTTTAATGGAAGCTGTGAAATGCAGAACACTCAAAAGTATTTTCCTATTCCTGTTTATATTGGGTTTGTGCCATTTCAGTGACACAAAAAGCACTGGCTGTTGCTTCAGATGAAGCAGCTGTGGATGTTTTCATGTCCAGTTTAAAAAGTTGTGTCTGTGCTTGGGGCAGAAGTAGATGGAAACTGAATATAGAGGCTTTAGGCAGCCCTAAATTATATATTTACAATTTATATGGTTTGAGTGCCAGCAGAGTGTAACAGCTTCTGAAGCAACTTGCCCATCTCTGTCACTCATCAGCAACAAAAAAACCAGCCCATCTCAGCTCATGAAAAGATCTAGATTCCAAATTAATTAATCTGGATCATTTATTCATTATAACCTTTAGAAACTCTGCTTTGAGAGAGCTGGACAACTCAGAGAACAAAAAGATTGTTCCCACCCCAGACAGCAGGTGAATAAAAGGAAATGGTGGGAAAAATTGAGACCCTATTGGTCTGCAGCAATTTCATCTCTGTCACAATTCCTGTAAAGGTAGAACTAAATAAATTGCAATTTCACACACGTCTAGGTATTGAAACTATGCAGGAGAAAACCCTTCTGTTCATCTGGTGTGGGTGCTGAGGGATAAATGCAGGTGTGGGGAGCTGCCTGGAGATGTCCCTGCTGCGCTGCTGGTGGTGCCAAGGTCACCCCTGGGCACACCTTGGGGTCCCCACACGGGAAAACGCCTGGCACAGCCCCCCTGTCACTGCCTGGACACTTATACTGTGTCCAAAACCTGCGTCAGCAGAGCTGGGAGCTAAGCCAGCAATTAAGCTGAGCCTGGAATTAGGCCTGGCTCTACAGGAGTGGTGGCTTTGGGGCAGTCCTGCACAGCCACCCACTGTCCCCACATGCAGGTCTGGGGTTTCTCTGTGGTCATGGGGACCTTGCTGGACTTTGAATGCACTGACATTTGCTCTGAGAACAGATGAAACACAAAAAAAAAAAGAAAAAAGACACATGAAGTTCCCAGAGATCTAAAAGCAGAAACATGTGTCGGAATATGAGCACAGGCTTTTTCTTCTTAACTAAATTGAGCAGTAGGAGATAGGAGTTTGGGTGACCCCTTCCTCACAGTGGGTGTCACACAGAGCCAGGCTTTAAGCACTTCCTTAAGGACTGTCAGGAGACTGGGAAATAATTCAGTCAAAGAGGGCAGCACAAGCAACAATGTCGAGGGAAGGATTTTATATTTCAGTTTAAGTGAATCCATTTGTTTTCTTTTCAATGGGAACAGCACTGTGACTCTGCAAGAGTTAGGAATGAGCTCAGCAACTGGAAACTGAAAGGCAGAAAATCCCATTGCTCTCGGGGCTGAGGTTTGGGCCTGGTTTCAGTGATCCAAGGATGGCTCTGATTACCTGTGAAAATCACTTCAAACCCTTCACCCGTGGGCTGCTCAGCCCTAAGGGGAGGTATGAGGCTGCTTGTATTCACTTTTGAGGGAGTTTAAGGCGTATAAAGAGCTACAAACGCTGTTGGTCAGAATTCCATGTGGAGGTGCTTCCATTCTAGATGCTTTGTAAACTTTCTAAAGTCCAGGGGAGATGGAAGGAGTCACATTTTGCTCTCTGCTCCTGCCATTTCCTCTGCAGCCATCCAGCTCTGTGCTGGTTCATGGCTCACTCACCTCTCCTGGCTGAGTCCAGGCTTGGTACCAACCAGAGCTCCAAAAACTGCTCATCTCCACCTGGAAACTCTGCAAACCTCCTGGCAAGGGGGTGTCCACTCACACAGGGGTCTCCAGTACTCCAGGGTTCATCAAGGAGCCCTGGTTGCATGTATTAGCTCATATTCTATTCGATTTTTCTGCTTCCCTCTCTATAATTTCTTAAGTTTTGCATTTTAGAAAGGGTTATGCTCTTTTTATTCTAGGGCATTCACAGTCTCATTGTTTTCCCCTTCAGTCTCTGTATCCTCTGGTGGCAAGGCTTGGAGAGCCAGCAAACCAAGCTGGGAGAGTTTTCCAGGGTACTGTCGAGAGGATTATTTATGTCCATTACAAAAATAACTGGATTTCTAAGTATCCATCCTGTGGGGCACTCTTAGCTCACTGTAACATTTTCATCATGAATAACCAATTTAAAAAACCCTTATTTTGCAAAGCTGTGTCAAAGTGCCCATCTGGGGAAACTGCAGGCACTGGCACTGCTGGGCAAATATACCCAAAAAATGAATTTTGCAATACTCCTCAGAAAGCCGTGTATTTTTTACACTTTCTAAGAGTCCTGTCCTTTATTATCTGGACCTGTTCCAGTGTTTGGTTTGGGTGGGTTCCTGGCAGAGGTGCCAATGCTGCTCACATTTGTCCAGGCTGTCTCAACATGAGAGCCTGGACTCGGGGTCCTGCTGCTGCAGCCTCTGACCACAGCAGGATGGAGCAAACGTGACCTTTGTGGAGAGCCTGGATGTGAATCTGCAGGGCAGGAAAGTCCCTCCCTGCCCGAGTGAAGGGATTGGATTCGACACCTGCCCAAGCCCGGGCTGCGGAGAGCGGGGCCGGGGTGCTGTGAAGGGGATAATGTGCCTCAGCTGTTCCGTGCCTGGAAAAGTCAGGCCACTGCTTCTGCTGCTGGAATAGATGGGTTTGAGGTCAAAACCCAGCATGGATTGCAGTAAGGAAGGTTTTCCTTAAAAGCTCTGTGGCTGTGAGCATATGAGTTAATTCAGGACTGGGAGTGCAAGGTGTGAGCTTTTCTTCTGACAGATATTTGCCCTTTACAGATCCTCCTGCCCCCTCACCTTTGATACAAAGGCAAGAGGGAATTTTGGAAGTGCAGCAATGACCTCCCCATGACAGCTCATGTGGGCCAGGTCAGTCCCTGCCCTTGCACCTCGTGGGGTTTGCTCATGTTCTTTTCCACAGAGACTCTGCTGGGCAAAGCCTTGCTTCCAAAACGCCCTGCAGAGCATGAGGAAATCTGTAATTCCTGTTACTGAGAGACTCGGGAGTTTAAACGAAGCCCACAATTGTATGGAGTGTTCCAGTCAACACATTTTTGGTTTTCCTTCTTAAAACATTCATAAAAGCATTCTGTAGCCAGCTGTGTGGCAGCCAGCAGCCGTTGCTTCCTTCCACATCAGAACAAGCAGGAGCATCATTTTTAGTTGGGAGAAAACAAAAAAAAAATCACACTAACTTGATTTTCCCTTTGATCCCTCATATTCCCTGCATGCTTTCCTCTCTGTTTATAGCATCTGACATAATTCCTTTGGTCAGATTTTATGCCTGAAGTCATTTAGGCCAATTTTAGCTTCTTTTTCCAGGGCTTTGACATCTCAAGCAACTTAATCTAGGTCAGTAAAGTACCTGCTGTTGAAAGGAATTTTCTTGAGTAATGTTTTGATGTCAGAAGGGCCTTCCTTGGCATGTGCAGATCGGAGGTCACCGAGCCCAGACAGCATGGAAAGGGCAAGCCACTAGGTGTTAAATATTGGCCAAAAAGCAGTCTGCAGTGATATGGAGATTTAGATTTCAAATGAAGAATTTTGTGATTTTTAAACAGCTGAAGTGATGTAGTGTAAAAATCCCAGCAATGCTTCCTTTGGGGGAGAAAGTGCATGGGAAATGTTTGGGATGGGGATCACAGGAGCAGCAGTTCCATGGATTTCAGATCATTCCCAGGCTCGGGGTGGGGAGTTTACAACTGGGAGAGCCCAGGGAGCTCATTCTGAGAACGGCCACGGGATGTGGTAGCTCATGGAGGAGTGAACCTGGTGGAGTTAACACTGCAGAGTTAAAGTTCCTCTTTTTTGGCTATTTTAAGGAACATTTTTGAGGACTCTTATCACAATTCCCTTTATCACAACCAGGGCTGAAGGGCAGATCTCCCTTCTGGCTTTCCAGACACCCAATGAAGGCACTGGGGACAGGAAATTATCATTATAGCCAAGGCAGAAAACTGGGAGAAAATGAAGGAAAATACAAGATATTGCACAGGCACCAGGAATAACACAGATTTTCTTTTCTGGGTTCATATTTCATGATTGATTTAATTTTGTATCTGTAAAAGGGAAGCTCTAAATGAAGCTTTTCCTGTTGTTGGACTTTAGAATTTGCAGGACCCTACCCAAATGTTTTCACAAAAACTAGAGGAATTTAAATTGCTATTTATCTGACCTTCTGTCACATTTGATTAAGAAGGATTCAAACATAACTGAGGTGGGTCACAGGTAAAATGGCAAAAAACTCAGCAAAACGTATAACTGCTCTTCATTTCCAAATGACAAAAAACCACAGGGTAGCCCAGGCCTTTCCCTAAACCTTTATAAAAATATTGTGAACTACATTTTCCTGTTCCTTCAGTCATTCCAGAAGCAGCAGCACAAGGCAATGCTTCAGCACTGGTTTAGAACATCCCCTGAACAATCTAATTTGAATGACATTACTGGAAACTAAAGTGATTGTGTGTGTGCTTGTTTGGCTCATCACTGAGGAGCCCATCACTACTGCACTAACAAGGAGTGATATTTTTGCCCTTCTAAATTGACTTGCCTTAATTTGTTACATTTGCTTAGCTGGTTTCTGGTGGGTTCGAGTATGATACAATGATTTGCAAATTATGCTCTGCAGAGAATTTTTTTGGTGGGCTTCATCAAACCCATGGTCAGGAGATGCTTTTTTTTTTTCCCCCTCTCATTTCCAGTGGAGAAGTTGTATTATGAGGCTCTAAAAATACATTCCCATGTTTTCATTAAGTTGTTTCTCCATGGCAGCAATTGTTTGAGCTGCTGTGCTCGTGCCTTTGATCGCTTTTGGGAGGAGTGGTGGCTTTTGTGATTGGAAATGGATGAAGGACAGAGCCAATCCAAAAATGTGTTTTTGTGAGGGAAGGAGAAATCTATTTACATGTGCACTAAGCAGATTTTTTTTTGCCTTTTCATCCTTCCATGAGCTTTTAAAGTAGGAAGATTTACTTAAGTAATTTATTTTTTTACATGTATGGAAATGAAAGGTGTGGGATTTATCTCTGGGAAGGTCTTGCAGGTCTGCATAAAATGTTTTGGTAGGCAAAAAACAACTTAAATGTAACTGTTACATTTCAGCAAAGGTCTCTCTTATTCAAGCGTTTCTTCAGCATCAGAGTTTTACAGGAGGCTGCCAAAACAAAGCTTTAAAATCAGAGTAAAACACCTTTTCTTCTGCTTGTTTCCTCTTTTAAAAAGTGAGATTATGAGAGGTCACCATTCAGTGAGTTTCTCTTTTACCATTTTCGTTCAAGTTAGGATCTAAGGAAACAAAAAGGAACCAAGGGAACTCAGACAGAAGCTAAGGAAAATGTACATTAAATAAATACATACACATGTAAATACAGAAAGATTTTATATCACAATTTTAATAAATGAAAGAATAAAAGGTGATTTTTTTTCTGTTCCACTTCTCCTTTCAGAGTTGCATTTTAAGCTATAAATTCAGTTCAGAAGGTTTCTCAAAAGGTCTTTTTAAACTACAACTGGTAAAAAACTGATTTCCCTACACTGAAATCTTTCTGAGATATATTAAGCAAAATCTCACTCCAAATAACCTGAAAAGTTCAAACTCAATGCCCCAAAATTTTGCATCTTAGAACAGAACACGAACCTATAAATAGAAGTAAATTAAAATATTTTCATGCATGAAAGTTTTAAATTGAGTCATTTTAATAGTGTAGTTTAATTAAATACTTAAATTAGAAGTACTTAACTTTGAAACTGAGATCTTTTGATTTTATTTTAAGTGCAAGAACACCCCCACTTGGGTTTCACAGGGAATTCTTGGTGTTAGTTGGTGTTCCCTGGAGAGGGACACCTGAGCTGAAATCTTTGCTCATCGAGCCAGCAGCAGAATTCAGCAGGATTTATTTCTGAGCCTTGTTCTTTTGCAGGGGTTAAAAGTGAGACTCCCTCCTCTTTGCAGCTATAAACACTGCAGTCCACATGAAGAGAAATCTATTTAAAAGTGGCTGAATAAAGTCAAGAAGGTAAATTAGAATCATCTGCTTCCCAAAGCCTTTCTTGTCTCCATAAAACAATGCCCTCTCCTGCCTCCCAGGCTGTGACTAATCCTCCAACAGTCCTTTTGTTCCAAATAAAACTCTCATGGAGGCTGACCATATTTTAATGAACAAATGCAGGGAAGATTGACTTTACAGGATATTTTTTGCCCTCTTTACTTCACTGGCAGTGAGTGGAGGGTGCAGAAGTGCAGGACACAAGTCTCAGGGCAGATGCTGAAGGATGGTCAGAGGATTTTATTTTTGCTGCTGTTTTTGGCACTGCTGTGGGTCATGGTATGGATACAGCTAATTGGGTTCATAATTGGGAGTGTTTAGCACCAGTTTATCTGTCAGGGATCTCTCTGTGAGGAATGAGATGCTGAGATTCCCTGGAAAATCGTGATGTCCCTACTTTGGGGAGAAGCAGGATGATGGGACCTGCTCCAAAAGGCTGTGAATGGATGGTCTGTCACATTCCTGCCTTTGGGGGCCACAGGACCAGGAGAGTCCCCAGAGGGCTGCAGGTCTGTCCTGGCAAAGCACAGGAGAATAACTGGGGTTTGGAGCTCCCTGCAGCTCAGAATTACATGTATTTCTCCTTGGTTGGAACAGCCCACTCAGAGGAAAGGGTTGAAAGGGGGACACTGTGGTCAAACCTGCAAAGAACCTTTAAATCATTTAAATCCTTGTCGTGAAAAGTCTGATATCCTCACACAGTTTAAGGGTGAGCTCTGCTTTGGTGTTTGTTCATGTCCCTTTGTGCCCATCAGGCTCTGCCAGGCTTCTCCTGAGGGGGAAAGCAGCTCTGGGGACCCTTGAGCAGCTGGTGAAAGGCAAGAGTCACTCATTTGAAAGAACATTTGAGGCATTTTGGCCACACATTCTCACAGATTTGACACTTTTACACTGACTGAGCCCAAAGTAACTGAACCTGTTTGTCTAGTGACTCCACTTGCAGCCCCAAGATCTATTCTTCCAATTTGCCTTCCTGAAAATTGGGGAATCCCTTGAATCATTTGTGGTCATCAAGAACTGTGTCTTCTTTATGACTTCTTTTACTATTAAAAATCAGAAACCCATTGCAAATTGAGCTCCAGGAATAAATCTAGAATAGTTCTTTTAAAGTCAGCAGTTACCTAAAATAGTATCAGATGAGAACCAGCAGAAAATATCAACTCCATTTATTAATTTTATTTAAACATTAGTTATTGTTGTTTTTCCTAGATCACGTTAATTTGTAATCCTCTGACCAATATCCAGTATTTCAGAAAAGTAGATCTTGTTTATGACAGCAAAATCCATAATTTTTCTACCTGCAAATCTTGGGCTGAAGCTGCAAGTTGAATTCAAGTGATTTTAAAGGACTACATAAATTTGAGAGGGATTTCAATCAACTCAGGCTAATTCCTCTGAACTTCTTCAATTGAAAATGCCTCACTTAATTCCAATGAACAGGATCTAAGATCTGTTGTATGAAGAAAGGGTCTTGGGGGTGAAGAAAGGGAAGCTAAATCTGAATTTTTTGTACTATCTTACACCATTAGAGATCTCCATGAGGACTGTGGCAATTTTGTATTTGAGCACTGATCCCACAGAACTTTTTTCTCCTAATCACCTTTGGATTCTGCTTGGGCTGACTGTTGTTTGTTAGCTCAGGAATGTCAGCGATGAGAGAGGAACCTGCACACATCTTCCACTCCCCCATACATTTGTTTTTGTCTTCCCCAGCAAACTCCTCAAGCTTTGTGTTTGCTTGTTTATTTTTATTAACTATTTGCTCTTGTATCTCTTGCTGCCTTTAAAACTATGCAGACTAAAGGTCTGAACACTCAGACTGGTTTAAGCATCCTTGATTTGCTGCTTTCTTGCAGTTGTGAGAGCATTACAGCAGTAAAGATGCTGGCAGCCCATCAAACTCAAGAACTTTGTCATGCCAGCACTGCAAGTGGAAACCCAGACAGCTTCATCATGAAAATTCTGTCAAAAAATAAAAAAAATCCCTGACTGACCTGGCTGACACACTTAGAATTCAACATCTTGTCCCTTGGACATTGTGCCCCGGGCTCCAAACAAATCAACCCTTCACAAGGAGATGCTTATGTGTTAAATCCTCCTTTTCCTTGGCTTTGGCAACCATCAATAAACATCTTGGCAGCAGAGAGCAGGAGATTACAGGTTCTGGATGGGCGGCAGGGCTCTCATGCAGCCAGGGAGGGACCATATCTGCTCCTGATGAAAGCAGAACGCTGAGTGTTGTGCAATTAGTCATGTGAAAGGCACCCAGCAGCAGCCCGGTGGTCAAAACTCAGCTTGGAGCTCAGGGGAGCCTTGTCAAGGCTTGGTGGACAGATGTTGTACCTTGGCTGGGTCATTTTCTGAGAGATTTTCTCATTTCAGAATTCCTTTGTTTCCTCTTCCCTTCTTCCCAACCATTCATGACTCAGGCAGACAGAATATTGCTTGGAAATGGCAAATGATTACTTGAAAAAAAAAAACAGGGAATTGAAAATAATGTCTTATTTTTACATTTCACAATTGTGTCTGTAGGGACAGTAATTGCTGTTTATTTTAGTGGCTGATGTATATGCTTAGAGTGATTTTTTTTTTTTTCACATTACAAGTAGGACATCACTTACACTTAAGTTGCTTGTCATAACTTTCAGACCAATAAAACTCCCACAGATGAAAGCTTGCCTCAGTAAAAGAACTGTTGAAAAAGTGTTTCAATGGACATAAAATCTGACACGATGATAATCTGAAACTGCTCACTCCCCACGGATGACAAAACTCTAACAACTTCAAAGCAAAGAAAGACTTGCCAGAGGGGAAATTGTAATTAAAATTAGATAACCTGTATGAAAAGCATCCAATTTGTAGTGTATAAAAGCATTTTAGAAGCACAGTTCTTGAGCCCCAGGACCGTAGCTGTAACAATTATCTCAAGACTTTCACAGTGGAATCAAAACATGTTAATTTGTTAATGAGTCAGTTTGTAGCAGTAAGGAAAAACTCTAATGAGGGAAAACAAACATGAAGACTACATTTTTGGTTTTAAGTGAATGCACTAAGTCCATGCTTTGGTTGCTGTGAAAGTTCCCCATTATTTCCTGAAGAAAGTGGTTTTGAAGTGAGTGAAGGGACCTGTTCCCCTCTTAGTCCAAAGTCCGAGTGGGTCACAGCTTCTCCCGTGCAGGGATTTCCTCTCCAGCCTTTCCTGCAGGAATGTTGGGGTTCTGCAGTGCCTGTGCCTGTCTGGGAGCACTGCTCACCCCACACCTCCCAGCTGGGGCTCCTCGAGCCACCTCTGAGTGTCACCACACACAAAGTGACAAAGGACACAGAGCGAGCACAAGAACCTCTTTTGGTCTGGCTCATCTTCATCTGCCTGGAAACCTGCAGCAGCTGGAGCAGGGGTTAGGCTGAGCCTTGCCCTGACACTGTGGCAGATCCCAAAGAGCAAAGAGGAGCCTTGAACCCGGCTGAGGAGGCAGATCTCTTCTTGTTTCCCCACTTCCCAGCAGGGATTTCCATCCGCCCTGGGTTTAGCAGCAGCTAATCCATAAATCTGGAGCTTCTCCAAGGCGGCTGTGCTGCAGTGGCTGCTCCCCCAGCAGGGCACAGAGGGAGGTTTCCCTGTTAATGTGCCAGCTCAGAGCAGCAAAAAATATCAATTTTCAGCTAATGATTGTATGCCTCAGATTAGGAGAGGGTTAGGGACTTCTCTGAGAGTTTGTGTTGTTGTGAGGTTGGAGGGCAGAGGTGCAGTGGGGAGAAATAGGCAATGGAAAGAAAAGCCTGAAGAGAAATACGAAAAGGAAAAAGAAAAGGATGTAAGAGGGATGGGAAGGGAGGGAGGAAAGAAAAAACTGCATGTGAGGAGGAAAGGTAAAGTAGTGAAAAAATCAGAAAATACAGTGGTATTTTACATTGATTGGGACTTGTTAAAACTGAAGAGCTTGAGACTCAGGTCAAATAAATCTTATTTCTTTCTTCCTCCACTGCACTATAGCAGTCACTCTTAAAGAAAGAAGAGTTTAGGGCTGGTCATATCAATACTGTCCATGAGTGCAGAACTAAGGGACGTTTTAAGGCCAAAATAGCCCTTTCCATCACTGCATCTGGAAAACCCAGAGAGAATTTCCATCAGGAGAAAGTCTCCTCAGCTGGCGTGTTGGCAGGCACAAGGAAAGCCTGTGGTGTGCTGGCAGGATGGCTTACCTGGGAATTAGGGACTCTGGGAGAACAAACTGGTCTATCAATACCCAACAGCATTTGAGTGCCTTTCACTCTGTCTGTTCAATCTCTTTGTTCTCTATGGTCAGTAAAATTTAGGATACAAAGGTGCATCCAAACCCACCTGCCTCTCACTCATCTTTCCAGCTCCAGATTTAGATCAGATCCTGTTTGCTGTTCCATCATCATTCAGTAGCTTGTAATTTTGGCTCCTGCATGAGCACAATAAATACAATAAAATGTGTGCCACATCACTGCACAGGTGCCCAGCATCATCACCTCCCTTCAGCACAGAGCTCACAGACCAGAGATGCTGAGAGAAGGAAAAGGGCTTGGAGGGAAAAGTCAGAACAGCCTGGGTGTAACAGTGATCTTCTGGGACTGAATCTCGTAATTAGCCAGGGCAGACTTCTCTTTGATGTAGGATTAATATAGAAAGAAAAGATTAATGTACAATGTTACTTCCTGAGTGAGCTGTTTCATTATCTTTGGTAGCTTCACAATATGATAATAATCACAGGGCTGGATCTGATCTTTTCCAGTTGAGACAATGGGGAGGAGGTGAGTGTTATCTCTGCCTTCCTCCACATGACACAATAATCCACTGTGCTGTTCCTGACAGCTGGAAAAGCTGCACACCTTCCTCAACTCCTTGCACATGGCCTATGCTTGCAAGCATTGATAATGATAAAATACTCATTATATCATTTTTGCTTAAGGCAAACACACATTCTGGTGATCTGATGTAAATGCACGGAGTTATCTCCTGCTGGTCTCTATTTATGGGAGCAGTGACTCCAGGTACTGCTATTATTAGCACTCTTATGAACACTGTTTGCTTTGTTGCAACACTTCTCATTTAATCAAACATCCCAAGGCACTTGGAGAAAAAGTTGTCCTGTATCTGTAGTGCCAATTTTAGGTAAATATTCTCCCAGCCAAACATTTACCTTTACCTGGGAGCTGCAGGCTGCTGCACAGGCACAGAGTCCAGCAGCCCTGGATCCCATTTTCAGTTGTTGTAAAGTCTTTCTGTGTTGGCAGAAAGGTTGTCCAAGGATTAAAAACCTTTGGGAGGACAGAGAGATGGTGAAGCAAAGGAGCAGACTGCCGGGTTCTTTGCCTCTCTGAATTTTTTCATATCAGAAGAGGCTTTGTGAGGTCCCTCCCAGCATCAGGCAGTGAGTGATTCAGAATCTGTGTGTGCCAAAAGCTTGAACACCCTGGTGAAGATTTTCATTCAGGAAACAGGGACAGCAGAGCATACCTGCCTCAAATAGAGTGGTTTTAAATCTGCCTAACCAGTGACAAATACGTTTTCCTTGTTTATTTTCTGTGATTCTGGCCCAGGAAGAGGTATTCCACTGCACTTTGTCATCAGCCTCCCCGCTGCTCCCCATGAAATGTGGAGGGTCCTACCAGTGCCTGAATCCTTCACTCAGCAGCATTGTTTGGGTTTGGTTTGGGATGTTTGTCAGATTCAAGTTGAGGCTGGTTTGATGTTGTGCTCTTCAAAGTTATTCAGCACCCAGCCCTTCTGTGGCTCCGCTGGGTTCAGCAGCTGGCTGGAGCCTGGTGCTGGAGTGGAGCTTTCACAACAGCAGCCAAGGCAATTAATCTTTTCCAAAGATGCAACGTGGAAGGCTATTGCGCCTTCTATTTTTGTGGCAGTGTTTTTGCTTTATTTCTCACTCGGATCCTTCATTCTGTGCCGTTTCCTTGCCTTGGATGCTGAAAAACCCCTTACATGCTGAAGCTATAGCATTTTCTAACTGCAGATCCTATAAGGCAGGGAAATATGAAAGTCAAGGATTGTCTGTGAGCAAATCTAAAGTGACCTGCAGCCTTCCCAGCACTCTCCTTCATGGCACCTTTCATTTGATGGGCAGACTGTTGATTCCTGACCTTTAAATTAAAAGATCAGGGATAGAATCAGGGATCTGTCCGTGTCCCAGACTGTCCATGCCTCTGCTCTGGGCTGGACCGTTGGGGTTAGAGAGAGGCAATAAATAGCTTTGAGCTCTTGGGGGCTTCGTGTTGGACATCAGCAGGGATTTGTCCACTGAAAGGGTGGACAGGCATTGCAAGGGGCTGTTGGGGGAGGTGGTGGAGTCCTCATCCCTGGAGGTGTCCAAGGAAAAATCTGGATGTGGCACTCAGTGCTCTGGGCTGGTGACAAGGTGGGGACCAGGCACAGGTTGGACTCAATGGTCTGGGAGGGCTTTTCCAGCCTCAGTGATTCTGTGTTTCCATGATTCTTTTATGGTGGTGCCCATTTGCCAACACTCATTAACCACACACTCACTGCACAAGTATTTACACAAATACTTCCATTTGTATTTGCAGTGAGTGTGCAGAAAAACGGAAACGTTGCATGAATCTTTCTCATTCCACTAAGTGAGAACAAAAAAACTTTCCCTCTTTTTTTGCCATGGCAGGGCTCCTAATTTAAAATTAGAGACTAATAATATTTTGTAACTAGCACATGGTGCAGCTCTAGTCCACTGTCAGCTGCTGCACTGCCTGTGAACCACAACCTCAGGAGAAGCTAAAATTAGAAATTTGTTTTAATAGTCAGTTTGTTCATAGCCTGGACAATCTGGAGCACCACTGGTGGGAGGTTTGGCTCCCTGCTCCACAGCAGGTCATCCCTACAGCAGGGATGGGCAAAGGGAGGAGGCAGGGAAATGCCTGGAGGGGTCTGGCAGGGCCCAGGGCTGCCCAGTGTGAGAGCTGCCAGCAATCCTTGCACCTCTCCAGGTGGGCATCCCCCCAAAACAGCACCAGAGGTCACCTGAACCCTTCCACTCCTGACCCACCACCTCCCCATGGGCTCCAGGGGCAGCTGGAATTGCTCTTCCTGATGACTCCAGCAGTACAAACAGTGAGGGAATCTCTCCCCTCAGTGAATCACCAAAAAATGGAAAATAATCATCTTAAATTAAAGATACAATCAGTCTGCAAACAGCGAAACTTTGTCAGCACAAGAATAAGACATTCTCCTTAATCCTGTCCGTGTTGAAAGAAGTTTATTCAAGTATTTGTCTAACCTTGTATTTAACCAGGAAATCCAGCTGAGCTAATCACTTTCTGCCAAAGAAGTATTTGGGCACTCGTCTGCCATGACATTTCTGAGCCATTCTGTACACTGTGGCCATCCTTTTAATGGCTTAATCACACGCAGGAGGAACCACACATTCCTCAATGATGCTTCCTTCAGAAAATCAAAGGGCCTTGTCATCGGGGAGGACATGAGATGATGTCGTGCATTATTTGTGGAGGTGATGCCTGGAGATGAGAGGCCAGGGGGTTCTGCCTCGTGTGCTCTCCATGGGCCTGTCCAAGTTCACACCACTTCACTTTGCACCTCTAACATGCACTAATGCTTTTTTCTTCTGAGATTTCAAACAAGAGGCTCCTTTTCATAACACCCAAGAGTTTGATGGCTTGGTCACCTCTACCTCATGAATAATACAACAATGTCCTTTGCATCTCATAAATAACAAATTATTCTCTGTACACAGACACGTGTGTGCTTCCACACTCAGTTTGAGATGATTTTATAGGTTGAAAGACACAAAAGAGAATGAAGAAATTACACTTTTCACAGAGATGAAATTATGTGGCTATCAGCCACACCAGATTTGTAGTTATTCTGGGCAGAGACTTGCACACTAAAAGTCTCAAGGACAGTTAATTAGGGAGGTTCCACCTCCAGGTCCCTAACACCAAAGAAAGCATCATGTGCCTCAGTTTCCCTGCAGGAAAAGTGGTGGTGATTGAACTGACCCCATCCAAGGCCTCTGGATGACCAGTGCTATGGACATCTGCTCCTAATATTCCTGTACTCTCCTACCATGACAGTGACAATGGGAGAAAAACAACCCCAACGGGCCCGTGGATTTCACCACCTCGTCCCACTTCTGTCTCTGCAAGACTCACATGTTAGGATCATGAGAAAAGAATAAGAGAAAGAAAAAGAAATACCAAAATAAAACCAAGGCAGGCACTTGAGATTCATCTCCCTCCTCGCCCCTTGGAAGAATTATTCAACAGAAATAATTGTTAAATAATTAGCTGCCACCACCCCCTCCATTGTCCCCTTCACTGCCTTGCTGAGTCACGCTGTCCCCAGAGCATCCTGGAGGTCTGCATGGACCTCCCTGACCCAGCCTGGAGCCACCCATCCCGAGGGGCCCAGAGCTGTCCAAGTGTCCCCTTGGACGTCTCCAGGAGCCCTCTGTGCCCTCAGCACCCTCCAGGATCAGGCCTTGCACTAGAAAGTCGTGCAGACACAGCCACAGCCAAATGTGAACCAGCTGAAAGCGCTGCACCGGGCACTTCGTCTTCAGATCAGGCCCTGGAAGAATTAAAACCAAGTGTGTGATCTGAGCAGGCTGAAATGAGCTCCAAATGAAACTGGAGTTAGGTTCCTTAGCAGGGAGCACGGGATGGGATTGTTAGGTTTTAATAAAGTGTGGCCAGTGCTTTAATAAAGTGTGGCGAGTATATTACCCAACATGCTTTTACAATTACTGAGAAACAAGGACAGGAACTTCATTAACACTTTACAGGGGAAAGAAAGCTGTGCTACAGGCAAGTGATAGATTGCTGTTGTGACTGTAGGTGTCCTGCATTTAAGAAAGCAAGGGGAAAAAGAATCTGGGGAAGGGAGTAATTACACTGTCAGCAAATGTGTTTGTGTTTGCAGTGAAGTCACCCTCCCCAGTCCCACAGCTGCCGGGAGCCTGCGTCCCAACATGGCAAATTTCTAGGACAGAAGGTGACTCTATAAACACAGCAAGAGCTGTAATGTGAGAGACAAAACTCCTGAAGGGGGAAAAAAAAATGAAAAGCACATGCAGAGTCATTTACAAAATGTGTTTTCCAGCGCTGCAAGCACCCTGGGCAGGGTTACACTCAGCACTCTGGAGGCAGAGCAGAGCTGCTTTGATAAAGCACAGGTGAGGTGGATCCTGTGAGCTGCATGTCAGGCAGGATTAACTCCCTGGCAAATTATCAAAGGCAACTGATAGCAAAACAAGTTGGGACTCTCCTGGAGTGGCAGTTTAAAACTAGGTGTAACTTCACCTAAAACAAATGAATACAGCGGGGGTGTAAGGGGACTACCTAACTAATTAACCCCTTGATTAAATCCCAGGCAGATTACAGCGTTTTGTGGAAATCAAGGAGGTCTCAAGAAACTTAAAACTGTGTTGGGCGAGTTTGGAGTAAAATTCAATTACTGGGAGAATTCTTTCTGTGTGGTTTGGGGATTCAGGGAGGAAGGGAGGAGAGCATGAGGTGAAATGTTTCACTGGGTCTGCCTCTGCCTTTGCAGATTCCCACGTTGCAGGAGCAAGCTCGCAGTAAAACACACACAGTGCTCCTCAAAGCAGGGAAAAGCTGCTCAGCAGCTTGGAAAGAGGAGCTCTGAGCAGCCCCTGAGAGTGTAAAACCACCCCTTGAATTCCCACACAGAGCTTTGAGACAGTTTTCATCCTGTTTTATATCAGAGCAGCTGAAGCGCACACACACGTGAGGAATTATTAATTCCTCCCATTAGGATACAGGAGGAGTTTACAATCCCTGTGATAGCACAAACCATCACTCACAGGCTCAGAAACTCTACCTTTGGTGTTTTCTAACAATTTCCTAGTTTGTGTGAGCTCTTTCTGTGGCCCTGCAGCAGGAAGCACAAACCTTTGCTGGGTGTTCCCAGGGAGCACAGGGCTCCCCTTGGCATCGCTGCCACCCCAAGGGATTCCTGCAGCTTGGGGAAATTCAGGGAGCAACCAGTCCTGTGGCCCTGCACATGGGAAAAGCAGGCATGCAAAGAGGGATGTGGGGCTGAAAATGCAGCTTGCCAGGGATAATGGAGGAGACGGGAGGCAATTAAAAAGGAGAAAAGTGACAATCTGACAACACGCTCAATTAATGTAATCAGATTTTACATTCACTTCATCAGTAGTAAATCAAAGCCTAGCAGGAATGGTGTGAACTTTTTAATATTAAAAACTGCTCCCATAATATGCAAAGTCAGGGAATACCAGTAAAATTCTGTCTGTTGCCGATCATTAACTGATTTAGGATAGACCTTGTTGAGTAATTATGTTTAATAAGAGCTTGTCCATACAAGCTGCTATCAGATGTCATTTTATACAGTTTCAAGCCAGATATAATGGGCAAGAGGCACATATTAACTTTCTGTAATACTGCACTGCCTTTTTATGGGAGAAGGGTGGGAAAATTCAAAACTGATTATTGTGTGGCTTCCTTTCAGACAGTTGTATTTGATCTAATTTGATTTATCGCTGCACATTTTGAATGAGCAGAAATGTCCGGAGGGGAAAAAAGAGACTTGTTACAGTAAATGCTCTTGTTAATGTATTTTCACCTGCTTGCTTGGTGGGCTCCAGAGCTGGCTGTATTTATTATTGTTTGGAGTCCTGTGGATTAAAAAACCTTCTCTCTATCTTCTTGCTGTCTGTTGTAGGGATGCAATGAGCTTCTCACACCCTCCACAAGCAGTGATTGTGTAACTAATCCACGCTGGCATAACAATGTCTTCACCTAGATCACTGATATTGCTAAAGAGAAATGCAGGAGAAAGGCTGGGGTCTATTTTCCTGAAGAAAAGCACTGCTGGAACTCATCAGCAGCTTTTTTCCAGGTGGTCCTGGAGCATAAATGTCTTGAACCTTGTAGAGAAGTGAGCTCAGAGGTTTGGAGTGCCACTGATTTTTAGAGAAGTGCATAAAAGTTTTGATGCTGGTGTTACTCGAAGGCACAAAACCACAAATTGTTCCCCTGATTGCTTAAGGGTTTCTGGGCCCCCAGTGCAGCTCAGCTTAGTCTTTAATGTCCTGCCACTGTTTTTCCTCAGCAGTGAGACATGGGGGATGAACCAGTGCCTTTTCCATCGTGCTCTTTCTAAGAAAGGCACACACTTAAACAAACATAAGGAAATGCATAAATATCTGTGAGTCTGAGCCACCCACCCTGCAGCATGAGGACTTGAGGTTCCTCTGTGGTTTAAGCACAGAATTAGAGAATGAGAGCTCCCTGGGCTGACTTTGTCACTGATTTTCTGTGTGATGGTCAGAAATGGTCATTTCTCTGCAGTGGCTTGTTCCATAAACCCTTGCTCGAGGAGCAGTCTGGGTTTAGGAATTTATTAGCATCTACACTTGATCATTTTGGCTCTGTGATCCAGCCAAAGCAGGGCAGTGCCACACCTGAGCTGCTCCTGCCTCTGCACCCCAGTGTTGTGTGTCTGTGGGGCTGTTCCTGGGGGGGCAGCAGGATCTGTGTCCAGCTCTGGAGTGATTCCCACCATTTTCCAGCTGTTGATTGGCTCCTGCTCAATTAACCTCCCCTTTGAACAGCATCACTGATGGCACTGGGGACTCCCTGTGCTGCTGGGAAACTCAGGAGCTCTCCTGAGAGCAGGGAGAGGGCTAGGACACACATCCCTGCTCAGGAAACAGCAGTCAAAACAGCACAAACCCATCCCTTCCCCGGGTGGGTTTTAAGTTCAAATTAGGCCTCCCTGCCTTATCTAACTCAGGTAAGTCTTAGTCACTGGCATTGCAAAAACTTGTTACGGTTTTGTTTGGCGCCGTCTCTTCACGTGTTCCTGTGTGAGGATTGCAGGGACTCGTGTTTGCCTTGCCAGGGGAGATCTCACACACGAGCACTGATTACAGTGAATTTGTGATTCTCTGCAGAGGTTTTCTGGGTTTGTTTGGTGCTGATCTGCTTGGGTCAGCCCCCGCTTTGCTCTTTTCTCAACACACAAAGAACTCCTCTGTGGTTGTTGCTGGTGGTGAGAAGAAATCCTCCTGAAATAGGTGTTCACCTGCTAGTGTTGGTCAGGGAGGTAATTTGTTCTGCTGACACTAATTTAAAAAAAATGTCAGAATTTACATAAACCTAGAGGAACAGGCATTTATTTCAACATAAAAGGTGGAGGAGGACTAAGAAAAGAAGGCATTATAGACTCATGTTCTCCTGATATGTTTGGTAAGGTTTCTGTTGACATTTCTCCTGTTGCAGCAGAGATTTGTGTGGTATTTCCATACATCTCCAGAATGGCCTGAATGAGAACACCTCTAAATCTGTGGGAACCTCAGATTTCAATCTCCATCTAGATGCAAAGCATCATTTTCTCAACCGTATTTGCATTCCAAGATATACAAAATACTGCAAACACAAAGGTTTGGCACTCAGGGAAGTCTCTGTCCTTTGCATTCCCATCTCCAGCCCTGCACGTGCCACCGTGGGCTGGGCTGTCCCTGCATGGGGTGACAGCACCCCCAAACCCAACACCCTGCACACAAAATCTGCCTTTCCTCACATGCATGCTCCTTAGAGATTTTCTCTAATTACCTGGGCTACAATCTCTCCCTGGAGGGAGGCCTTGTGCACAAAATTCATTTTATTTGGCCACAGAAACTCCCTGTGCATCTTGGTTTTTCTGCACAGAGCAAAAGCCATCTGAGGCAGAGCTGCTGCATTTACAAGACCCCATTGGAAATATCTCACACCAAGCTGGACTGGAGGTCATTGCTGAGCTAAACTCTGCCAATCCTTGCTTTAAAAGAGCAGTTTGGGGTTTTTCCCCCTCCTTTCAGAAGCCTGTTTGGGGCTTGATCTGCCTTTATTGACTGAGCTGAGTAATGTGCAGGAGGGAGAGCTGAGCGTGCTCGGCTTTGAGATGGACTCAAGGCAAGTCTACACCTGGCATCTCCCCTGCATCACTCTTTACAACTCAAATGGGGTGAAAATTTTCCACATTTCCTTTTGGTTTTTTTACCCTTTCCCTCCTTTTGTCCATCTCTTCCTCTCCTTTCTTTCAATTATTTACATTTTCAGATGTAAAGATTTTCAGGGATTTTTTCAGCGACAAAATAATTCTGCAGAAAGTACCTGCCTTTTTTTTTTTTTCCATGGAAAAAGTGAAAATTAAAACAGTAAACAGTTTAGTTGAGAATCAAAAACCTTATTCAGTCCAAAAACCTCTGAGCTTTGGGTGCAACTGAAATGTCTGAACAGTTGAAATTCCTGCAGAGAATGGAGGAAAACAAACGTGTTTTGACTATTTTTAGTTTTTCCAGTATTTCACTGGAACTATTTTGAGCAGGAAGTTGGTTTTTCCACAGCAGTTGCTGCTTGAGTCCTCCAGTTCCCTCTTTTTATTGCTTTTCCCACATTTTATACCAAATTCTAATATTTCTTATCTTCCTCCCGTTTTCTGGCTGTGCAACACCCAAATCTCGCTGTCATTTTGTATTCATGAAGGGGGTGGAGGAAGCAGGCACAGCTGAAAAGTATAATTTCTAGAAGTTAGTAAAAATTAGAACTACAGCACAGAATTTATTTTCTGGGGGAAAATTCTAAACAAACAAAAAAAAAAAGTAAATCTTCTCTGCCAAAACTTGATAGGCTCTACTTGAGCATTTCTTAGATGGTGTGTGGATTCAAGGGCTTCACATTTCATCAGCATCCTTAATGAGCTTGAGGAGCCTCTAATAAATCTCAGCCCTTTTAATGAATTCTTTATAGCTCTTAACTGCTCCAGATAGAGATTGACGAGTGTAACCGGTAGCACAAAATCTTGGCAGGCAATAAGAGGAACGGCCCCATCCTTCCCCTCTGGCATCCCATCTGAATTTCTGCAGCAGAGATAACCAGGAGCCTGTCACTGCTATGAAGTTTGTGAAATTTAATTAGGAAGCTAATAAAACTCATCCAGTGCTGCAGTTACCTAGGAGACCTGGTGTGTTGTTCAAGAGCTTCTCCCAAGAGGTGGAGAGTTGTTATCTGAGCAGGGAGTTTGATTGACCCCTTCTCTGTTGTAAACCCCTTTCTAGTAGGGTTAATGCTTTACTAAAAAACAGATTTGCACTATTGGAGTGAGCCATTGACACACCACTGATGAGCTGAGGTTGATATTTAAACACCACTCACTTTGGAGAAACACGTGGGGGTTTGGTTCTTCCTCCTGATTTCTGTTCTTGGTGACATTCTCAGTCAAAAAGGGCCTGTTTTCCAGTTTGAACTTTAATGCCTTGAAATCATCTTAGCACAACTGAAGATTTTCTCTTTGGGATTTTTAGGGTTCTCTCAGCTGGAGTGGAAGAATCATAAATAATGGTGAGAATCAGATCAGATTCAAGCCAGTGGCTCTTTCTGCCAGTTCTGCTCCTGGACAAAATCTGGCTGTGATATGTCCAGACCAATGTTTTCAGCTCAGTGAATGTTTTGGCACTAATTTCAATCAAGGAAATTTTACTTTAATGCAATTATTGTCAATGTGTCTCATAGCTAGCAGATTAGATTTTGGGTTGTTGGTATTTTCTAGAAAACATAGCTCTGTTAGTTAATCAACAAGTATGAACAGTTTGTATCTAGTCTTAAAATTCAGCAAAAAATGGGTTCATTGTACCTTGAGACCTTTTAAGATTTGAGATATTTTTCCCATACCACAACAGAAAACCACTCATCTCTGTCTTTAGATCTTTTTGGTGATAAAGTCAACTTATATTTGAAAATGAAAAGCTGCTTCAAATAAAAAAGATTTTATTCAGTTCTGAAAATGTCAAAGAAAGCTTCTTTGACCATTTCAAAGCCATTGTTTTTAGAAGAATAATTGAAATGAAAAAAATCTACTCAAGACATCCCGCCCCTCCCAACTATATCTGTTTGGGCAAAGCAACATATTCCAGCAATAAAAAGAAACCACATTAAAAAATATTGACCAATTCTACTCAATATTTATTGTTCTTTGATAACTGAAGAGAATAGAAAAATCTTCTCAGCAAGGCACCATGAGGAGGATTTCTTGGAGAGCAGTTTTACTGAGAAAATCGTGGCTCTGTGATGAATATCTCAGATGAAGTCCTGGCCTTTTGGCACCTCAGAAAATGAGCACTGAGGAGGTTTTTATCCTTCCTAGAAGCTCCTGGTCAGGGGATTGTGTTGTCAAAGGATGTAGACAGCACAGGGAGCTGGAATTGGGGCAGAGGTGCCCCCAAAACCCTTGGATTGAGAGGGTGGAACGTGGCCTTGTGCAACAGAGGGTTTGTCGGAGCCTTCTAGTGACAAAGCTGTTAAAGTGATTTATTATCAACATCAAGGGTGTTCAATAATAATAAAACAATGACCAATCCTCACTTTCTGCTAAAAGGCAGCTGCTCATGGCCCGTGGCAGGCAGATGGCCCAACTTGTGAGATGGAGTCTGCAGAATTCAGAACAGCAAAGTCAAATTGTTCATCCTTGAAAATTAGAGATGTTTGGTGTTCCAGTGCCCCAGAATGAAATACTCCAAAAAGAACTGTATTTTCAGAGCAACTCACAGCCCTGTCCTGATGCCTGCTAAGAGGTTTCTCAGCTGTGGTGTGTTTGTGGTGCAGAAATTACCTTTATCTGGTTGCATCAAGGGGTTCAGGACTAATGTCTATTGTTCCATCTCCTGCTGTCTTGCAGAGGTGTCAAGTGACTCATTTGACCTTGGTGAGCAATACTGAGGTGCTGTGAGCAACACCTGGGTAATGAACATATGAAATTATGCCCGTGTTTGGCCTATCAAACCTTGTGCTGAACTGGTGACAGGCTTTGACCAACACATCATTAAGAGTTTCTCATGGTTAGGGAAGAATTGAGTGAAATTAAATGATTTTCTGGCTGAAAAAGCCTTTGGGAATGTTATTTGATTATGGAGCTTCCTAGCTCTCAGGTATGGGTTCAAAACCAGCTTTATTAACTCTTCCTGAAAAATTACTTTTCCAAGTCCTTGTCTGAAGGGCTCTGCTCCAAAGGGATGCCCTCAACATGACTTAAAGTCACCTTTGTCCCAAGGAGGTTTGGGTGGAATATATGGATGAACACAGGCATATATGGATAAAATATGGATGTGCCACAGGCATCACCTAGAAGTGGAACCTCTCTGGGTGAGGATGGAGTTAAACTTCCATCTCTGAGGTGTAATTACTGAGGGTAATGGGCTGCTTGTAATTATGATGATATTAAACCTGATAAAATTTTTGGGCCAGATTCTTGCCTCGTTTATAGTGGTATGAACCAGGAGACTGTGAAAGGAGATCTTGGCCCAAGACAGTTCTTCAGATAAACCTCAGGCTAAACAAGATTGAAATCTCCCACACCCATGATACCCCTCCAAACTTCTCTTTTATTCTTGGGTTAAGGGCCAGGTATATTTATGGTGCAAACTAGATTAAGATTATCACCGTTAATTAACAGTGTTCTGCAGTTTTTAATCTCAACCTCTTCGGGAGCACTGAAATAATTTACATACCAAAACAAAAGTGTTGGAAAAGTTTCCATCTGTTTTCCATCTTTTTCCAAGAAATTTTTAAGCACTGGCCATTTTCCCAGGAGACCAGGTCCCCAGGGAAGCGTATCCTGACCAGCACTCCTTTCCAACATCACTAATTGAGGTGTTTCTGTGAGTCACAGGGACTTTCCTCTTCTTTCATAAGATATGAGCGACGCTCTTTGGGGAGAATAAATAAATAAATGAATCCAAGGAGTGTTACTAACGGGCTGGAAGAATGAGAGCCTATAAATTCACCTGATTTTAGCTGATGCAGGCAGAACCCTGTGAGGGTTAGACTTTCAGATGATCTCAATAGATTAATTCCCTTGACTTTCTGATGAGCTGTCCTTTTATACATTTGATGTATAAAGCAAATAGATGACATCAGTAAATCTGGTATAGCAACGTGGCTTAGGATATAAACCATTTTAAACACTGAAGAGATTTAAAAGCAAAATGAAAAGGTATTTATGAAAAAAAAATCAGAAGAAGAATCTCAATAAGCAAAACCTTATTTATTTGTGATTTATAATTTCAGCAGTTTTATTTATAACAAAACCTTAATTCTCTTAGATTTAAAAGCTGTTATACAATGTTTTATCAATGACTATCTAGTAATCATTCTTAATTTTATTTACTTAAACACTTGCAGCTTTTCTTAGCACATGCAAAGTGATGAGTCTTGATTGCCAAGTGTAATTTCTCTAAATTATTGCTCTCATAACACAAATTCAAAAGAAGACATGAAACTAGGAAGCTCTCCTACATCAGGCCTCTCCACTCCTAAACCCTCCTTTCAACTAAAAAAACATAAATTCCCATTTTTGTACGTTCTGTACACTGTGTACACAACCAGCAGTGTCAAGAAAAGTTTGCAGTTAAATTAGTGGCATTGAATTTGGGACAAAAATTTGTTCTGTGCCAAGAAGAATGAAGTTTCTAGAAGCAGTGTGTCACAAAGAAAGGGGAAGGAGCTGTGAAGAGAAGAGGGTGTATTCTTTTGTGGTGAAGGCAGTGGAAGATGACATCGTAGCAAGAATTACCAAAACCTTTATAGTGACCCCAGGTTCCTGTGGCTTTCCCAAGTCCAGAACTGTCCATACAGCTGTGGTCCAGGTCACAGCTGGAAAGGAGCTGTCTCCAAAGCCAAGCTTTATGCCCAAGGGCACAGGGATATCACAAGAGGAGGTGATATTACAATTTTTTTGTTATTTGGGGTAGGTTCTGTACGCTCCTCACTCTTCAGCCAAAAGGGAGTTGGGCACAACAAGGTGGGAATTGGTCCTGCCAGATATCAGGATGGTTTGGTTTTGTTTCTTTTGGTGCCGTTCAGGTTCATCTCCAGCATGGAGATCTGGAGTGGTCCCTGTGTTAAAGAGGAGCAAAGCAGCAGCCAAAGCTGCAGCTGAACCCCCTTGTCCTGCCCGGGCTGAGGAGGGCAGGGAGGCAGCACCTGCCTCCAGCCCGAGGGAGCCCTTGGGCAGCAATGGGAAATGGGCATTTCTCCTTCCTCCACCTGACCCAGGCGTGGGCCAGGGCAGCAGCAAGAGGGAAAGGACTTTGTCCCTCGCCTCCCTTTGAACTGGCAGCTCACACTGCCCTTCTGTTTTCACACAAAAGGGTATTTGGTAATTTTGTGTTCTATAACAATGAGTCTGGTATTTCCGTAGTGATGCATATTGTTACAATCTCTCTGCTTTGTTTCCTCGACATATTTTTTTATTAAAAAGTCTTCCCAGCCTTAAATAAGTACAGAATAAGTGTGGTCATTCTGGGAACATGAGAGGCCTGATTATCTGACCATCAAAGACTGTGCTGTAAACAGGATACTAGTAAACAGGAACTGAGCCCCATATGGAGAGTTTGTGGTTTTCTTCAGCCTCTGTTTGTTATGTCTTACATCCTGTTAATTATAGAAAAAGAGCTGGAAAGTTGGAAATAATCTTTTCTCCAGATTATTTCCAGCTTCCCTCCGATAGAACAAAATGCAGTGTAGTACTGCCTTACCTTGCTTCCTTCAGATGTAAAACATTAAGACAATTCATTCCAAGGGATCACTTTTCAAGAGGATTACAAGCAGATTTTTTTTTTCCTTTTAATTACAAAATGAAAATTAAGATCTTAGCATCTTACACGGGGAATCCTCTCAATTGTTAGAACAGCATTTCAGTGTATTCTTTGGATTTTATTTGGGAGCCTTTGATAGCTTTTAAATACCATTAGTATGACTGGTATAAATCATCTCTCAGTAGGTGTGTTCTTAGAATGAAGATTTCGTTGCACAAAATAAAAAGGCAAAATTTAAATTCATAGTTTTCTAGTTATCTGTGTTGTTAGGTGTCTTTGCAGGTTGTCCATGCATGCAGAGGGATTTCTCCAGAGCAGGGGGCAGAGCAGACAGCTACTCCTGCATTCCCACTGCTTGTCCTTGACCTTTCACTTGCACAAATGATTGCCCATTTCTCCAGCATGGTTCAGTCGATGCTTCCAGTGTCAGCAGTCAGATCCATGGGCAAAATCCTGGGAAATGTTCAAATCTGGAGTTTTATGTTTCGAGGTACGTTCCTGCTCTTCCTTAAGGACCTGCTTTGGAGTTCTGCTGCTCGAAGGAGCCACATCAGAGGAACAGTGTGAGGGGGTCATGCTTTGTTTAGACTTATTCTTACCAGATCAGGCTTTGGTTTTGCAAAACAGAAAGCCAAAATCTGTTTGGTTCAAGGTCCCACGTTAGCTGTGACGAGCGGAAAGTACCAACCACTCCTTATATTTGTTACACAGCCCGGAACAGAGACCACAAATAAATCCCCTGTTATGTTATTTTTCAGCTCTCCACTCTCTTTGCTGTCTCTTTAAGCTGCTCTCTGGTGCCAGGCATCTGCTCCCAATTGTTGTGTTACCCTTGAGATCTGCAGGGCCAAGTCTGTGCACTCTGCCCCCAGCAGCAAACTCAGGCCAATCCTCCCATCCTCAAAGCTCCCCCAGTTCTCATCCTTGTGGGGAGGAAAGGGAGGAGATTTTCTGCCCCACATTTCCCCAGGCTCGGGGTATTGCAGCACCTCCAGTCCTGGGGCTGCCACTGGGACAGGGAAATAATGCCAGGATTATGGGATCACCAGAAAGAATTAAAGAAATGCCAAGGGAATTGGCTGCTTGTGAACAATAAGGTTTGGATGTTATAAAAATGCCCTGTTGTGCTGTAACTCTGCTCACATTAAACCCAAGGAATAAAATTCCTACCAACTTTACTAGGAGCAGAGTGTGGCTAGTGCTGAGAGTTTTTGAAAATCCCACTGTATAGCTACACCCACTTTATGTATCCATTTTAATGACATGATTAATCAAATACCAATGGAGCTCCAAACAGCTCTGTGTTCATTTTCCAAAACACTTTGACTCATCCCTAATCATAACCAGACTTTCAATTACACTGGATTTTAATTGTTCTCCTTTAAGTATAATTACTAGTACTCTGAAAAAAATTACTCTGAGTAGCTGGTGATGAGTAGGAATAGGCATCCTCACTTCTCTCAGTCTGTTCTGTCATTTGAGTTACAAGGAATGTAATTGGATATGTGACACCCAGACACAGAGTGGTTTCCAGGATCTGAGAGGGCTCTGTTTCAGTTAATGTGTTAATTTGGGTTCCATCTTCTCATTTGTTCTGCTTTGATCTATCATTTCATAAAGCCAAAGCACCAGATTATTAAGTGTGTGTGCTTGATTTATGTGCAAGACTCCATTTGCATACACATTAATATTTTTAAAGTTTTGGTCCAAATTTCTGCAAGCCATGGTATGGAGTAATACGAGCTGTAATTTCACACTGCGTGGCAACAAGTGGTGGGAATAAAATTATCCTGTGATTTGGCCGTATTCACTCACCAGGAGCTATTTTCCATTTGGAAATTCCGAATATTGCCAATTGAAATATATCTGTGAGCAAGCTGTGCAGAGAGGCATTGCATGAGCTGAAGGGCACGGGGCAGGAAGTTTAATCTCATGCTCGGGGTATTGAGATTATCAAGAATATGACATTAAAACCTCAGCAAGTGGGAGCTACATTTCTGCTTGCCTGAGAATGCACAACCAGGGACTCTCTCCCCTGGCTGGGAGAAGAGCTGGGGCTGAATTTGCTGAAGTGTTGCCCAATTGTTGGATTTGTGACTGTTCCCAGCACAGGGCTGGCTTTTGGCATGATTGTAATTGTGCTCTCCTGGTTAAAGTGCCAGCTCCAGGATTCTGCTGCCATTTATCCATGAACCCAGATTACAGAAATGCAAGGAGGGTGTCATTGTGAAAAACTGTGTCTTTACGCTCTTAGGCCTCTGGGGAGCTGAAGATTTATTTTTAATCTGACACTTAGCCCAGAGAGGTTAACAGAGGTGCTGAGATCCAGAAGTTGCTGTGCTTCTCAAGTATATTCTTTTCAAAATTTGTGTAAGATACCTTCAGACATAAAACTTAGAATAATGTCAATATAATCATCTATTCCTTGAAGTTTTATTATAGTAAGTACCTGCATGAGTATTGTTTTAATAATGCTCTTTTTCTTCAAATTACTCCACAAAATACATATCATAATTATTTTATTATTAAAAAAAAAGGGTTTCCAGTGGGAAATATTGACCCTGAGAAATGTGTAATTTTCCTTGTAAAATGTTTGTTCCAGTGACACTCCTATCCATCATGATAAAATTTTGGAAAATTTCAGGAAAAAAATGTTGGGATACAGATCCCAGCCAGTACAGCTGAGGGGTGGGTGAAGGTCTCTGGTTCAACCTCTGCCCACAGCCTTCAGCTGAGGCTCTGGCATTTGTCTCTCTGTAAATTCAGGTGTTTCTTGAGCTATCAGGTGAGCTGGATCTGCCCTGCTCTGGCTGGAAATGTTTGACTTTGTTTTCTCCTGGAATTCAAATCTCTGAATTAGTTTGATTTCTGGTTGACCAGTTGGTGACAGAGATGCTGGTTTGTATTTCGCTGAAGTAAACCTGTCCCATCACTGCTGTGGTTTGCAGTTACAGTGAAGACATTTGTGGAATTTGAAGATCTTTGCATTTCCTAGAGGTGGTCAATGGCTGTGTTTGCTGCCCAGTGTCCAAGATGTTATTCTTTGGAAAGATCATCTTAAAAATGATCTGCTGGATAATGGTTTGAGTCTTCCACAGAGAAATATGTTTCTCCTGCTGGTCCATGGCCTGGCCCATCACTGACTCTCCATTTGAAGGTCCATGGTTTGCTTGGAGCTACCAAACATTACCAAATCCGGGTTTAAATCCAGAATTACAGAATTTTGTTAGTTACCCTTTCACTTTGAAGCCACTGCTTCCCCTCCATTTCATTTCTGCTCCATAAATGCACAGCAAAATTTTGCCTCCTTTTAGCCTGTGAGGATAATCTAACCCAGACCCTTCTGGTTTAAATTACAGCCTTTTCCAACTCACAGACTTTCAGAACTGGCTTTCCTTTTAATCCCTTTTTATTTATTTATTTGTATGTATCTTGTCTCAGCAAATTACATTGCTTCATGTCATCTTAAACCATGTGGTGTAAAATTAAAAGGAAAGCCACTTTGTAATGTATCAAAATGTTATTTAAAAAAACCCAAAAAAATGTTTGTCATTTATTTTGCTCACAAGTAATCCCAAGGGGCAGCGCACTGTGAGGTTTTCTGTGAATGCATTTACAATAGGAGCCAACCACACATTTCACTGAATCAACAGGCTCGTCTCGAGATATTTATGACATGAATGTTCAGACTTCTGTTTAGTCAGCCATCCCCGGGGGAGGCAGCATTTTTTGATAGCGCCTGAAGCAATTAGGCGCACGTTGTCAAAAGGGGCTCTGAAACTCCTGAAAAAAATCACCGCCAACGCTGCTTTGATGGCTGAGTCACTCGGGGTCTTGCAGATGCTGTGCTGAGGACCGAATTCCCAGCGCGGAGGGGACGGGAATGCGGCGCTCTCCTCGCCATCCCCGCGGAGACACAGCGGTGACAAGCCCGGTTTGTCGCAGGAGCCGAGAAACTACATCGGCCCTGGCTGTGTCACCTAGAAAAACATCATCAGCCCTGGCTTTGTCACCTACAAAAACATCATCAGCCCTGGCTTTGTCACCTACAAAACATCATCAGCCCTGGCTGTGTCACCTATAAAACATCATCAGCCCTGGCTGTGTCACCTAGAAAAACATCATCAGCCCTGGCTGTGTCACCTACAAAACATCATCAGCCCTAGCTGTGTCACCTACAAAACCCCGCTGTGTGTCCGCACGGCTCCCCGGCTGCCCCGTGTCGGTGCCGGGAGGATCCGCGCTCCCGGGCTCGGTGCCGCTCCTGCTGCTCCTCGTTGCTCCCCGGGATTTTTGCAGTCCGAGTTAACTCCAGGGCAAATAGGGATTTTTTTCCCCCCTGTGTTTCGGGTTTCACCCACAAAATCCCCGCTCAGTTTTAGCAGCAGTCCCCGGGGCTGGGGGGCAGAGGGATGCTGTGCGTGGCTGCGAGGGCAGAGGGGGCTGATGCCACCCTCGGTCCCGGCTCTCCAGCCAGCCACAGCCCCCCGGGTGCCATCTGAACTGTCCCTGCAGCTACAGCCACACTGCTTCGCTATGAAAAACCTCGCGGAGGGGGCACCTTTGATCCCTGACAGCTTTCAGAAGTGTTAATCCCCGGTCTGGGGGATTGTCACGGAGCTGCGGAATTCCAGCGGCACCGGGGGGCGAGCGCGGCCCGCTCGGGGCTGGCCCGGCTGGAGGAGGGCAGTTCTTGCTAGGCTTTGTGCTGTGTTTTTTATGATGCTTTTTGTATGGGACACTCTTATCGTGGTTCATTTGCTTCCATGCTTGTGGTTTTGCCACTTGGGAGCGATGATAGGAGCCTCTGGTTCGTGCTAAGGGAGGAGCTGATGTTTAGATGCTGAATTATGTGGCTGTTTTTGGTGGACTTTTGCTGGTATTGAAGACATGAGCGCACTTTGGTCCAGGTAAGATGGCATTTTTCTTGTGTGTGGCCACACTTTATTTTGTTACCTACACCCCTGGACTGTTTGAAAAGGAAATATCGATAGAAGTTTGAGCACAAGCTGTTGACAATTTGCCTTTGCCATAATAAAGGCAGGCTCTTAATTAAGATCTACTATGGGGTTTTTTCTTGGTGCATTTTTAAAATTTATTATTTGCTTTGGCTTTCCAGAACATCTATGCTCTAACCGTTCATTTTGTTCCTGGTTTTGTCCCACCAGTATCGATGTCACTTGAAGATCTGATTGTCAACATCATAAAAACAGTGCTAGGAAAAGCCACAAAATATTGCACAAGGCCCAGAAGGACTGAAAGTTGGAGGATTTCTTTCAGGGGATATATTGTTTTCACTGGTGAGTAGGTGGAGCCATCTTATTTTTCTTGATTACAGTCTAGAACAGCTCAAGTTGCTGTGACTGGAATTTTGATTCTATGGATCATTTGCTGAAATAATTTGACAGCAATAGAGTTTTTCTCCAGGGCCCTTGCTGTAAATTATATGGGTTGCATGCTTCATTATTAATTTAAACCAGGTTTTTTCCATTTAAACAATGCAATTTCTTGAGGTGGGAAGAGGATTTCTTTGGCTGATGATTGTTCATTAAATTGGGAGTAGAAGTGGTTTGCATCTTCTGAAGTTGAATGTAAATCTGGTAAAACTTTTATTATAAAATCTGAAATTGGGCAAAACTCTGGAGCCCTGAGACTCAGATGAAGTCCAGAGCGATGATCAGAAGAGTCCTGAAAGGAGTCAAAGGCAGGAATTTTGAGGAGGAAAAAAGAAGTTGAATATTTGTTCTCCTCTCAAGCATTCTCCACTCAAACACCCAAAGTGGAATGTTAAATTCAGCCTCAAATGTGGAGAACTACTGGACACATGGTTGTAAACCATTACTCAGGCTCTGATTTCTGATTCAAGTAAATAAATAAATCTAAGGCTAAAGTGACCACAGCAAAATATGTTATAAAAATCCAGACTTTTTTAAGCGATGAGCGGCATGGATAACAGTTTAAGATTGAGAATAGGAGAGGAGCAGAAGGCAGGGCAGTGATGTCCCTTGGATGATAAAGGCCATCTTAAGACTTTCTAATTACACTTATGAATACACTTTCTAAATGACAAAATGCAGTCTTTGCTGCCTGACATCCTGCTAACAAAACAGGGGCATTTGACTTCCACCAAAGGAACTCAGAAGTATTATGACAATTTCCTGATACAGGATTCTTAAGAGGATTTCTTAAAAACAGATCACTGCTGAGAAGTGACAAGCTGGACTCGTGTTCTGGAGTTCTGTGGGGCAGCAGCAGCAGGGACAGAGGGATTTTGGAAGGGGAAAAAGGGGAAATGGACCTTCAGCTCATCCAGGCTCTCCTATTTTTCACCAGCTTTGGCCTGGTCTTTCCCTTCCTCAGCTCCATCCAGACATTTGTGCCAGATGAGCTTTAAAAGAGCCAAGCAGAAAGTTTGTCATTTGTGTTTAATACAGAACAGTTTCACCAGGTATCATCCTTGCGCTTACCCTAAAACTCCATAAAACCTCCTGTCAGCTGCAGAGTGATACAGATGACACACACTCGTGGGGCCAAGGAGGATGAACCCCAGATGGGAGGGTTTTTTCTGCATGGCAAACACAGGCCAAACTTAACGTGCTGCAGACTGGCACAGCCACCCCAGGACAGGGCCAGTTTGCTGTGGGAGAGCCCAGACACATTTTCTTACACATTTTCCTGCTCAGGCTTCCCTCCTGCTGCCTGAGCTGCACCCACAGCAGCACATCTCTCTCACAGTTACCTGCCAGGCTCAGAGAGCTCACAGGGACGGTGCTTTCCGTTCATCCCAGCGTGATCCTGGGGCTGTGAGCTGGGGCAGCAGCAGGAACACAACTTGTGTTTATCCCGTGGGCTGTGCAGCCAGCAGCTGCTCCCATCAGCACAATTTGCATATGGCTTTGGCAAGGCTTGCAGTGAATCAACTGTTCTTCATGGGTGGGGACAGCAAATCTGTCTCCTTTGGACCTGCAGCCATTGAACCTGCGTCTGGGGATGCGAGAAAATGATTGATTAAAAAATAATGGGCTTTTCAAATGAGGGTTTTTAAAATAATTAAAGCCAGAAAATAAGCGGTGAAAGAAGATGAGCAAGGAGTACCTGTGTATATTCCCAGTCATCTAAATACAATCCTCTTCTATTTTTGGATGCTGAGCTCTGTCCCTCCCCATCCTTCCATGTCCTCTGGCACCAGGGCAGTGCAGGCCTGGAGAAACAACAAATCTAGCAATTAGTGTCAGTCTTATTAATTCATGTCATACAATCTGAACAGATTATTGCTTTGCCATGTAAGATCTGATTTCTGTGCAGGTGTGTGTGGGTCAAAGCAGGAAGGTACAGTTCAGATAAATGCTGAGTATTTGATGTCAGACACTTTTGAATCAGTCCTAAAAAGTTTTTTATGTTCTTGAATGTCTCTTCCAAGAAAGCAACAAGAGGGTATCGAAATTAAACGAGCAGGTGGAGGATTTAGAGTAAGGAGAATGAGATTCTCCGTAATGTGTTCTGTATTTAATCTGTAGAATTGCTAGGGGACACTCTGAACACTGAAGCTTGAGGTGGGTCCAAAATTCAGCAAATGAAAAGCACCCAACAGCATTCCCATGCTCCCCACCAGGTAGAGCAGCTGTCGCTGCCCACAGCCAAGGACTGCTCCACAGACCTTCAGGTGGGATCCCTCCATCCATTCCTGGTGCTCTTGGGAGCCTAAACAGGCGTTTCCCAAGGCAGCTTTGACACCTGACTAATAGGGACAAATCACTTTGAAATTTTTGGATGAAAGGGGCTGCTAAGTCCAGCCCAAAACTCTCTTTGCACGACGTGCAAACGATAATTGAGCTGGCAAAGCTCATTAAGTGCAGCACCTTTATCGTGGGGGATAATCTGTAAAAATGTTGCAATACTAAATATTGGCAAGTTACCAGCACATCATCATCCCATTTCAGCTACACAGCAGTGACCTGGTGGCGATAAGCTCCTACTTGTTCAGCATCAGGCTCTCCTGGGATGATGTGTTAGGAAATTCCCCACTGGCTGCCTCAGGTTTTAGCCCAAGGGTTTTGTGCTGGACAGGAGGGATGGGGCACTGCCCCACAGTGCTCCAGCAGAGCTCCAACAAACACCAACACACGTGGGCAGCACGTCCAAAAGCTGCCTTAAAAACGTTGTTTAGGTTTCACAATTAGGACAGATGTCAGGTTTTTGAGGATTAAGGTGAGCCTGGTCCTTCTCGTGCAGCTGATCTCCACTTGAATCACATCAGGTTTGTTTGTCTGGTTTTGTTGTTACAAGCAAACATCATTAAGGTCTGGATCATCAACATTTTGTCATGGGGGCAAGGAGACTGAGGAGGCTTTTGGCACAGTGATAGCATTTTGGAAAGATTTTGTGAGAATCAGGATTTCTTGCTGCAATATGGAATAGAGAAAAACTAGAGAGATATCCCAGACTTTCTTAGAGTAAAATAAATTTTAAGTAAAGAGCCCAATGTTTTAGCAAAATGGTCTGCATAATCTTATTGTTGAGCTCATAGGGAAATGTAATGAGCAGCATTTTCAAGTGGTTTTGTATTCCTGCAAGGCTATTTCACAAGCTTGTTCTGAGCACTTATGGAACCCTTTATATTTTCAGAGCTCTGAAAACAACAAGCTTGCTAAAAAAAAAATACAGGCACTATTTTTAGTGCTTCAGTGTCTAAAATAATAGCACATTGACAGGAACTCCATCAGTTGCAATAGGAAGCCCCAGTGCTTGGTGGTTTATGGTCCCACTCCAGTGCCCAACTGGCGGAGCTCAGACAGATGAGTCCAGGGGGTCCTGGATGGATCAGCAACCCTTCCCCAGGGCTGGAATCAATGCAGCCACCTCTGAGGTGAAACCTGCTCTCTTTGAGCACCACCACATCTCCAGCTCCTGCTTTCTGGTGTGAAGCCTGAGCCTGGAAAAATAATGTTTTCAGCTGAAATGCTTTGCCCATTTTACTCGTTTTTTATCCTCTCTTTGTCTTTCCGGTGAAATCTCCCACTGTTCTTCCTCCCATTCCTGTATTTTTCCCCAGTATTTTGTGGCAGAGAGCAGGGGATCTCTCCAAAAGAGATATAAAGATAAAGACATCTGCACAGGGAGTAGGGGTGACACACCATTCCCATACCGTGGCCACCCGAGCTGCCACCAGAGCTGCCTCTGGGCACAATATCCATTCTCACTGTAACCCTGGTGTTCCTCCCAAAATGTAACATGAGTCCAGGAGCAGCTTTGTTGAACTATAATCTGGGTCAGCAGTGTCTGCTAGGTTGAAAGGTCATGCTGAAACCCCATCTGTTTTAGCTCTCCGTTGGAACCATGAAAGTACTTTAAACTTGAGATGTTCTGTAGCATTCCTAAATTATCAGTAATATGTAGTGACACCAAGAACTGTGGTCTAGAAATGCCATGTTTCTCTCTCTTTTTTTTTTTTTTTTTGATCTAACTGGGTGAAGCATCAGATTTAGGAAGTAAATTCAAATCAGCTGGACATAGGTCAGTGGCTGTGTGTGGAAAGGACTGTATGGTAGGTGCCTCTGGCCCATAAAAAGCCTGTCCTACTGAGATCTGGCTCCAGGGCTTATTAAATCCCAGCCATTTCTGACTAGTAAAAGACCAAACAAAATGTGCTTTTCCTCCTTTGATGATTAAAATCAGCCTGAAGTGAGTGGCATCATTTATATAAACACTTGCTTTTATACAAGTGCTGTCCTAAGAGATTAGAGCGTTGCGTGCTTCCTTGTAAGACTTTTTTGCTTTCAGGTGAAAGCAAACATAACCTACAGACTGAGGGACATAGGCCAGGTTGCTCAAAGCCTGTCCAACCTGACCTTGAAAACTTCCAGGGATGGGACAGCCCAATTTCCCTGGGCAGCTCTGCCTTGGTGCAGGGCAGCTCCCTGTGCCCGTGTCGCCAGCACCTCGCTGACAGCGAGGGTTTAAAGCTGGGCTGTAAAGCAAGGACCACACTGGTTCCTGTTATTTATGGCTAACTCAGACACGGTGACACCCTTGGTGACCTCCTCCTGCCACCTTTAACCTCTCAGCTCTGCCTGCTGCCTCCCCATCCTCACGTAACACAAACCCCTCGCTCTGGACCAGGGCGCGGGAGTTGAGCGGAGTCACGCTAACGACGCAGGGATGAGTCTGCAACTGATTATGAGGTTTTCTTCTCAGTTAATTGTCAGAAGCAAAGCGATGTTTGATGTTTCATGACGTCTTCTTCTCGTTAAATACATTCCCTTTGCCACCCATCCTCAGACACTGGGAACAGGCAGAGCTGAATGAGGCAGAGCTGCAGAGTTTTTGGTGTGTTCATGTAAAATCCATCTCCAGCGTCCCTCTGTAACACACAGGTCTGTAGGGGACCTTTGGTTGAGGTTTGTTGATAAAATAACACTGACATCGTACTTGGAGGCACTGAATGAATCCAAACCAGGGTCCAGGGTGGGAGATTTAGATGCTGTGAGTGTTCTCTGGGCTGGGAAAGGGAGATTGTGCCCCTTCTGCTCGTGAACGTGTCCTCACACATCTGTCTTTGGACACTGGAGGACAATTCCTCTGTCTGAAAATCTTCCTTGGAGCTGATGTTTCCTCGTGTGGTCTGAGCCCAGGAACAGCCCTTGGGCTGTCAGGAGTTTAAGCAGGGAAAAAAAAAAAAAAAAAAAGGAGAAACAGCAGTGGCAAGGAGATTAGTGACAATTTTAAAAGGGAGAGGAGTCAAGATCCCTATGTGACTGAATGGCAGAGATGGCATAATATTCTGCCTTTGGACTTAATTAATTTTATTTCAAAAAATTCTGAAAACATCAGCAGTTTGTGCAGATTTTTTAAAAAATTCAGAGGCTTTACAAAGTGCAGGCGACTGGCTGTTCATTTTTTTGCTGTGTCCACAGGTGGAATTGAACTGATTACAAAAAATCTTTGGAGGGTTCATTATTTCATTATTTTAGGTCCAATATTTTGAACTCCTAGGAAGATCTAATGTAGATCTGGAAGTAATGAATAATTTTATGAAAGGTAAAATACAGATTGGGCTCCTGTAACATGGAAATTGTCTGGGAGGCTGAGGAGGTTTGCTGAGCTCTGTTATCTCTGTTATCTCCCAGCCTGGGCAGGGAGCACTGCAGGCTGCACATGGAGGGGCTTCCAAAACTAAGCCTCAAATCAAACACGGCAAATTAAGCCGTGGCATATGCAACACATCATTTCAGTATTTATGTTTGCAGCCTCCAGCTCCGGTATCAGAAAGCCTCAGAGATGAGTGCAATAAATAGCCAGTCCACAGAGGAGCTGGCAAGATTTATTATGTTTATCCTTCTGCACAAATAGCGTTGACAGAGTTTTTTTGATACAGAGAGAGTTTGTGTGCTCAGATCACCAAGGAGAGCTGCACTTGGGAGGATTTGCCCCCAGATGAATCCGGATTTTTAGGTGCCTCTAACTCCTTGTGTGCTGTGTTTTAAACTCTGCCCTGTGAAGGGGTTTTATATAAATCACTTTACAGTGGTTCTGTGCTGCCTTTCTGAGATGGCAAACCCATCTTTGCCTGGTGTTGTACCACTACAATTAAGTGATAATCATTCAGAATCCTAAATGTGCCCAGTGTGCTGCAGTAATTAAAACACGAGGCAAGCATCCCATGAAACTTCCAGTCTGAGGCTTTGGTACAAGAGCCGTGGAATCAATAGGAATTTTTTTCCTTAATTTCAGTGGGAGCTGGATCTTGCCCAAATCACACAAAGCAGCCTCCCACGCTCCAGAACAAATCCAGAGGCATATGGTTACTGTCAGGGGAGCAGGTGGATGTTCATATGGTTTGTAAAGGAGCTGGGGACAGCTTGTTGCATTTTGATAAAGAGGTTATTCCAGGCAACTGGAATAGTGTAAGAAAAGGCAGAAGTGCAGCCCAGGCAGCAGAGGCAGCTGCAGCAGGCAGGGATAAGACTGGGATATGAGGGAGAGGGGAATCCTGGCAAAAAGTTATGCAGAGCTTTGGAAACAAGGAGGGAAAGCTCCACTAAATTTGGAGGGAAAACTGAGCATATTTGGGAGCTTTGTGGTGCTATTTTGCCAGGGATGGAGAGACCAGGATGGTCCACGGGTGAGTGAAAGTTATCACGCAGCAGATCAGAGATCTGGTAGATCTCAAAGAGATCCACCCAATATCACAAAATATTCTGTGTAGCAAACTCCAGTGCATAACTTCATAATGGGAGCCATTGTGTTTTTGCCACTTGCAAAAAGAAGGCAATAAAATACAATTTCAAAAATGAAGAATCCTGTGAGTATGAGAGAATTTTGTAACTAGAATTCCTTGTTTTTATATGTGCTCAGTAATTTAGCTTCTGTGAGACTAAAATAGAAATGTTAATAATTTGGGAATGCTGAATCACCATAGCAGTTACTCTTCTAAAAGAAGTATTTGGAGAGATATTGGGAGACACAACCAAGCCTTGTTGCTATTGTTTTATTAGCTCAGAAGAAGCTTGAAGAGTGTTCTGAAGTATTTATCTGATAAAATTGCCAACCCCAAGGAATGATTTCTGTGTGAGCAAGGCCGTGTTCCCCCCAGGGAAGGTGCAAACCAGTCACTCTTGTTAAAAATCTCCAAGAAAACCCAGCCAGGAGTCCTTTCACAGTGATGCTGAGATGGCTCAGAGGTCACTGTGAGGATACTCTTCGGTGCGCCAAGAAAAGTCTCAGATTCTTGTCTTTGAAACTAAATTCTCGTTTCTTTCTGAAAGGTGTAAACCTTTGAGCGAAGTGTAAAAGCTGATCATCCTCGGGACTTCCCACTGGAAGGGAATCCCCGCGGCCGGCTGTGAGAGCCGGCACAGCGTGCGGGCACCGGGCACCGGGCACGGGGGACCGCGGCTCCGGGAGCCCGGCCGCTCTCCCGAAATAACAATTCAGTGTTCGGGGCTTCAGGGGCCTGTCTCGCACCCGGGCTGGGCTCTCGGTGTCTGCGGGGGCTTGCAGCGGGCACGGGCGGCCGGGCAGCGGCACCGGGATCCGCATTCCCAGCGCCGCTCCAAGCCGCATTCCCGGCCCCGTTCCCATTCCCAGCGCCATTCCCAGTCCCGTTCTCGGCCCCATTCCCAGCCCCGTTCCCATTCCCAGCCCTGTTCCCATTCCCATTCCCGTTTCCAGCCCCGTTCACAGCCCCGTTCCCATTCCCAGCCGCGTTCTCAGCCCCATTCCCAGCCCCATCCCCATTCCCAGCCCCATCCCCATTCCCAGCCCCATCCCCATTCCCAGCCCCGTTCCCATTCCCAGCACCGTTCCCAGCCCCGTCCCCATTCTCATTCCCGTTCCGGCTCCCGGCGCGGCGCCAGCGCCGCCTCCCGGCATCCCGCGGCACTCCCTGCCCGCTCCCGGCAAAGCTCGGGATAAACGCAGGTGTTTGGGACTTTTTTAGGTCCAGCGAGCACGGATGGCTCTGAGGAGGGGCCAGCGGGTGCGGACAGCCCTGTCCGAGTGCCCGCAGCACCGCGGTGCCCCCCGGAGACCTCCGGCCCCTCCCCAGCAATGACTCCATCCCAAAGTAAGATCGGAATCTGGAGCACCCTGCACGATACACAAGGGAAAATATTTACCCAGGAACGGGTAAATATCACTGCAGGGTGGCTGAGGACAAAGCCACAGCTCAGGAGTGGCTCGGGAACCCTCTGCTGGGAGGAGGGAAGAGGGATGAGAGCATATCCTCAACAGAAAAAATCATATAGAGAAATATTGATGTATATATACAGATAGATAGATAAATAGATGATAGATAGATGGATGGATGGATGGATGGATGGATGGATGGATGGATGGATGGATAGATAGATAGATAGATAGATAGATAGATAGATAGATAGATAGATAGATAGATAGATAGATAGATAGATAGATAGATAGATAGATAGATAGATAGATGTGTAAATGGAAACATCATGTATCTGGAATGACAAGCAGCCTAAAGCACAGGACCTGTGGAGCCCTGAGTGCCCTGAGTGATGTCAGATGCTGTGTTCGATGGCAAGGTAGAAGAAACCCAGTACCCCCACATAAAATGTGATTAAATATGTATTTTTAAGTTAAAGCAGGACCGTTCATCATGAGGTAAGTTTTGGGTTCTGTAATTGTTTCTGGCTATCCTCTGTCAGTGCAGGGGCACTCTCCATTTCTCACCCCTCCTCTTCACATCTATTCCTGCCCCTCGCAGCTCTCCCCGGCAGCTCTTGTCTCTCCAGCCGCTCCCGCAGAGCAGGAACGAGGAGCCACCAGCCCCATCCCGGCCCCTCTGGGAGCCGCTTCCCGCTGTCCGTGCCGGCTCTGAGGATGGAATTCCCATCCCGGGGATGCTGCGGCGCTGCCGTTCCTCCGCTCTGCCGCCAGAGAGCGGGCGGGCATCGCCGCCGCCGGAGCATCCCGGGCTCCGGGACAGCCCGGGACGGCCCGGGACAGCCGGGACCGCCCCGAACCCGCCCGGGACAGCCCGGGACAGCCCCGAATCCTCCCGGGGCACCTCGGAACGCCGCCTCCGGGACAGCCCGGTACCTCCTGGTACATCCCGATGGTCGGGACCCCTCCGGGACATCCCCGGTGCTGCCGGGATCGCTCCGGTATCATTCTCTCTGGAGCACATTTAATGCTCTCTGTCTCTTGTTCTTCTTTATAAGTTATTGCTTTTACCCAACACAAAATTCTCATCCATTCAAGGGGACTTTACTCCTGTCTGTAGAAGACAAATTCTTCTGGTCAAGACTTCAATTATTAATGAATATATATCATTTAACAGCTATTTAAATCTGACTAAAATTATGTATCTTCAGCTCCTGCAGCCTCGCTCTGCGAGCAATGTGAAATGATTCCACTCCAGCCACATCTCCAGGAGGTAAGAACAATTTGGCTCGATTCAGTTAGTTAAGACAACAAATAAAAACATACTTAGCTTAATGGGTGAAATGATTTTACCTCAGCAGAAGAAATTCTGGTATTACCCAGTGAGATGGTCCATGTGAGTGGCAGAAAGGGCAGCTGCTTCCTCCTTTCACCCACAATGATTCCTCAGTGAGAAGTGGAATTCTGATACCCCAGATTTTCTCTGTCTCTGATTTAGGTCTAGCTCTGGCAATCCCAATAAGCAATTTCGGTTTGGAAAAAGTTCAACAGAGATAAAGACTGGTACTGCAGGGAAGAAATTTAGATCAAAACAACAAGGGGTCTGAACACTTATCCCTGCTTGATTTTTGAAATAAAAGGTGATGTAAGGAGGAACAGGAGTGGAGCTGTGTGAAGTTCTCACTCATCCCTCTGGGACTCTCCAGTATTCCACTCCATTGGGAATAACAAATAACAGCATCCCTTGATTCTCCTCCAATGGTTTTGGACTGATTGCAGCAGGATTACACGTTGTTCCTGTGTTACAAACATCCCCACAGAAAAACAGGATTATGTGGTCCTCTCAGTTTAAACCATGGGGAAGGACTGGCCCATAAGATGAAAGGGACTTTTATTCCTGGAAATCAGGATTTCCTGAGGCCAGGGCTTAGCAGAGCTCTTGCAGTGGCGCTGGTGTAAGCTGTCCCCAGCCTGCCCCCCTGGCACAGGGCAGTGCTGGGCATTCCACAGCCTCCTCTCAGCCACAATGAACATCCAGTGCTGCCCTCCCTGCAGTGCCAGGGCTTTGCACCAGCCCCAGCTGGTGCCACCTGGGCAGGGATGTGTGGGAGGTGAGTGAGGCTGGAGGCAAGGCTGATCCCTTCAGGGAAACTGAAGCCACACTTAAAAATTAATGATTTTTCTCTTCTCAGGTCAAGTGTGCTGCGTTGCCCATCTCCACTGAGGCAAGCTGAGGAAACATGGTGTGATGGATAAATCACAAAAGCAGCACTGGACATCTTTTCCTGTTTCCTCCCTGTCCTGTAACATTGACCAAGTGTTTTAATCAATGCACAGTCTCAGGGGATATAAATGGACAGAGCTCAGCTGCCTCCTGGGTAAGACATTTATTTCCTGGGAATCTGCTACTGTGCCTTGTCCTTAGTATGGGGATACAATTACTTTTTTGTGGAAGGATATTGAAATGTGCTGGTTTTGTTATTAATTTAAGATTATCCAATTATAGGATATTATAAAATTTGCAGATTCCGCCGTAAAGGTTTTAATCTCAGATTTGTGTATTACTTTGATACATTTAGATAAATATTATAACAAAACACTCATTTACTCTCTCAGAAACACTTTTATAATGACTGTAGAGAGCTCTGTGTGGTGTGCTAATATTTTAAATTCTGTGTTAAAGAGCTGATCATAACTAAAGGAGGGAAAGTATTTTTTCACTTGTAACTGAGATTCTTTTCATTGCAAGGCACCAATTAGACTCAGCATACCAAAAATAGCAGGGGCAAAAACGGTTGGGCTACTTAAAAAATGTCATGAGAGATTAGCAAAGTATACCTAGATGCAAACCATATGCAGACAAGAAAGAACCAGGACAAATCAAAACAGTTTTAGCAGGTAAGCAGCCACACAGCAGCTTGTGTCAGATATCAAAGAGGCACGGACTGTAAAACAGCATCCTGCAGCTGGCAGCGGGGAAAAAGTCTCCCAATAAAAGCTGCATCATCCCTCTTTGGTTTCACAAGCTGTCCCTGGGTAGTGATGGCAGAATTGAGCTGTAAGCATGAAAAGGAGGCTGGAGTCATCCCCGAGCACCTCTGGGAGTGTCCCTGGGATCCAGGGGTCTGCGAGGGCAGAGGAGGGGCTCCTGCTCCCCTGCAAGTTCTCTGTGCTTCCACCCAGAGCTCACACAGACACTGCGAGGGAAAGCCAGACAGCGTCAGGGCAGCCCTGCCTTCCTCTCAGCGTCCCTAATATGGGTGACATTCCTGATTCCCCTAATAACACTAATTCCTGAAATAACACCAAAAATTAAGCCTATTGCTAACTGATTAACACATGAAGAAAAAAAAAAAAGAAAAAAAAAGAAAAAAAAAAAAAAAGAAAAAAAGTGCCCATTTTTGGTTACATACACGCACTGTAGTAATATAATAGGAGAGAAAAATGCTGTTTATTGTTTATGTATTTATCTAGCTTTCAACTGTTTTGGCTTGTTTTCAGGATCCTTCACGTTTTAATTCCTGATGTAGGTGAGCAGCAATGTCAGGAAATAATTCCCTGCAGTGTATCTTTCATGGAGATATCCCTCGTTTGGTGGATTCCCAAACTGGAGTGGAGGTCACTGGCTTCCCTTGAGCACGATGGTCTCTATTTAGGGTTTTTGTCACTATGTGAAATTCAGTGGTGGCTACAGAACTATTTTTTAAGGTTAAATTTATTCCGCTGCCTCCCAATACCTGCGAGAATCTCTTGGTGCCTGAGGGCAGCGCTTCTGTGTTTAGGAAAGGCACAGCAGGGAAAATGTCAGGTGATTTTCAAGGTACTTAGAATAACTCTGCTGACCCTGGTGGAAGGACCAGGGCCAAAAGGTGGAAGGACCTGATGCACCTCAGGCTACTCTGACAAGGAATTGGATCACAGCCTGTATAAATTAAGGTCAGCACAGCTGGAAATTCTGCAAAACCTTCAGCAGCTTGGGCAGGTATTGCTGCAGCAGATGAGACAGGAGCAGGTCCCCAGTGCCCGGGGAGGTCCGGGACAGCCAGGACCACTCAGCTTCCCAAACCCAGCACCTCCCTGGGGACAAGAGGAGCTCTTTAAATGCAATTAGGACTTGAGTTACAGGCTGGCTTTGCTGTGTAATTATCAGCATTACCTCAGCATTATCAGCCCAGGATTTCAGTGCTGATCCCGAGGATAATCCTTACCCGTGTGACAGCAGAGGCTGCTGCTCCTCCCCGGGCTCAGCCATCCCCTCCCGCCCCACCGGTGTTTGCAGTATTTGCTGAATTATCTGCTTTGCTGAATTATCTGCTGTTTGCTGAATTATCTGCTTTGCTGGGCACGTGGTGTGAGAATGGGCTAAGGAGTTCAGGGCTCTTAGTTCAGCCCCAAACCAGGGTAGAAGGATCCTCGCAAAAATTAGCCAAAAGTATTTGTCATTCCTGCCAATGCCTCTCAGTGATTTCTTTCTCTTTTCTTCTTTTTTCCCCTCCAAGTTTTACACAAAGCTCCATCTTTAGGATTAGCTGTCTACAGGCAGCTCTTTGTATTCAGCTGAATTTAAGATTATGGCTGAGCCATAAAAGGGGAGAAAGGTGACACTGGAGAGTTTCTGCAGCTGTAAATCCTGAAATATTCAGGCCCATGACATTTTTGTAGCTGGCAAATGCTGAGTGAGGCATATCTGGTCAACACTGGGGCCCAAAACTGGTTGGATTTCACAGAAGAACCTGCTGTGAGTCTCAGGTTTGGGTGGCATCAGATGCATTTAAAGAGACCTTTCAGGTCAGAGGCTGAAATGCTGCTTTTATTTGCTGCTGTCTGCAGTGATTGTGAGCTGGTGATGGCTCTGGAGTACCTGGATGTGCTTAGACTGAGGTGTAAGGACAGGTGATGAGTGAAATCTGTCTGAAAAGGTTAAATGGGCTGGGGCCGTGCAAACCAGCCTGATTCCCGTTCCAGTTCATCATGGATTGGTATTAAATCAAACATTATTTACAGACACACGTATGAGTCCCTGGGTTTTGATTAACAGACCTTGAGGTGAAGGGGATCTTGGGGACTGTTACCCCACCACAGGCCTCCCCCCTGGAATTTTTGTGCTGGAAATCATATTTATACAAATGAGTCTCACACATTAGATGAATTTTAACTCCAAGGCTCATGTCTTTGGTGTTCAGAGACAGGAAGGCAGCTTGAGATGTGGTTTCTCCCCAAATCTAATGAGTGTTATTACGAGGAAATCTTTTACTGGATCAGATGCTTCCAATGAGTCTTTAAAAGGCTTTGGATGTATTTAGCAGGGTACCAGAGCTCACCACAAACGGGAAGAGGAAAAAATTTATGAAGTCTGAGGCTTTGTCACCATGGTGACATCTATTTGAGTTTGGAAGTTGCATTAGTTTGAGCTCACAGATTTTTCTTTTCCTGTCATTAAAGGCACGCCTCTTATCCTCTCTCAGTTCCCTCCTCCTTCTCTTCTTACCCCACAATGACTGCATTTAAAAACTAAATTTCCTTTCAGGGAAAAAAATACTCAGGATAAATTGCCTCCATCTATTACTGCCTCCAGCAAGCTGCAGCTGCTGAAGTCTATTTCCAAGTGTATATCCATGTATAAAATGAGAGAGAAAAAATCTCTTTTCTGTGCCATGCAGTTGAACAGGTATGATCAGATACATCCAAGTGTGAGAGGCCTTTAATGATCACAGGGCTGACCACATTCTCCCTCCAGCCACTCCCCAGGATTAGGTGGAGCTCACAGCAGAGATGGATCTGACCCAGGAAAAGAACACCAGTGGTCTTTTGGGTTTGCTCTGCAGAGCACGCAGAGAAGCTCTTCAAAGGTTTGTGGCAGAACATAACCCTGACTTCAACTCTGCTTTAATGGCTCCTTGGAAGATGACAACGACCACGCTCTTTGGGAATCCGTCACGGGGTGAGAAGCCTCAAAACCACAGGGCCAAATCTGAGCAGAGGTGGAGCCTGTGCAGCCCACACAGCGGCAGGGGCTGTGTCAGGAGGGTGCCAGAGCATCCCCTGCTCCTGGCTGGAAACTGCAGGGCAGAGGCTGAAGGGAAAGCTCAGAGGGGAAAGGTTCCTTTGATGGGTCTCCACAGTGGGTGAGTGCTTCCTTGCAGGAGAAGCTGTGCCTGGGAGAGGCTGAGCAGCTCCCACTGCAGCCCTGCAGGCAGCAGGGGTGGATGGCGTGGCAGGAGCCCTGATCCATGGCCAGTGGCCCTTAGAGAACTTGGAACTGATGAATTTGGGTGTTTCTTTGACTTGTCAGAGGGAGAGGCCAAGCTGTGGCTGAAGGGTAGAGGAGGACTGGGGTTACTCATTTGCTAATGGCTTCCTGGCCACTGGGAATCTCACAGAGCAGGAATTCTGTCCTAGCCCCTGGATTTAGCAGGAGTTTTCTCCCCTGCACTGACCAGCATCACACATCATCCCTCCCCACCTCCCTCTGTGCTCACAGTCTAGTTCCCTCTCAGTAACACGTATTTTATTAAATTTGGCTGTGAGAATGTCACCAATTATGGAGGGGAAAGCAAGAGTGAAGGTTAGGGGGGGAAAGGTGAAGGTTAAATTCAGACACTCATGAGTTTATGGGGCAGTTTGTCCTCAAATCAAAGCCAGGCATTCACGTCAGGCTACATAAACAGGAATAAACACTCATGTGAAAATCACTTAGGAAGCAAAAACCCATAAGAATGTTTGCTGCAAAATGTGTGCTTTCCTCTGCTCCCTTCCCCTCCTCTTGGCCCCATGGAGGAGACTGCTCAGAGTGTTTCCAGCCCGGACAATGTGATGCCTCCAAAGATAAAGGCAAAACCATCCCTGCCACAGACACATTTCATGCTCTGAGCCACTGCTGGAAAAGCAGCACAGGATTCCAGAGCCCTGGGGTTAGCACACATCCCAGTTCTTCTTGAGGTGCCCGGCGAGGTTCTTCCTCAATACCACACTCTGTAAAAGTTTAGCTCAAAGTAGAGTTCTGGGAAGAAATGAGAAAACCGGTGAGAACAGTTTTTTAAAAAGCAAATTAACCTCAGATCCTCAGCTACCTTTTATTTACCAAACAGAAGAAGTTTCTCTGTGTGATACATTTCTTAAATTATAGGTTTCCCATTTCCTGGCATCCTAATAAAGTCTAGATGAATGATGAGAGAGTCTGCTGGGAGAATGAGTAAACATCTCCTACTGTCTGGAATGCAAGACGACTACTGTCTTATCCTTTGTTACAGGTTGTTAAGATAAAATTACCCTATATATCAACAGCACTGTCAATGAAATTAGAAAGGGCATTCTACCTCCACACTGCCCCCGAGGGTCTGAGGAGGGAGGAGGGAAGGCTGTCGTTTCTTTGTTTATTTTGGTTTTTCTTTTGAAAGAAAGGAAGAAAATGGGTTTGTTTGGGGTTGGGGGGGAAGAAGCTTTGTTTTGTTTCTTTTTAATGCAAATGGCAAAGAGGAGAAAAGCCAAGGAGGATGTGCGAGGCAGGTTTGGGTATTTCACCAAGCAGGAGAGTATCACCAAAGTAATTACCTGGTTTAGATTTGTTATATTGATTGTGTCTTCTGCTGTCACTGCCCTTGAACCCTAGAGCCATGAGAGCAGGATCCAAAACTTAAATCCCATTGCCTCTTTTCCACAAAAAAAAAAGGATTCTCTGTTCCAGACACGCCTCCCATGTGATCCCCAAGCTGCAGGAGGTGCTGGGCTGTGGTGGAGCTCGAGGGTTTCTTGTGCAGGAACAGCCTCATCACTTCCACGTCCTCTCTTGTGCCCAGGTCAGCTCCTGTTCCAATCTCACTCCTTTGCCTTTTCATTCTCTTCTTCCTGAGCACTTTGGATTGCTCCTTTTTTAAATTTCTAAACAAAGTTGTTTATTCATTTCTGAAACTCAGACATTTCACACTTCAAATATTTTCATTTTTAAATCAGAAAAAAAGAAAACTTAACTGAAAACAATACTGGAGAAAAGCTGGGCATAAAATGCTGAGCTTGGGTGAGAAATGCTCTTGGATCCACAGAGCATTCCTGAGTTCCCCCATCCCATCTTGAAGCACGTCAGAAACTTTACATGTCACTCTCCTGCACTTACGAGTGTGTGTGTACGCACAGGAGAATTTTCTCTGACAGGCTCTAGGGCTTTGCTACAGATTTTCCATCCCTTACCATGTCAAGAAGAAAATATCTTAATGCTCTATTCACAAAACACTTTTGGCCTGTTTCCATTTGAACGTTACGCTTGTTTGCATAGGCAATTCAGAGGGGAGTTCATAAAACCTTGTTTTGCCTGAATTTGTGAAGGTCTGCATGGTCTTAAAATGAAATTACTTTGGAAAAGGGGCTGTTTTGGGATGCACGCGTTTTGCACATATCCTTTAAATAATTCAGATATGTTTTCTAAGGAAGATGTTTTTCCTGTGCACTGAAGGCCACGTTTGTACCACCTACGAATTTCTTCAGCTTCAAAACAGCACTGAGTAAACAGCTGAGGGTTTTGCCAACTCAGTGTTTCCACACTTGGATCTTCCCTTTGGAGAGACCCCTCAGCAAAGGACAAGCTCTTGCTTTAATTCTTGCTGCTTGGTTCCAGCAGAAAATCCTTCTCCTGCCTCCATTCCCAGCCTAAATCTTTGATAATGGGCACAAAACCTCTTTTCTGGCCAGCCCTGCCAGGAGCAGCCAGCCCAAAACGGGTGCTTGTCTGCATTAATCAAACACACCAAATGTCCAGCCTGAACTGTGTACAGAAACGAGTGGAAAAAGTGCAACCTGACCGCAGAAGTATTATTTTTTATAAATAAGGTGCTGTAGTAGTAGTTAATTGGACACACATTTTGCTGGATTCACGGAACATTAAAAACTATCATATCCGAATTGACTGACTGAGTTCACGTTACCTCTCCAAATTGCCAGTGACCACTCTGCCTCAACATCAGACCTCGGGTTCAGCAATCTCGCTCCAGGGCCCTTTTTAAGTACACGGCACTTTTTTTTTTTCCCCCTAATAGAGATTGATTTAGTGTATGTTTAATGGCCCCATAAATCACTCAACATGCCCAACTCGCATACAAATTCTGCCAGGAAAAAAAAAAAACAAGTTTTCAGGGAAGCAGATGCCTGGTTGGTGGACCCAATTTGCCTTGCTCCCTCATGTGCACCAACCCAACATTTCAGGAACCCCTCGTAAAAACTCTCTGCTCTCCCAAGGCTGCACCTTGGTCGTTCTCTTACCATGCCAAACTGGGGCGATTCGAGCTCAGCCCTTTGGATCAGCAATAAATAAATTCATTGTGAGTCGCAGGGCAGGAGGAGCCGGGGCCTTGTGCCTGCCCTTGTGAGGATCCATTGTGTGCAAAGCAGCGCGCTATCGGATGGCGTGGGTCATTTTTCATTGCCCCACTGAGGATGCAGCTCAAAGAGGAGGATTATAGAAACTCATTTCCTTTGGTTAGGGAGGGGGGGAGAGGAAAAAAAAAAAAAGGAAAAAAAAAAAAGAGTTAACATTCAATAAACTGGAGGGCTATGACGCAATGTGGCCCTCAGAACCTTCCGAGCAGAGCTGTTAATAGCTTCCTTTCCCAGGACGCGGGTTTGCCCCACTCACTTATCGACTTTGATGCATTAGCAAAAGAAAATATCAACCCCTCATAACTCTCAGAAATGATACAATACATCACTTAAAAGTAAGCTAGGATCAACACGTTGTTAACTGTTTGATCTCTCGAGTCAAAATTAATGATAGGTGTTTTGCACACAAAAAAATGAATGTTAAAAGCCTATTTAAGCTAACTAAAGACATCCCTACAACATCAGGGTTGAATTGGAGGTGATTTCCTGCAATGCAGCTGTTATAAGTTTATCAGTCTGCGGGTGGCAGTAACCAGTAATCATAACCAGATTGCAGAGGGGTGGGATGGAACTTATCTTTAAATAGAAGATCTATCTAACTAACTAACTACAGAAAGCTGGTTGGGAACCAAGTCCACAGTATTATTCACTAGAACACCCAAGGGTCTGGGAGAAGCCAGTTTTCTGTATATTTTAAAGAAATGAAATGATTCTGAAGGTTTAACTGCTAGGCAGGGAGAAACCAAGGTTCATAATGATTAACAGCAGACCTCCTGTGCTCTTGTACTCGCAGCATTTACACAATGATGATAGCTAATAAGAAATGGCATTAAGAAATGACTTCAGCTTTCTCCACTGAGACGTTGCCATAGGCTGTTGATGAACTTTCAGCTCATTCTCTTGTGACATGGGAAGGAAAGATCTGAAATGCAGCGTATACTTCAAGCAGAAAAGAGATTGAAAAAATTCCAAGAAACCTCTGTGAGGAGCCAAAGGGAAGCGTTGCACTGCGAGACAATGCCTCTGGACAATTACAGCCTGTTAGTTTTAATGCAGCTCCAATTGCTTCCGTCTGCAGCTAATCTGACCACTGGAAACAGGCGCTTTTGCAATGCCCTTTAATTTTTCTGATTTGTGTGTGGGCGGTATCTGTTGGTATTAATGTGACTCTTTTCCGGATTGAATTAGGGAAAACAAGATGAGCTTTCAAAGGAGCCTCAGCTTGCTTTGAGAAAAGTGAACAGCAGAGCCCACGTGGATGGGCTGGGTCTGTCCCAAGGGCAAACACAGAAAGGAGGGACAGAGAAGTCCCAGGGATCCCCAGATGTCCCCAGCAGCACCTACAACCTTTTTTAGCCATCTTAATTTTGCCAGGTACTCCAGCTCCATCTTTAGGGCTGTGGATCCCCACAATCCCAGCTTTCTGAGTCATGCAGATCCACTGTTTTCCGTGGATGAATGAGTGCCTTAAACAGCTCATGGGTGAGCCAAAAATCTTCTTCTATCCCTGCAGTCAGACAAATAGTCATTTTGTTTTTAAACTGACCATAGTTTGCAGGAGGTGCTGTGTGAGCCTTTCCCAGATCCAGCTCCCTCCCCTTGTAGGGATTGTCTTGTGCCTACCCTTACACCTGGCTTATGGAAACCACAGTTCTAGAGAAGTTCAAATTTGGTTTTATTTATGAGGAACAGGCTGAAAAGTGGCAAATACAAAAGTTCTAATAAAAATGAATGTATTTTTAAAAATTTTTCACACAGCTTTCCTGCAAATTCTGCTGCAAGTTTAAACCTCAAATAATTCTTCCCCGTGTCTGACATCTGTACATTATTTATACAACACCTTTTTCCATAGAGGTTTTTTAATTATTATTCCAGAGGCGGTTTTGAGTGGAGAAAAAGGAAATTATTGATAAAACTGTAAATTTGAAATACATTTCAATTTAGACCCTTATCCATTTCCAGTTACTTTTTTGTTTTCCCAGCCTTACTCAACAAAACCTCTTAATTATTTCTCCATGGCGATGGGATCAGCTCGCTCCGTTCCTCCCCCTGTGAGGCCTATAAAACCCTCAGCTGGCAGATCTGCCTGTGCACCAGGCTGAGAGATGTGACACATCACAAATATCTGCAGAGGATAAATTTTCCTTTGGACAGAGTATCAAGAGGCCCCTGCACTGCCTGCATGAGGACAGGTGGATGGGGGCCAAGCACTCCCCGAATTTTTTATTTGCTCTCAGGGACCCTGGTGGGGGCACCTGGGCTGGCAGGACCTGTGGCCACTCTGTGCTTGCCCTTCCTCTTGTCTGCTCACTGTGGTCACTCCAGACCCCTGGCCACAGCCTCTGTCCCCTGAGTGCAGTGATTTATGTCCTTTACAGCCCATCCCATCATGCCCATTCCTTCTGAAATTCTGCAAAATTAAAATTGTCCAGGCAGGGAAACTGTGGCACTGGTGGGTGAGGCCTCCTGCTCAGAGCTGTGCACTGGAAGCTGTGAAACAGAAATCAGGACTCCAGCTCCTTCCACATCATACCCAGTTATGTCTTGTTAAAGGACAGAAATGAGAGTGGAAATGATCAATATTCAATATAGGAACTGGAGTATTCAATATACTTCTGCTGGAGTAGGCTCTGAAATTCCCTGATGTAAATCACTCGAGTTACAGTAAGGGCTGTGTTGAGACCTTGTGTGGTTTGCTGCAAGCCTTGGACTCACAACCCCTGTTGAAGCACAGCCCTGTGCAGGTGTGGGAGGCGCTGCCCGTGCCTCTGAGCTGGAGGAAGATCTCTGCAGGGAAGGGGGGACTGGCACACACCAGGGAAGGGGCTGGGGCACTGTCACTCACCCCTGCTGCACTGCAGAGTGCTGGGCTCCCAAATGTGGGACCCAGATGCAGAAAGAACAAAGAGCACATTAAAGCGGTGCTGATGGCTGCGCTGTGGCTCTGAGGAAGATGCAGAAGTGCCTGGGAGGCTGACACAGGGCTGGGCACAGCCAGCAGTGGCTTTTGCAAGGCACATGTGAGGGGGAAAAGGTTTCTGTGCCTCCACCAAACCTCCCTGTGAGCAGCCTGGGGCTTGTGAGACATGCCTGCACACCCACACACGTGGGCAGGGCTCCCGAGCCCTCTGCAGATGTGGGGCCCCCCATCCTTCCAGACCAGCTTGGGAGAGGATGGTTTTGGGAGCAATCCTTGCTGAAACGAGCCATGAGATGTGAAAAAATCTACCTTTGTTACACCAGGCTTTCCAGGGCAGCAGTGATTTCACTAGGAGCTCCCCACTGCCCATCTGGACATGTAAAACACCCAAAACATTCTTGGACACCCTGATTCTCTGGGTCAGCCTGGAGAGGGAGAGGGGGACAAGACAGGCAGGTCCTTCCTGGTCCCCACAGTGATGTAGGGTAGAAAGTGCCCTTGCAGAGGGGCCAGGTGTGGGGTGGCTTTGCGTGGCCCCTGAGAGGCTGTGTGAGAACAATCCCTGAGGTGAAGGTGATCACCAGCATGGGTGATTGCTAATTAGTGAGGTCTTTGGGGATGAGCCTGGGAGAAGGGCAGAGAGAGGCCTCTCCATACTTCAGCCATGTCACATGGGGGAGGGACACAGGTGCCTCCTAACTGAACAAACTGATGGGTAAATTATCACCACATGAGGTGAAAATCAGAAGTTCCCAGAAAGGGCTGAGTTTTGTGGGATTTTGAACCAGTCACTGAGAAACTGAGCTGGGAGCTGGAGATTGCTTAGAGAGGCCAGGGTTTGTCCTAAGGAGGGAAAGGTCTTGTGGCCTCTGGAATTTTGGTGACTTCAGAAAGGTGCATGTTCTCTTTTCCCTGGAAGGACAAAATGCTGGTGTTACCTTGATGTCACAGCCTACTTCTCTTGAGAAGAGTGCGTGGAGGAAATGAAAAAGGTGACCTCTGATGCTGGAGAGGTAAGATTTATCTTTTGTAGTCCTCAATAACACGATGCAGTAGTTTGCAGTGTCTGAGAAAGGTGTTTGCATTGATCACTGAACAGGCTGCAGCTTGGAACAGTGTGTGAATCCTGGTAGAGGAGATTCCGTGTACTGTTTTTAGAGCAACGTTATTTTAATTGTTATTCCAATGATGTATTTGCTCTGGCTTCACCTTCTTTTTGGTCCTGACCATGGCTGGGGCTGGTTGTGACAGAAGCAATTTAGGCAGTGGCCTCACTTGTTGTAGCTGGCAAAATTTGGCTGCTGGCTCTGTGTGTTGGGCCTTGTTCTGCTGCCACCCACTCTGCTCCACTCACTGCCAGGGGTGAGCACAGCACAGAGCTGGGGGCAGCTCCTGCAGACAAAATAATCCTGGAATTGTGAATTTTGTTGCTGTAGCTTGATCTGTAGGGAAGAGTGGGTGTCGCTCTACCCATGGAGGGGACCAAAAGCATTGCTTGGAACCAGGGGTGCAGAGACACAGAATGAGGAGAGGCTCTGCCTTTGGAAGCTGGTTTGCCCTTGCCCTCAGGACAGCAGAGCTCAGCTGCAGCCCTGGCTGGAGCGATCCTGCTGCTCTGCAGCCCTGGGTAGGGCTGAGCTCCATCCCAGAGCAGGCTGAGCCCAGCTCTGAGTAACCTGACTGGAACAAGCTCTGCTTTGATCTGGCAGACAGAAGCCTCCAACAGCTGCTCTGCAGCAGATAAGGGCAGGCACTCTGCAGGCTGATGGTGTTTGGAGATCAGTCCCCAGGATGGTGTGCAGCAGGCCAGGTCCCACCTGCAGCTGGGACAGGGTGTTGGGGAAGGGACCTGTCTGCTGTGTGCAGGGCTCAGGTGGGATGGAAATGGATGAGCCTCTGCTTTGTCCTTCTCTGCTGTCCACCCACAACTCCTTCCTTGTGCACAGGCTGGGGGGAGAAGCTGTTCTTGCCAGTGAAATGTGTGAGCTGAACCTGGAGGTTGCTGTAAAGACTTTTTTTTTTTTTTTTTTTTTTTTTTTTTGGGTTGGTTTTCCCCCCTCTCTAGTGGAAATTTCTTGGTTACAAACTCCTGTCTCACAGGTTTTTAGTAAGAAGTTCCTAACATTTATTATTCCAAATAGGCTCACTAAAATGCTTCTTTCTGCATTACTTGACTTAAATGTTGATTTCATCTTGAGAGAGAGGGTGATGTGGTTTGTGCAGCCCTTTGGCCTTTGTGTGTCACACATTTCTTGACCCCTGAGCTGACAGCTCAGTCCCCTGTCAGCGATGCCAGCCCTTTGTGACAGCAGCCCTCGGAGCTGGGGGCTGCCAGAAGTGTGGGTGAGACTGGAAATAACCTTTGCCTGTAGTCAAAGGTAGTCAGGAGTGGTGGTGGACATGACTTCACCGTGCCCGCTGCTCAGCATGAGTAACCAGTTCCATGCACTTCCATGCCAACCATTAATTTCCAGATGCAGTGACTAGCACGGTGTTTTCCATTTCCAGATTGTGTTTGTACTGGCATGATTTGAAATACTTTGTAATTACAGTGGTTCCTATAGTCAAACTGCTAGAGCCATGCAGGGTGCTTAGAAGTTCTTCTTTAACCAGCAATTTTGGTAATGACAGTAATTCATATAATCTCTCTTTGTGGCCTCGTGGCTTTCAGAAGTATAAGCCTTTTCTTTTAATTCTTCAGAGATGTAGCCCTATCTCTATACATAGCTCAGTAGATATCTGGTGTTCTAGATGTGTTAAACTCCGCTGAGGAATTCCAGTCCCATCGCCACAAACTTTCTGACGTTGCTGCTGCTGGAAATGCAGTTGAGTAAATGGCAGAAGAAAATGGAGTGGGGAGGGGGATATGGCAATTTCCTCTCAGAGATGAGGGGGCCTCAACAAACACAACTTCAGGCAGCAGAGGAGCTTCACTTTGGCTGACAACTCACAGCACAATAAGCAGTTTTGGCAGCCAGATGTGACAACATCCTACTGAACAGGGAAAATCCTTTAGTTTGGGGAAGATGGCTGAATCCCAGAGCTGCTCCCATTTACTGGTTTAGAGCAACAGAGACACTTTTAAATTACTTGAGGGAGAAACTGCTCAGACAGATCAGAGGCAGACATCTCCCTCCGTGTGCAATTAGATGTTCTGCCTCCTTTGAGAAGGGGCCAAAGCAAATGGGAAGCAGCAATTAAGGCAGACACCAGGAACGAGGACCTAAAGTACAGGGCACAGTGTTTATCAGCTGTTGCTGCACGGAAAAGGTCTTTAATTTGACTGGGAAGAGCTGTAGCTCAATATTTTTGTGAACTGATTAATTGTTATTTTTCCCAGAAGATCCTCATGTGTGCTGGGTGGGAGGGACAGATGTTGATTAAATGTAAACTTCTCTGGAAATGTGTGTGTGACCTCTGGCATGTTGTTCATTTACACTCCCTTCAGAGGCAGGGAATAGAGCTGGGAAGGTTTGCCATGCCTCTGTCCAATTAACCTGTGTATTTTCAACCAGGGCCTCACAAAACTGGGGGATCCTGAACCTAGAACAAGCCCCTGAGGTCACTCTTCTCATACTGGCAATAAACCACCCCAAATAATTTGCTTTTTAAGCTGTAGGAGAAATAAATGCAGTTTCTGGTATGCGAGGTCTGACCTGGATGGTGACAATCCTTGGGATCTGTCCCACCTCTCCATTTGCTGAGAATATTTCAAGAGCAGGCAGGTGAATCACAGACTTGGTGCATCCCTGTTCTTCTACCTCTGCTGATAAAGGCAAGGAGGACACTTGAGGGGACACCAGGCTGTGTCTGACACATGGTCTGGAAATGAAGCCAAAGCCACTCCACATCCTGCAGTGCAGCAGAGAGGTTTTTCTTTTCATTTTCTGAGAGGTGCTGCAGCAGAAAACCAGATCTGCTTCCTCAAGGCCTGTCGTTCCCATCTGGAGAACATATTTGACCCGTGGGCTTAATTTGCTGTCAATCTCCCACAGCTCCCAGGAAGGAGCCTCCATCTCTTTTTAACTTGAGGCTGTTACCTCTTGCACCAAAAAAAACCAGGTTTCTCAAGGCTTGATCTTGAGGCGGATGAGAAACATGAAATAAATAAATGCGAAATACAAATATTTTCCTCTCAAACTGACATCAATAAAACCTCTTTGAAGAGGGAACGCTTAGCAAATGTTAGTTAATAGGACTGTCATTGGGACTCCACTGCAAAGTGCAGTGAGTCACTGGAGACACACGTCTCCCCTTGGCTGTGATTTTTCCTTATTGAGCATCTTGTTCTCAGCTGCTACCAGAAGCAGGAAATCTCTCAAAGCTGTGAAGAGCTGATCCAGTTTGTGCCTTGAATTGGTTGTGCTTTTCCACCTACTCCCATGAAGAAGTGCCTTGAGGGGGCTGCTGCCATTCCTGACCAAGGAGGAAATTTCAGGGCTTTGGGACCCCCTGTCTCTATCAAGTGTGGTCTAAGCACGGCCCCACTAATGTAGACTGTGAGGAGCTTGGGTTTTCTTTTTCCTGTAAACCAAAAATACCAACTTTTTTTAAAATATCTGGAAATAAACAGTTACATGATCCACTGAAATTCATAACAAAGCACAAATTGAATCCTTCATGCTGTGTAACAGCCATAAATAAAGGCTTTATGGCTGGGAAGTTGTAGGCAAAGCTCCAGCAAAATCAGATTTATTCCCTCCCCACCGCCTGCACTACAAGTCTCTGGAAATGGGGGTTCCAAGGGCTCTTCTGACACCACATTAACTGAGCTTCTTAACCAGACTCCCTGCCAGTATTTACAGTTCACATTCTGTGCATGCTATGTGTGTGTATAACTGCACCAGCTTTTACAGTTGATTTCTCAGTAGTCATGTGAAACCAAAACAACTGATGGGCTGAACTTGGAATCACTTGTGCATTTTTCTGATTTAGAAGAAAAAAAATCTGCCTTGGTGTTAGGGAAAAGATCTCCTGGTTAAAGTTGCTCCAAGTTGATGGTGGCTCAATCTCTGTGAGCTTTGTGTTCCTTCTCCCCAAAACTGCTGGCTGGATTTCCAGGGGAGCCCTGCAAGGTGGATTTCAGAGCTTGGTTGTACAATTGCAAAGGCAGTAGCTGAACTCTTTCTTCCCACAAAGGCCTGGCCCTACCTCTGTTTGCTGTTTCCTCTAAAGATTAGCCCTGAGGTGTCACAAAATCCGTCTTTGGAGCAATTAACCAACCCCTAAAATTGCAGTTCAGCCGGGTCATTCCCTGTTAAGGAAGAACAATTCATTTCGATGGATTTAAGAGCTGATTTCTCACTTCAGGAGCCAAAAATAGGTCAGCAGTGGCAGTAGATCACTGTGAGAGGTGTATAAACAAGAAGCAGAACTCCTCAGTCAGTTTTGGATTAGTTGATATGTTGGGTTGCTCTCCTTTCTTGTGAGCTTAGCATGTAGCCTAAGACAGAAGCTAAAATAATGAATCTATTCTCATTAAGCAATTGCCCAAATCTCTGTTTTTAAAGAGTCTGAGTAGTGCTTCTGTCTGAGGCAGAGATGTGGAGCCACCGACTGCTCTGCTCTTGTCTACAGCTTGTTCTAAACACTGAACAAAATGGCTTCAATCGTTGGGACCTGAGGAATGATATCTTTGAGCTCTGATCCTTCAAAACTGAATCCAGACACTCAATGTCTCTGCTTCCATGTATTTTATATGAAGCACCTGACACAGCAGCACAAATACATGGGAATAAATCCAGCAGCCTGCAACTGTTCTCCTCCTTTAGGCAAGTCCAAAAAGTCACTCTGCTGGTGTCACCATCAGTGTCTGGCCACTGCTGGGGCTGTTGCCCACTCTGGGCCTTAGTGGAGAGACCATGCAATGGAAGGGAAGGTTAAAAAAGCCCCTGTGGCCCTTTTTGCACTCCACCACCTCAGTGACATCCCAAACGTGCAGTGCTGCTCTGGAAATTCAGCACAGCCCCAACGTCCTGGGCTGGAGCCCCGGGTGCTGACACACTAAAGCACAGCAGACCCACCGAGCCCCTGGCATCCCCTCCTCTCTTCTTGAGAGCTTCCTAAAATAAACCCATCAGGCCCAGGTTATCAGCAGCACAGAGGGGCTCACTCAGGAGTCACTTCAGCTCCAGGGAAAGGGTCTGAGCGTGGTTTTAATTATGGTTTTAATTACGGGCAGGGGGCTGCAGTGGATGCAGACACTCACCCCTTCCTCCCCAGCCCCAGACACAAATGCCCCATTCCCCAAATTGCTGCTGCCTGGCCTGGGACTGGGTTTTATTGCAGACAAGCAAGGCAGTTCTTTGAGGTGAGGTTAATTCAAGCCATGTAGAGCTTGAGCCTGCAGATGGTTAAATGCTAAACCATGCCTGCAAAAGCTGGTCAAGTGCAGAGTTGTCTTTCTAAGGGTCTGTGGGCTAAGGCTGAACTCCCTTTTTTTCCTCAATATTCCCCAGTACCTTTCACTGGGGGAAAAATTTGTGAAGCTGGTGAATCTGTCTGTGGCTTGTCCGGTTTTCCTTTTAAATACAAAGCCAAACTTAAGCTGGTTTAAGATGGTGCCATCTTCATTTATGGAATTAATTCATAAATGAGGATTCTGTTGGAGGAAACAACAGATTTATCCCAAATTGGTAAGCCTCACAGTACCAAGAAACATCTTCCAAAATATTAAAATTAAAAGATCTCTTCCTATTGCCTGGTAAATGGACCCTGGAAAACCAGCCAGGAAACAAATCAGTGTATTAAACCTGTTATCCTAAACTTCTGGTGTTTCTCAGCTGCTGATTTAGGGGTACAAATTCCACAGAATTAAGCAGAAAAAGGGAATTGATATTTTTATTTAAAACAGAGTAACTCAAAGTGGCCATAATAAGCCATTTGTGTTGCTTTTGTACTCGGGTAATGAATGACTGTAGTATAAAGTGCTCCTAGTTTTTGCCTCCAGGTCTTGTCAATCATTACCTGATAAATAAAAACTTCAAACTGGCTCCTTTTAGCTTAATTGGGCAGAATTTCTCTCTGAAGGAAGGTTGAGTACAGAGAATAATGTGTTTGTGGCAGCAGTGGGAGTCAGCAAGCAGGGTATTTGGATGGAAGCACACAGAGGATGTGAATTCTGAACCCAAAAGATGAGACTTTGGGGATTTTTATCCAGAAGATTCTGTTCCCATTGCAGGCAGAGCTGAGGGACTGAATCCAGCAGCAGAGGGAATCCTGCAGCCCCTGGCCATGCCCTGAGCTGTGCTTGTGCAAGCTCTGCTGTCCCTCTCTGGGTTTAGGCTTTACAGCTGGCACTCCCATAACAATCAGGATTTTTAAATTGCACTAAGGCTTATTTAAACCATTATTTTGTACCATATGAACACTGGCAGCAACAGAGGCAGTTTCCTGCAGGAGGACAAAAGATTCTCATTGCCAGCACTGGAACAGATCTGAAACAGCTCAATTAAGCAAACATAACATCCTCAAAGTTTGGCCTGAAAGGAAGTTAAAATAACTGTTCTATAAAATGCCCTAAATGTGCTTTAAAATTTACTCAGATAAATCTAGCTGTTTGGAGGCTGGTTCACCAGGGGTTTATGGCAGTGTATGTATTCCTGTCGAGGATTCCTCTTCCAGAACAGTAGAAGAGGAGACAAAGCCACAGGGGTGCTGCAGACCAAGGGGAGGCTGCAGCCAGCTTGGGAACGGAGTTTTGGCTCCCAGGCTGGGAAAGCTGCTCCAAAGCCCATCCAGCAACTTGTGTGTATTTGTGGCAGAGCTGGAAACCAGCAGATATTTCATGATATAAGGCTGGATGTGTTGAAGTCGTAGTAAAGCTGCTGCTGGCTGCAGGACTGGCCCTGCAAAGCTAAAATAATTATTTTTTTCTTTCTCCCCTTGCTGGCACCACCCCTGCCTTACACCTAAATGAAGAGAATTGGGACCATAATGAGAAATACCAGAGGACCCTCCTTCTAAATTTAGCCCAGGCCTACCGAAGCTGAGTAGATCTCGTTTTACATCAATAAAAGACAATAAAAGTCTTTCCACTGATGCTTTACTGGACTCAGAGCAGTGCACAAAGCAAACTTACTTACAAATTTCTAATTGCTTGAGGAAAAAGGCAGATTAACTCCCAAATGCTGATGATTTAATCCTCTGGCCCAGCAAATATATCTACGTAAACTGGCACAACTCTGCTCACAGTTCGAAGTAAACAAGAACCCCAAAATTGCTGTTGTGCCCCAAAGACAATGCTCAGTTAATAGAGGGATTCAGACCATTATTTTTTTTCAGCTGCCTCCCTAGCAATGCAGTGTGGTATCCACAGTAGGAAACCTCATGCCAGCAGCATCTCTCAAATATGCTAAAACAATCTAAATTAGAAAATGTCAGCTTCTTGGCTGATGTTCCTTTGGAGTTTCTTTCTTCCTTTCTTGTGCCTCTATAATTTTATTGGGATGACTAAATCTCTGAACTATGTTAGCAGTAAACAGAACTAATTTACCCCCTGCCTCTTTGAAACAGCTGCTGACAGCTGCACTATAATTCAATCACGGATCTTTGCAGCACAGACTGCAAAACACATCCATATTTTTGCTATTCTTCCCTCCCTGTTGTACTTGGACCGAAGGAGCTGCACCAAATAATGACATGTGACAGTTTTGCCCGTACATAGAGACTGAACTGCATGAAAACAGAGGCTCAGGATGAGACATTGCCCAGCCAAAAGGGTTCTTTGAATAAAAGGAGAATAACCACACAGATACACAATGTCATCGGGATATCTTTTGTAAAGTTGCAATGATTTATTTTACTGGTTTGTACAAAAAGGCTTCTGACAACTGCTCTATGAAAAGAACCAGAAATGTGTATGCATTTTTGCCAACTGTTAATAAATATCTTCTTAAATAAGGAAACAAATGTGTTTAGGAACCCAGAATCATTTTTCCTGCATGTGATTGAAAAGGAATTCAGAGATGGAAATAAATAATTCTTCTTCCGCTTGTGACAACTATTTACATAAAAATGTACAAACAGTGAAGCTGATGTTGAGCCTAGCAACAGAAGTCCTGTTTTTATGCTTAAAAACAACAACAAGAAACCAAACCCAGAAACAATCCCCACATAATATTTAATATATGAATCCTATACAGCAAGACACCGTGGTCCAAGTTAAAAATGCAATACACCAAGGCAGTGACCACCAACACTGAAACACCCGCAAGAGAAAAATAATCCTTGGCTACTAAACAGTGGAAGTTCAGGCATGATTGGCTTTTAGCTTTCTAGGCAGCACCTTCCCTTCCTTCAGGAGCTTTACAGAGGCACTGGTGGATGTGGGTATACAATGTCAGAAGATGCTCCTGCTGTCTGTGTGATTTCATCCCTCACTCTGAACCAGGGGTGCAGATTTGGGGTTGATGGTGGATGTGCTGTCTCAGGCTCCAGCAGAGGAGGGATTTTGGCTTCAGCTGCTGTCCTGCCATGGCTGGCTGTGTTTGCCCAAGGTCTCCCCGTGGGGAGGTTTGCTGGAGCCTGTGCAGTGCCAGGCTGCTCCTGCAGATGTTGGGGTGCCAGGCACATCTGGCAATGTGGCAGCTGCTCACCAAGGCCCCTGTCCAAACTCTACCAGTGTCACGGATAGATTTCCCCTTTCCCATCAGCCTCATCCTGCTACTGAGAAAATTGCTGGGAAAACACCAATTGACTTAAATGAGATGAGAATTAGGCCATCAGAAAGGAGTTTCCAATTTATTTCATAGACAGTAAGGGTTTTTTTTTTCTTCCTTTGCTTATTCTTTTCAAAGTGAGGCATCTGGTCTGGATTTGATCTGTGACTTAAAGGGAGAAGAGCAGCGAGTGAAGTCCAGAATTTCATTTATCTTCTTTCTCTAACTCTCCTCTAAGGCAAGAGGTGGAGCCAAGTCCCCACTGTGGCTGCATGGCCCCCTCTGCTCACTGAGCAGAGACCCACGGCATTCAGGATGTCCTGGACCCATCTGTTGGAGGTTTAGCTTTGTGAAGTTTGGAGATTTAAAGCTGGATGTGCTGGACATGATCTTTTATTGGGCATTATTTTCTTTTTATCTCCCTGGAGAAATTTATGCCAATCTGCTGTGGTGCTTGCCAAAGTGGGGGATTGGTTTGTGCTGGGTTACTGCAACTGTGTATTCTTTGCAAAAACTTTAACTGAGCCTTAATTACTTAAGTGTGATGTTTGTGTAACCTGTGACTTTAAAAGAAGGAAGAAGAAAAGCCTTGAGGGGACGTTTTCTTGCTTCAGGTTCCAGCTTCTTGGTGGCCCCGGGAGGGGATGGTTTTGGGGTTTTTTGAGGGGCAGCCAAGAGAGCAGGGGGTTTATCAGAAGCACTGGCCCCAGGAGGGAAGGTTTCCTTTCCTAGCTTGTTCCCAGCCTGTGTGGGCTGGGTGTGCATCCCAGCTCACAGCACCTCCTGCACTTGGGTGTCCACGCTCTGGGAGCAGTGCTGGGCTGGTTCAGTGGAAGTCAATGCCATTTTCCACATTTTCCACACAGCAGCAGGATCTTTAGCTCTGTGACTGCTTAGACCTCAGCTAAACATCACGTTTGATCCCTGCTTCTCAGCATTTTGCTGCTCTCCTGTTTCAAGTTCATAGCAAACTGAAATACTTTCTGGCTGCAAGAGGAGATTTCTTTCCTTGTTGATAGGAAAAAATACACCCCAAAATTCTCATTCTTTGATGCACTTTTCTTCAATTCTTTTCCTTGCTAATTGATTTTTTTTTTCTTAGCCTAATCTGTCCTTTGAATTTCTGTCAATCCACATCCAGGTTTTGCTACTGTAGTTTAAAACTGGAATTTGCATGTAATTCATCCTTGGTTTTGCTTATGAAATTGAAGCAGAGGGATGGAAGCAATAATTCTCTAACAAAATACCTGTTCACTCCAGGTATATTTTGTTCACTTATTTTATTGCAAACCGTGTTACAGGAACTACACACACTTATTAGTCACAGCACAGTCTCACCTTGGATAGATTACTACTGCTTTACTCACAATCAACACTGGTGAGTTTGCAATCTCCAGAAAGACTCATTTGCAAAAGTATGTACTGTAGGAGCCAATTTTGTAAGCAGATTTGGTTTTAAACGGTTTCTCTGGCTTGTTTCAGTTTACAAGCTCATTGTCTGTAATAAACTAAAACAAAATGTGTTCAAATGCCTCTTCAGATCCAGAAACTGTTCCATTGTCTGAACTTTCAGAGGCCTGGTCCTAAAATGGTTTGGGACTTTTTTAAACCCATGGCTGGAGCACCAACCTTTCCCCCTCCCCCACACAGCCACACAAACCCACTCTTTACAAATAACTTTTTTTTCTTTCTTCTTTCTCCTTCCTACAAGTCTAGTGGCAGCCACATGCTCGTACCACCATGTTCCTGTATTTTTTTAAGATAACATTGGAGCTGTCATCAAAATAGAGCACTGAGATGGCATTGAGTTGTGTGGGAGCACAGCAGGGTTTCGGCACAGTCTCTGGGTTTATAAAGTGAACCTGGGGAATGAAAATAGAGGAATGTTAAGGTTTACTTTTCCCCTCTTCTCCCCTGTATTCTTCTCTCCTGGGCAGCCCTCACTCAGACAGTAGCTGTGTAACTTTGGGATTCACTGACCCCAAACCCACCTTTGGGGAGCAGGGAGTGGATCCTTACAGAGCTTTCCCAAGAGCTGCTGACAGTGGGTCTCAAGCCTTGCTCCTTCCTCCCCGTGCAGTGGGACTAAACCCCATTGCAGTGCCTGTCACAGGGCCCTTTCCAACCAGAGAGAGCCTGCAGCAAGGACAGGCTCATTTCTGCCCAGCTGCTAATTCAGGGCCATCACCAGATGCTGCAGGCACTGTGAGAGCTGAGGCAGATCTTCCTTCCCCTGTCAGCTTGGAGACCCTTTGGCGCATGAATTTATCTCTGAGCAGCCCCTGCCAGCTGTAAGGCTGTGCCAGGAGGCAGGGTGCACCTACCAGTGTCTGTACAATGGCGTGGTTTGTAGCATTCATGTAGGAGTTCAGGGGGAAAGCACATTCTCCTTCACAGTAATAGGCAGCGTAGCCCTCCGGAGCGATGATCCAGTCCTTGATTAAATTGAAGCCGTTAGGTTGTGGAGAAAGACAGAATGTAGTGAAACAAAAAGCCAACCAGCACATAAATCTAAACATTCATACATGCACAGACATTTACAGTGGCCTGAAAAATAAAAATCTGCCCCCCTGGCCTTTCTAAAGCTCTCTTCAAGGCCTCTAAAGTCCCTGCTCTTCCTGGAGGGACACATCCCACATTGCAGATGTGCCCACAGAGTGGCTGCACATCTGGCTTCAGCTGTTTATCCATTCAGCACTGTCCTGGCTGTCCACAAGGATCACTTCACCCAGCAACACAATGCAGACACAAGTTTTCAGAAAGGAAAATGTCTTTAACCAGGTCCCAAAAACCGGGTAGATGAAATAGAGAGCCATGAGTGCCTTCAGCACTGCCAGATGACCTGCACGGCCACAGCTCCCCAAAAGGACCTGAGTGTGTTGAGCTCCCAGCCAGTCTCACACTAAATATTTGTATTCCCAACCGAGCAGAAGCACTTCAGCACATTAAAGGCAGCATACAGCATCTTTCCCCTCAGGATTTAAAACAAAAATCCCAGTTAGTGTCTGGATCCCACTGCTGCCCTTGATCAAAGAGGTGCCCAGGCAGCCCTTACCTGCCACCCCAGGTCCCTGAAGCTGACGTAGAGCTCGTGTTTCTTGCAGGCCTGTCTCTGGTCACTGCTGCTGTTCTCTGTGAGGGGACAATGGGTTTGGCCATGAGGCTGGGCTGCCCCAGCTCCCACAGACCTCAGCAGGGAGCGAGGCATTGCTGCTCCTCTGCTGCACTTCGGTGCTTGGGGTATTTTTCAAATTTGGATCAAGAAATCCCTCAATTTACATTGCTTCAAGGAAACATTCTTTCTTCCTGACATTTTTGGAACAACTCTAACCCCACACAGCTTCAAACCAAGGGTGGACCAAAGGGACAAAAAACAGATAATGTGGGAGAAACCATTCCCACGTCACCCCACACTGGTTGGAACTCTGGAAGCTGAAAATTTCAGCCTTTCTGTGCTCAGGGGCACTGACCCTCAGGCAGGCACTACATCTGACCTGAGGTCATGGAACAGGCTTCCAAAATTGAGTGACAGCACTGGGGTTGTGGGTGTGGAGTTTGAATAGAAGTGTGTGACATCACAGGGTGGAAAACTTAGATTTAAGATTTTTAGTATATAGTAGTATATGTGAAGCAATATGGAGGGTTTTGGGCAGTGTCTAAGTTCTTCTTCACCTTTTTCTTCCTGGGTTTGGGTGTTTTCCTGTTGTTGGTTAGTAAAGTTTGCATTGCAGACTTCAAGTGGTTAGTTATTGGGTTTAAAGTAAAAATAATTTAGGTGGCGTTTTACAATTGGACAGATTGTCCTTGAAAAGACCTTCTAGAATAGAGAGGTACTCCATTTTACCTCCATTTTCTACCTTGCTACTCAGAGCTCACAACTCGTGAGCCTGTAACACAGACAAGAATTAATCAACACCGAGTCCGAACGTGAAACCGCGACTCCCGCAGTTCCCAGCTCTAACACAAAGAGGAAAAGAGGATAAAAACCTCACACACACCCAAAAGCACAGAGCCAGCCTCCTGTGCTGTACCTGCAATGTTGGAGACCCGGAAAGCCTCCTGGTTCTTTGGTGTTTTGGATCTGTTCTGGCTCCTCTGCTTGCCGCCCGTGGAGCGGATGCTGCGCAGGTGCACCTCGGTGGCCTTGAAGAAGGCGACGGTGAAGGGCTGCTTGTTCTGGGGGCCGTGCCTGCCGATCAGCCCCGCCAGCTTGGGGTTGATGCTCTGTCCTGCAAGCACAACAGGCTGGTGAGAGGGTCTGCAGCAGCTCTGCCGGCAGCCAGGAGAGCACAGGGCAGAGCTGCTGCCTGCTCAGGGTCACCCCTGGGCATGGCATGCACCCTGCAAGGACCTGAACAGGATAACACAGGACAGAGCTGCTGCCTGCTCAAGGTCATCCCTGGACATGGCATGCACCCTGCAAGGACCTGGACAGGATAATGCAGGGCAGAGCTGCTGCCTGCTCAGGGTCACTCCTAGGCATGGCATGCACCCTGCAAGGACCTGAACAGGATAACACAGGACAGAGCTGCTGCCTGCTCAAGGTCATCCCTGGACATGGCATGCACCCTGCAAGGACCTGGACAGGATAACACAGGACAGAGCTGCTGCCTGCTCAAGGTCATCCCTGGACATGGCATCAAACCTGCAAGGACCTGGACAGGATAATGCAGGGCAGAGCTGCTGCCTGCTCAAGGTCATCCCTGGACATGGCATCAAGCCTGCAAGGACCTGGACAGGATAATGCAGGGCAGAGCTGCTGCCTGCTCAGGGTCACTCCTAGGCATGGCATGCACCCTGCAAGGACCTGGACAGGATAATGCAGGACAGAGCTGCTGCCTGCTCAAGGTCATCCCTGGACATGGCATGCACCCTGCAAGGACCTGGACAGGATAATGCAGGGCAGAGCTGCTGCCTGCTCAGAGTCACTCCTGGGCATGGCATGCACCCTGCAAGGACCTGGACAGGATAACACAGGACAGAGCTGCTGCCTGCTCAGGGTCACTCCTGGGCATAGCATGCACCCTGCAAGGACCTGGACAGGATAACACAGGACAGAGCTGCTGCCTGCTCAAGGTCATCCCTGGACATGGCATCAAACCTGCAAGGACCTGGACAGGATAATGCAGGGCAGAGCTGCTGCCTGCTCAGAGTCACTCCTGGGCATGGCATGCACCCTGCAAGGACCTGGACAGGATAACAGAATCACCTTTAGGAAGGACGTTGAGGGTCTTGAGGAGAGCAACAAGGCTGGTGAGGGGCTTGGAACACAATTCCATGTGAGGAATGACTGAGGGAGCTGGGGTTGTTTAGCCTGGAGGAAAAGAGACTCAGAAGTGACCTTATCTCTCTCTACAGCTCCCTGAGAGGTGGTTGTAGCCAGGTGGGGTTGGGCTCTCTCTCCAGGCAGCACTGAGAGAATGAGAGGACACAGCCTCAAGCTGCACCAAGGGAAATACAGGTTGGATATTGGGAAAAAGTTTTTCACAGAGAGAGTGATAAAGTACTGGAATGATCTGCCCGGGGAGGTGGTGGAGTCACCATCCCTGGATGTGTTTAAACAAAGACTGGATGTGGCACTGGTGCCGTGGTTTAATTGAGGTGTTGGGGCTGGGTTGGACTCAATGATCTTGGAGATCTCTCCCAACCCAGTGATTCTGTGATTGTGTGAACACAGGGCAGAGCTGCTGCCTGGTCAGGGTCACTCCTGAGCATGGCATGAACCCTCCAAAGACCTGGACTTAATGGGCAAAGCTGCTTCTGACAAGAGCAGCTCAGCACAGCTAACTTCATTTTATATCTGTGTGTAAAAGTTACATTAAATAGTCCTACATATAATTATTCTAACCCAAATCCGCTCAGCATTAACTTTTCCTGCATTCTTTTGAGGGGTTTCTTCAAGTTCACCAACCTATAATTTGAAGTGATCCTATAAAAGGAACCATAAAACTCAGCCCATAGGAACACTAAATTCCCACTGGAAGGTTATTAGCTTAAAATAAAAATGCTTTGTACAAAATGCTGACAGAGTTCCAGATATACCTCAGCTGAGAGAAACAAATGTTTAGAGACATTTTGCTTATTGCTGTTTATACAAAACTTGGATTATCATCCGTATGTCCTTCATCTTGGGCTTTACAATAATTTGATTTTTGGTAAAAGACAATTAGTAGGTTTCTCTGTAGATTCAAATCAATTGTTTACAAAAAAGGCAGGGAGAGGGTGGCAGTGGGAAATTTAATATTTCTCCCTGTTGCTGTTGAGGGATGTCTGGGTGCAGCTGTGAAATGCAGAGGTGATGTTCAGGATTATTCTGTCCCAAGCTACTGAGTGCTGCTGCTAAATCCAAGTTATGTTAATTTTTGTTTTGTTTAGGTTTTGTGGTCCTTTGGTAAGGACAGAGCTGGGCCTTGTCAGCCACAAATCAAACATGCCAAAGGACAGCTGACACTTCCCTGGAGAAGCCCTGCAAGGCAGCCTGGCCAGGGAGGGTGGGAAAAGGGCTCTCTGTTCACTTATTTTGTATGATTTTTTTCTTTAAATAGTCTGTATTTGTCTCATGATTACAGATCATGTAACAGCAGATACAAAGAAAGGCTGGCGGTTGATTTATTTTAGTTTTTACGTCACTTAAACCCTTGAGGATTGCCCAAGCATAAAGCATTGCATCAAGATCCTGCTGTGTTCACAGCACAGGATGCTGAATTCCTGGTGCTTCCCCTGGCTGGGAATGAGGTGCCTGAAGCAGAGGCTCCCTGCCTTCTGCTGGTGTGTGACACTCACCATCCACGCCCTCCACGGAGAGCTGCAGGCCGAGGTTGTGCTGGGGGTTCACCACCCAGTGGTTACTGGTGGCGGTGATGTCGAACACCAGCCACCCTTCCTCCGCAGCCCAGATGGTCCTGGAGTCGAGCAGGAACAAATCTGAATCCCTGAGGCAAAGAAGCAGAATTCCCAGTCAGCCAGGGCTCCCACTGCAGTCCCCACAAGCATCCTTTGGGCAGCTCACGGGTTGGGAATTCAGCAGGAGGCAGAGCTGTGTCCCTCCAGTCTCCCTCAGGAGAAAGTTTCATTTCAAAAACGACAGGATGGGTTGGAGCAGAGCTGAGGTGGTTTGGGGTTACTTTGCTGTTACCTTGAGCTCCTGATGCAACTGCAGACCTGCAGAATTATTGTTTGCATGTGCAAACCCGGTAATTGGGCAGACAATGCTGCTCATTAGCCTTTCCACACGTAATTTCCTGACTTCCATGCGTGACTGTAGTGTTGGTGCAAGCCAGCTGGAACACTGGTGTGCATACATTAACATTTGTAATAGGTTTTCTTTAATTTGCTCATCTGAGATTACAGATAATGAGTGTGGCAGGTCTGCACTGCTTTCTTTTGAAAGGCCACTGCTGGGTTACTCTAGATGAAGAAATAATATCAGAAAATGAAAAAGATCCTAAATAGAGAGATTCTGTTCTTTTGAAAAAGGTGACATTATTTCAGATTTACACGATGTTTCCTGGCAAATTTCTGAAAAATTAAAATTTGACAAAACACAGGTTCAGTAAATGAAGGAATCTTCTCTTATGAGAAAAGAAGGTTATAAAATTCAGATTAAAAATGGATGCTGATGCAGTTCTTTTATTAAAAAATACTTTAAAAGAAGAACAAAGACACATGGTGGAAGTGTCTAGACAAGTCCTGTAAGAGCTGCTTTTGTACCTACAGTGAACAAACATGATAACTCCTTCAAGTGTAATTATATCCTTTTGAATGAAGAACTATCCTTGAAAAACCCTTTAATCACATCCTCAAATCTTTAAAAAGCCTTATGAATTTTGTCACTATGGATTTGTCAGCACAAATATATATATTTAGTTTAGTTTACACAGTGCCTCTTGTTCCCATGAAACACCAGGTGATCAGAAATGAATCCGAGGAGAGCTGTTGGCACGAGGGCTTTTGACTCACAGCTTTTAGTGATTCTTTTCCCTTTGACATACCAAGAAATTAGAAGCTTTTGTCCCACACAGAACATGAATGGAGGAGTTTTTGCAATCCTTTTGCTGTTTAGCTTTCCTTTCAACCTTAGTGGGCCAGGGTGTGTAAGAGATGAGTTTTCCTCTGTGAGCTGAGGGATGCCACCACCCACCTCTGACTCTGCTGGCTTACATGAAATTAAATTTCTGAACTGGTTTCCTGCAGAACACGTGAGCACATGGCCCAGGGTGTGCAAAAAGAGGATTCTGTGTTTAGGATTCCCTAAAGCAGGGCAGATTTGGATACCCCATGGCTGAATGTGCAGCCAGTGCTGCTGAGGGTGCAGTTAGTGCTTGCCTTTAAGCAAAGTTCTGTTTTTTGGAAGAAGCCCTACATCAGGACTGGACTTGCTGCAACAATTCCTTGCTAGGACAGAGGGGATCCCATGGGAATCTTGCAGTGGATGTTTGGAGCCAAAGTGGGTGGCTCAGGAAGGGGCTGTGGTGCAGCAATGCAGAGGCTCAGTGCAGGTGCTGCGAGCTCAGTCAGCTCTGCTCAGTGCTCCAGGAAAACTGAAGTTCAACAGGATGGGTGACCCCTCTCGCATTAGTTACAGCAATGCAAGATGCTTGAACTCCAACCAGGGGACAAATTTCCTGGGGTTCACCCCCACCCAGGAGCAGTGGCCCCATTCCCACAGCACAGGACACCTCCCACCCTTCCCTGTTTACAACAACTCTGAACCAAACACATCCCAGGGGAGCCAGGAATGAGGGAGTTGCATGGATTGGCCCATTCCAGTGGCTGAGGCCAAGTTTCCAGGAGTAAAGGGCTTTTATATTCACATAGTACATTATTTAGCTGACTGGAACTCATGATTCACACAAGGGTTAGTTAACAGGGACTTGGCTTGCTTGGCTTTTCCCCCCTTGCAGTTTGCAGGTTGATCATAGTAGCAATCATGATCATTTTTTTGGTTTTAGCTGCTGCTCAACTGCAGTATTATTACTCAGAAAAAAGCAGGCTTTAAGGTTCCCATGCTGACATGATGCAATGGGGTGAGCAGACAACATGAGGCATCAAGTACCAGGGTGAGTCAGCCTGGGAAATTGTATAATGCGTTTGTTTTCCTGTAGTTACAGCAATGTGCAAACAATGGGCCTGGAGGGGAAGCCCGAAGTGAGAGAGATCAAAGGGACCCACTGAAGGGAAATGTCCTTCCCACACACACTTGGAACATTTGGACCCCCAAAAAGCCCCGTGCCAGATGCTCTTTGGAGGAGCTCAAGCACTCCTGGATTAGCTCTTTCCGCCCTGGCCCACCAGCAGTGGCCAGGGCTGGGATGCAAAACCTCACTGGTGTTGCAAGCAGAGGCTCCTGAGATTGTGGCTCCTGTTCCGATGGAAAGAAACCTCTCGTTCTTTTCAAAAAGAACAACCCCCTTTAAGTGGAATGTCCCGCTCTCCAAAGACAGGCAAACAGCATTAAATCACCAGCTAATAGGCAGCCAGCCCTTGAGATGTCCTTGTTGGACAAGACACAGTAAACACAGCAGAGAAATGTTGTTCTGCTGAGACTTAAACAACATTTATTCTCAGGGCTCCCATCTAATGACTTGTCACAGAAGGTAGAGCTGGTTAAGTCTAACGAATGTGGCTGCTTTGGGTTTCAGCTGTGAGATAAGGATCTCAGCTCAAAGCAAAAAGGTTTCTAGTGCACATCTCACTCCTGTACCTCACTTTCCAATTCTGTACTCACAGAGCATGTTGCGGGAGAGGTGGGAACGATGGCTCTGCAGCAAGGAGGCAAAATCCCCTTTGGTTCCTTGGCCCTGAGTTCTGTTCCTTCATTTTAGAACTTCAGAGCATGCAAGAAACTGTACCACGCCTTTTCCAGAGCAAGAGATAGGAAAGGCACATGATCCTCTTTCGACAAAAATATTAGGCTGGGACATGGAAACGTTAATGTCTAGATTAGAGTTACATAAATTACAAAGTCTGCATCCAGACCACAAGTATGTTCTGTTGAGACCACATCAAAATGGCTCAGGGTTCAAAGAACTGACATCAGCGGGAGTGTCAGAGCTCTTAGCAATGATAAAATTTGAGGCTTTCTGCTCGGTTTTCTCAAGCATCAGGCTCTCAGCAGAGCCTGAGATGAAGACAGGGGTTGGCATTTGCCTGCTGATGTCTATGGTAGTGTCTGGCACTGGATGCCAGACAGGAGAGTCACCTCCCCTTAGAAAGCGCTCCCAAAAATTTGTCTGCAGGTCACGTAAGTGCTGTGTGGTCTGTGCAACTTCCTCAGTGAGTTTGTTTTCTGGGCTCAGGGCTGAGTAACAAGTGCTGCAGCGTGAGGGTGGCTGGGCAGGATGCATGTGAGATCGTGTCTGGGAAGCAGCTGGAGCTTTGGAGGTGGAAGGGTTGACCTGCCAAAGGGCTGATGGTGGCAAGGAAAGGGATCACAAATAATCAGTGGAAGAGAAAAGGGCTGGAGGAAGTGAGGATTGTGGGCATGAGCACAGGAATAAGAGAATACAAGTACAGAAAAGGCAGGGGAGGTCTGGGATAAAGGAAATTGTTGCAAGGTGGCAATTCTGGAACAAGAGAAAGGATTAAAACTCATGAAGCTTCATGAAAAAAGTATGTATGGGTTCTTTGCTTTTTGCTGGGGTACTTTTTCAGTCCCTGGGCTGCAGTTTGGTTTGAAGCCATAAACACAAAAATGAGAAGTGATGCATCTGCCCAAATCACCTGCTTTGGTGAGCTGGGGCACGAGGAGAACATGGATCAAAAAACAAAAGATAGAAATTCTGCATTAGCAAGAGAACAGGAGACAAAACTCTGCATTTGTAGGTTATCATGCTGTAAGGTCTACACTATTTTAGGACAGTCCTCTTGCCAAACAGTCCCTGCTTTTACGTCTGTTTTCTTCACCCCCTGTCCCCATCCCACTCGTCAGCCCTGTTATTTCAAGCTGCTGGTTGACAAGTGGTAGTAAACACTAACGAGCCCTTCCAAGTGGGATAAAAATAAATGGGAAAAAGGACAGGCAGCAGCAGTGAAGGTGACTCTTGGCAATTTCCATCACACTGTCAGACAGGGTGATTTCTGTGACCAGCCTGTGCTGGGAGCAGCCCCGGCTCACCTGGCTCTGTCCTGGCAGCAGCAGGTCCTGCTGTCCCCTGCCTGCAGCAGGGACAGGCCATCCCTCAGCCCAAAGGGCAACCTGGCAGCAGGGCTGCCCTGATCCCTCCCTGCTACCTGCAGGAGTTACAAACCCATCAGTGTTTTCATACAGTGCCACCTCGCCTTTGAATGGCTTTACAAATGTGGGTTAACCCTGCTGCTTCTAAAGCAGAAAACACTTGAGGCATGGATATGTTGAATTCTTATTGATTCAGCATGTAAACCACAGTGTCTAAGGCAGGAGCACAATCCTCTCCTCCTGACTCTGACCCTAGAGGGGCTGTTTGGGTCACAGGCACGGTGCAAGTTTTCCAACAGGCAGCCCAAGGACAGAGCTGGCACGGGGGGAAGGGGGTTATTCACATCCAACTTTGAGCAGGTGGAGGGAGGAGAAGGCAAAAAGGGCATCCTGGGAGGGAGAGAGGAGATGTGGGGTTAGAAGACATCTGTTTGGATTAAAAACCTGCCATATCCAGATTCCACTTTGCCTGGTGTCATTGCCTAAAGTCAGCTGCAGCTGTCCAAAGACAAGCTTAGGAAAATATTTTTCAGACTTTCCTACTCTGAGAGGGCCCCAGGATCTCCCTGGGCCTCTCCCTGGCACGTTTGCAACACCCTCTGCACACAGACCTGGTGCAGCCCTCCTCCCACACCTTCCCTTCCCCGGGACCCCCTGCTCGTCCTTCCCTCCCCCTCCCCACTGATAAAAGCTCTCCCCATGCCCCCGGGCAGGAGCCACCAGCCAAACACACCCGGGGGCTCTGCCAGGTGAAGGGATGCCCACAGCAGGAATTCAGTTTGCTAGAGGTGTTTTCCAAGGATTGGCCTGAAAACTGGCTGTACTGGTAGTGAAACAGATCTGTGTAAATTCTGTTGAATCTAGGGAAGAACTAAATTCACTTTAAAATTGCAGCAGATTCCTAAATCTGCTCTGTGTGCTTCTAGTAGCTGTGCTGCCCTTCTTACACAGTGTTGGAGAGGGGTGAGATCTAGATCTCAAAGGCTGATTAAAAATGGGACTTTGTTACTGAAATGCAACAAATTTCCTAAACATGAAGCTTTTTGTAAAAACTGCTGTGAGAAATGAGGTTATACACGTATGTCTGACACTTTCTGTGCAGCTGTTTCTGCTCAGCTTTGAAGGGCTGTTCATTAGAGCATCACTCACCCAGCAAGGACCCACTGGGGTGTGCAAAATGCCTCCTGCAGCTCCTCAAGTGCCTGTGAAGAGCTGTGCCTCGCTGAGTTCAAGGTTTGTCAGAGCTTTTGCAGGCTTCAGTGGCTTTTAGGAATGGTCTGAGGGAGAAAACCAGATACAGCTCTGTTCTTGGAGAGCTGCAGGATCTCTGTGCTCAAGTTCCCTTGCTACTTGCTGAGAGATAAATGTAGTTACCAACTGAGCTGCAGATAAGTCACCAAAAATTATAATCAAAGTTATTGTCAGTATTTGCAGATGGTGTCGTGGTGCTGGGGCACATCATAAAATCAAACTGTGCTGTGCTGGGCCATCCTCAGAACGATCACACTGGAACTTTAAAAAGCTCCAAAAAGAAGGCACATCTGCTTTATGGGTTGGGTGGGCCTAAGCCTTTCTGAGGTACTAGAATTACATGTTTCAACCCACAGCATGGAACCAGACTCCAATGAACGGCAGAAAGGGCTCTGGAGAGGGGCTCAGGTTTGATCTGCTGCAGCAGTGGTGTGGTTTGAAGCTCAGGCTAAAGCATTCCAGCTGCAAGGCAAACCCAGGAATGCATCCTGCAAGATCTGATTTTTCTGTAGGGCTGGTAACATGAGCATTCAAATCACTGCCTTTGAAGCCCGTGAAATCCATAATGGCCACAAAGTGAACATGTAACAACTACATTTCAATTACCAAAGGCTGGTCAAGTACCTGGTTTTATCCTCTCCAGTAACAAAACTCCCATCGACTTCAAAGGGCTGGGGATTCACTCTGCAGTGCAAGTGCTGGGTCCGAGGAAATAGGAGATGTAACTCTGGGACGAGGTATTTCACCTTCAAAAGGTGCAGACAGAAGAGCAGGATCCTGAGCTTTGGGGCAGCTCTACAGTCTGCATTTTTCAGCAGCTCCAGGTGAATGAACTGAGGGGGATGCCCTGACTGAGCAGTGGGATCTGCTTTGCCCTCCCTCCTTTTCCAGGAGGAGACTGGAGCAGCTCCCGGCTCCCCAGGGGCCACCTGCAGCTCCCACTGAGAAGGGTTTGCCACCACAAACGTGGTGTCCTGCTGCTCTTACCCTTCTCAGGTGTTTGTAAAACACCTTCCCAGGCTGTTGGGTGAGGGAGCCACGACGTCCAAACACAAGTTGGACATGAGTCACTGGACTTTGAGCAATGCATTCGAAAGCTTTGAGACACGTTACACCAGTTAAAACATCATCAGTGTTTGTGATATTCGGGACATTTTTGTTCATGAATGTACTTGTTTGCCTAAAGCGAATAACTGATGCTATGTGCCTAAAGAATGCTGTGCATGCCTCCTTAGCAGGGAGATGCTGCCAGTTTGAAGAGCTTGCCTTGCAAAGAAAGCTTGGGAAAAGTCAGAAAGAATATTTGATCCTTTAACCTGATTTGTACAAACACCTGTAATAATATCTTCAGTCCAACAGAGATACAAATTCTAGTAGTAAAAGTCAAGTGGCATCTCATCTCAAGTGGCTGCAAAGGGCTGGGCTGGGCTCCCATTTTTGCTGCCAGGGTTGTTAGGCTGAGCAGCTGGATGGGCAGAGTTTCTCCCCTGCAGATGTTTGTGCTGTTGAGGGACAGGATTTCAGGGACAGTGTGCTGGGGGTGCAGCTGCTGCTCTGGAAACCCCTAAGCCTGGCTTTTGCACTGACAGTGAGGTGCACACAAGAGATGTTGCTGGTTAGATACCTCCAACCTGTCTGAACTCGTGAAGTCATTAACTGCTCATTCCTCTGCTCTGTGTGAGCTGAAGGCACCATCACACCCTCCAAACCGGAGGCTCATCTGTGGTTTCACTGAAAATCCTGCCTTCAGTGCATCTCACAGAGGAAAATCCCTCCAGCCACCCTCAGCCTGAGCTTTCCAGCCCGCCCTGTGCTGCTGTGTGGCCCTGGGAGCTGTCCTGCCCTCTGCTGAGCCTGAGGTGATGCTGAGCTGCCCCTGGCAGGAGCTGCCGTGCCTCGGGCACTGCGCGGGAGCAGCACCAGCCTGGGGAATCTCTCATTTTTTGGGTCTCAAAAGGCAAATTCCAGCAGTGCTTCTGTTTCAGCAGCAGAGAAGGAAACCCAAAGGCAGCAGAGGTTTCCCTGCCTGCGTGGGGGGGAGGGTTTGGCTTTGTTTTGCTCCTGTTGCTAACAACGTCAGATGGGGCTGACTTTCCAGCGGCTCGGGATGAGACAAACAGCCAAGGAGGCATCAAAGGGAATGGGTGTTTTTTGATCAACACTGGAGAGAGTTTGTTTTCTTTCTCCACTTGCCCAATGACACACTGACTTGGATGACTGGGCTGTGACAGAGCCGGGTGGAAAATGTCAGTGGAAAAATGCAGAAAAAGAGCAAATATTTTTACAAATGTTAGTGACAATATTTTTACCTTTGGTCAATCCAAACCAACAGGGATGTTTTTTCAGGACAAACTGTTCAAAACTCACCATAGCCTGTGCCAAAATGTATGCAAAAGGGGAATATGCATGAACACTCATTAAAAATAGTGTTCCTGTGGTGAATATGATGCACTAAACTGCATCTAATCTTGTGGCTGGAACATCTGTATAATTAGCAAGATTCCTCACCTCTTCCAGACTTGATGTATATGCCCTCCCTTTGCACACATTTTTTTTCCTTTAGGAATAGGAATTAGTGGAGGAGACAGTTTGCAGAAGCATTTGCTGCTCCACAATGGTGCCTTCTCATCCTCTCTAAACAAAGCTGTAACAAACTTTTGGATGCACCATTGTAAAATTCAGATATCAGACCTCGTTCTGGCTCTGTCAGTAAGATTCCTAATGGGCACCTCACTCACCAGGACCCGAGGGAGAACTTCCCTGGCATCTGATGAGGAAGGTCATTTACTCAAGAACAGGTTCCTGGCAATTCCCCAACGCACACAGGCTGGTTCCTCCTCCTCTGCCAACACATCTAGAGTTTCTGCTCTTCCCAACACTGGAAAGACATCCCTGCAGGCCTGGACCTAAATAATCCACCCAAGGAATACAGCAAAATGAGGCTGCTGCCTCTGGAATGGCCTAAGAGGGAATAAACTGAAATGCTGAGGGTAAACAGGACATCTAAAGGGTCCTTGAACAGTTCTGGCTTGTCTCCTTCAAGGAAGACCTGGTTAAAATGCACAGTTTGAATTACCACTGTTTGATAAAAATAGATTCATTTTAGCACAGGCCACAAACACCGCAAATAATTGCATCATTATAAATGCCAGGAGAACTGTGAGTTTTAAGCTATAAAATCAGAATTTCAGACATGGAAGAAAACACACCCATGGTTAAATATTTTTACCATCCAGTAAAGCCAGTAGAAATTCTCATCATTAAAAAAAAAGTTGACAAGGTTTCCTGACATATTTCAATTTTTTCTGCATTTTTATTAGCTCTTATAAAACTATAAAGCCAGAGTTCTGATTATACTTTTTTCCTTACCCTTGTGGACTTTTCACTTTTTAAATCCCTAGTGTTTCTCTTTTCATAAACCTAAATTAGAACTGTAGTATTATTAGCCCATATTTAGTAGTCCTAAAGAATAACTTCTGACTAGAATGAGATTGTAAATACTTTTCACGTAAATAAATGCAATCTCACTTTTGGTAGGATTTGTATGTGAGAGAAATATGTGCAAATGAAACTAAGTGCCTTTGATAAGTGGTTTGGGATTGCTGATTAATTGGAACTAAAACCAGATGAGAAAATTGAACATATGTTCTTATTCAAGTTCCCTGGAGGATTTGTCAGGGGGCTTGGCATACATTAATAATTGCTTGGAAGCTATTTAATAGCTCATCTTGTAGTTTTGCACATGCAAAGCGATCAGTCAATATAAAAAGCATGGTGTCATCTGTCTTTGTTAATTAGGGAGCTCGAATGCCTTTGATAATAAGGGCTGGTAATTAAGCTACAATTCCAAAGGAAGCATTTGGGTTTGCCACCTCAGGATCCATCAGAGGCAGGAGGAAGGGGGGGAACTTCCAGAAATCTTGAAATATCGCTGGTTTATGATCGTTTTTCTGCACTAGCACACGCCCAGGCTGCTGCCCAGGCTGGGGATGCTCCCTGGGGCACGGGAGGCTCACAGGGCACCTGTCCCCATGTCACAACACACGGGAGCCGTGTGCCTGCAGCAGCAGCAGGGTTGACATTCCCTGGGTCCCACGTCAAACCCACTCCTGCTGATGGCATCGAGACCTGGCTGTAACTCCCTGGAGGAACAACCCCAGCTCTTGTGCCAGCAGGGTCTCCCTGCAGGCCCCTCACCTTCCCGGGTGCTCCTGCAGGACCTGGTAGACGCTGATCTGGAAGGTCTCGTTGTCGAAGCGCTCGCGGATGTAATCCTTGTAAATCCTGAACTCGGCCGCCGTCACCGCCTCCCCCTCCGGGATGCGCGAGAGGTCGAAGCGGAACTCGCGGTAGTGGCAGCGCTGGTGGTGGAACTCTCTGTCGTGCTCCACTGGAACAGAAAACAGCCCGTCAGCCCCTGCCCTGCTCCCCTTCCCCTTCCCCTCACCACCAAACACACCCGTGGGTTGTCACAGCAGGAAAGGGCAGGAAAATCTGATCGTGATCGCAGCGTCTCGCGGGCTGCTCCAATCGTTAAAGCACGTGGGAAATACCTGCCCCTATCTGGGCTGTTATAGGGATAAATGTGTTTATCAGGCTCCCTTTGGAATGGTTTTACAGTTGGCTGGCACAGGGGGCCATTGTGTTTTAATGATTTTTGGCAGCTTTGTGCCTGACAAGTGACTCTGGACGTTTGCCACCGATAACGACCGAGCTGCTGTGGGACAAACAGATGGCCCTTTTCAGGAGAGCTGGTCCTTGGCCTGGCTCTGCCTCTGACAGTCACACACACTCATACCCACACACTACAGACACAAATTCCAGCCCTTGAGGCTTCCCATGCCAGTGAGCCACACTTGGTGCCAGCTGAACTCATCACAAGCTCATGGCTCCGCTCCGTAGGGTCAAAGCTTTCGTTTCAAAGGACCTTCAGTGATCAGGGCTGTGCAGCAACTGTTCAAAGGGAGGGCTTTCTTCTGCCTCCTGACTGTGAAATAACAAGTGCCAGATCCTCCCAGGCCGGTGTTGGGACGTGTGTTGTCCCACAGGGTGACAGGTCTGCCTGTCCCCTGATGGACGGCTGGTGGTCCCTTGTAGCCCTGCCCGCGGGCCCGGAAGCAGAGGTCAGTGCTGGGGGGAAACAAAGGCTCCAAGCCAGTGCTCCAGCCAGGGGGAGGAGAGGTGTCAGTGCCCCAGCCCAGCACAGGAGGCAGGGCACCCTTCCTGGAACAAATTCCAAATTAAACAGACAAGTCAGACAAAGGAGAAGGGGGAAGTGGAGGTATGAGGGGATGAACTGACTCGCCCAAGGTCACAACGCGTGACATTTTAAGAGCTGAGGTTTGAACCAGGGACTTCCTATATGTCCCAGTCCTGTCGTCTGTCCACTTGACCTCTCTGCAGCTTGACTGCACAATTCAAGTAGTTAGCTCTGAGATTTCCTTGGCAAAGGATGTGTGTCTTTCTACAGGCCTGATTTTCTTCTGGCAGCAGCAAATCCATTGTGTAAATCCATTGACTTAAAGGGAATTACTCCTGAAAAAAGAGGAGTTTCCAACCCTGGGTCTGGAAAGTGCTGTTTAAATTTACAGCTCTGCATGGTACACAGACCAGCACTGGCCAGGGTGTCCCCATGGCAGGGACAGAGGCTCTGGGAACAGGGCTGTGTCCAAGCATGGAGCAGGTTCAGCCCTGCTTTGCTGGCCCAGGCTCAGCTGCTGGCCATGGACTCTTCCTCCCCTCTCACATCCCTTCTGTGAGGAGTCCAGTTTGCCACTGTGTGATTGCTGCTCAGGGAAATGCTGCAGAGCTCTTACTCATAGCTGGGATTCATCTTAGAGGAGTTTTTTAGGTATGAAACCTCTAAACTTTCCAAGACAAAGGTGATTAAGTTCAGCAAATGGTTTTATGTGTTGAGCAGTCTCTGTTGCACCTCTACTAAAACATCTCAGGGACAACATTTGGTGTCTCATACCCTGATGTGGAGGAATATTGTGAATATTCACCGGTGTTTGTAAAAGACTTGGCAGACTGCAACAGCCCTGGACGTGCTAGCAACGCTATAAAACGTGCCTCAATCCCTTTCCTCCAAAGTACTCCTAATAGAATAAGATATAAAGAGCGTAATTTCTGTTTTAAAGGAATTTATCTGAAGCTAAATTAAAGGGGAACGGAAAAATACTTTAATACGGACTCACTCCTTTAACCACAAACGTAGAAGAATGAGGATAATGCTGTGTGGGTTTAGTTGCAGCTGTTAGCAGTAGGATGTACAAATACAATTTCCTTCCAAAGTCTGAATTTCCAGAGGAAGGTGGGTGCACATTTTCAGTGTGTGTGTGATGACAACCACATCAACCAACACTGGCCTTTAGCTGCACTTTATACACAAGGTCTGACAACAAACACATGAAGATGAAACTTTTTGGGGTGCTGCTAAAGTTCACAGCAATTCCCACTGCTGAGCCCTAGAAAAAATGTGTCGTGTTAGTATGAAAAATTAACGGCCGGGGTCATGAAATAAAGAGCCCCAAAGTTTGAACTTTCCCATGCTTTGCAGATGTTTGGATATAGGGTTTTGGCCTGAGCCATCTTTAGTGTTAAAGCAAACATTCCTGTGGCTGTAGTCATTAAGATCATGAAAATATGTGGATATGTAACTGAAGTAAGAATCCCAAGAAACCCTTCAACTCAGTGTTTATTGTTTTTCCCCTTTTTCTTTGCACTCTGGACCTATCTGCTGACCCAGAAGTAACAAATCCTTTCAGAACTAATTTATGAGAAACACTGACCCTGAATCAACATCTGTTAGATGACTGCAGTAAATCTTATTACATAATTAAACACCAAAATCTATGTTAAAATAACGTTAAGGGTCTGACTCGAACTCATAAAAGCAAGACTCTTCATTATGAAGGCTGAAACCCTATCCCTAAGTCATGCTGCTGTGTGTTGGTATTTGGGAACATATGGTACAGTATATCTGATCAAGCACTTTTTGCAGACCCCTGTAATACCTTAAGCACAACAGCACGGGGTAAGCAGGGGAGCATTCAAGGAGCCTGAGTTTCCTGGGTTTGATGGGTGTTAGACCTTTGACAATGCTGCAACTGGGTCATTTCCAGTTAATTACCTGAGGAGCTGGAAGGGGGAGAGTAGGGGGGAGAGCTTAAAAAAAAAAAAAAGGCAGGGGGGAATAGTGGTATTTTAAGTGTTCACTGAAAGAGTCAGGAGAATTGCTGCAGCTCTTTGGATGTGACTGTGGTTTCTCCGTGAGATTTATAAAATCCACGATCCCCATTGGCACAATGACCATAAGAAGAACCTTTTGGTCATTCTTGCAGGACTTAGTCTCAGCTGTTTGTTAGCCATTAATGCTAAATTAATGTTAAATTCTCCCTTAAAAGGCATCAAGCATTTTGAATATTTGCTGGATATGCTTCATAGCCCTTCTGCCCACAGAACTTCAACTCATCTTTGGCCCAGGCTCACAGTTCTCACAAATCTACTACCCAAAGGCTTTGGTGAATGGTTTTAGCCCAGATGCTAATTTCAAACATTGGAAATTCCAGCTCACAATTCAAACGCCTTGGCAAGGCAGCTGCTTGGAGAGGAAGCCAAAGCTCTGGATGTGCAATCAAAGGTTGTAAAATAGGAAAAGGAAGAACACCCTTGAAAAATAATTCTGCTATGAAACAGACTGTGTGCCTTGACTGTGGGAAAAGAGTGCATTTCCCCTCCTTATAAAACAATCAAAGTCACTCACAGGTGACGCATGTGTAAACATAGAAATGCTATTGCATTTTGGAGGCACAAGCACTGCAGACGAATTCTGGCCTAATTTAACACAGGGCTCAACATTTGCTGGTGTAGAATAACCCTTGGCATGGTGAGTGTGGCAGCTGATTGGAGCTGTGGTGAACGGGGATGGTCAGACACTCCCTCTGGCACAGTCCTTGGGAAAGGATGGGAGTTGAGAGCTGTGGGGTGGAGGAGGACATCAGATGCATGAGAAAATAGGCAGGACACCAAAAATCGTGGGGGGACGATTGAGGTGGTGCAGCCAAAACAAGGAATATCTCAGGCTGGTGGTTATCAGTAGCTTGGCCACACCTGTCACAAATATGCAAGTGAGATCTGCACCTTTCAGAGCCTGGCCTTGCCTATCTGAGCAGGATCTGAGGGCTGCTCTATCTGAGACAGAGAGGGCTCCCAGCTCTCTGAAGTCTTTTGTCTCTCCAAGCCTCTGTTGTGGCCTGATGGTGATACAAGAGGGGGCAGGACACGGTTGTGCAACTGGCAGGGATGGTTAAAAGAAAACAGGATGGGTGCATGTGCTCAGGTGTGAAGTAGCCAGGTATCAGATCCAAAAATATGGGAAAGATGGAGATAAAATGTCAACAAATACTGGTGCTTGTTCTGACGTGTGCTGAAGATACAGAACTTAAAAACTTTAGCATGCAGGGATGAAAATGTGTAGCTGTTGATATTTAGAACTTGGAGCAATGCAGTTAAAACCAGTACCAAAAAACCAATGTTGGACAGAAAACCTCCTGGTCCTGATTTAGCACCCCAGGTGCCCAAATTTCCAAAACAAATGACACATCAGCATAAAGCTGGAAATTCAGCTGATCCCACGGCTGGTCATTTCCACAGCAAAGTACGTTGAGATTAGAAATAAGCACCCCAGCAGTTTGCAGCTCCTCTGTAAATCTCTGCTGGCAAATACAAAGCCAACCTGAGCTAATTCACAAACACTGGCTGGAGCTCTGGGTTTGTGTCAGGGCTGCTGGAGGCAGGGTTTGGCAGCAGGGATCATGGTGAGGCAGAGCTGGCAGCTCTTGGTTATTTCTCCCCACATATCCCAGCTCAGCAGCACAGTGTCAATCACCAGCCCCGGGTGAATCTTTTCACAGCAAGATTTTTTTTTTCCAAGGATGACTGTGTTAAAAAAATAATTATTACCGAAACATTAAAGAGCTTATCTAAACATCAGGGAAGCCAACAGAAAAGTTTTCACTAATTTCAATGGATTTCATGGGAGGCCAATCTCCCTGCTCTGGTATTTTTACTCTCTTGTTTTCTGAAGATGCAAAAAGCTGCTTTTCAGAAAGACATTCAACATCAAATGAAGACTCCATTCCCAGGTTGTCAAACTGGGAATGCTTTGGTAATTCCACACCTCTTCCTCCCTGGCACATTTGGGTGATGCACTTAGAATATACTTTGAATATATAAACAAGTAAAAATTTAGACTTTCTTGTTAACGCTTTCACCTGATAATATGTTAATTGTTTTTATAAGGCACTTTGAGAGCAGTTGTCTCATTTATTGTAGTGCTTACAACAATTAGAGCTACTTGTTTCTCATTTACAATGGAAAAAGGCACCAGAAGGAATGTGCAGTAGGGTGTCTGTAACTTCTTCACTCCCAAAAAAGGCCAGAAGGGATTTGTAAATGACTTTAATCTCAAATAGATTAAAGGTCCCGAATTCCTGAGACTGAAAGATAAGTCAAAGGAAAATAGATTCCAAAAGACAACACCCCCTTGCCTCAGCCTGCTGCTGAGCCATCACCAGTTGCCTTGAGAAACCCCTCAGAGATTTGGATGCCAAAAAAAAATCTGCCACACTCTGGCATTAACAGGTTTTCAGAGTCTGTGTGGTGAGTTTAGAGGGCAGGAAAGCCTTTATTTGCTTTCTCAACAGCTGCAGAGCCACAGAAAATGGGCAGAGGTGTCCAGGGCTGCCTGGATTGTCCTGAGGTCCAGCAGATTGATCTCAGCCTCAGTGTTTCCATGAAAGAGCAAACTGAACTCTGACTGACACGTTTGCATCCAGCAGTGCAAAGTCTTATCTGAATTTTCCAAGAAAATTTACCTTTATTTCCCCGAAGCCCAAGCTTCAGCATCTCTGCTGCATCATCTCAGTGCAGAGCAGGAGATCCCCAGGAACCAGCTGCCCTGGGCCAGCCCCACCAGCCCTTCCAGCCTGGGTCTCCAAGGGAAGCTCCCCTCCTGTCTCCTTTCTCGCCCTCCAGCTCCCTTGGGAAGTGTATTCAGCTGGAAAAAACCCTTCCTTTCCCCAGATGAGCTTTGGGGTGGATGCTGTCCTCTCCCAGCTCCCGACACAGGGACCCAGGGCCCTCCCAGCACGGCGGGAGGGAGGCCAGGGCCACCCCTTGGGCTTGGGGCTCGTGGTGCTTGTGAAATTGAGCTGTGAATTTTATCCATGCCAAATCCCAGACCTCTTGATGGGCTTCTAATTAACAGGAATTAAATGTTCCCCTCTATAAATTGCACTTCTTTGTCTCTAAATTGGTGGATAGAACCGTGGCGCTTATGAAATTTAGGCCTTTTCTCCTTATGTTGCTGAGGTTCAAGAAGGAGGAAAGCAATTAGGGGAAGGATCCAGCGGTCTCTGCAGCTGGAGGAGCCCACTGGGCTCAGCAGGACACCTGATTGAGCAAGAAATGCGGGGTCAGTCCTTCAATTTTTCAGAGGAAAAGGGAGACTATAATAAAGATTATTGCAGCAATGTCATGCCAGGCCACAGTCTGTGAAGGCACATGTTTCCCTCCTCATTGTGCTTGACAGCAACAGTTACAGGGGCAGTGGCAGGAAATTTATAATGGCAAGAATCTGGGAATGCAAAGTTCTGTGATTGGTTTTCATTTGTTTCATTCTCTCGGCTTCATGATTTACATGCTGACAATGGGCAGCTAAAGCAGCAGTAACAGAAATATTTGAAGAAGTAGTTGAAGAATACAAATTGGGAGTTCTATAAATGGAGTAGAGCAAGTGTCCTGGGGTGTGTGATGGGATATATATTTTAATTTTTTTTAAGTGTGATAAAAACAGTATTTGGAGGGCCTTTTACATGGAATAGCTGCAGCTCTCCCAGTCATCGAGAAGCTAGTGCAGGTTTTTGGAGAAACTTAAGGAAAAACAAATACAGCCTAGATTTTGATCTGTGAGATAAGCTCACTAGAAAAATAGGCTGAGGTTTTTCTATAACTCATTAGTGCATCCCATCACCGGGGATTGCTGCCATCCTGCCACTCCTAAAAACACAGCCTGTCCTTGAGCCACAGGCTCAGCACCCCCAGACATTTGGGGGGCTCTGGGCCCATCTGCCCAAGCCCTGTCCCCGTGTGCCCTTTGCTGGAGGGGCTGCTCTGAGCCAAGGCACAGCTCAGCAGAAGGGAACCTGCACCCCAGGGAGGAGAGGGTGATAAACTGTTCCTTGCATGGTAAATTCAGAGTGTGCCAGGGCAAAGTCCTGCCCCATCCATGGGTGGAGAGAGGGAATAATACACTAATTTCAAAGAAGATGAAAACCAGGCTCCATAAATCCTGATCCTCAAACCCAGAGGTTGGAAATTCTTTAGTGCTCACTCTGCAAAGTGATCTGGGGTAAGCATTTTTGCTTCGAAAGGGGAAAAAAACCCCTCTGGAGTTAATATTCTCCCTTTAGCCATCACTTCATTTTTTCAGCTTTCAGCATGGAGCTGGTATTGCCAGCAAGACCACCTAGCCACAAACCCAGCAGGGAGCTTCCAAAATTCTTCTAAACACTGACTCCTTGTTATAAATTGAGAAGTGGTAATAGCAGCAGTGCATATCACATCTGTGCCAGGCTTCAGGCCTGGGAAGCAGCAGCCTCCCTACTGCAGAACACGACTTGGAAAGATCCTTTCAGTCCACACATGTATCAGCATTAGCCATTTCTTTGTCAACAAATCCCCTAATACGTAGCCCTTCTATCATGTACAGATGTCCAAAAAATAATGGAATACTGTAGTACAAGATTAAACACTTTAATGTCAGCATATGTGTTGCATGACTCTGAACAATGGTATCATTGTGCGTGTGCAAACAGCCGGGCGAGGGAAGATGGGTTTAATTATCTCCCAAACAGCAGCAAGTCCCTCCTGACTAAGTCAAACTTTGGCTAGCAAGGGCTGCTCAGGACAGAAATTGGTGTTTCTCCCTTGCTGGTGTTCCTGAATTGGTGTTCTCCCAGGGCTGGGGTCAGTGCTGGACCCGGGTCGGGCAGTGCTCCGAAGCGCAGGAGCCACATGCCACCATGGGATGTGCTGTGGGGACCAGAGGGTGTGTGAGCCACCACATCCTCTCACCCAGGAGCCTTTTAAGTGAAAATTCCCAAGTGTGGTAGATGGTAAAGTCAAACAGTCATTGGGAAGGAAAGGACAGAGAGAATCGTGCGTGCTGCTGTCTGAATTCAGACGTTCCCTGCTGGGATTTCTCTGCGGACACCTTGAGGCAATGCTGGATGGTAAAACCATTTATTTTTAAGGAACATCCATGAGGTATCTGGGCAGGTTATGCACAGGTAATCCATTTTCTTACCCTGATGGGTACCCGCTCAGGCTGTGGTTTCTCTGCTGAAAGCAGAGCCAGACGAGATGAAAGGTATTGTGAAAAATTTACACGTGGGACTGCTCTGCGAACACGAAACTCTTCTAATAGTAAACAGACTGGTGGTGGTGTGACTCCTGGTGCTGTTTGCTGTGTCTGCATGTGTATCTGGGGAAAGCAAAGTTAAATAAGCAGGGAAGAGTTGTGTTTCTGCAGAATACCTTATTCACAGCCCTGCCACGTGAAACACAGCAGCACATGGGGCTGCGATCCATCTGCAGCTGCTGTAACACTGAGGATTGCTGTGGGATTTGAGTGGTGTGAGGGAATGGGGAATTTGGGGGGGTGACAGGGAAAAGAAAAAAAATGGGAGTTCATGAGATAGTTTCTTTTGAGACTCCCTCTATTTCTACCCTCATTCTCCTGGAATCCACTATAAGGAAATCTCCTGCAGGGCCCCCCTCTCCAGGCTCTCAGATCTTGTTTCTCTTCCTCCTTTCACAGCAAAGGGAGAACCCAGGACAGTGCTGACCTGGGGCTTTGCCCCACCAGCTCTCCCATTCCCAAAACCTTGTGGGTGGCTGTTTCCAGTGGCAAGCAGGGGACTGTGGTGATGCTGCAGATGGTGGCAGATGCAGGAGTACATTTTTCCCTTCCCCCTTTGAGCAGAGATGATGGGTGCATCACGCTGCTCACTGGCTCTTTGTCATTCAGGGGACAGCAAGGCTCTTCCCTGACGGAAACTGATGGAATTTGATGGAATCTGGGAGCTGTGTCTGGCCAGGCCAACTTCCCAGGAAAGCTGTGCCAGCTTTGTCAGGTGTGAATTAAAAGTCACACATTTTGCCAGTGCATCCAAAGGTCACAGAGATAGAGGCAATCAGGGGAGGAATCACAATGAGGATCAGGCTGAGGTGGCAGCCACAGCACAGACAAGGGCAGGTCTGGAGGAGGAGGAGGGTGATGGGTGTCTCAAGGGGGAAGAGGTTGCAGAGCACAAAGAGGGAGAGAAGTTGAGCAGCAATAAGGTTTATTGAGAAAAATAATCCCCCAGTCCAGACACTCGACAAATGGGGCCCAAGGTGCTTCCTGCAACCTGCTCTGAGACTGAGCAGGTCTCAAAAAATCACTGATGCAAAAAGCAGCAGCCTGCCCTGACTGCTTGTACACACAGCACTGAGCAAATGGAAACATCCCCAGGCCCACGGAAGGAGAGACAAGTGGCTGAGCAGATCTGGTCAGAAATAAAGTGCATTCAGGCAGGGGAGATAAGAGGCAGTGTGAGAGACTGCTACAGGCAAACCTAAAATGGGGAAAAAAGCCCCCAGGGGAAGGACTTGCAGGAAGATGGGATCCTGCAGGGAGCACAGACACCTTAATCTGCAACTGGCATGTGCAGAGGACACGCAAATTAAAATCAAATCATGTTATAGCAACTCCTCAATGCAATGATTCCATCATGCAGAGATGTAACAGGATCAAATCTTACCCTTGCATTCCAGTACCTACGCTGGAGCAAAGCAATAAGTCTTTCAAAGTATTTGATAAATTAGATGTTATTCATAACAAACAGCCCAAGTTAGTAATTTTGGGGAGGTCACTGCCTGAACATCTCTGATGTGTTTATATAAAACAGACAGAAGTGGCTAAAGGTACCTCTGGTGTCTGCAGAGAAAGTTCCAAATCTTCCCTCCATGGCCAAAAGAACTTTATGAAAGTTGTGCTCATAATCTGATGCTTTTAAGCTTATATGCTAATTATCTTCTACCACATGATTTTTTTCAAGCTGCTCTCTGTTTTTTGTTACTATTGCAGTATCATTATATAGCGTAAAGTTACTTAAGACAGCAAAAGTTTTTCAACACTTGAAAAACTGATAGAGAAAGAAGGACTGGATTCTGGACTGGTACAGCTGGTTTAAGGTATTTTAGAAGTAAATGAAATCAAATGAGAATTTATAATCCTTCCTGAGGTCTGGATTCCATCAGACTAAACTCATTAGGCATTAAGGTGCAGGTGCAGCTAAATAAAGGATTGTTCTGCTTTTCTTAATGCCATAGATTCACATCTTGAGTTCAAAATAAAAGTCTTTTAAAAGCACATGTATATACTGTGCATCTACTGGCAACACTTGAAAGGGAAATCTCAGCTGATGGAATCTTCAAATGCCTCATTTTTGCCAAAGGAATGTGCCCATTTCTGCACCAGCTGTGCTGAGGGACACGAGTGGAGAAGTGACTGGACATTGGCCTCTTAAGGCTCATTCATTTCATTTGCATCACACTTCCTTTCATCTACTGAACAGCTGCCCAAATAAATAGCATGAATCTAATTAATCCTCCTTTAATATTGTATTGCCACAACAATTCCAGCATCCCCCCCAAATGCTGCAGGAGTGTGGGCCTACACCTGCACTGGGAGGAACACAGCAGGAGTCCCAGGGAATCCAGCCTTTCTTGTGGTTTACTGGGATAGAAGGAAAATAATTAAAAACCAGTTTCCCAGGTTTGAAGCCATATGACTGGCTGGATTTCTCAGCTGAAATCCCAGATTCTGGTGCTGTTGAGAGAGCAGTTTGTGGGACATTACAAAATCAGCAGATATCAGGCACGGGGCCATCAGATAAGGATCTCAGCCTTTGATTGTGATCAGCAAAATCTCAGCTTGGAATGTGCACACTGAGCTGTGCCCCAGGACCAGCTGGGCCTTTGGAGCTTTCTGTGCACTAACAAACATCTGCAGCTCTGGGCCAGCTGGGAGATTAGGGGACAACAAACTATTGAGGGGAAAGGTCCTGCTGCCCCAGAGGGGAAATCCCTGCCAGAGCAGAGTGTTCTCCCTGCACCCAGGCTGCTGCAGCCATTGCCTCTTTCTCAGGTGTGCTGTGCGTGGGAGGTCCAGTGGTATTAACACAGTTTATTAGACAGAAATGAAGTATTCGGAGAGAAGTTTTGGAAAATAACCACTAGAAACTTCAGTTGCTGCTTAAAAAGACACTGTGGCGTGCCCTTCCTCATGCAAGTGTGACTCCCTGACCTAGTTCACATTTTTCTTTGAGATCATCATGTTTCCTCTGTGCTGCCAAGAGAGGCGAGCTCAGGTGGGGCACTGGGCTGGGGACACAGGACCTGGAGAGGAGGTCACTGCCTGGGATGACCCTCCCTGCCAGCACCACACGTCCTCTCACTGTCCTTTAGCCTGTGATGGGACTCACAGCTGATACAGAGGAGCTTTTTGCTTTCTAGGAATATCTGCTGTGCAACACATTTATTTTATTGAGAAATAAGCAGGCGGCTGTTTGTCCTTTATTAACTCTATACAGCCCTGAGAGCTGTGAATATTAAGGAGCTGTGAGTGGCTGACATCCACACATACTCCTGATTGCAGATGTAAAATGTTAGCGTCGCAGAGTGGTGGCAAGTTTAGACTGTTATTTCAGGAATGTCCTCAGGAAGATAAACATGACACATTCCCTTACAGAGCATGTGCACGTGTCTGTCCCCTTTACCCTCTGAACGTTGGTGGCCCATGCCCCAGGCACAACGGCATACGAAGGTGAGGCAAAGATTTATTTGCAGTTTAATTCCCACCCACGATCCCTATTATACAAGAGGAATTTTCTTTTGGTACAAGATAAGCCCATCAGTGACATCAGCAGCACCTAGCCCTGCATACCACAGCCCTGCTGGATTCCTGAGCCTCTCGCTAGGGCTGGGCCGTGCTGGCCTCCTGAGTCAGCCCCTAACAACAGCATTTTCTGTTTTGTTTTGGTTTTTGTGTGTCTTCAAAGGCAATTTTGCAATTGCAGTTCTGGGGTAAAAGATCAGCTGTTGAAATACACCCCGGTGTCCTCGCACGGGGCTGGAGAGGACAGGGGGAGAGCAGCTCACGTCCTGCTGTGTGCAACTGGCAAAAATAGCACAGAAATGAGTGTGGGGGGCTGTGAAAGCGTCTCTGAAGGAGCAGGAGCTCCGAGCTCTTCTCCAGCTCGGTGTCCTGCTGCCAGGCACTGCTCCCTGGCTGGACTGCAGCTGCCAGCCCAGGGGAAAGGCTCTCAGTGTGTCAGATTAGATTCACCTCCCTCCTCTGCAGGATTTTCACTGAGGCAGCTCTCGTCTCACAGCTGTGGGTTAATGAGCAAAAAGACAATTACTGACTGCTGCAGAAAGATTTGGGTTTGTTTGAATGAGTTTCTGCCTGGTTCTGGGTTCCTTCGTGCATTTCTGTATTCCCTGTGTCCGGCTTTAAAACAGCAGAACAGGCAGAGGTTTCCGTGGGTATGGACTCCAATATTTGGTAATTTAATTACAGTGCATGCCATGGACTGCAGGAACTATTGTATTCAGAGGTCACAGTTGTGTCCACACCAATGAGAGGAGTTTTACACCACATGTCTGATTTGCTTCTCCTTTTCACCTGTCTCAGGAGACAAATGATTCATCACACAGTGCTGGAATATCTTCATCTCCTCATTTGGGCCAAGATTTAAGAGTGGTTACCCAAAAGTTTCTTTTTGAGCTGAGGAGAAGGATCTGTGATGAATGATTCTGTTTCAGTTCTTCTCTCCTGCAGTTTATTACAAGTATATTTGTGTAATTAGGGGGCCCAGTAGTAATGTTGTTAAAATACAAGTGGGCACATTTATTGTTTCCTCCAAAAGGAAACAACCAGTCTCTAGCAGTTCTGGTTTTTCCCTGCCTCAACTGAACATTTACTGTTTTATGTAGCTAGCAGATTGAGGCTAAAGTTACCTCTTTTTTCCCCCCTCTTTTATTTCTTTTTGTTAAAAAGAAAATTAAAAAAGACTCCCCTCCATTCTCTTAACAAATGCTGGATTTTTTAAGGATATGGTCAGAAAGGGGAACTTAAACTCAGCATGATGTTTATAGTGCCACACAAGCTTCAGGAAAAGTGATGTGCAGTACTCTTTATTAACATCTAAAAAGTCCTCGTGGGATTATAACGACTGCAAAGTAATAAACAAATAAAAGTAGCAAGATTAAATTGTTCAGAATATTTTTAGTGATGGAAGAAGCAATAAGTTTTAACCTTGAGAACCAAGGGAGGAGCAGCTTGTGGGTAGAACAAATACAATTAGGAATGGATTCCTCTTAGTGATGACTGGTTATCATTCATGGCACTACAGATAATTGCCTTATGTAAATAAATTGCTAAAATATGGATACAAAAGAACAGCACTCAAATGCAAGCACCAGAATTAGGAATTTCTAAATTACAATTTTTAATCTTGCATTTAAATGACAGACATGGATTTGCTTTCCTTTGTGGTGCCAAAGGACTCACAACAGTCAATGAATATTCCAGGTACACACAGGGAAATAGGACCAGCCCTATCCCCAATCCTCACACAAGAAGGATTGCTCTCTCCATCAGGATTAAAACTCCCAACAACCGATACTGTATTATTTTATGAGCATTTTTTAGCACTTCTCCCAAAGCTCCTCTGGTCTCTTTTAAAAAGTTTTACAGCCACTGAGCTGTGGGAAGAACAACTGGTAAAGCCGAGGCAGCCCCGCCAGTGCCAAGGCAATGGCCAAAGGCAGGATTTGGCTCAGGGGCTCCAGTGCCAGGGGCAAAGCTCAGGAAGACTTAAAACCCCCAGGCTGGGCACAGGACAGGTTTGATTTGATGCCCCCCAGGCTGGGCACAGGACAGGTTTGGTTTCCAGCCCCCAGGCTGGGCACAGGACCAGTGCCAGCTCCTGGGATGGTGTCAGAGGTGGTGACTTCACTGCCGGGGTGGCCTGGGGCCAGGCTGCTGCAGCTGAGGACACTGGGGTGACATCAGTGGGGCTGTGCTGAGGGGTGATTCAGCCCAGCATCACTCAGCACGGCACAACCAGAGGAAATTTCGTGCTCATTTGAAAGGAAAACCTTACAGAGTGATGCTCTGACGATGGGCTCATCAGCACCCCTGAGAGAGCTCTTTTTAATTATTGCTTAGGGGGAAGCTGCCTTCCCTCTCCCCTCCTTTTCCCTGCTGGGGTTTTTTGTGTGTGTGTTTTTTTAAAAGAAGGTAGCTTTTAAGAGCTTGCCATGAAGATCTAAGTTGAGGGATTTTCTCCACTACAAAGCCTGCATAGTTTCCCAGGCCAGGTGGACCCGATAGCACTGACTGCATGCTGAAAAATCTCATCCCCACCCTTCAGGCACTTTAATTGTAAGCCTTTCCAGATACACTGGATAAACACTGTCAAAATGAACCTGAAAGGGTTGTTGTTGTTGGTTTAGCCCTTAAATAATTATGAGTTTGTCTGTCTAATTACAACATAATCTTGTTTAAACTTGGATGGCTATTTGCAGTATCTCTTAAATGAGGTGGAAGCCGAAACACTGAAAAGAAAGAAAAAAAGAATATTCACAGTTCTTCCACTTTAAGAGAAGGAAGAAAGAGTTTTTACTTCTGTAAAATTTAATTCAACCTGACAACAAAATACTCTAACTTGGAAGCTACTGTGGTAGGATAAAGATGATAAAGAACAGTCTGGAACCTCGGAGATGCAACAGAAACTTAATCCTCCACGGATAATATTTTTCAAACAGTTTAGAAATAGTTTAAGGTAATTTACGGGAAGACTTGAGTGACAAAGCACATTACTTGAAGTGGCTTTCCTTCACTAGGCACTTTCTAAATTCTTTCTCTTTCATTTCTTTACTCTCAGGAGACTTTAAAATCCAGTGAACCAAAACAACACTTTGTTTGTTGGTATAGCAGGGGCTGGCACAGATGGCAGACACTGCACCTGTTCCAATAAACTGGGGAAATGGAGAGATAAACCATAGCACTCATTAAGGGGAATCTACTGAAACATGAACAATTTGTATTTTGAATATCTTCCAGGAATAAGAAGAGAAATACATAAACAGACTTTGTTTTTACCATTAACAGTTTAAAATAAACTTTCTTTAAAGGGAACTTCACAATTGGTTTATGTACAAAGGCAGACATACCACTAAAGAAACTATGATAATGCTTGATTTTCTTTAAGAAAGGCAAATGATTTTATCTAGCTGCTCCTATTCTTCTAAAGAAAAATTACCTGTTGGCAGTTTATCCAAAATCAGTTAATTCCCCTGATCCTTAGTTGTGGCAGCTCTTTCAGCTTTTGCATTTTCTCATGTTGAGTAATACCACATTCTTACAATCTAGTTCAGAATGATCAGAGGAACAATATAAACTAAAGTCCATCTGCTCATCTATTAATAAATAACTAAAATTATTGGGGGTTGCGGGGGGGAATTATTTGGATCGTTAGCAACAAAGTTCCCTGCAAAACAGCTTTTTTCTAGGCACAAGGAACATGCTATGTAATATCTGACAGACTATTAAAAAATCCTAAATGAGAAGAAACATTAAGTAACAGTTCCTCAAAGGATCAATTTCTTCAAATATTTGCCTTGATCATCAGAGCCTGTGCTGTTCAACATGCCATACATCTCCCTCAATTTCTCTCTCACACACACACAGCATTAAATACAAAATGTCATGAAAATTCCTGAGTATCATTTAATGTTGGCAGCCCTGCACTGTAAAGCCATTTATATAAAACTGTGGTTGGCAGCTCTCACTCTTCCATGGGAACAAATTAACGTTGGCATTCCAAACACAGGAAAGTAAGGAAATTAGAAACACAGTTTATGTTTGGCCAGTGCTTTGAAATACTGTACCATGCTACTGATGTCAATTAATGAAAAGCAGAATTTTGTGGAGAGGGTCTGGGTTTGAAACACATTAACACACGTTAAACATGTTTGCACAGGAACTGGACTGTAAGCATCTTGGTTCCAAAACAATAAAGCAATTACACTAAAACTTGTAGTCTCAAAGTTGCCATTAATTCGATCCACTCAGCCTGGATCACTGAAGGATTTTTACTGACTTTGGGATGTAGATGACACAAATATTTAAAAGAAGGGGTAAGGCACAGTGTGGTGGAGATTACAGCCAGGATGGCTTCTCTGTTACCTGCTGTAAATCAGGTATATTTATGTATAAATAATGGAATTGTAGAACATACACCCAAGTAAAGGGAGGGCTCAGCAAACTTTTTGTGGTCCTCATCAATAAAACAAGGATTTCCAAAAGGGCTTTTTTAATTAGAATGGGTTCAGCTTTGCTACCTGCAACCTTCTTTTGTAGCAAAGATTTTTACTGACAAAACCTTCAACACCAAAACAATCTAGATGGCAGTTTATCTCCTGGCACAGTTCCACTAACTTCAGTGGAATTACTCCAGCACGGAATTTGGCCCCGCAGCCTTTACAAGGCGCTGTTTATTTGTACTATGATTCAGATATTTTGATACCAGGAATCTTTCAGCACTGAAGTTTCTCCATATGAAATATGTCTTGTATTAAGAAATATCAGTTTCACATTTTTGTCAAACATTATTTGCTCAACTCTTTGTTTGTTGCAAGGATGGGAATTCAGCTGTAGCTCAACAACATGGATCGGGCTAATAATGATAAGCAGTGACTAATAGGAGCTGGTTCATGTTTTGATTGTTTGCAGCAAAGGAAACTTCCCTCAGAAACAATTTCAAGATTAAGGGAAAAACTCAGTGAAGCTCTAGCAGAAACTACTGCACGCTCGTTATTTCAACACAGGGGCACTTCTCTGGCCCAGTTCTGCTCTCAGTGGTGCTGGTGTAAATCAAGAGGGACTTTATGGGAATTACTTTGGACGTAGCGTTGTATAAATGAGACCACAGGGCCAGCTTCAGTAGAAATTTGACAATTTACACCAATGAAGACCTAGCCAAGAATTTTCTCTTGGGTTTCCATTTTTCCAACCTTAAGCATGTGCAGAACTTTATCCATGTGATTAGTCTTTGTGTGTAGTCTCATTTATTTCAAACAGTTGTGAAGGAAAATCTTCATCCTGAAAGTAATTTAAACAGCTCTCTCATTTCTTTAGAAGTCTCTTCAATTTAGAGAAGAAATACACATTTATAAAATAGCATATTTCATTTCTATATAGTAATAGTATGTATTTTTGATATATATATGTAGTTAATTCATAAAAGTACTTTGATGTAGGCCCTAGAGAGGAGGACTGGAAAGGGTTTAAAATATCATGGTCTCTTAATGCTGTATATCAACAGGTAGTCTCTTTATCTGGCAGGCTATCAAAATTTGCTTACTTGTGTTCTTGCTCAGATGACTCCATCCATCATTGCAACTTCTCACTGGTATTCATCCAGTTAGGACAATTTAGAGGCATGAAACTAAATGTGTTATCATTTGAACCACGAATTAACAGTTTCCATATAAATATTAGCATTTCCTCACTCAGTTCAAGGATAGCAGCCCTAATGGCACTAACCGTATATTTGATTTAAACTAATTAAAAACAGGGGCTCTTGCAATTTAATATATTGATTTTACCAGTGGGACTTAAATCTTTTATAATAAGTGTACACAGCTGCAGCACTCACCCACCGCCACTCTCAGACCTAATCCCTGCATTCCTCCTGACAATAACATGACAGGATCCACACATCCCAGTATTAGCCTTAACCCCGGTGACACTGCCAGAATGTATTAAACTAAAACATCACAGTGTCCCATTTAAAAGGAGCCTGTCAACGGCTCTGACTGGCCTTTAATAGTTATAATCTCTTTTTTTTTTTTAATTAATGTTTCCAACCACTTGTGTAACCTTCTCTCACACATCTCTCCCCGCCGACCCGAAAATGTGTTTCAGGCTTATTTCCAGGGAATGTAGTGCCTGGTTTTGTGCTGCCTGTCCAGAGGCCATTAAAGCTGCTTTGCAGGGCAGTGCTGGGACACACACAGGGACACAGGGACACAGGGACACAGGGACACAGGGACACAGGGACACAGGGACACAGGCATGGCACAGCTGGGGGCACCGGGAGCAGGTCCTGCACGCTTCACTGGTGCCCAGCTCCTGTTACCAGCATCACAAGACCTGGCCATCAAGCCTTGTCTCCTTCAAAGCCCTCCAAGAGCTGCTGTGTTTTGGCTTCTAAACTGCAGCTCGCAGAGGGGGATTCACCCCCCAGGACAGCCTGTGTGGGAACAGAGGAAAGACCCTGCTCTGGGATAAATCTGGGATAAATCTGCTGTGTGCGAGCGGGTGGGGACAAGTTCCAGGTCCTTTTTCCCTGTGTAAGGACTTCTGTCCTTGGCTGCTCCTTCCTCTGCTACCAGCACACCCACATGGCAGAGGGAAATCGTTCCTGTCCTGCCATTTTACACCTGGAAAGTAGAAAATTAATTAAATTCTCTCTGAGATGAGTCTGTACATTCAAAGAATACCTGCTTGTCACTTGCTGCAGTGTCCTTTGTAACATTACTTGGCTGCAATATTTCTGTCTTAGCCAGTGTTTCACCAGTGAGTGCTGCACATATCCACACTGCCCAAAACAATTATGGGATGTACCTGTTCAGGCTTGAGAGCTTTTAACAGCCCTAGGTGAAAGAGAGGAAAAAAAAAGCCGAGGGCTTGGCCTAATGTATGGACAAACCATGTGATGGCAACCAGGCATCCAGGGCTAACTTTTAATCTGCTTTGTTTCAAGTGGGAAATATGTGAAGATCAAATAAGTTCAAATCCAGGTCAAATATCCTTGAAAATCTTTGATTTATATAAGCAGGAAAATGAGGTTTAAAAGAAGTGATTATGAAAGGGTTACTAAAAACACAGCTGTACTCGTACTCTTATATCTGAGGCTCTCCAAAGAAAAACTGTGTGACATCTATATTAACCTTTGGCTGTACACCAATGAAGGCCTGTAGTGAGCTGGAATGCAAGGCAGCCCCTTCCAAATTTTAACACAAGCCAGGTTACAGCTGCAAATGCCTGCAGCCCGTGCTCACTTTATAAAGTATTCCCCGAAGGAAATTTTTTAACTGTTATAGAATCTTTTTCTAATACCCTACAGTGTTAAAGCCTGTTATTAAAGGGCAAAGAGATGGTTCTGTATGCCAAACACTTGTCAACAAAAAGGATAGCCAGATGGTATGAAATAAAAGGAAACTTGGGGGCTCTTCAGCTTCTTGATTTATATTAACAAAAGCCACTTTCAAGTGCTCCTTCCAAGAATGACTAATTCACAATCTCCCCTTCTTTTTTGCCTGGATTAAACAATGTTGTTCATTTTATAATCAACCACGAGACAAATTAACAAATTGCATATCACTTGTGCTGACTCTTTTAAAAATATTCTAAGCAAGTCTGTTTACCAAGGCAAGTTTACCGGCATAAGGACAACGCAATTATTTTTAGAAGAGAAGGTCTAAGTCATCTAGAGGATGTTTACTCCTTAGCTGCTGTTTATAAACTTGAAATTAAACTTGTGCAGAAAATGCTTTGGCTTTTTTCAGTTCCTAAAATGGATCTGCTTGTAAACTGTATTAGACAGGATCTGAAATTAAATTGCAAGTGCCAAAATTATAGTAATAAATTTTACAAAATTAGCCAGTAATTAACCGGCTGACTTAGTCAGACCACTGTGGCTAAATTCTCTTTTAATTTACATATAACTTCACTCTTGACACAACTCCATTCCCCATTCATCTTAGCACAGGTGTAAGCTAAGACAAAATGTAGCCTGTGAATTAACTGGTTATAAATCTAAATCTAATTAGTTGCCAAGATTTTACAGTAAGTAAAACTTTGCTTGGTACAAAGCTCCCCAAAACAGAGCACCTGTATTCTGGTTCCTCCTACCAATACCCAGCATAAATTCTCTGGACCACATATACACACTATCTCCATAGAAATCAATGTGTGGGGGGGTTGCTGTTGGGATTTTACTACGGAGCCCAGTAAATCTTGCAATGTAGTTTTTTAAAAAATGTTATTCCCTCTAAAGCTGTACAACTAGATGGATGAAGAATATATATAAGGCCAAAAAAGTGCTTTTGTAGATTAGCATTTGGAGGCCTGTAATTGATGGTTTTTTATTGACTGAAATTTCGAAGTATTATTTCTTTACTGGCTTTTACTTCCTCCGTGCTAAAATGAAACTTTATTATGCTGTGACACTTCCTCATTGTGATGGTTGTGGTATAGTAATAAAAGCCTACCTGTGAAATGCAATGCTCACAGAGTATCTCTTACAAAAGTAGGACACAGCTTACTACAGTCCACATTTAAGAATTCAGCTCTGCTTTAAAAGGGATCATTGTAGAAAGTCTCCAAAAAAATTCACTTCTACAATAGATCTTCTAATTTTCCCTGAATGTCATAGAAAACTGTATGTCTCAAAGCAGGTGTTGTGTTTGATTATATACAGAGTGAGTGGCTGCTCTAATTCATTAAAACCTCCATAAACAAGCCTGCCTTTGTCCTATAAAGATGAAAGAGCAATGACTATAATGGGATGAAAGGTGTGCACAGCGATGAAGAAAGCTATTATAGATCTGTGTCCTTTTTAAACTCGTCCTGGCATGCACTGTTGACAAGGGAACAAAACAGCACAGATAAACCTTCAAAATGTGCCTTGCTCATAGTAATTCCACCTGTCCTTAAAACTATTGGGTTTTGCTTGTGCTCTTACTGCCCCCTGACCATGCTGATGGCAATTAAATAAAATAATCATTCGGGATTTTGCGTAAAGAACACTCTTGGATTTTTAAGCTGGCAAAAACTCTGGCAGGTTGAAATGAATGAATATGACTGCAGTCATCAAAGCGCATCAGGATGTCGATTATTGGGGGTTACGGCTTGTACAGGTGAAACCATCCACACAAAGTTCTCTCATAGACACAGACATGTCCAAATTGTAACTTTTATTTCACATTTATGGATCGGGTCCACTCCCTTGTATTCAAAACAGTCCATGGCCTGAACATTAATTCTTTCTTATAACTCTTACGTGAGCTGAGAAGGAGGATTCCTTACATCGGAAATGTGGGACAGGAGCGCTGCAGTTTCCCTGATGATTCAGTAAATTACTGTACCTGAGGAGCAGAGCTGAAGTCCCTCCCATTATGTACTTACATTGTTTCATAAGGTTCTCTCTACTGAAATGGAAAGCGAAGCGCCAATTTTGCTATTGTTATTTCAACATCTTTTGTCTTCTGTTCAGGACTCTCCCTTGCGCTCGGTGTAGGACCCAAGAGCCACGGGGGAACAGCGTTAGCAAGGTCACCCTTATCTTTAAAATCAAATATTTGACTGCCATTGGTACTTTTGACTGCTCAAATATTTGACTGTAAATGTATCGTTGCTCATCGGCTTAAGTATCCAGCAGAGACTAGACAAACACTGTAATTCCAAATGGAAAGCACCAGCCCTCCTAGAGCACAGCCCCCGGGCCAGATGTAATTCCGAGCTTCCCACTGGGAAGCTTATGGCAGTTAATAAGGAGGAGCAGCTCATGCAAACTGGAGCTCTCCCACAGCGTCCTGTGGCTCCTTATCATGCAAGAACTGTGCCGGGATGGCTACTGTGTCTAATAATTATTAACGTGTGTCACAGAGCCTTTACGGCGGCTGATCTTTTCACGTTAGTTAAAGTGCTGGGATTAGAGAGGTGGTGGTTTAGGTGGTGATTTAATCTTTGCTGCCTCTGAAGTTCCAGACAGTGGAAGTGTCCAGAACAGTGACATCCACAAAGGTGTTAATGGATTTATTGGAGATGGGGGTCTGTGATTCCTGGCAGGTTATGTGCCAGAGGTGTGCTCGTCTTGCACTTTGTGTTTCCCTTTGTTTGGGACAGTCTGAGCTGATCTTGTTTTGTAAATGCAATTCAGGTTCTGCCTTGAACTTGCAGGCACCCAATCTGTATGTGTGTGGTTTAAGAGCCGCACATGACGAGGGCTAAAAACGGATAGAGCGAGCCAGGTCTGTAATTATCTATTTAAAATAGAATGTGCACCCTGACAATGTTTTACTCAAATCCGGCCAAGTCAGTCCAGACGGGTGTGCAATCTACAGCGAGCAAATAGAAATGAGATTGGGCCGTGGCATCCAATTAGGGAGGCCTAGCGAGGCGCATACAAAGCGTGCCAGCTCTCGTATCGTTTGCATAAACCCATCCACATGTGCTTGTGGAAAGAGGCGAGTTAGCGGCACAAACCGGGGTCAACAGGAAAAGCTGCAGGAGTAAATAAGGATTTACTGTAGAATCCCTCCCAAGCCATTAGGAGAACATGTGCGAGCGGCTCAGCCCCTCGGGCCGAGGGAGCGCGGCGCTGGGATGCCGCGGGGAACCATCCCAGCCATCCCTCCCCGCTGCCCCGGCGGCTCCGCATCCCGCGGGAGCGCCAGCCCGGCACCGGCAGCGGTGCGGGGCCCATGCCGTGCTCCTGCCCGGGTTTCGTGTCTTCCTCGGCGGTGTGGGATGCGGAGCAGACCTGCTAATCGTTCTGTTTAACTCCTACCTGCAAATCCCATTTCTGACGTGCAGCGAACTATGCAAGGGAGAAGACGGCAAAGTCTTCTCAGTGTGTCGGAGTGTGTGAGCGCGGGGAGAGCTCGCGGTGTCCAAACGCTGCGATGGCCAAGTCAGAGCCCTCTCCCCGCCGATGCCACTCAATTACCCCTGGCAAAGCAGCCACCCTTCCGAGGGCCGCTACCTGCCCTTCCTTGCCCAGGTGGGCTGTCACCCACCTGACCCGCTGGGAAACAGCTCCCAACCGATGCCACCTGCGCCACCAACCCCTGTGCTCCCGTCGGTGACCAGGTCCCCGCTCCAGCCTCCCCCCGGCACGGTTGCTGCCCGGTTGTCCCGGACCCAGCCCCGCCGAGACCGGCACTCACCCAAGTTGACGAAGCTCATGACCATGTCAGCCTCGGTGAGGAAGTTGCTGTCCTGCAGGCTGGCCAGAGGCGGCCCCTGGGTGCTGAAGATGGGCTTGTAGGGGTACGAGAAGCCCTCGCCGTCCTCACCGGCGGCCCCCGCCGCCCCCTCCTCCACGGACATGGCATTGTAGAGGTCCAGCATGAACATGGGGGCCGAGTTGTGCTTGCCGTGGAGGTGCGGCCGCGGGCGGTGCGGCAGGCCGAGGATGGAGAGGATCTCCCGCTGCATCTCGCGGCGCTCGGGGCCGCGCAGCCGCCGGTGGATGAAGCTGGAGTGCACCTCGTTGTCCACCGTGAAGTCGGCGAGCACGCAGCGCAGCCAGAGGGCGGGCGCGGCGGCGCCCAGCACCAGCAGCCAGGAGGCGGGCTGCCCGCGCCCCGCCACCGGCATCGCGGCGCGGCGGCGGCGGCTGCGGGGCGGCGCGGGGGGCGCGGGGCTGCCCCGCCGCGGGACGCGCCCCGCCACCGGCATGCGCGGGGGGCGCGGACCGAGCGGCGGGCCCCGCTCAGCCCCCGCGGAGGCGCCGCAGCCCGCTCATGGCCCGAGGCGGCGGCGGCGGGGGCTGATCAGCGGCACCGGCCCATGGACGGGGCGGCGGCGGCGGCGGCCCGAGGCGCTTCCCTCGGCGGCGGCAGCGGGAGCGGAGCGCGGTGCCCGCGTCCCGCACGCCGCGGCGGAGCCGTGTGAGCGGCGCGGCTCGGCGGGGAGCGGCGGGAGGGTGTCTCTGGTGGGAGGAGCAGGCAGCAGAACCCAAGCGCTCTCTCTCGCTCGCCCGCTCCAAACCGCTCGGGAGAGAAAATCCCTGGGACTGCCTCGAGGAGGGACGTCTGCTCAGGTTGCTTTTCAGGATGTTTGTGGAGGCTGCGGGCTGGGCGAGAGGCTGAGCCGGTCCCGAGCGCCTAAATTAGCGCGAACGTCATTAAGGAGAAGACACCCCAGGAGGGAGGGCGGTTTATGTATAAGGAAGGGGCCCAAACTCCCACAGACTTTATAGATGCGAGTACATCGGCTGTCTGCGCAAGCACCGGACACGCTTTTTTTCCCCTGCTTATTCTTTTTTTTTTTTTTTTTTTTTTTTTAACAAGTACAGATTAGAAGAGACTGTCCGTGACAAAACCAACACCATTAAATAATTTAAAACGTGATGATTATATATTCGGGTACACAGACACTTGTGTATGTCTCTGTGCACAGAGCCCCGGGTCACTTTTTCCAGCTGGCAGTGGGGAGAGAGTCAATGGAGAAGCGTCAGAAATCCGAAGGGGGAGATATTCTCTAAGAATGGTAAAGCCAGGAACATTTACTTGAAATGAAACCATCAACCTGTGCACACGGGTGGTTTATGCCATTCCATTACCCTGCGCCCTTGCCTTCCCATTTCCTTCTGCTCCTGGCTCACGCCCTTTTGGGGATACTGCCTTGAAATTGATCGTCAACTTTTTTAACTCACTGGGTGCAACACCCACAGTAAACGGAGACCCAGTCCCAATTAGGCCAGGTAGAAGTCTGCGACAAGAGTAATTAATAAAATAATTATATCAGATGACAAATGTAAACTAATGCTTCCCAAATCTTACTTGGAAATAAGGGGAAGCCGGGATGGTCTGTTTGGTCTGAACTGAGCCCGAGGTAACCTCAGAAGCAGTACACATATATACATTAACTTTATGCTGACATTAAGATTCATTCCTTGGGCAAAGGAGGAAGAGGAGGGTGGAGGATAAAGGAGGTCAGCAGTTTTGGGGGTGTTTCTGGATAGATTGTTCATCTAATATTTTCTCATGAGCAATATCTGGTAGTATCAGGCACCAGATCCTGCAACTCTTTTGGAAACTAATATTTAGCACTTCTTTTAGTTTTTATGTTTCAGATCTTGGTGTAAACAGCTGGTACCCAGTCAAAAAACTACCTGGAAATCATGATGAATGATTTAATGTGTTTGTATGCATGCATGTGCACCCCTTAATAACAGGGAAACTGAGGCATCACATAGAAATGACTCACGGTGCTATTGAAATAGTGGTGGAACCAGCATTAAACCCTTAGCTCAGACCTGTTTAGGGATGGCTCAAGCTCTGGGAGGATGGAGGGGGCAGAGAGCTTGTGGAGCTGCATCCACCTCAGGTAACAGGAGAGCATTTTCTGCACTCGCTGGTGCTCATGGGGCTGCTCAAAAATCCCCCCCTGTAGTTGCCTTGCCAGTGCTCCCAACAGATGGAAACACCAGAGCAGCTGAATTTTGGCTGCCCAGTTCAGATCAAACTCTCCAGCATCTTTTGTACTTCCTGAGGAGCAGCACTAACCTGCTCTTCACCACTCATGTATTTGCCTAAATTTCTTCCTTGCCGAGGGTGTGGTTTCTAGATCATTTCAAGCTGATTTAAAGCCAGGCTCCCCCTGAGAAAGATCTTTGTTTTCTCATCCCACCCCAGCCTGGACCTTCAGCTGTGCAACCCCACCCCTCTCCAACGCCGGTACCAACACTTACACACAGCTCGGGAAGCCGATTCTTGTTTTAAATTTTTTCTTTTTTTTTAACCATTCGTGTATTTGTTTTCACTGCAATAATTTTCTGCTGGATCAGCTTCTTGTTCTGGCTGACTCCATGTTGTGGTGGAACGAGGGAGGCCACAGGAATGCACAGCTGGGGGCAAGGAGAGGGTGTCTGGGTCGGGCTGCTGTAGGAAGGACAGACAGATGATTTGGGATCTCTCTGCTCTCCCTTTCAGCTGCAGACAGCTTGATTTCTCTTCCTTTTTCGTTCCTTGTAGACTGTTTTTCCAGAGTTGTGAGTGTTGGAATGTCATTAAGCAGTGGTAGGACAAGGAGCCTTGCCTTTGGCATGGGTATGAGATTAAAAATTCTGCAAGGATGGAACAAGTGGGCTGGAGAGCAGGTGTCTCTACAATTACTTGTATTTGAATTGCTTGTCCCTCCCCTTTAAAAACTGACTAAACTTCAGGTCAGTGTTGTGTTCTGGAATGGACACGTGCTCTGAGAGAAAGAAAAGTGTGGGAGGTTTCTCTGCTCACTCGTTAATACCTTAGGTAACTGCTCTTGGAGCTGTAGGTGTCATTGGAGAAAGCAGAGGACAAAAACTAAACCCTGAAACCCCTGATTTGACAAATTTCTTGAAAAAGTGATGTTTGAAACTGTTTCCTTCTTGTTTTGTCTAAGTGGTGTGGGTTAGGCCACATTTAGCTATATTCTGATTTAATGCAGGATGTACTCTTAAAAGAGGGGCAAAATTACAACTGGATCCTGTGTTTTTATAGGAACAGTTGGGAAAGTTTTCTCTTCTATACAGTATTTTCTATGATCCTGCTGCACCCGTACACCTCTTCATAAATGCATGATAGTTTGCAATGGGGGTACTTAAAACAGCATAACAAAACCAGACCAGCAGCATGGGATGAGAAAGTGAATTTGTTAAAGGAGAACTTTTTTGATGTGAAGTCCTCAACTCTTGCCTTCAACTTGCTTTGGGACACCACAAAGGGGAGCATTTATTCTGCTGGATACAACAAAGGATGATGCAGCTCAAACTTCAGTGGTTTAGCCCTCAGATCTGAGCTTGAATTTCAAATACCTTTCAAACAGAAAGGCAATCCAGTTTGTACCTTTTTCTCATGGACAATGTCTTTCTCTTCCCTCCTTTCCTGCCTGCTGTGTAAACCCTATCCTGCTTCCTGTAGGATCAGTTCCACACAGGCTGCTGAAATATTGGCACCTTCATGTCACTGTCTTTTTCCTCCTCCCTCCTGGATCAATTAAGAAACCAGTTTTTCCTCTTAGTCTTCTCTACCTCTTTTGTGTATCCTCCTCTTCTTGAGAAGGAAAACGAAATGCTTGTGATGAAGTAATCCCTGTTTGTTGGCACTTGCTGCTTCATTGCTGCTAATTTATAGAAATTATAAAACAAACTCCCAATGTTTCAGGGGTTCTGCACAAGCCACATTACCAACTGAGTAACTTTTAGATCTCTGTGAGCTTTGTGTGCATTCTCTTACCCAAGTTCAATACCAACTGCTATTATTTTTATTTGTGTGGAAGTCAGTATGCTTGGAAGTAAAGGGGCTGATTTAAAAACATGAAATGCACAAAAAATGTGCAGGTTTGTGCTTGGTGAATTTGTCATCCTCATGTACCCATCTGAGGCATATGCCAGGGGCAGATTTTGGCCATTTGCATTCAGTTTTACCAAATGGGCAGTAAAAAGTGTGGGTTCTGCTCAGAAACTCATTTAATGACTTTTCAAATATTAGACAACAAAGCATTTTGTCCTCTTTTCTGCTGATTCAGTTTCAAGCTCCTTGTCTTCCTACTTTGATGTCTTCTTTTTAACTTTAACCATGGTTCTTTTCCATTCTGTTTTGCATCTTCTCTCATTTGTCTTGAACAAAGTGCAAGTCCTAAATTATAGCAAACTTTTTTCTCCTTCCAAATAGTCCCACTGAAATAGCATGTGTTTGGGGAATTTTGAGCTGTTTGTCTATGCCCTTTGCATGGAAAACTTTTATACAGCAAAAATAACAGCGTTATTATTTGTATAAGAATGGGTAATTAGCTCACGTATTTTTTATGTTGTATTGGATCATTCTTATCAAAAATTTCTCCAGCATTATTACTGAGGACGTATTCACAAACATACAGTTAATCACATTATGGATAAAGCCATTATATTAACTCTAATCCAGGAATTTGAACAGATCTGGGCTGAGCTGTGCTCTGTTGGGCAATACTGATCATGTTATAAAAATTAAGTGTTGATTCTCAATGCTACTAATCAGAGGAGTGGTGGAAATGAAATCTCTATTCTGAGGTGAGAAAAAGGCATTATGACTTCTGAGGATGCCAGCGAAAGCTAAAATAAATTTTCAGGATTTATGAAATGAGGCTATGGCACTGAATTTAATGTTCATCAACTGAGGAAGGTGGACAGAGTTCAGTCCTTCATGGTTCAGCCTCTCTCTTCATAAAACTGGTTCACCATGGGGATCCTTTTATTGCTGTTGACTTCAGAGAACATTAGGAATGGGTTCATGTCACTGAAAATTTTGCAGTATTACATTTATTGTACATGTCTATACAACCTGAATATCGGCCTGTGCTGTATTTTCTATATAAGTTTATATATTGGTATGAGTGTGCATACATACACCAGTGCACTTCAATAATCTCTTTGAACTTTATGTAACTAATATATTTCTGCAGCATAGACACAGGCATGGGAGAATTGCTTAATGTAGGCTCCAACATTGCCAAAGCAGCTCGAAGAAAACTGAATTTAATTTTGTACCATGAAATTATTGTGTGCACACTTGATTTGGTTGACGCTTTTGGCACAAGCCCAGGTATTTCCTTCATTGGTAACATTGTAATCTGAACGTCTGAGATCTCAGGCTTTTATTTGTGAAAAGCCATGCTGGGCACGAGCTCGGACGTCACTGTTGGGAGCGGATTTGAGCCGTGCTGCAGCACCTTGGAAATGTGCCTCTGAAAATCTGCTTAGTTGTTACATTTTCTTACAAGAAATGGTGATCTTTGCTCCTACAGACATTCAGGATTCTTCTTATTAACATATGTCTTTTTCAGTTTTCTGCTGTTTGCATTCACTAAAGGCAGAGATGTTTGCTATTTTCATTCTGAACAAAAAGCACGTAAAACATATTCATTTTTTTTCAAAGGGAACAAAATGACTGATCCTGCCCTGTAAATGCAATGGGATGAATTTGGATGGCTGTTCTTTTTCTCTCCAGGCAGGTGCAGAGTAATACCTCAAAAGAACCATTATTTTGTGCCTTTATTCCAATGTGTACATAAATGCTTGCATAACCCTTGCACAGCTGCTGTACAAACTACTCATGCCACAAGTATTAGTAATCCTAACAGGGGAGGTTGCATGGAAAATTGGGGTGTGTATACTAAACCATATGTACCATGCCCCTGAATCATAAAACTCGTGTTGCTGGAGCAGAGAGATCTTTGGAGACTGCTGGTTTTACAGGTCTGTAGGAAGCAGGATTATATACAACAGCTGCACCCCGCAGCTTCTCTCCTGTTGAGGCTTATCTTGTGCGTTTCAATAAGCAGGAAACAGAATTCGGTCCAACATTATCTTATATGGTCTCAGCTCCTAATTTTATTTATATTTCATTTCCATAGGAACAATTATTTTCACAGTTTATTTTGAATACACGTTAGAGCCACTCCAATTGGAAGCTTTGAGCTGCCAATTCCAAGCTGCATGGGGCTGCAGAGACACAATGTGCATTTTTTCTCTTTGTCTCTGGTTCTGCCTCTAAAATAACTTTCTTTATATCTGTGGTGATTTATAGCAGCGTTTCTGAACCAGTCTGAAGGAAGATGGAAGCTGGAGATTCATTTGACTGTCTAAAGCCCTGGCCACAAAAATCCCCTCCCAAGCAGAGCAGGGAAGCAGGGCTTGGCCCCAGCTCTCAGGGCTGGGGGAAGGTTCCAGCTCCCGGTCCGGCCTAGGGAGGAGGTTTGCACATTACAAGAGGCTGTGTGAAGCAATTTCCCAGACCTCTAGCAGCACAAAATCATGAATCAGGAGGGTTTTAAAATAATCTGAAGAGCCGATTTCCTCTGTGGTGTGTGCTGATGCCGCGCTGTGTGTTTGGAGCTCCCCGTGGCTGAGTGCGGGGTGCTCGGTGTCACTGCTGCCCCTTTTGTGGAGGCTGCTTTCTCTGGGAGTGCAGTGCTCTAGGAGTTTATCTTCCCGAGACTGGCACTTCTAAGTTTTCAGTCAGAAAAAATGCGCTTCCTAAATGGTGCTCAGCGTGCACTGAGTTGGCTTTGTCAAGTGCATCTTTTCAGCATTCATCCAAAGCCCTTTCTGCAGTTGTCTGAGCCCCATAGGCGAATATATACTGTTAGACTATTAAGATAATTTTTCAGTTAAGACATCGTCAAACTGCAAGCGGGACAATAGACACAAAACCCCTTTTGTTCTGACTAAACTGTTCCTAATGACCCCCTCTATAAACAGTGGCACCAGCGGAGGTCTCAACAAGGCTCTTCATTGAGCCCCCTTTCAAAAGGACAAGCAGAGCAGAACATGGGGCAGAAACTCTCAGAGTTATTGCACTTTACTCCGCTCTGGTGGTCTGACCGCAAGAGAGGATCTGTTGTTTTTGTTGTTCAAGGCACCCAAAAAGCATAATTTAAAAGCATGGATTTCCACAGTTAGCATCCTATAAAGAGCGCTAAATATTTGGATTGTCGGCAAAAGAGCAGAAGGAAGCAGTTTGTATGTTTGTTTGTTTGTTTGTTTAAATCAAGGAGCTATAAAATAGACTATTTAGAGTTGCATATAAAAATATAACTTGTTTCCTTGGGAAAATTTGCTGTCTGTTAAGCTCACGAGAAGTGAAGATTTTTACATTCCAGAAAGATCCTCACATTTGTTTTGGGGTTAAAAACCATCTTTGTGAGTTACATCGTGAACAGGGGAAAGGTTTCAGTTGTTAAACGTCTACAGAAATTGAAGTTATGGTGAGAAACTGAAACCACAGAGGACCAAAGCCCGGTTCCTCCAGCTGAGTAACTGCAGGGTACGTGCAGCACAGGCCGTGTGTCCTCACACGGATGAGGGCTGTGGAGATTTTGAATCACTTCCTGATTATTCTTGTCCCTATTTCCATGTCCTGAATCCATGAAGAGAGCAGCACAGGAGACCTTCCACTTCAACAAAAACCTGTTTATGGAGCATCTTACTGTCTGTAATTGGGAAATGATGACAAGTCAGACAGCAAAAGTCCTTAATTTGGACGATTTGGGAATAACACTGGCTACATTTGCAAGAAGAACTGCCAGTGTGTTTTGAAAGGAGTTGGGGGTTGTGTTCTAATATGGGATTTAATAAGGGTATTTCTAATTTAAAGCATAAGCTACTGCTTTATTTAGAAATAGGGAGATATCGAGGAAGGAGAAGAGAGAAGACCGTCCATTAAGACAGGAAGTACATATTGAGTAAAGGCTAAATCATGGAGAAAAGTAACAATATTCAGAACATCTTAAAAATTCCACTGTGCAATGGGGGTCTGAGGGCACTCTGCCATTTCTGGGAGGAGTTCAGCAGTTCAAAGCTCTAAGGTTTTGTTTTATAGTTAGGGATAGTGCCTACACTCTTCCTTTGTAAAAGGGTGGGATTTAGTGCATCTTGGAAAAAAGGAAGGATTTGGGTAAGTCCCAGGATGAAGGTCCAAGGCCCTGCCACAGGATAAGGAGAAAGAGAAAAGTCAAAGAAATCTTTAAGAGATTTTCAGTAGAAACAAAAGAATCTTTGTGAGAGATACTGTTAGCAAGTCTAATGGAAGGAATGGGGACGAAAAACGAATTGAGAGGATTTGCAAGTTCTTTCTAAGCCTTGAGGCAAGAACGAGAAGCTGAGCATTTACTCTTTACTATATTTGGTAGGTATGGAAGAGCACTTTGGCCATCGAGGGAGCTCAAAAACTGCAGAGCCTCATTGTGTCCTGGCTGCATTGTTGTGCTGGGGGGAGAGAAAATGCTCCTGTTAAAGGCCAGTTCTGAGACCTGACCCTGCCTTTTGTGAAAATGCTCTTTCCACAGCAGCACGCTCGAGATCCTTGAGCACATGCCCGTGTTTCCATTAATCTGATTTTATTTTTCTTATTCTTGAGGCATGTAGGCGTGCTGCAGTGTTTGGTAGCTCTAGTTCTCTGGATTAAATATGGTAACTGCAATGTGATAACATGAAGGTACAGTAATCATTTTGTCACATCTCTTCTCAAAAATACACATTTGTAGACAGTTTTTACTGAAAATTTCTAGGAAGAAGATATTAGCTGTATCTGACTAAAATTTGCTGCCTTAGAGGAGTCAAAGTGGATAGATAAAAGAGAAAAAATTCTTTAATCTATCTAGATAAGTTTATGGGAATTAATTCATCAGAAAAAAATTTAAATGCATTTTTCACTGTTTAATGCCATGTAAAGCAGCCAGATTTTATTTAGTCTTTTGATTAGCCACTCTCATGCTTAGGGATCACATCAGAGATGTGATAACTTTAAATCATGAAAAAAAGGGCGTCAGATGATAATTTTCTCCAGTTTTCATATGGGTAAATGAGAAAAAGTAACAACATTGACTTTATATTAACTTTGACTGTTGTAAAATTGCTTTCTCTTGAAATTGATGGCTCTGGTTATGCATGCATCTCCTGAGCCAAAGTATTCTTCTTACTCTCTTCCAAAAAATGTTGTGATTCATTTAGTTTTTAATAATGTTAATAGTTTTTTTTATCCCAGTGCAAATAAAAGCTTATTGCAAGCTTTCAACCTACACTAACAGCAGTAGGACACAGGTATATTTATATAAAGCAGTGATCTTTAATGTTTTCTAATTTGCAGACTTTGGTGGTAGCCAATTCTTTATGTCAGGCCAAAGCAATGTGTCTTATTTACCTTTTTGGATCCCTGTAAAAGCAGCTCGTGGGCCCCAAAGGCCTGTGAAGTAATTTTAAAAATCAATGATATAGGACAATACAGAATGCTCAATTCAAATTAATTATCCCTATGCAGGAGCTAAGTGTCTCTCACTCTCCTAAAAGCCAGCAAGCTGGACCAAATTATAAAAGAAGAAATGAATTAAAGAGTTAAGGGTGGTGCACTGAGAATTAGAGTTGTCCAGAAACAGAAAAAAAAAAATCTAGTGTATAAAAAAATTAACGGTTTTGACATTTGTTTTAGATTTGTCACAGAATGATTTAAAAAACAAAACATGAATAGAAAGAATGAGACATCCCAGAATAGCCAACATCCAGTGGCTAGGGTATTTACTTGGGCCCTGGCCAAGGAGTGCTTTATGGGATTTGGAGCAGACATTTGACATAATGTTTTCAACATTATTTTTGTCAGACTGAAATTTGGGCTCTGTAGTGGGTTGAAAAAGAGCTTGCTTGGAGTTCTGTGCTTCATAGGTGAGACTTAGTCACCAGCTGTTTCATCAGGCACTTTCTCTTCAGCCTGGGGAATTTTATTTTACTTTTTTAAATAAAATAAAGGAGCTGCATGGAGAATAGATAGTTATTCTGTTGTGTTTGTTTGGCTGCTAGCATATATTTGGGTATTCTTTTGACTTTGGGAGTCTAATAAAGTACCATCCATATATCTACTCCATTCTCACTCAGAATAATTTTTTTCTGATGGAAATATCTGAACCTACCTAACTGTATTTCCATGGCAATAGGCATATTTTTTTTCTTTTGCAAGTTAGCATTTTCTGATGGGAAAAAGCACTTTGTCCAAAAACTCTCAACCAGCTTTTTGAGATGAAATCTACCTCTGTATTCTACTAATGTGAGGTATTTACCTTCAGTATTTTTGTAGGCTGAAGAAGAGATTGTAAGTGAAGTGTGGTGTGAGGTGACAAAATCTGCTGGGTAAACTTGTGGGAACTTGGTAAGGAATATCAAGAGTAAAATATGAAAAGATGATTGTCTCTCAGCTATTACTGAAATTAGGTTAAATTCAGTATATGGGGGGGAAAAAAATTCGGAAAACATGTTGAAAGGTTAAAATTTCAACCCTTCTCCTTTGCTTTGCAAACAGGGATCTTTCAATCCAATCCTTTCATCCTTGTTCCCACTCTGAATTTCATCAAGCCACTGGACACACGTGTTCAGCTTCCCTTTCTGGTTTAGCCTGTGCTCCTGCCAGCCTCCCACTATTTTGTATTCCTTCCTTCCTGCGTCTGTCTGCCACCCAGGCCTGATCCTCCCACAGAGGCGCTTCCCCAGCCCTGGGCACCCTTGGGTGTTAATGACTAAGGACTGAGACGTGCAAGTGTCCCAGGGGCTCTAAAGGCGTTTGCAGAGGTGGGGGGCCTGTGTTTCACCAGACACAGCTCCACGCCTCAGCACTCTCCATTCCTTAATCAGCAGAGCTCATCTGAAATATGTTTACCACGTCTGAGCCTGGTTTTTGGATTACTGGGTTAATGGCCTTGCTTGGAAACAGTTATCCCATTTCTGTAGATGCAGCACAGGGCACTTTGTAATAAAGCCTGGTCACAGATAATGAATGCAGTCAGTGCCTTGTTTCCTAGAAGAATCAAGTGGAAATATATTTGGCACCAGACATTAAATGCTGCTTGCCCAACTCCCCAAGCAGTTAGAAGATTTGAAGAGTATAAGAGGGAGCTACGTTTGATATGTCTGATGTCACACACGTCCCTCAGCTTTTGTTCAGATTCAGTATCTGTAGTGTTTAACTTTCAACTGAGGTATCTGGAAGTGAAAATCCATGCCATGCAAGGACAACAAGTCTATCTCAGTCATCTCCAGCCCAGGATTTGGTGTAGCTGTGCTAATTTGCTGACTGAGAAATAAACCAGGATAATTATCTATTGAGAAGCAGAATTTATTAGGTCTGTTGCAAGTGTCTTGTGCTCCTAGAACCTGGTCCAGCTTGTTTTTGAGACCATGCAAGTAGTCTGGACAGGTGCTGCACACACTGTAAACAAGATTCTACTGACTTCTGGTCAGTGCAGATCCTATCACACTTCTTAGTCTGGTTCCCTAGGGAAATCACTTACACAATCTAATTATTTGTCTGACCCAGTTTCCAAGATGTTGACATGTCGCGTTAACATACCAAAATGGGAAAAGTCCAACCACCCACACCACCACATCGACACATTTGTCACAGGTTATGTAGATGATTTGGAGACTCTTACCAATTGTCCCTACCAGTTTTGCAAGAATTAGCATCTAAGGAGAGGAAGGAATCCTTCTTAATTCTCCCTCTGAGGGAGAAGAGAGAGTTCAGCAATTGTTCATTGTGCTTGACAGCAGCAAGGCTCTCGACTGATTTGCACATTGCTCTGCTATTCCTTGGTGAAAACACTGCTTGGTTCAGCTGCCAAATCAAAAACAAAAGTCAAGGAATGGCTGGGAGAAGATGCCGAGGCATGCTACGGTGTTCCCCAGGGAATAAGGGAGTCTGCATTTGTTCTTGCAGGGGGGAGGTGAGGGGTGAAGGGGGCTGGAGGGATTGGAGTGGGATATGGTGGAGGACAACTGGGGTTATTCCAAGAGGGAGATGTAAGAGCTACAACATAAATCCATGAAGAACCACGCTTCGTTAGCTCCACTTTCAGGGAATAATTTGTTAGGAAAATACTGAAGACTTTCTTTTGCTGTTTTGGATACATTTACACGCTGATTTAACCCTCCTACAATTCCTGCAGCAGTCGGGGCTGGTACACCGCCTTGCTGTTACAGAGCAGGCATCTGCTGTTATTTGACCTGAAAAGATCATTATAGGAGCTTTATTTGGTGTGCATTTAATAAAGCTGTAGCTGTTGTGACTATAACTCATGGCTCCCATGTCATTCCGCAGTGGTGCAACCAGCGATTCAGCATTCCAGGCCCATCAGTTCAAAGAGAAGCGTGAGGGACTCGAATGTATGCCAGAGCTTTGGGACTTTTATTGCTCCTCTGCTCTGTTAGGAAGATACATTCTCGAGGAACTGAGAAGTACAAAGCATCCTCAGACCTTGTAGTGCAAAATGTAAAAAGTGATGTTATCTGCAAAAAGTGGACTTTAGATTCTATCAGAGCACATTTAGCATAAAGCATTTCCTATGGTAATGCCTCTCACTTTCCCAGACTTTTAAAGGCTCCAAGTGGCACACAGGCTGCAGACCTCTTTGTAATGTTAATGAATCATCTTAATGGACTGTTTTAGCAGAAACATTCATCACCTTTTGTCCCACAATGATTTTTTTTTGTTATACTTAAATGGTTAAGTAGGCTATAAATGCCTATCAGACCAACCACTATGCTCTAGTAATCCACCTCACTATAAATCACCAGTGGATTATTATTGTCCTGTTTAATTAACACTCTTAAGGGATTCTATCGTTGGATAGACTTTCACCTTGCACTAAGAAGGCATTAACATTTGAAATAAGAAGCGTGTTTATGTGAAAAGCATTAATCAGCATGACCTGGAACTGGTAGTGGTGGGTTGGATGAAATATGTGCTTGTGTCCGTGGGTGAGGGTTCCTTACATCAGTTTTCAATGGAAGCTAAAGCCTAACCTATGGAATACTTATTTAAGTCATAGCAAATGATAGTTGCAGAGTGATTTTTCATTAGGTCTAAAAGGTATTTGGCTATGTTTGGTAGAAAACAGCAAGGTTAAAAAGTTTTATTCTGGTAGTTAGGAAAGAAGTGGTTTTGTGAATGTAACAGGTTCATTTGTGGTTCAGCTCAGTTTTTAGAGGATCAAACCCTTTTTCTGCAACAAAAGGTGAGAGGGGAATTCTGATCCTGTTGCTCTTCTGTGAACTCTTTTCAGACTTCGAAGCCACAAAGAGTAAGCCAAGCAGCCAAATATCCTGGGAGGAGCAGGGGGGTCCGGAGGCTTGGATGCTCTTTGCAGAACAATCCCAGCAACCAAAATTCCCACAAAGGGACACAAATTCGACACTCTCAATATACAAACAGTTTTGTACCTAGTACAGCTCGATGCTGTTTTTTCCTTCTGGCAGAATATAAAGGTGGCAGCTTGGTTTTTGTCCCCTCATATAATACAATTTAATGCATTTACAAGTAATTTCCTCATCTTTTGTCAGGAGAGGAAGACATTTGAAAAAGGCTCTTGTTAAGGCAGTGTTTCCCATCCGTGAAATCTTATCCTGCTCTCTTTGATTTTGTTACATCGGTAATACCAGTAGTGCATTCACCAGCTGCTCCTTCTTTGGATTCCAGCACTAACAGCAGCCTCGTGAGATAACCCACTGCTGAATTTCATTTTACAGAGAACTGACATGTGCAGAGATTTTCTGAGGTCTTTAAAAGTCAAAACTAGTAGCAGAGCTCGAGAGATCCTGGTTCTTGTCTGCACACAGACCTGGTATGCACATCCCTTTCCTCTTGGCATTTTCATTCAATTATTTCCCAGTATGGACTCCTGCAAATTAAAGAACAAATAAAACTGCTAAGTGGAACAAAAACACACTAAATCTTTTTAATTAAGAGATTGAATCTCTTAGTATAAATTCATTTCCTGAAACAAAACTCCAATTATGTAAGATTAATTCTTTCCTCTGAGATTGCAGGGATTTATTGACTAACAAAATCTTCTATTGCGTAAATGGAAATGTGCTTTTTAATGCAGCCTGCTGCTCAGAGGCAAAACCATAGCATTAGCCTTTTCACTGGGCATTTTTGTTTTAGTTGCAAGTTAATCTGCCAGATTTCTTTCTATTTGTAACAGGGAAGGGATGAAATGGTTCACAGCTGAACATGTGGTAAATAACACAAAACACTAAAGGAGTTTAAACAAGATGAGAAATTAAACTAAGCTCCTAAGAAGCCTGTTGTGATTGCAGGAGGAATTGTAATGCAGAAATAAGATTATCATGCGTGCAGGGCAGTGTTGTGAGGAGGTGTGTGTGTGTGTCATTGATCACACAATAGTTTTTTCAAATCATTTAACACAGATGCACACAGTTTCAAGTACAGGCACGTCCTGAGAAAAATCTCCTTCATTCCCTCTAGACACACCCAGCTCATTAAATCCATCACTGCCTCGCAGTAAGCCCCAGGGTTCAATCTTTTCTAGAGCACTGTTACTATCCAACCTTTTAGCTCATATAGTGGGCAGCCAAGATTTCATGTCTATGCATATAGTAGGACTCATAGCCAATATTTCTTACAGTTTCCTCCTCTCCATCCCAATCTGGATATATATAATAGTTTGGTTATGTTGTTGGGGGTTTTTGAGCATTTTTTGGGGGGGTTGTTTATTGCTGAGGTTTTTTGGGGGTCTTTTTAGCAACTTCAGTGTTGCTTTCAGATTAATTTCTTATATCCCATTCCAATAACCTATATGAGGGTGGCAAGTTAAAAGGTAATAAAATCAGGAATCTGTGCTCCACGTAAGTAGCTGGCCATGAGAAACTGCAGGGATGGATATTGAATGACTTCAATAGTCCAGCCAGGTTTTATCAGAACAGGTCATCAACCTGTAGGCTGCCTAAACCTGTTCCACTGCTTCCCCATTGATTAAATATCTGGAAGCATTTACACATATATATCAAATTCTCCATAATCTATTTTATCTTAATGACACCCAAGTTCTTTGTCAAGCTGGGGCAAAAATGTTCCCTCCAGTGATGACAGAAAATGGTGTGCCTCCTGCTTCAGTACACTGAATTTCCTTGAAGCCAAACTGTGATCTCAGGTTCTCATGGACTGAAATATCAGCAGGACTGCAGTGATATAGAGGAGGTAAAACCTGCCTGTGTACACCCAGATGTTAAGGAATTTTAAACTGCATTTTTTTCCCTTGATTGCCAACCTGACAAATATGGAGGGAAGAAAGGAATAGAGAGAATGTGTAGCTTCCAGCCAAGTTCTGATAGCCAAAATTCTTTCTGAATCTCAATACCTGGATCACACCACCAGAAGTCCTTGAATACAAAATCCCACTAGTTATTCCAGAAGTCTTTCAGTCACAAACATGTTGGGAATACATCACCAAACACTGGTTTTGTACTTTTCTCATGATCTCCAGTATTTCTTGCTGTCAGAAGGAGAATATTAGTCTAGGTGGACTTTGGATTAACAAGTATAATAGGTCTTATGTTTTTTATTAAGAATAGAAGGCAGGATGCAATTTATCCCTTAGTTGTCAAGCAGGACTACAAAGTGTTGTGGTGTTTGCTCTCCTTTTACTTTTTCATCCCTTAATCCAATCCAGTGAAGTGTGGTAGATGTTTCTTATATTTTGTTGCCAACTGTTTTAAGAAGTTCGTACAAAAGCTTCTCTCATCAAGGAAATTTATGTGAGGGCTCATGAGTCCTTGCAGCAGTATGTTGAAGCATAGAGACATTGTTAAATCAGATCCAAGCTGATGGACTTAGTAAACTCTCAGGAATGGGTTTAAAAAGGAAAAGTTTCAAACATTAGTCAATGTAATAAAGCATAAATTTATCTTTATATATCTCCAGACATTATCTTTACCATTACAAATTTTCTGTGCAGAAAGCTTTAACTTGCCTGTAGGCAAATCCACGCCTTGGGTTTTAACACTGTAGAGATAATTATGTCCCCCATGTTGTAAACATTTTGTGTTTCTTGAATAGAGAGTCTGTACTGAAAACATTAACCGCTGGTCTGTGGAAACTGAAAAGTTGCAAAGGAAAGGAAACCAATTTTCTCAGTGGATACTGAACAGCTGAATGGCTGGAACTGTGTCTGGGAAGCACTAAAATTGCTATAAGCCATCTGAAAAGTGCTAGGATTTAAAATCCTCAGGGAAAGGTGAAAACTTGCTGGTGTCACAAAGTGCCTTAAATGGAATATCTGCAATTTGAGTAATCAAAATTAACCCCTTTACTCTCGCACACATATAGTTTTCTAAACCAATGCTTAGATAAATATCACAGGTGATGTAACAAATACCTGAAAGTGCAGGTAATAAATACAAGAAAAAACCTGTCTTGATTATTCAAGTAACTGCTTCTAATTAATTAGCATGCTCATGGGTTTTGGGCCAATAGAGTTTTGCCATTTCCTTTCAGCTGAGCTTTTTTCCAACTTTTCTTTTTAATCTCATTGGGCACAGTGATGCAATAGTGCCCAAACAATTGAATGAATCCATTGTGAAGAACTAGTTTTTGATTCAGAGATAGTCAATATTGCATCCCAAATTAAGCACTGTTGGGGTTTGCCTGTAGAAAAATAATTCATTCCTCAACAAAAAATGACATTCTGTCAACTACTAATTGCATACAAAGAATTTTAAGCAAAACCATGTAACATATGTATTATTAAACATGTGTAATACTGTAATTTGTGTAATATTAAATGTAGGAGATATCTGAAACAAGAAGAAACCAGAGGATGGCAATTTTTTATTTTCTATTGGGTTTTCCAGCTGTACTCATACCTGGGTGTTGTTTTTGTAGTTTTTGAAGGGGTTTTGGTTTTGCTTTTCAAAGAATGCCTGAAAAACGAGTAACATTTTTTCCTAATTTTCAACTGAACCTCCCACGCTGTGATTTGTGGCCATTGCTCCTTGTTCTGTGTTATGACACCACCAACCCTGAGCTTGGCTGTCATCTCTGTGAGTGCTGTGTAGGCAGAGACCAGTCCCTGGCCTCTGTTTTGCCAGGACAAGCAAGCCCAGCACCTTCAGTCCCTCCATTTCGATGCTGTGCTCTTGACCCAGAGTATCCCAGCACCTCCTGCTGAACCTCCTGTGGACTCTCTGCACTTCACTTGGATTGGGGGAGCCAAAACTGGGACAGCATAACCGGCCCCATCCATCTGAGTTAGTCCAGCTTCACTGCCAGGTCCCTGCTCTGCTCCATCACTGCCTTTTTCCTTGCCAAACTGGTACACAGAGGTGTCAGAGAGCTGCTTGTGCTGGTTCAAATCAGTGTAAAAAAAGGGTTTGAGAATTCAGCCTTGTTCTCATTGTAATCTTTAGGTCACCATCCTGGCTATTGGCAAACCCATATTTTTCTGTTGTACTTGGCTTTGCAGACATTGGCTTCTGTGCAGGACACACCACAGACAGAAACTCCATCCCTCTATTACCACATAGATAGAGGCATGGCTCGAAAAAAGAAGAGTATGACAGGTTTTTCCATGGATGAATAACTTCTGTGCCCTGGGGACTGTAAATAGTTGGTATAAATCAATGCAAATTGGCTATTACTAAACTTGCCAGTAATGAAGTGAGAATGAATGGAGTACAAAGATGAACTTTACATATCGTTAGCACCAATCTGCCTCCTGCATTTATGGGCAAGTCTCTACCTAGGAGGTCAGTTGGCAAAACTTACACATTTTTCTTTTGAAAATTATGCCTTTGTGCTGCACAGAAATGTCTCTCAAACATCAAGTCCATTTGGGGATTTTACGGTTATGAAAACTTGAAAACAATTGTTTCATAATTTCTCAAGCACTCAGCAGCTAGTACTTTATTACAGTGCTTTAGCATCACAGTATATAATTTAATATGTTTATTACAAGTGTGCCATATGTGTATACTGAAGTGTATAATTTCAGAGTAAAAGTTCACTTTCAGTTTAGCTCTCAAACAGAAAAGGGAATGATCTGCAACACAGACAAAAAAAAACAAGACTGTTTTTGTTACCCCATAACAACAGAAAGGCAATGCCCTTGTTCTTCAAAATACATTCAAAAAATGAAGATTTTGATGTATTTGCATCACAAAACAGCTGAAATATGTAGAAAATCAATGTATTTAAAACATAAAGGAATGGTTCTCTCCTGCTTGAATCTTTCAGAGGGAAGAGCCAATATAGTGTAAGAGCAGCTGTTCAGCAACACCTATTATTTGCTTACACTTCATGACTAACATGAGGCACCCCATCGTTAAAATGAGAGTTAGGAATTGGCTCTCCTGATTTGCTTCCTAGCATTCCACAATTTTGCTGAGGATATGATCTCATCCAGCTCTCCCACCACCTAAGAATCTGGACTGGTTGATGAGCATGTTAATTTTCCTTCTGATGAAGTATCAAACCTCACTGAAGGGCTGAAAGATAACCTTCAGTTTAATTTATAAAGAAAGCTTTAGATATTCTTTTCTTAGGACTAATGGAAGGTTGATGGTATATTCAGCAATGTACTGTCTATATTTTTTTGAATTCTTCTTGACATGTTAGAGTCCCAATCTTGCATTCCTGGCACTCAGAACTCCTCATGAGTGGATCCAAACATGGAAACATTCCAGTACAATGCATGAGAGACCCTGTAACATTACAGAGTAGAGGACACGAAGAAAAAGGTTGAAATAATAAATTAACACTACATCAGATTTTTAGAAAGGAACTCTGTTAATGAGTGCTAGATCCACTTGTAATCCATCTGTTCCTAAGGAATGAACAGGAATTCTTCACAGAGCAAAGGTACTCCTGGCAGCATTCATTTATTGTTTATTAAAATGAATGTGCTAACACCAAGAAAGCCTGGATTTTGTAGAAGTGCAGTTGTATATTTCTTTCTAACATCGTGTATGATGTTACCACAAGGCTGATGACTGAGATGTCAGATCCAGCAAAGTCTACAGCAAGTAATTTTGTTAATATTTTTGCACTGACTTAATTAGAAATGAGGAGGTTTTTAATGATTTCGTTAAACTGATGCAACATCCTGTAATGGACATAACCTTGCAGATGTAGAGATCCTCTTAGTACGTAGGTAATCATAGTAAATTATAGTAACTTATATTAGTAAATTAAATAAAGGGTCTTAATCAATTGCATCATGATCTTATTCAAAATTCCCTTTCTACTTTCCCATTTTGCCATATGTTATATATCAGAAAAGAAGTATTTTTCTGTAAAAAATAACCCAAACTTACCACAGCTGTGCATGGACCCTGTGCATTTCTCTGTGTGGGGAAAAATGACCAATAGTTATTTCTGAATAAACTGTCCATAATAGCTCCCTGTGTGGATATTTTAGTCTGGAAAAGTCATGGGTCAAATAAGTCATTGTAGAATAGCTGATCCTGCAATAGCAATTCCAGTCCACTTTCCAGTGTAGAAAAGTCCTTAGTCAACAGCTCCAAACTCCTGTTTCTGCCAGAAGATTTTTCTCCTTAGAGAATAATATAAATTTGTTCTATTCAATTCTTTAAGGCCCAAATTCTGCACTGAACTCCCTTTGGGAACAGTGTGTGAGATCAGTCAGGGAGAACTTTATATTACAGGAATGTGTATTTATGTGCACAGACTCCCCAGTTTTATTACACAGACATTTCATTAACACCTTCAAGTCTCTGTGAGCTGTACACACCTTTGGTTGTGGGACATCTGGGTGATTCTTCTGTTCCAGTACCTCCCAGCAGGCAGCTGGGAAGAAAGTTGCCTGGAAGAAGATCCATCAAACTAAATCCAACGTGTTTGGTGGCCGTCCTAGCCAGCAGTAGTGGGACAAGGCAAAACAGATAAAATGTCACCCCTTCCTCCATGTCCAAATACCAAGGATGGATCACAGCAGTGACATCCAGCTGAGGCTTTTGAGTTTGCTCTGAGAACAGAGAAAAAAGTGGTCTGTGCAGAAAGACTTTGAAAAATGTTTGAGTGGGCTCAAACTGTACCCTGAAATAGCAGCACAGAGTCTTCAATGAAGGCTGAGCAGCAATCTCACTGCAAAAGAACTGCTTGTGCAACAGCTCGGTAAAACAACTTTTGGGCTGTATTCATGTTTATATTTGAATCATGGTTTTTCTCTTCTCCAGTAGGGAAAAAAAAAAAAAAAAAGAAAAAAGAAAAAAAGAAAAACCAAGACAAGACATCCATGCTATTTTTTTATTTGACATACTTTCTCCTGAGTCTTAAGACCCTCAAAAGCAAAGGTTGTCATTTATCCAAAATTACATCAGTGCCCCTGGCATTTTTGTGGTGTGGACCAATTAACATTAGTAGCCTAATTAAAATCACTGAATGCATTTTAAAGAATGACATAAGATTGATTTTTATCTAGACTTCCAAAAATGAAGTAGAATGTTAATCAACTGCCCCACCCATCATTTATAGGGCCCACAGTACTCAGTGTCAGAACTCCTACATCATCCTCTGACTTCATTTTCCCCAGGGATTATTAAATAGTTAATAACAACTGTCTGAAGTCCACCCCAAGTTTTACCTGTTGGCAGAAATCTGGGGTCGTGACACCACTAGTGTAACATTCCCATAAATGCAGCAGATCTAGTTCCAAATAGTTTTAATGTACAGCAGGTGGCATTTTTGTATTTAAAGAGTAAAACAACACCTGAGTGTTCATGCTTTCTAGGATTTTGCCAACAAAAGGAAAACAGAAAATAAGACACTTTACTTTTTGAAAGCCGGAAGAAATGGTGCAGCTGTTTTCAGGATTGCTATTTTCAAGCTGTCATATGAGCATGGAATAGAAGTCATTCTTGCTTTCCAGTTATATTTTAGTACAAATATCTTTCATTTGTTTGTTCCAACATATTTCACACACATTTTTTTAATCAGAGTTTTTCCTAATAGGCTGGAGGAGTGTCCTAGCTTAGTGTGAGACCAGTTCAGGAGAGAAGGAGGAATAGCAACTAAGATAATACTGGGCAAGCTCAAACCTCTCAGCATGTAAGAATCATGTGTTCAAATGTTCAGACATACAGTGCTGCCTGTTTTTAGCTTAATTACTATGACTGCACATGGAATTTATGCTAAATTATTAAAATGTAATCTTTTATTTAATTTACTTTGTGTTTCTTTGTCTCAAATTCTTATTTTGCCCTGCTATCAAAAAATACTTTACTATCCCTAAAAACATTAGAAAATATGGATCTCAAAATTAACAGAAGTTAGATGAAAGGTACTTTTCCTTTTAAGAATGGTCTGTAGAGTTTATTTCTGGCTGAAAGATAAAATATGAAAAGAAGGGATGGTACCCCACTTCCTCTTACAGTGATTTAACTCACCACAGAATAAATATTTTGCAGGTGTTTCTCACTCTGGAGCCAGGTAGACTGCACACATGCAATATTTTTGGGTTGTTCTTTTTAACTACTAATGTCATTTGGAAGGACATATCCCATTTGAAGTGAGTGCCTAGCAGCGAATGACATTTCATCTCCTATTTCTCTGGGCTTTGTTCATTAAAAGTAGATCAGTGATTTTTTGTGTAATTGGCAGTTGATAGATGTTGCTCCTGTTTCATCTTAGTGTTAAATGTAGCAGTTTCTGAGTGGCAACACTTTCTCTGGCACCTGTGGTGCCATCTACTGCACAGCTTGGTAGAGGCAGGACGAGAGAACTGCATCCCTCCACTGCTGCCTTCACTTCTTTCTTCCCATCGATATTTGCAATTTAATTTTGGCAGGTTTTCAACAAGATTTTAAAAAGGGAAAATAGAGAAAGAAAGAAGAATCTAGGAAAATAATCTGCTAGCCCATTTGTTGATTTTAGTTCATTTACATATCATATTCTGGATACAAATTTATCTGGTTAGATATATTTATATTTATATTTAATATATGTATGCAGTATTAAGTTGGAAGTATGGAAATTTGTGTTATTGTTACTTGTTTTTGTTAACTCAGATATAAACACTAAGTGTTTTAGTTGGGATTTCTTAGGATTGTTGTTTGATGCTGTGAAGAAGTCAGTCATTAAATTGGCTTCTCATAAGTTGATGTATTCAGTTTTGTTTGCAATCTGTTGCTGGGGGCATGGTGTAATTTTGGCAGTTCCATATCAAACAAAAATCTGTTGATTTTGATGTTGAGTTGTTGGAAAGAGTTACAGAGATTTTACATAAATATTTCCGGAGTGATCTCAAGATACCTAAAGGCCAAAGACTTAAGATGAAAGATCTGAAAATTTCCACTTATTAATTCTCCTTCCTTTGCCTTTCCTCTGTTAATTGAAGCACCTTGTGCTCATATCATCGTAGCCTGAGGTTTTCCTTGAATAAATCAATGCATGAATTTTATAATTACCTACCCAGGCTGGATTTGAATTGCTCATTCATATGAGTACCAAAGAAGAAAGGTTCAGTGGCAGGAGCTAATGGAGCAACATTTTAAAAACTACATCATCTAACTTGCTAACAAGTCTAAGCATCACCATGTGTGAAATGCTGTTGGCTGTGAGTTGGACTGAGCACAGCTTCCAATACTGCTGACTGCTGTGCACTAAACATGATGTTATCAACAGTGAGCTTTGAAAATTTTTCCCTAGAAAGGACAAGCTTTAAGATATTTATCTCCTAAGTAACTTCTAACACTCTCAGGGAGACCTCGAATGAGGAATCAATTATGATGACATAGTTAGGAGCTGAAAATACACCTTGGCATAGGATAATTGCAAAGGTAAGAGTTTAAGTTTGTAATATTTGGGGGTTTTGCCATGGAGCTGAGGTGCAGGAACCCTGATCTCTGCACAAATAAACACTGCAGAACCAAAAAGTGCCAAGGAGTACCAGGGGGCTGCTCCTCTGGCCAACACCAGGACTCCCAGGAATGCTGCATTTTCTTTTTGCAATCACCATTAATTTAAACATTCTGAAATGAAAGGCTGTATTTTTTTGTAGGAAAAGCTGAACATCTAATGATGAAATGCACCAAAATACTCATAATGTGTGGGGTTTCTTCCCAAATCCACCATCCGTGTCTGGCTGTGTCACTCTGGCTGGGGATGCCATGTGAGTAACAATCCCAGTTCAGCCATAACCCTTACAAATTTTAACATTCTTTTCTTAAATTTCAGCTTCTCTGGAAGCCAGTGATTCACGACTCTTAGAACTGGGGTTTATTGTTTGTTCAGAATACAAGACTTTAACAGCGTATTGAGAAAGATTTGACAACACATCGCAAGACTGTCGTAAACTTTGGGAACGCTGAAGGCAAACGATAAAGAGTAGCGCTAAATCTTTAATCTCAGTAGAAGCTGAGTTTTGGGGAAGGACATGGATTTTTCAACAGCTGGAGCTGCACTGGAGTTCTGTCTCCCTCAGCTTTGTGCCGGTCAGGAGAAGACATCTGACATCACGGGAAGAGGAAAATGGCAGGATGAGGAAGGTACGGATCAGATGTTTGGCCGCTTTCCAGGCAGCCTGGTTGGGTTTTGTTGGAGTCTAGAACATCCCTCTGGCCGCCCTGGAGGATTTGAAGATTGTACAGGGGATCTGGGATCTGTACAGGGGGGTCTGGGATCTGTCCAGGGGGCTCAGTTAGACCCACACAGATCCCAGGAGGACACTGCCTCTGATTCCTGTCCATGGCAGTGAACACTCACATGCAGGAAGAATCACAAATCCTAAGAATTTAAAATAAGTAGTGGATGGTTTATTATAGAATATAAATATAGAAATTAGGATTCTTAGCATATGGGGCTGAAGAGACAAGATGGAGGAATTGGGGAGTGGCCCCTGTGCTCCTTGTTCTTGCTCTTGTCCCCTGTTTTGTGCTGAGTTGGGTTTTAGAGATTGGCTTAGAGTAGAACTGACATGTTAGTAGGTAAAATGACATGTTAGGCATTGGTAAAATTTTGTAAATAAAAAATACGTCTTGGACAGTGGTTGGGTCAGGGGTACTGTACATAAGGTGCGGGGCTCTCTGATCCGCCCAGTCCCCCGCGTGTCCTGCTCTGCTGGGGACGCCTTGCAAAGCTGGACAAGAACTGAGAGATAATTAAGAATAAACAGCCTTGATAACACGAACTGCTGGACTCAACTTGTCATCTCTGGCTTCGGTGTGAAACACCCAGGGCGAAGAAAAGACTGAAAACCTGATTACCTCTGGGAACAGCAACCCAGAGGAAACTCCCAGGGAACAGCAACCTTGGGAAAACCCTTAGCACCTTGGGGAACACCAACCCCAAGGAGAATCTCAGGGAAACAACAACCCTGAGAGGGTTTATGGCAGAAATCTGTGGAGTTTGTGGTCAGACACGAGCTCCATGGGCTGCCTGAGGGTCAGTGTCGCCTCACGGTGGGCGGGGCCAGCGCCTGTCAGTCAGAAAAAGGCGGGAAAAGCCCTCAGGCCTCCAAAGCAGCAGGAGCAGCCCGTGGTCAGCCAGGACAGGTGGGAAAAGCCTCAGCTCCTCCAGGAAAAAGCCCTTGGTTGGTTCAGAAGAGTGGGAAAATCGGATTAGTCAGGATAGGAAAAGCCCTTAGGTGGTCAGAAGGGGTGGGAAAAGGCTCAGCTGGTCAGGAAGGGTGGGAACAACCCTCAGTCAGTCAGAACTGCCAGAAAGAGCCCTCAGTCATTCTGGAATGGAAGAAAAAGTCATTGGTCAGTTAAGAAGAGTGGGAGAATCCTTTGGTTGGTCAGGAAGAGCAGGAAAAGCCCTTGGTTTGTCTGGAAGGGTGGGAGAAGCTCAGGAGAAAGGGTGGGAAAACCTTGACTTTGGTTTCTACAGCAAATTTCCACCTTTTCTCTGTGACCCTGTGGGTTGAGTTCAGGTCATGAATTTTACATCCAGCAAGCTGAAGAGCCATTTCCAGTTTCTGGATAACCTCTTTTTTTGTCTCTTTTTTTTAACAGGGCTTCTTCCCTACCCAGAGAAGCTGGACTGGCCTGCACCAGCCTTAATGGAGGGGCACGGTCTGTGTTCCACTGAAAAACCAGCTGGGAACAAGGCCAGCTCCAGGGAAACAAGTCTGTCTGGCCAGGAGAGCCAGGTCCCCAGGTAAAAAATGTAAAAAAAATAGCACCTCTGCTCTCTTTCTGAGGTAATGCTTCAGTAGGTAGGACACGATTGCTCCAAACAGGCTCACGCTAAAGCAAAAACAATCCAAAACAAAAGGAAATGGGGTCTTGGATTGCAAACAGCATCTTCATTCCCTCAGACCTCTCCGAGAGGTCTGTGGCTACAGAAATGCAGAAAACTGTGACAAAATGAGCATACTGAATTACACCAACAAAAAGCCCTCATTGATTTTTAAAGAGTCTTTTTGCACACAGTCTATCAGCCTCAGCAGCTTGAACAGTCTGGGAGCAATGTGAAGGTATTTTTTTAAAAAAATGATATTATTAACATTATTATTTGGAGATCTCTTGGTCTCTGGCTCATGACTTCAGCGACACATAGGTGGAAGCTTTGGAGCGTGTTACTTTCTTACAGTGCAGATTTTCATTTGTAACTGTTTCTTTTGTGCATCTTGTTAGCTTGCTAGAGGTGCTATAATATTGATATTTTTGCCATTTCTGTTGAAGATCAGTTCTCCTATATAAAAACAAGCATCCACTCTGCTGCAACCTGTTAGAAATGAGCACATAAACCCTGTGAGCTGTGCAGCACCTTCCTTTTCTCTGCTCAGATGTCACTGTTAACTAAACCACAGTGAATTTTAAGTAGGCATACTTGGCCAGTGTCATATGCTTGCTTATTTAAATTCAGATAATCTCTGCAAAAAGAGACAGAATATCAGCATGGAGACTTCCTGTCCTCTTCCTCCTGTTTTGCATTTTACATATCACGTTTCCAATTTCTGTTGGCTAACAAGTGGGGAAATTGGGATCAGAACAGAAACCTGGAATTGCAAATTCTGCAGCAAATTTTGAAGTACATCTGGAATATTAAGATAGTTAAAGTGGGCAGGATAAAATGAGTAAGTAAAATGTTTATAAGAATCAAAGTAATGACGTGATTTACAATTCCTACCTATCTGTTCTTTCATCTATCTGCCCATATAGATTTTTATTGTCTTCAACAATAATTTTTGTTCTGCTGGAATTTTAAATTGCTCTAAAAAAATCTAATCTAGTTTGAGCCAAGTGGAGAGAGTGTGGAAGCTGAGCTACAAAATGGAAGAAACCTATTCAGCTGATAGAATGGAGCTTTAATGACAGCTCATTGTTTAAGGAGATTCTGCTTAATTTTAAAAACCATTCTTGCTGATTTGAGATAATTCATTTTATGTGGCATGCACTGGTACTGACTCATCTTTTCTCTGTATATTATTTAATGACAGAATTGGACTCTGCTGATAAAACTTTGAGCTAAAATAAGTTCCATGAATTCTTTAATTCCTACCTAGACTTAGGATAGTGCAGAGTACACTTGTAATTTTAAGGACAGCTGAAATGCTGGAGTCAGATTGCTTATGAAAATAAAAAGCATCTGTCATAACACTCAAACCAGCCTGGAGTTTTGCTGTAAGGGATCTGCTGCAAGGCTACTTTGTCTTTTTAGGTGAAAGATACAGATTTGATTCTTTCCATGGTGCGTCTGCTGAGACTGAGCCTTCGTGTAATTAAAATCCTTAGCAGTTTGTTCAGGGCAGCAGATCAAAAGGTTAATGTGCAATGGTACAACAGGAAGTATTTGTACTCTTGAACACTTTTTAAATTTATAGCCTTTAAAAACAACTTTGCCAAAATCATGGCCAAACCCAATATTACCTCATTTATAGTAAAACATTAATCATTAGTCACAAAGCAGCCAGTTGGTCTAGAAGTTCAGCTGAAAAATTGGATGGTTACAGGACTGAATAGAAATATATTTTGAATTGTGTCCCCTAGTCAGGCATTTGCAGTGGAAAGGCAAAGGTTTTAGGGAAACTGAGCAAAACAAAATTAGTAAATGCAAATGTCCCTCCACATTTCTGAAACTAAAGTATGCTGTAAGCAGGTTTTGTTCACATGATTTTTTTCTAAGAGTGGGATAGTTGATAAAACTTAAAGTAGAACTAGATTTTACCATATGTCATTAATTCTCATTGTTTCAGTTCTGAGGTTCTTGAAGCAATAGAAAATGTTATCCAAGGTGTACTTCAAAGCCTGGCCCAAAAAAAAGCACCTGTTCTCACAGTGGCTAACAGAGCAGACTGGAGGAACATAGAGTAAGTAGTAAATATTTAAAAGTCCTGCCTCCTATTAATATACATTCCATGAATATGAATTTGATTATGTAACTTTCAGAAAAGTTAATCATATATAATCATTCTATAAGCATTAGAATAAAAAAAAAAAAATTAAAAATGTGGTGGACAAATAAAAGTAATGCTTAGTAACCACTCTGAACAGGCACCATGTATTAAGTAATAGCAGACCATAGCACAAAGGGAAATGTAAAACTAGTAATAGGGGTTGGAAAGGAAAGGGAGGTCCTATAAACAATCCTTTTCTGGAAGCAGTAGAAACCAGAAATGATAGGCTGTGTTAGATTGAAAAACCTGGTGTAAGCTGGAAGAAATTACTGGCAGTTCTGTCCTTCAAACCCTTTGAGTGCTTCCTCTTTTCTTTTTGTCTGCTTTTCATCATGGCATCATATTTCTTAAAATGATAGTGTTAAACTGATAGTGTTAAACTATCTTTTTATTCTTCAGAGAAGATTCATCTCACCTCTCCCTGTTGCATTTCTTACCCGTGTGCTGTTCTAAGTTCATTACCAGAAAAAAAACCCAAGCAAATCAGGTTTCCAGTACTTTATCTAAATTTCAGATTTTCTGCCAGGGGACCTAGACAGGATCAGAGAATAAGAAACCTGTCCTCATTTATAGCACATCCTGTGATTTGTAGAAGGTGCTTGTGCAATGGTATTTCTCCAAGGAGTTCATTTAAACTGAAAATCACCAAACCTGAGAGATTAGCTGCTTTCTACAATACATAAGCAAAAAAAAAAAAAAAGAAAGGAAGACACAAATCTGTGTCTGGCCTTGTAAGAGCTTTGGACATCAACAGGTTAAAGGATATTCAGATTGATAAGATTGCAGAGGTGCTTGTAAATGGGCACATTACAAACATTTAAGGTTGAGGAAGCACAGCAAACTTTCCAGGCGTAACACTCTGGTGGAATACTCATTTAATGAGAACAATAAACTTCTGCCAATCAAAAAACCTGAGGGGCCCTGAAGGTAATCAGTTAACTGAAAAGCTTGTAGGTTCCAGGGAATTTAATGGTCTGTGTCTTGATAGTTTGACAAAAACGTTTCACTCAGATGTCTGTAAAATTAAAATACTCTAACAAAGTTTTGCAGTTTTTGGCAGTCTTTGGGGAAATGGCATTCCATGCTAGAAAAACAAATCTGAGCTGTGCTTTACCATCCGAACACATATGGGGGAAAATGCTCAAATTAAAACGAGTTAGGATCACAGTACGTTAAAAATAAGAGTCATCAATCACATCCGAAAGAGCAGAACCATTGTTTCTGGTGGAGCAGTGTAATCTCAGCTATGTGTTACAGAAAACCACGAGTAAGCACAGCCCTGGGAAGAACGGGAGTGATCCAGGTTTAACCTCAGAGTAATCCAGGGAGTCTTGATAACAGTTTTCCTCCTTTCCAGTTACAATGTTGGGAGCACAAATAACTTTAAAATGTTGCAACACTGAGGCAATAAAGTTACTTTAAAGCTGGCAGGCAGATGCGACACCGCAATGTCCCTGTAGATCTGTGCAGCGTGTGCGCTCTGCCACCCAAAGGACGCACGGAGCAAAACCTCGGACAAATTGGGAAACGTGATGTGGCTTGGGATAAAATCACAGCCATGAAACCGCCAGCACTTTTTAAATGTGCACACGAAACTCTGAAATGAAAAAGAATGCTTTAAAGGCAGGATCATAAGGCGCTAAATAAATTTTAAGTAAAATAATGAAGTGTCTTTTAGAACATAACTGATTCTTTTGGTGAAATCTGCGCCTTCAGATGTGAAATGGTGAAGCAGGAAATAGTGGAGCTCATTTAGGTTAAAGAGCTCTTTAGTGAGCAGGATACAGCCCCTTTCTGTTTCCAACACTTAAAACCTGAATATAATAAAGTTATCCTGATAATAATTTAAGGATATAAATTAGATAATATTATTGTATTCTGAAATAGTAACACTTTTTCATAGGGTCTACATCAGGAAGTCACTTGTGTCAGATGATTTTTATTTTAATAATGATTCCGATTTTTTCCTCTCATTTATTTCTTTGTTTTCATACTAAGTAATTACTGATGCTGACATAATAACAGTTCTAAACATGTATAAGATGCTTTCCTTGCCTCTATTTTTGTCTGACAACTTGTCTACTTTAATTCAGTCTTGAAGCATCTTCTTGAGAAACTCTTTGCTGCCTTTTCCTTTGGCCACCCCAAGCCCACCCAAGCTGATGTTTTCTGTGCTGAGTCTGAAAATAGCACTGCTGTATTTGATCCTATTCTGGGTTACCTTGCAGAGAACAATTTACCTGTACTCAGGGAGTTTGAAGTTTATTGTTTTTGTTTGCACTATGTCAGATTTAAAGATTCTGTAGGTCTGCAGATGATACCAAGTTATACTACCAAACAAATAAGGAGTGACTGCCCTCAATCAGCAAGAAGATTTGGTAAGTTAAAAAAAAAAAGTCCAAAAGCCAGAGTTCTTTTTGAATTTTCTTTTTTTTTTTCTTTTTTTTTTTTTTTTTTTTTTTAAACTCTATTAAATTAGAGTGAGTAACAGTGAAATTAATATAATATTCTTAGAGTTTCTCCCTTCCCTTAATGGATAACAACTAAAGGCATATTCAATAAATCTTATTGTAAAAACATCACCCTTCTTCAAAAGCTGGCCAGGAAAGGGATCTTGGAATACAGACAATAACCTCCTTTCTTTTTCTAACTCAGTCATTTCATTTCTTGGCCTGGACATTAATGCCTACATTCCCCCACTTAACTCCCTCATATTTTTTCTCATTATGTCAGAAATTAATGAGCCTATTGAATAGTACAATCTCTCTGTATTTTCACAGTACATTTCAAGCATTTATTTATAGGACACAAATATGGTCTTATACAAAGACAAAATATTGAATACACATTTCTGAAAATGGATAGAATGTTTTGTAAAATGTATTTTTTTCAGCTCTGATGCTCAAAATATTATCAATGATCTATAAGATGGTGCAGAGCAACACTTATGCAACTAAAAGGTAATGGAGTCAATTTCTACAATTTCAAATAAAGCTGTGTTTTAAGTATGTTTTTGTGAAAAATCAACCTGTAGGATGCAAACCTGCAGGATTCCTGTACATAGAATGCTTGGGGTTTATATGGTTAATCACGTTCTTTATAAAATTCTCATAAGCCTGCAGCTGTTTCAGTATTATAACTACAAATACAATATTTTGTCTTGACAGAGATATATATTATTCAGATACTCTACTCTTTGGTAGCCAAAGTGTTGTGGACCAAATAATCAACGACATTTCTTGCATGCTTAAGATACCTCGGAGAAGTCTACATGTAGTAAGTGGCTTCTTATCAGTATTTTTGTCATTATTTCCAAATCTTATTAAACTGATTAAACTGAAAGGGGAAATATCACAAAAAGTTGTCAGCTAGAATTAAATAGTTAAAATTAAAAGTCTCATTGGTGTTAATGAAACCTAGTTATGGTTTATTGTGGTATTCAAAGGTTTTTTCTTTACAGAAAATTCATAGAGTTTGCTTTTTCCAAAGGGTTTGGGACAAACTGCTAAATCACAGGGGCTTTTGTTAGCATCTAATGCAGGCAGTGCTTAAACTCCAGAGTGCAAGAGTGCACCTGTTCGCAAGTCTCTACTCAAATGAATTGATAATTTGGGGGGTTAAACAAAACTTAAAGTACATCAGAAATGTAACTACCTGTCAAATTGATTCATATCTCATGTCTTACAAGGGTTCCTTGATATCTAAAATTATTTATTGTAACTGAGTCCTTATGTCCATGAGGACAGAACATTGCTCAGTGTTTAAAAGGCTGATGGCAGTGAATCACTGCTTAGTACCAGCTGGAATTCTTTTCTGAGATTTCTTGCTTTGTCTGTGCAACTCCCCACTTACTCTGTACAATTTACTATTTTTTCCAGCTGTCTTCAACTAAAGGTTTTGTTGCTGGTAATTTGAGTTACACTGAGGAAGATGGCACAAAAGTGAATTGTACCTGCAGTGCAATGGTATGTATTATAAACCACAAACACAATCCATAGCATCTGCCTGTACATAAAATATCCTGCACTCCTTGTACTCAAGGAGCTCAGTTTACATTTATTACACAAACCTCTGCTTGTGGGAAATTGAGCCATTACAACCTGGGTAAATAATAAAACAGGTGAAAATATTGCTTAACTGTATTGTAATCCTGAAGCTTAGCTCTAGACTCACCAGGAATAAATCTTTGGATATGGTTTTTAGCACTACCTTCTGTTGTGGGATCCTTGCAGAGGAAGGTGTATATATTTATATCTTAGGCTTTATATTACAGTGTTCTGTCCAGTGAGTGCTCTTGAAGCAAAGAACCCTGGGCACTCTGAACATCCAGCATTTCTGTCACAGCAGATTGAATTCTGGCGGAGAGAGAAAACAAGTCAAAATTGGTTTAAGGGGATGAGATCCAACTCAGGCCTAGTCCTGAAAGATTTTCTACAGCAGTGCAGAGTGTGAAGGCAGAGATAAAACTCAGACTTGCTCACTACTGCCACAGTTTTCTGGAAAATGTGTTCATTGTAAGCCTTAGTTGGTAATTTCAAAATTGAAAGAACCTTAGCTGCCATTCACACTTTGTTTGTAAGCATTAAGTCCCCTGTCACTGATCTCCATATTTTCATTTGCTGAGTTGTTCCACCCTGGCACTGGGGGTGATTTACAGCCAGGAGTTAAAACAGACCACACACTTCCACATATACATTCTCTTTGACCAAGTTCTTCCCCCAGTTCCTGTTTTCTCATCCATATGCTTGCCAGATTCAGCCAATCCTAACTGGAGATGCAAAGTAAACATCACCATGTCTTCAAGTTGTTGCTCCAAAATACTCATAAAATCAGGTTAGAGGTCAGTAAAAGAATGAATTTAATGGTCTTGCAAAAAGAATGTTTAAATGCTTTAAGTCTGTATTAAATTTGCAATCTTCATACCAAGCAGACTTTTTTTCTGGCTAAGACAGATAAAATATTAATCAGGGTATTATTATCTCCATCACACCCATAAGATGAACAATTTTCTGCAAGAGTGGCACAAATACTTTTGAAAAGCATCTTGTTATGACAGGAGGACTCCTAGACTACTACACAATAGTGCATATGAATGGTTGAATACACTTGTAAAGAGGTGAAAATGTCAGAACTGATCTTGCACATAGAGGAGGAATGGTGGTTTCAGGATGAAATCGTGTCCTTCATTACCTAATGTTGTTATTTTAAAATATATCATTTTCTCTATTTAAAATGATTAATCTCATTTTTGTTGTTTTAGGCAGTCACTGTGCCATCTAATGTTCAAGGAATTAAAAGTATCCTTTGAGCAAGAACTCTAATCGTAGACAGAAATAAGAAAGTAAAAACAAAGAATATTCCAAGTTAAACAACGTTCTGGTAATTTTTGCTTTCCTTGTTGGCTCTGAAATTGAGTCATGATCACTGCTCTTGGCTCCAGAACAGGTATTTTAGAGCACTTGTGTTTTATTGATTGGTGTGATGGATCATTTTACACGCAGCTGGCCTTAACACAAAAGATTTAACCTCACATGCCAAATTTATATTAATTGTAGAAAAAGATGCAACTTTCCAGAGACTCCTGGATGATGACTTCTTCAGTAAAGTGTCCCCATGCATCATGATCACGGTATGCACCTTGTGTTTTATATCTTCCAGCTACACTTAATTTAAGGAATACTTTAGCATTGTAGAGCTGATCAAACTTGGGCAAAAGGCCATAATAAAATTAATATGAAACATATTTAATAATCATTTTAAAAATTTAATTATCCTCATAGAAATATGAAACACACATTCTAAAGACTTATTTCCTCTGAACATCTCCTTGGAGCTTGGTAGCTTATCAGCTTCCTGTGCTGCTGCAAAGCTGCTGCTCAGCCTCAGAAAGGCTCAGCTGTTGAGTGACCTTTTGTCCTTCAGGTTTTGCAAACCCAAATGAAACAGTTCTGGTTGATTTTGGATTGTACTGAAAGAGCTGCAGAGCCTGGGGAATTAACAGGAATGTGTAAATGAAATATGTGTACAATGAGGAAAAAACATTCTGCCTTCCTAAGAGAGATAAGCACTTCTACTCTGCTATGCCACAAATGGTCCAGCTTCAGTCAGTCATAGCAAGAACTTGTTTTAAATTGTTCCATTAGTGCCATAAATAGGTTTTTGAGATAAGAAAGTGACCTTCTTACAGCAGCCTATACAGACACTGGGTACATCTATATATCAGCTCCCAGACCTTACAAATTAACTCCTTGAACAGAGCAATGCCTGATGCTTCTGCAGTGCCCATAATCCACAACACCTGCCCAGCTGCTCCCAGCCTGGCCCTCCCTCTGCACAAAGCCAAAATAGGAGTGGAGAACTTTCCCTGCAAAACAGCTGCTGGAGAAATGTTTCTGCCAGCATTTTGTTTGTTTGCTTGCTTTTAAACGGCAAGTGTAAACACATATGTAGCCAGCTGTTGTTTCAGTTAATTTAAAACCATCTGCTTTTCTTTTATTTCTTTAGGGAAGAGGCATACCAGACCTTAATACACGACTTTTGGTCAGGAAGCTGTGGGATTCTTTTCAAATTCCTATTTTCACCCTTATGGATGCAGATCCACATGGTAAATCTGTAGAGGTTCAAAGGCATAAAAGGAAAGCAAAATTTGCTTAGAATGTCCTCTCTCACTCTTACGGGAAGGTTCTGAGAGCTCAAAAAACCAACACAATCAGAAGGTGATATATCTACATTGATCCCACCTGAAATTAGAGAGATTACTGCAAAGTGAGAAGCAGCTGCCCAAAGAAACAGTATTAAGAGATAAGAATTACACAGGATAAAGAAAGACACTTTCAATAAGAGATGTTGGACAAAGCATAAAAGAGCTGATTATCCTTGGGTTTGAATTGACTACACACAGATAGAGTGAAACATTTAAGTATATGAAGGTGACATGCTGAGATTCTGATTGTTTTGACATAATCTAAAAATATATGTAAACCATAAGAACCTCACTAATCACAAAGCCATAACTGTTGTGCTAGAAAAATGATTTTTTAAAGTCTCCTTAAACATGCCCATTGTGCAGACAGACACTTGACTTTTGTTATTCTGCAACCCAGGTATAGAAATAATGTGTGTCTACAAATATGGATCTGTGGTGAGTAGAATTTTTCCCCTTCAATTACTTTGTTTTGTAGCCCAGCCTGGAAGCTGGAATGCATAAAATGCTAAGGCCTTTGTCAGAAAAGGCTGCCTTTTACAATTTTGTTTCAACAGGTGATTTTTAGGCCTTGTGTGTTGGATAGTAATGCCAGTAATGCCATTTAACCACATTTCACAGTTTTTCTCTGCTGCACAGGCAGCTTTCAGACAGTCCAAACAGAAAAAGATTCACCATTTAGATTTGTTTCTGCCCTAGAAGAGGAACGAAGGCTGGAGTGACCTTGGGAGGAGGAGAACCCAATTGAGAGATGGGTGACTCTCCACAAAACAATGTTATGTTGGTAAAGATTTTACTCTGACATGAGAATTTGCTTAGGGGTACTTGTGTTAGTGTGGAACATAATGGAAGAAGAGGCAAGAGGAATAAAAAAGGATTATCATGCAGGCAGATGTAGGTGAAGGCAGAGGGCAGGAGCAGATGGGTGAATTGTTCAGTACAGAAATGGAAAAAGAATATCCCAAGTTAAACTAAAGATCATTGAATGTTACAGCTGACCTTTCTTATTTCAGTCAATGTCCTTTGAGGCCCATCATCTCACTGTTCCCTCTGTCAAGTGGCTTGGTCTCCTCCCATCTGATCTCAAGAGGTGAGTTATTTCCTCAGAAGAAAAAAGAGTATCCTTCTGCTTCACAGACAGGAAATGCAGTCTGACTTACTGCACAAAAATCCATTTAAATCCATCACTCTTTTCATGCATTATTTTGGCTTAATATAAGCAAATAAGATGGCCAAATATATTTTTAAGTGTGTGAGAAAATTTAAGAATTTTATTTCCTTTGCAGATTAAACATATGCAAAGATGCCTTGATTCCATTTACAAAGCAAGATGAAAATAAGTTAGCAAGTATTCAAAAGAGACCTTACATTGCTTGTCAGCCACTGTGGAAAAAAGAGGTTTGTACAAACCTACTGTTTTCTATTTCTTACTCCCCACAGGACAAATCCTATATATGACAAGCTCTTAGGATAACAGAACCAGCCAGGTTTTGTGGCCCTAAAAGAAAGCAAGATTGAAAAAGCCTAGGATGTCTCTCTGAACCACTTCACAGCTCTGCATGCACATACAATGAGTGGATGGAATTTTCTTACTTAACTTCCTACACACATTAATTTTTCCTCCTTTTTTTCCCCCCTCTTTTAGCTGGAAATTATGGCAACATCTAAACTGAAGGCTGAAATTCAAGTTTTAACTTCTCTCTCATCAGACTACCTGTCCAGAGTCTATTTACCAAACAAACTGCAGTTTGGTGGATGGCTATGAACTCCCCTCTGCAAATGAAATGTTTTTCTGTATATTGATTTCATTTGATTGCACTTAAGAGAAAAAAAAGTGCAGAGACAAAGGAGTATCTGTCAGTTCCTTGTTCAGTTTCTTTATCTCTGTACCTAGAGTGTAATTTTCTCTTTTTCTTTGTTCAAATTATAAGAGTAATTATGATTTTTGCAGAATACTGCTACTTCCATTCCGTGGTTTCTGCTGTGAAACGGTGTCAAATGCAATAGCACACATAGAAAAAGATAATGAAATATGTTCTTTCTGGCCTGAGAAATGTGAAGTTCAAAAATGTATCCAGGAATGTTTTGCCTTCTGTCTTAAAGCACAGCATGATGCTGTACCAAGCTTTTTATATTTGAAGGGAGTGAAAGACTCGCTTAAGAATTTATTGTACGTGTCTCTTTTTTGGAAATTATTTTAGGTACAGCATTGTGGAGCTTTGTGTTCACTGTAAATTTAGACTTAAAAGCCAGAAATAATTCCTTATTACTGCATATCTCAAGCAGCTATAAATCTTCCAGCAATCAAATTACTATTTGTCTTCAATGAACAAATAAGAAAGCAGATGTTACTGAGTGAGAATTTAATAAACAATCCTGTTAATAATGCACATCACAACAGAATCCCTTGTTCATTTAATTTATTTAGTTGGCTGTAAAACTGTAAAGAGAAGCAGAAAACTGGGGTGGTTAAAGTGTACATTAATTTTTATGTGAGTCAGACTGACTGCATAGAAAATACCTCCAAAATTGATCTCCACAGTCATGAGTATGGATCTTGCAGATGATATTTTCAGTAGATTTATTTAGTTTTTATTAATTTTAGTAGATTTTTTTAGGGTTTTTTTACAGCTGTTGCGCGAGCATAAAACTTGAATGAAACGTCCTTTTTATTTGCAGTAGAGTGGCACAGAGGATTACAGTGTAATCCCAGGGAATGCAGGGCTGGTGCAGCAGCCGCTGTACCCCGCAGGAGGCTCAGGTCACCTGCGCCTCTGGGACACCCCAAAAACAGCCAGCGCCGCTTCTGGGGACAACGCGGGACACCTTCGGTCTGCCGGGGCGGGGCCCGGCCGGAACCTCCCGCACGGCCCCGCCCGGCACCGCACGGACCCGCACGGTCCGGCCCCGCCCCGCACGGCCCCGCCCCGCACGGCCCGGCCCGGCCCGGCCCGGCCCCGCCCGGCCCCGCCCGGCCCCGCCCCGCACGGCCCCGCCCGGCCCCGCCCGGCCCCGCCCCGCCCCGCACGGCCCCGCCCCGCACGGCCCCGCCCCGCACGGCCCCGCCCCGCACGGCCCCGCCCCGCACGGCCCCGCCCCGCACGGCCCCGCCCCGCACGGCCCCGCCCCGCACGGCCCCGCCCCGCACGGCCCCGCCCCGCACGGCCCCGCCCGGCCCGTGCAGGGCGCAGCCGCGGCCCCGCCCCGCGGCGCCTGCGCAGGAGGCGCGGCCCGTCCCGCGCTCGCCGCCGCCGTGTCGCAGGTTCCGGGCCGGAGCGGGCCCCGCACCGGTGCGTGAGGGCGGCCCCGGCCCTGCAGCGCCCGAGGGGCCGCCCCGGGTGCTGCCGGCCGGGGGGAGGGAGCCGCGCGGAGCGGCGGCCTCGGGGGTGGGCAGAGCCCCGGCCGGGGTGTGCGCCGGAGGGGCAGCTCCCCCGGCCGGGCTCGGGGTTGGGTTACCCGGGGCGGCCTCGCTGCCGCAGCACCGGAGCATGGCTGGGTTGGCTCTGCCGGCGCACGGCCCGAGGGGGATCCGAGGCAGGTTGGGCAGCCGAGAGGTGTGGGTGATCCAACAGCAACGAGAAGTGTCTTATTCAATTAATTAATTCTTAATTAACTAATTTTGCTATATTCTGTTTGGTATATTTGTATATCCCTGGGTGCTTCCCAGGGCCGTGGCTGCCGTGAGACGCCCCGGGCACGCCCGCGGGCCTTGCAGGGCTCAGCCTTTGGCTCGTTCGCAGGGCAAGGATGAGTCTGTTCGGATCCACGTCGGGCTTCGGCACCGGGGGCACCAGCATGTTCGGCAGCACCACCGCGGACAACCACAACCCCATGAAGGTGCGTGTGCCAGCCCCGCTGCTGCTGTGTGTTCATTTGTCACAGCGGGGTTTACTGACTCATTCTACAGAAGTAGTAAATTCACAGTTTTCAAAAGTTGTTCTGCCTCTTGTCCTTTATAGGATATTGAAGTAACATCTCCACCTGATGACAGCATATCTTGTTTAGCATTTAGTCCACCGACGCTGCCGGGTAATTTCCTCATTGCAGGATCATGGGCAAATGATGTAAGTATTCTGAGTTAGACATGCGGATGAATAAAGTGCTTAAACTGCAAAATGGGACCCTAAAAGCTTGTGCAGGGCACCTGAAAACCCAGCGTGTTGAAGAACTGCAAAATTTATGGCTAGTACCAAGGAACTCGGTTTATCACAGTTGATAAATCATCCACTTTGACAGCACAAACCAAAAAAGATTTAAGTTATTGTTGAAGTTATCATAACAAGTTTTTGGTTTAAAGGATGAGATCCCAGTGGGCTCAGGCAGGGAGGGAACACAAATGTGGGCAGTGTTTCCTAGCAGCTGAGGTTAGGTGTTCTCCAGGACAGTGTGGTGAGGGGTTACAGGTTTGCAAGGCACTCTTGAGGTGGAATTGAAGTTGTGGGGTTGAGTTTTGGCTCTACAGGTGAAAGGAACATAAGCAGAAAAAATAAGGTTTCACTAGTACTGAAAAAACCCAGACTTTGGTATTTATAACCTGCTTTTTGTTGGATAAAATAAGGCTGGGGTCTTCAAGACCAGTCTTTTCAAGTTTCTGTTCATAATGATTTATTTGCATTTGCTTCTCCTGTTACAGGTTCGCTGCTGGGAAGTTCAGGATAATGGACAGACAATTCCAAAGGCTCAGCAGATGCACACAGGGCCCGTGCTAGATGCCTGCTGGAGTGATGTATGTTGGTATTTAAAAACAAATAAACACTTTTTACCAAAACCCTAAATAACTTGGTGTATGGTTTGCAGGCAGATGGGTGCCACAGCCCATGGTTATTGCATAGACTTTAATTATTGTAAATTTGTGCTGTGTCTTAGTGGGATGGGCTGGCATGGATGTTAGAAGGCTAAAAGTGAGTTTGAAAGTTAGGGGTGTATTAAAAGCTAGATAAAACTAGCAGTGTTTGTTCTTTTATGACATATTCATAAATAAATTTGGGTTTATGTTTCTTCTTTGTCTTGCACTCCCTGTACATGTTACATTGATGTTACACTGTTACTAGAAGAGAATAAGACTTGACAGTTTTCCCATAGAGCCTGTTCATCTTCTAGTTTGATTCTTGTTTTTTAGGATGGGAGTAAAGTATTTACTGCTTCCTGTGATAAAACTGCCAAAATGTGGGATCTCAACAGTAATCAAGCAATTCAGATTGCACAAGTAAGTAAAGCCCAAAGTATTAAATGTTATTTTCTGTTTTTATTAAAAGCTACCTTTCTAATTTTATATTTTTGAGATAGTGAAGTGCACCTGTAGAGTTGACCAAAGGGATTTAAAAACCCTGTACACCTGTTTTCTCTGTTTTACCTGAGAGAGCTCTTTCCACTGCTGCAGTGATCTCACTAAGTCACCCTGCTGCATTAGATGGGAAAAGAATTTTTAAAAATAAATCAGTTCATTTCACAAAGACCAGCTTTCTACTGCAACAACAACAGAATTACAATTTACATCCTCAAATATAGAAGTTAATGCCTGTTTGTAGAATATGTAATTATGGTGACTAAAATTAGTTACCAGTTACAATTTAAGAAGAGTCAGTCCCTTTAATGATTTAATCTTGCATGTGTGTTTGTCCTTTCTTTATTCAGCATGATGCTCCTGTGAAGACTATCCATTGGATTAAAGCACCAAATTACAGCTGTGTGATGACAGGAAGCTGGGATAAAACCTTGAAGGTATGATCTTTACCTGAACAAATGGACACAAAGTGTGCTGGTAATTTATGTATAAAAACATTTATGTGAAGTGAGATTAATCTGTTAAACTCTAGTAGTTAATGGAATAGCCTCACTTCACAGAGAGTTGCACCATTCTGATTATACCAAGAATGAAACAGTTACATTCTCTCTCCTGTAGTAATTTTAAGTGTAAGTTTGTTTGTTTCTCTGTTCCCATCAGTTCTGGGATACCCGTTCACCAACACCTATGATGACCCTGCAGCTCCCTGAGAGGTGTTACTGTGCAGATGTGGTGAGTAAGGGGGTGGTAAACTGGGAATAGGAGTAAGTTTGGGGGCTTCTGTAGAACAGGACGTGAGTACTGTTAGTGTTTGATGTCTGTGTGATTGTAGTACTAGAACATCACCTGATCTTCTTGGTCAGGCCCTGGAAAATAGGGATTTTCATCATGCAGAACACACTTGGTGTCCATTTAACATCCCAAAATCAGGACTGACCTACCCTTAGTTCTGGACAAGTTTGTAAATTACCATTGCACTTCACACTGGAAGAATCAGCTCATAATTAGAAGATTCTTGGTGTGTTTTAATTTCTCAGTGGCAGGGAAAAACTGACATTTTGTGTTTTAAGATACGTGAATAAATGAACTTGTTTCTTTATCTGCTTCCTATTTCCCTCCCTCTCATTCCTTGAAGTTCTTGAGGGTATTCTGCCATGCAATTAACACACGTGTCTCTCTTCCAACCTGTTTCCCAACCTTACCCAGGTTCATCCTATGGCAGCTGTGGCCACTGCAGAAAGGGGTTTGATAGTTTATCAGTTAGAGAACCAACCTTCTGAATTTAGAAGAATAGAATCTCCTCTGAAACACCAGGTAAATAATAATATTTCTATTTATATAGACTGTTGACATTCTGGGCTTGACATTTTTGTAAAAACATGCAGTGTTTCAAAACCAAGTTACCTTAGCATGGCAGTGACCTGGATTGCCATTGATCTGTTCCTGATCTTCACAAGGATTTAGAAATTTAAATACTATTGCCCAAATTCTCAACAGAATTTGAGTTATCTCTTGACCTTGCTAGTGCTTTTGCTTTACCTTGCATTGATGACTTTGAAGCTTTGTGTCCCTGTGGAAAAGATGTCTCTGTCTAAAACTCCTTTGTATCTTGCTCAAATTCAGCATCGCTGCGTTGCTATTTTCAAAGACAAAGTGAACAAACCAACTGGATTTGCCCTTGGAAGCATTGAAGGCAGAGTAGCTATTCACTATATCAACCCCCCAAACCCGTGAGTATTCAATAAAACATTCCTTCTTTATTGCTCAGTTCACAGTGATGAAAATAAAAAGCTTTAAAAAAATTAATTTCCTTTCCTCCAGTGCAAAAGATAATTTCACTTTTAAATGCCATCGCTCCAATGGAACAAACACATCAGCACCTCAGGACATCTATGCTGTGAGTATCCAACATGTGTCATACTGTACACTCCCAGTGTAAATTGGCTCTGAATTCTTTGTTCTCCTTGACCTTTCATCTTGCCTAAGGCTGTCTTAGACACATTTAAAGACCTGTCATAGCCATTCTTTAAGAGGAAAGGCAGATTTTTATACTTCCCATAGAACAAGCACTAGATCAGTCTTTCAGTCTTTCATTGAATCTTCCTGTCAACAAGTAGAGTTGATTTTGCAGATACTGAAACAATAGTTGTGTAATGGCATTGTGCATTGAATTATTAGGCCAAAAAGATGGTGTTTTTCTTGTTGCTTTGGTGTTTTTTCTTTGGATGTCTTTGGGGTTTTTTCTCCAAAAATCTTTTAAAAATGAAGAGCTGTATCTAGTTGAAATTGAGTGTATTTACTCTTGTAGACTTCAGCACGTTTTCTGTGGGTGTTGCCATCACCTGTTGCTGTGTGTGGTGTTTTACACGGTGCTGTGTGTGCTTCTGCAGGTGAATGGGATTGCATTCCACCCTGTCCATGGCACTCTGGCCACGGTGGGCTCTGATGGCAGATTCAGCTTCTGGGATAAAGATGCACGGACAAAGCTAAAAACCTCCGAGCAGCTGGACCAGCCAATATCTGCCTGTTGTTTCAACCACAATGGCAATATATTTGCTTATGCTTCCAGCTATGATTGGTCAAAGGTAAGGAAGGTTTACACTCATGCTCATACTTTCAATTGACAACTAAGACTCTTCTTCTTGTGGGATTTTTGCTGTTTTTTATAAGTAGTAGGTGAATTTTTCTGATTTCTAAGAGAACTTAAAATGGTCATTTTGGCCACCTGATGAAGTTTAACGTTGAAGCTGTGGATTTGTGGTGTTTCAGCTTCAGCTGGACAAGATTGCTGAACCATGCTGGTTTACAAAGGTGGATGAGCAAAGTGTGAATTCCCTGATTCAGATGTTGCTGTGGTTGTTCACACGTTGTGCCGTGGGCAGTGTCACAGGGCACCCTCACAGCTTCCCACAGAGCTTGTGAAATGCACAACTGCTGCTTGTGCAGGGAGAAAAGCTGTGACTGATTATAAACACTTCACCCAGTGTCTGAATGCTCTGTATTCAATTTGCACTGCCACTTAATGAGGTTTTTGATGCTTATTTATGTATTTCTATTCCACACTTGACAATACAGATGCAGCAGAACCACAGCAAACCATAATCTGTGGAAGATCAATAATAGTTTAAGGAGGGAGGGCAGCAAGCTTGAAATGTGACTGATTTTCATGCTTGGAGGATAATGTTCCTTGTGGTTTTGAGTGAAATGAATGCAGAAATCACATTGGTTAACTCAACTGCAGGCCACAGAGAGCTGAATTTTAGTTCACAGTATTTAGTCTTGTGCCCACATTAAAATATTTGTTGGTGCCAGGGCAGATGCATTCTTCAGTTCTGATGCCTGGTACCTTTCAGATCTCTAAACCAGTATTAAGTAGTAAAATCAGCTGGTGTTAAGTACTGACCTTCCTTCCCAGAACCATTTCTTATCCTTAGCGTTGGTAATTTCCAACTTGCATGTTGGACTTCAGCAGCCTTGTTAGTGTTTGCTCTCCCTGATTTGGATAATTGGGTATTAATTTGGTGATGTTTATGCAAATGATATGCAAATCAGGACATTTGCATCTTCAGCTGAGGAACAGAAAACTGCAGTTGCCTGTAGAACTTGGGCTTCACTGTGAAAAAATGTGACCTTAATGTCATTTAAAAGATAGAAAATATAAATAAAGGTTTAGTTTTTTTCTCTGCCTCAAATGAAATTTAAAAGAAATCTTACTGAATTCTTAGATTGCATCTGTAAAGTAGAACTTAGGAGATACGTGGTTATTTTTTAATTAAAAGCATTTTATACTTTAAAAATGGATAAAAGTCTCTTAAATTTTACTTCATATGTATAGTTCTTATAATTGCTTGTTCAAGTAATCTGTTTCTAATGCACTAGTGTGGTCCAATATCTGGTCTTGCAGGCTTTAAGATTAAATCTTAATAAACCAAACTAATGGAATATTCATATTCTTACATCTTAAGTAATGCTGATATTTTTTTTCTTTGAAGAGAATAATTGTAGATTATTTTTTCTCTTTAGGGTCACGAATTCTATAATCCACAGAAGAAAAACTACATTTTTCTGCGAAATGCAGCAGAAGAGCTGAAGCCCAGGAATAAGAAGTAGCGAGTCTGCCTTGAGCTCCTCTGCTGCTCTGCCCTTCTGCCTCTGCTCCTGTGCCATTGGTGCCCTGTTGCACCATGGCTCAGTCAACTTTGGATCACAGAGAGTTAGCAGGAACTGTAAAAATCACACGAAATGTGTTCTGCCTTGCTGGAGAACATTTTCCAAATGGGATACTCTGATGTGTGTAAGGAGAGACTCGTATTGCCATGACCTAACCACCCTCTGTTCCACAGCAATAATGAAATTGCAGCAAAATCAACGTCTGGGGTAGATATTCCTGCTTTGAAGTGCAACCATTTGTATCTCTGGATTTATTTTGTTAGTATTACATTAAAATATGTTAATTATAATAGTTCTGGAGAAGTTGTATAAATACTGTATTTTTTGTAAGTACTTGGAGAATCACCAGTAATTCTTCTCAAAGGAGGCTTGTTTTTTTCTTATTAATAATTCAGGGGTTCCCTCATTGCTTTCTGGTTTTTGAAATGGGAGCATTGTCTGCTGTATGCCAGGAAGAAATGCCTTGCAAATCGTTTTCCCTCCTTTTTTAGATGACTAGGAAGGTATGTAAGGGGCCAAGAGCAGTGACAGAAACTCAAGACAGAAGATGGGCCCTGTGCAAACTTCAGATTTTTCTGGCACTCCTGCAGTGGACAGGACTTCTGAGATTTTTCTGGTTCAAAGGAGAAGTTGCAGCAGTGCCAAGTGGTGAAATAGCTCAGAGTTAGCAACATGAGCAAACCCTTAAAGGTTTTATTCATAACCAAACTCATCTGTGCAAAATCCCTTTGACCTAAACTCCTTTGAAGCTCTCAGAGTTACAAGTTGGGTATTTTACATCTCTCTTAACATGGTTTTGTCCTGTAACAGGGTGTTCAGGACTGAAAAAAAGACTCATTTTTGTTTTAACTAGAAAGTAGTGCTGGGGAGCTTCATCCTGATCAAAAATGCTGTGAAACAAAATGAGTGGGTCTTTTGCTGACTTGAATCTACCACTGTTTACTTTTAACTAGCCACTTGTATACATGCCAAAGTTTTCTTTTTTGGAAGTGAATGCATATTATTCCTGTCTATTGTTTGTTTGATAAGGACTGAATAAAAAGGGGGATGGGGGGAGCATGTATAGAATTACATGGCATATTGTACAAATTCTCTGTAAAACTGTTATGGTTTAATGCTGATGGTTATGGATTCATGCTACATTTCAAATAAAATTTTTTATTAAATGCTTTTTTATATTCAGAAGTTCTGTTGGAATAATGTGGGCAAAGCAGCATGCTTCACGTTTAAAAGCAGCTTCTTGGCCTTTCACTGTAATTCAGGGACGTTTGCACTGTTGCAAAACAACGCATTTTTCAATTTCTATTCCATTATGAATGATTCCTGTGGGTTTGCCTTAAGGAATTGGGAGGACTGGTGTGAAAGGCGTTTTGTTTTGTGAGATGAATCAAGTTCTTTGCTATTTCAGCAGCCAAACACCTGACAGTGTGAGTAAAATGAATCACAGACTCCAAACTCTCCAGCCCACTGTCTTTTCACTCCACGCTCTTCCCTGTGTTCATCAGTTTTTGCTATACCTTGTTTGGTATAGAGGAAAATCTTTTAAATACAGCCAAGTCTGCTTCGTTGAGGGATTATCTTTTTCTGTTTTATTTCTCAAGAAATAGTATGGTTTTTTTGCTGCTTACCTCTATGTTTTACATAGTTTTGGATGTCACACTCATGCACAATTTGTTTCCTTTAAGGTAGGAAAGAGTTCCCAACACTTACATCAGTAGCTGGTCATTTACTCAAACATTTCTTTGTTTTCTGCTGATTTTTTCCCTAAGGTTGTGATTGTTATGCAGCAATCTTTGGTTTTTAACATTTTTCCAACCTTCCCAGGCAGCTGAATGCCACCAAGCAACTCAAGATGAGGTGTATGTGATCCCTGAAGTGTGCAGAACTCCCACCGGTGTAAGCAGGGAGGAATGGAATGTGTCATTGTTTCTTGCTTTAAAAAAGAATCTCATTTTGTTTAAATACCTAACGATGTGAGTGAGGAGAGAGAACAGATGAATTCATCAGGTACATTGCTCTGGGACCCGAGGGAGCTGCACCCACCTGAGAGGCCAGCACTGGTGAGTCTTGTTTCATAACTCAAATTATGTGTTAATAATGTTGAGTCCTTGCCCTGCTGGACTGAATTTGTCAGAATTATTTAGTCATCACTTGCTACTTGTTCAGACTAATTTTAGAAGGACATAGTTTCCATTATGTTGCTGTGCACATCAGATGTGTTCAGCTGTGGGGAGAGTCAGGCTTTGAACTGAATTGTTTTCCATTTCCCAAGTTAAGGGAACACATTGGCAATTGGCTCTTCCCTGGAACTATTGTGAGGTTCTGGTGTAAAGTACACACAGCTGTATCCCTCCAAGCATCAAAAATGAGAGTTTATTCACACCCTGAAAGTGTCAGTGCATTTCTGGAAATGTATTAACTTGTTATTCTATGGCAGTTACGTGTCCAAAAAAAAAGTGAGTGAAGAATGTAAGATTCTAACATGTACCCAAAGCTAACTATAAGAATGCTTGATTTATAAAATAACTTCTTTTGTTTTCTGAAAGTTTGCTGTCAATGTGTTTTATTGCAGGAAAATAATCTTTGGCATAAAGAGCATCCCAGTTAAACCCCTCAAAATGGGAACATTTTACATTTTCAGATGAGTTTCCTGCTGCTGCTCTCATGTGTCAGTGGTTTTGCACATTGGTTTAATGAAATGTATTTTAGAAAACGAAATAATTGGCAAAGCCTTTCACAAATGAAACAAGACGTGTTTGCACAATGGCAGGCAGGCAGAGCATTGATTTACCATCTGCCACAGGAAATGCAGCCCTGAATTGGTGAGTGCTCCAGCTCCTAGGCCAGAACAATCCATCACCCAGTTGTTCTGCAGAGGGGTGTGGATTTGAGCTCGAGGTGGGATATTTCAATAAAATATTGCTGTGGCTGGCTCAGTGTCCTGGTGGAGAAATGCTGTTTGCAGGTGAGGTGTTGAGCAGCTGCCCACGATAAGGAATTGTGTCAGAGCACTGTCAGGAGGTTTTACACTGTCCAGCCTTTGAAATGATAGAAACCACTGATTTCCAATCTGTTTGCATTTTTCAGAGATGAATCCAAGCACAATGAAAAGGCTGTGAAGTTTTAAGTCTCCAGACTGGCTAACCAAGTACCATTTGCAGTCATTTGGGTAAGAGTGATTTATTTCAAAAAGCTCTGGTGCAGACTCACCGTGTGAAGTGTTTCCCCTGGGTTATTCAGCCGGGTGATGATCATCATCTGCAGCACACAATAATGACTGGAACAAACTGAGAACAGGAACAATTCCCCAGTAACTTTCTGATATCTTCTGTACCCTGGCAGCTGCAGGATGCACGGAACGCTGCAGTTGCTGCAGCTCTGCAGTGGTGCCAGGCGGTGGCAGTGCTGATGGCTCCTGAGCAGAGCTTTCCCTGCAGCCTGGGGTTCTGCACGGAGCTGGAGTGCTGCTGGAATACAAGGTACAGTTATTTGTAAAAGCAACTTATCCCAAAATACTCAGGGAACAGAAGAAGATGGAAATAATTTCTATTTCTGAGTTTTTCAGGAGTGTACCTGGTATCCATGGACATAAACCAAGTTTTTAAAGCTAACTGTGCAATGCTCTTTTAGCTTCCACTGCCCTCTGCCTCCTCAGGACCGAGTGGCTCATTCTGTGGCATGATTTCCAAGTCAATGTGATTGATACATTGATACTCTAAACCATGTGTTAAGATCTTCAGACCTGCAGAGGGTCCAGGCTATTAAGAAATTATAAGTTCTGTATTGTGCTCTTTACAGATTGTACCATATTGATGCTACTTGCAGAAATCCTGTGCCACACTAATCATAAATTCTGTGTAATTCACATTTTTAGGTCTTGGTTGTAAGGTAATACGAAGCTGAGGTAGCACCACAAAGGGGACCGTGTGCCTTGGGAATGCTCGTGCATGGACAGAGCAATCCAAATGTCTGTGTTGCACCAGTTCTGCAAATGCTTTTTGTTACAGTGCATAAAAGATACAATACCTGCCAGCATTAGCTCTGTAAAGAGAGACCGTTTTCTTCTGTTGACTAATTATCCACTGAATATATTCAGTTTGAAGGGACACTTCAATAATTTAGCAGGCATGTGCCAGGTAATACAGGAGCCTTTGTCTTACTGGTGGCACAGATCTGGAGTTGTGTGTAACCCAATCCCTGGCTTTAGGCATTCAAGGAAGTGTTTGGTACAGCTGCTGTATCAAGTGCCACTGAAGAGGAGGCCTAGATAAGAGATTCAGGTAATGCTGCTCTTCCCTGGGCACAGGGAAAGTTCACCCTTTGCTGCCCAGGGTGTCTTTTGCAGGCAGTAACTGCTTTGTAAGTGTGAGGTGTGGATCTGCTGAGATCCAGCAATGAGTTTGCTGTAGGAATAGAAAAATGCTGCAGACTGCACGTTAAATACCCAGGTCAGCTCAGGCTGTCCTTGGGGGTATATTAACAAATGCTTTGTGGTTTGACAGGGAATGCTTTCTGTCATTAATGTTTCTTAAATGTAGATTGCTGATTTGCTAGACCAGACAAGGAGAGGGATAATGTTCAGTTCCTGGGAACGCTCTGAAATAAAACTCAAATTTTTCTTCAGCCCTTCCCAAGGTACTTCCTCACAGCTGTGCCATTTCCCAGAAAGGTGTAAGCTCAAATATCCTTTTCTGACCCACTGCCAGCTGGTTCAGTGACCTCCCTTTCCTTGCCTATAAAATGCAGCTCACCGCTGATCCACAGCAAAGGGAGATCCATTTTCTTTAGAATATGCCACAATTCTTGCACCCATAAAGGGCAGAGATAATGCAGTGGCTCAAACTGTTCTCAAATGACTAAACTGGAGTTCAAATACAATCTTCACAACCTTTTTTCCTTTGGAAGGACAGCTGCCTGCCATGCTCCTGCTGTAACAGTGGGATTTGTATGGAGTCAGGTATCACTGACAGGTGATTGCTTTCTGCAGATACCTGACTCTTTTCCTTGGAGGTCTCCCTTTCCTAAGTAATGTTCATTCTTGGGCTGTAGCAGCAGGGCTGCAGACAGCAGTTGGTTGTTTAGGCATTAATGTTTAATTTATGGAGCACCATCTATATGATTGTAAAGAACACCTACATTTGTGGAACATTGTCAGGCTCCAAACACGAGTGTGTAGCATTTCAGAAACACTTTCACTGGGCTGAAACAGCTTTTCAAAAAGCACAGAAAGATGGCAAATGTCTATTCAAAGAGAACAGCTTAGTAAAACCTTATCATTGAACCCTTCTAGCTTTGTTCAGCCACTGTTCAGCTGGAGTCATCCTGCAGTGCTGACCTGTGTGTGTCACAATGGCTGAGCTCATCCAGTTCCTCACCTGAGCACCTTTCCTTGGTGGTCCTGCAAACAGCAGCAGGGAGAAGAGAGAGAGGATGATTAAAGTCTCCAAACTATTCAGAATGTGCTTGGCCCAGGGTAACATTCCCCACTAGTGACCTACTTGCTGCTTAACAGGCCTCCTTGTGGATGTGCTACCACAGCCACACTTTGGTAAGGAAACAGCAGAGTGGTTTTTTCTCCTTGTAGGCTGATGAAAATGTCCTTTGAGGTAAGACTGGCCCTGGCACCCAGGGCTGGCAAAATGATGCAGGGTGGATTTCCTGATTTAATACTGATCCCTACACTTCACTCACGAGCTTGGCTTCAAAACACAGATCAGCTGATCTGCCAGCCTTTGTGTCCTCCTGAGAATGCGTGTAAAACCTGCCCTCTTTATTGTCCTGCACCTTTCCCACTAACCAAAGGCAGGATGGGCACTAACTGGGCCGTGTGATTGAGCAGGAAGTGCCTGCCTTTGTTTCACTTGTCATGTTCAGCTGATGTCATTGTCCTGTTGCAATGTTGGGGACACTGCCTGTTGAGCTTTTGGTGGCTTTTCCTCCTCAGGAATCACTGCTGCAGCAGAGTGGACGTGGATGTTGGACAGTCAGAGCCAGATGACATTGTCATCAAAGTGAGCTGTGACCCTCCAGTCAGTGACTGTGCTGCCCTGCTGTGGCACCAGCATAACTGATTCTTTTTGGAAAAGGCCCATTTTGGACTTTTTGAGATCATGTAGAAGCTGTAATCATCCTGCCCAGATTTCAGTGCAGGTAACTCTGTTTTTCTTTTTAAATACCTTTCCAGGCCCCGTGGATAAAGCTTCTGTATCCAGTGCTGATATGTTGGTTTGTTGTCTTGACATCCCAATTGTGTTCATATCCTGTTCAGAGCCACTGCAACGAACCTGTGCTGCCTTGTGTTTAAATAGAGTAGACATGGTAACTAGAAGGCTCTAAAGAGTTTCAAACAAAACCTTTAAGGAAGGTTAACTGCCATGCTAATATTTTTCCCTTTTTGTGTATGTTCCTCTGCACCTGGCCAGGTTCATTGTGGGCATTAAATACCTTCTGAAAGTACCACAACTGGAAAAGTGATATCAGAATGGATGGATTATTTATCTCATTGGATGTGATGTAACAGAAGAGTCTGGATTAGTGAGGACTAAAACACAGCAACTGGAGAAAAGGACCATGAGGTTAAGGAGGGAATCCATGGTGAGACCTGGCTGTGCTCACCTGTGGGAAGGGGGACAGAAGCTGGAACTGTTCCCTGGTTGGGGTGGGTGGAACAGTTCCTGCTCAGTCTGTGCTACCAGTGTCACATGCACTCCCATGAAAAGGTCATGAGATGAGGCCCTGGCAGCTTTGGCACAGATTGTTAGAAGCCTTCTGGCATTTTCTTTTTTTAAATCAGAAACTACCACTTAGTTTTAACATAACTCCGCAAATATTTGAAAAACAAAATTATTAATGCTGTTTCAAAAGGCCTTACTTTTTCTGCTTCCTTCCTTTAAAGAATATTTAATGATTTCTTGTTCATTTTAAAATGTAGTTTTATGGTTTTCAAACTTCAAAAGCATGAAGTTACAATTAATATTTTCCCAAAGTACAACAAAAACTTGAAACAGCAAAAATATTTGTTTAACTATTTTGAGATGTAGTTTGCATGTTTGACTCAAATGGAATGTTTTTTTCTGAAAAACTTTTTGAGGGAGGAAAACCCTTCTGATAATTAAATCCCAGCCTGAGAGAGGTGGGACAATATTTTTATTAAAGAGAGACAGTTTCTGTGCAGGAATTCAGGAAAGGAGCAGTATCTTTATAGGAGATTTTATCACCTGTGTTTAGCAGGTGATAACATGGGGTTTCATCTCCTTATCCTTCTCTCCCTTCTCCCTGTGCCCTGCCTTGCAGATTTGGGGATACCTGAGCCAGTTCCTGAAGAGACTCTCCCTCCATGACATCACCAAAGCAAACATGAAGAAATGGGCAGTATTTTGGCCTACATATTTAATGTTCTGCTGAGATGTAGATGCTGTCATAGCAGGAAAATGTTTTCTGGATCTGTCTCAGAGCTCCTGTTCCCCAGTGCTCACTGCCAATGGAGGAGTTGTGGTAGAAATTCTGGAGAGAAACTTCTGTCCCAGAAACCACCGTGAGTTGTTTGCTTTGTCCTGTTCCTTTTCTACTTCTAACCCTTTATCATCCCTTTCCTGCCTTCTAGAAAGTAAAGAAGAAACTAGGATCAGCTAGTGAAGGATTTCCTGGATTCGTTGCATAATTTAGTTGCAATATGAACATCTGCACTTTTCATTAGTCATTCACTAAGACAACGAGAGATCACCCCCAAGGTCACAGGACAGGCAAGGGTTACCATTGCTCCAGGCCAAGACATTACAATACTGATGATGACAAAACTATTTGGCAGAGATGCCAACACTGCCAGAAAACGAGGCACCATCCTAATCAAGGGCAGAATTTTGACTGCTCAGAAAGCCAGCCCAGCTCCCTGCTGTGACACTGTGACAATCCCGGGCTGCATCCCCAGCCCAGTGTCATTCCAGCTCCCCAGAGTGCCTTGCCAGGCTGGGGAGGGTCTGGACACACAGCTCCCAGGAGCTGGACCTGGATAAACACTGGTATGGAGATGGTGCAGGAGGAATTCCCTAAGGGCAGAGTAAAAAACACCAAGAAATGTAGGTGTGACCACTCAGAGTGGCTGCAGCACACCTTCACCACCACAGGGTCCACTGAAGGACCTTTCCTTGCTGACCTTGTCCTTCCTGGTCCCAAACAGGAGCCTCATCCCTCCCATGACACACACGACTGGCACAAGGGCACGGGGAAGGAAAAGTGCCAAGCTGTGCTCTGAGAAACTCCTGGGAAACGGTGATGGTGGCACCAAGAGCAAAGCACAAGATTCCTGAATATGAGACATTCTCCCTGCTGGCAGCTGCAGAGGTATGAGCAACGTGATGGCACAGCCTCTGAATTTCCTTGGCCATATTTTATGCCTTTATTTTCATCTGGACTTAGAGCCAAGGCTTGCAGTGCACCTCCTGTGGCAAAACCCTCCCAGCAGTTATGAGCTCTGCAATGTCTCCTCCAAGCTTCTTCTTTTTCAGAAATCTTGTTTGCAGTTACTGTGATTCTGTTTGTCCTTTGTCATGGCACAGAAATGCAATTTTCATTTCGTGAAGGGACATCAAATGGGAGGACAGGAAAGTTTGGGGAAGTAGAATTAGATTTTTAATGACATTTAAGCCGCACTCTAACATATGCTTGTGGTCCAGCAGAATTGAGTGTGGTGTTCCATTTGTTGTTCTTGCAGTCCCAGAGTTACCAACCTCCATATCCATGTGGGTTTTTTAATGCAGGTTACTGGAACATTAAACCAGATCACTCTAGAGCTGATGGTCTGTTTGTGTGTAACCAGTCTAGCCAGCAAAAGGAAACAGAGTTCACTCAGCATCCCCACTTGTGGAATATTCAGAAGAGGAAATAGTCCTGTTGGAAGATTCCTACAGAAACCAAAGCCAAAAAGCAGCCCTGATTGGGAACCTCCTCTGCTCAACTATTTTGTTACAAGTGGCCCAAAGAAGAATTTGGCCCCAAGATTTTCATTTTTCAACTCTTGTTGCAGCAGCAGCTCTGGGTTAAGCAATGGCTATGGTGTGCTCAGGGCACCAAACCAGAAAATCTGAGACAGAGGGCCCAGATGCAGAATTTCCTGCGATAACCTAAACCAAATGCCACTGACTGCAGCTCCCCTCAAGATCTCCCTGTTCACAGCCTCGCTGGTGGCCAGCATCCAGACTGAGCATTAGCAAAACCAACAAACCAAACAGTTCCCACAGTAAGTCCCTTGCTCTCCAGTTAACTTATTTAACTGTGGAGCTTCTAAGGGGGATGTTTCATCTGCTGTTGTTGCAGCAAGTGGGTATCCATGGCAAAACCCAAGGGCACTGCCCTACAGCAATGAAGGCTTGGCTAAGCAGCAACAGGAACTGGAAAAGGTCAGAGCTGCACAGCAGCCCTGCTCCATTTTAAAAATAAAGCAAATCAGTTTGCTAAGAAATGAGGCAGGTTCTTCAGTGGCTTGCAGATCAGACCTGGGGTGTCTCAAATCAATTTTCCCAAAGATACTGGGGAAGAAAGGAAAATGCTCAGACAATTCTACAAGGAGAGCACCACAGAGCTTCACTGCCAAGGGAAGGACAAGAATAGAAGGGACTTTGGGGCTTTGCAGAGGCCAAGGAACAGGGAACAATTTCCCGGCTGCTCTGTCCCCATCTCTGTCCTGTTCTTGTGCTCCCAAAGGTATAACTCCCTGCTATAATTTTTCATCCTTTAGGCAGGGACCATTTCTATATGGTTCTGTACCTGGATGGTCTTGCAGTGCCACCTTCTCTAGGAATATCACAGGAATCCAGCACATTGGTTTGGTGATCTGCAGTTGTTCCATTCCACCTCTTGGATAATGCTGCTGAAGTCCACCAGAAGGAGCCTTTGTGAATTAATTTTGCATAAGCCTTGAGGAATGTATTAACATGTAAGTAAAAACCCAGTGAGTCCTCCAACTGTGTTGAATTATCATAAAATTAATCTTCCCAATCTGAATGAGAATAGGATGCCCTGGATTTGCAATACAAATCCTGTACGTTAAGGATATGGATGGTTGAACACCCACTGCAAAAGATGACTTTTCTCCCAGCCTCCTCATTGACTGACATGTGTAGTTTTATTTCTTAATAACTATAAAGGGCTAAATCCACTCCTACAATAGCTTGTATCAGGTCTGTGTTCTCCTTCTTGCTTGCAGTCTGCTCTTAGATTTGTCCTAAGCAACTTCCTGTCTTCGCCAAGGCAGCTTCATAATTTGAGATATGCCTGTCTTTGCAGGAGTTACCTTTGACCACAGAAAAGTTGAAATATATTCTTCTCTTCTCAGGTTGTCGCAGTAAAAGCACAGGGAGGTGTCAGCAAACTGGCTCTGCCAAGCTCCTGCAGCTCTGATCTGATGGCTGGATTTTATCCGTAGGTGTTTTGAGGAGGACGAGCACTTTGCACAAGAACGGGGCGGAAAAAATAAAAGCAAATTAACTGACTTCCATAAAGTTATCCTTACTCACTTTCTCTTCCCTTTCCTGCTGTGTTTGTGGTAGCAGCTCATTAGAGCCTGTGTTTGCAATAGCTGCACCATGAGAGAGGAGATTTCATTTCCCGTGCTGCTTTCCAGGATGTGGCAGAACCGAGGCCGCCTCCCCAGCAGTACCGGGGGTTTGTGGTGCTCAGGTTTAGCCTTAACCCCTTTCTTGTTCTGTTCTGCCTTTAAGAGAACTCCTGTTCCTGCTTCGAGGGAAGAAGAGGAGCTGGGGTTTCCCCTCTGAGAGCTGTGGGGCTCATGTTTGAAGGAGAAAAAAGCCTGTGCTGTTTTTCCCCCCTGCCCAGCACCAGCATGGGGAGCAGAGATGCTGCTGGTCTCTCTGGAGAGCTCTGCCAGCCCTGCCGAGGAGCCCGAGTGTGGTTGGGTGATTTGAACCTCTGCCATCCTTTGGAGCAGAATGGAGCTCTGTGAAAGGACAGGGACTGAGTGCCAGCGGGGCTGTCATTAGCCCGGCAGCCCAGGGAGCAGCTGATGCGCACTTTGTGGTGGAAGTCATGCAGACAGAAGGGGTGACTCAGGGATGGGGAGGCCCCGACCCCAAAGGTGTGTTCCAGGCTTGCTGCTTGCATGGACCAGGACAGCTGGTGGCCTCACACGACACAAGGGCTCCACGGACCATCTATTTGCACAAGGCTGTCAATTTTGCAGTGATGTCGAGTGCTGCTGGCCCAGCTCCACCTTTCTACCACACTAATCAAAGGAAATGTGCCCTAGTCTTGAAGTCTGGTGATTCAGGACTGAAAAGTTTAATGGCTTTCCTCGGGTTTTTTGTTTGGTTTTGTTTTTTCCCTCTCTTTTATGAAGCATAAGGTGTTTAGAACTATGGAAGTTGTGCAAGAAAAATATTAATGAATAACTACGGAGTGCAGACATTATTGCATTCCTTTCTCTTGAAATAATTGGCTTTTCTCTGTGGGGTCTGTAATAAAAAAAGTGTCTGCAGAGTCTGAACCTGCTGTATAGACGCCAAAGTAGATGATGATTTTAAAACCTCACTGGCTTTTTTTATTTTTTTCTCCTAAAATCTCTGCATTTATCATGTTGCAAAAAATCTCTTTCTCTGAGAAATGATAAACCTAAGGCACAGGGGCAGTTCTTGACATTCTGGGTGATGGAAACTATGAACGAATAATGATTTTTGGGATCCTCTCCCACAGCCCAAACTCCAACTGATGCTGGAGAAGAGGAATTAAAGAACTGCAAGCACCCCACCATTGGAGGTTCTCAGTGGTGGGTTCTGAAGTACCACGTAGCTTTTCAGCCTTTGTTTTCCTGCAGTTATGGACCAAGGGGTCCATGCAGCAAATATGGGGCTGTGCTGCAGTAACAGTTTGAATGGCAGGGAGGGGCAGAAACCTGCAGGTCAGCTCAAAAGCAGTGGCACTTCCCAGTAGGAGCTGTCCCTCCTTTCATGGAACAAAACGCAAAAGGACGGTGGAGAACCCCATTGCTGCCTACCCGTGGAAATGGGAACGGCGCATCCCTGTCCCCGGAGGCTGCACGGGTACAATATCCAGGTGCCCAGCGCAGAAGCAGAAGGCTTAAGAACCTTATTCAGAAAGACAGTTCTGAACCTCTGTTCACCCCCTGGACGCCCTCCCTGGCTGCTCCACCTTGGCGATTGGGTTCAACACCCCCCCTTCCTCCTGCCCTGGCTTCCACCGCCCCTCAGCCACAAAGGCTGCCGGTGCCGCTCGGCTTTGTCCCCGCGCCTGCCGAGGCACCAAGCCCTGGCTGTACAACAGCGGCGGGCCGGGGCTGCGGGACCCCCGCCGCCCGGGCGGGCTCTGTGGCGGGCTCCCGCCGCAGCGCTGCCCGCTCCCGCCCGGCCGCGCTCCCCGGGAGCCGCCGGGACTTGTAGTGTGCGCGGGCCGTGCCCAGGGCCGGCCGCGGGCTCCCCCCGCGGGTGCGCGGCCCGGCGGGCGCGGGGCGGGGCGGCCACGGGGACCCCCGGGCGGGGCCGGACTACGCGCCCCGAGCGCCCCTGCGCGGCGGGGCGGGGCCGCCCGGCCCTACAAAGGCGGCGGCGGCGGCGGGGCGGCCGCTACTCCCCGGCACCGGCGGGCGGGCGCGGGGCCGCGCTCCGGCTCCAGGCGCGGCCATGAGGCGGCTGTAGGGCCCCGGGACCCGCCGCCGCTCCGCTGCCTTCGGCCGCCGCGGGGGGCTCGGCGGGGCGCGGCTCTGCTCGGGGGTGGATGCCGGCCGGGGCCGGCCGCTCCCGGCACCATGCACACCGTGCAGAAGGACACCACCTTCACCAAGATCTTCGTCGGGGGGCTGCCCTACCACACCACCGACTCCTCCCTCAGGAAGTACTTCGAGGTCTTCGGGGACATCGAGGAGGCGGTGGTGATCACGGACCGGCAGACCGGCAAATCCCGAGGATACGGCTTTGTAAGTGCCGCTCCGCTCCGCGGCGGGACGGGCGCCGCCGCTGCCCCCGCTGCCCGCCCTGCGCCGGGGAAGGCGCCGGCAGCGAGCCCCGGGCTGGCGAGCCCGCCGGGGCGATGGCAAACTCCCGGTGTAGTGACAAACTCCCGGTGTAGTGACAAACTCCCGGTGTAGTGACAAATTCCCGGTGCGGTGACAAATTCCCGGTGTGGCCGGGCGGACCCCCCGGTGCCGGGCGCTGCGGAGCCGCCGCCCGTCCCGTCGCTGGCGCGGAGCTTGTGGCCGCTGCGGGAGCGAGGGGCTCGGTCAGGCAGAGGCTGGACCGGGGCCCGTTTGGAGCCCCCGCGCTGGCCGAAGCCGCGCCCTTCGTTCCAGCACCTGTTGTCCCCTCCCGATGTCCGTGCGGGGCTCAGCGCGGTCCCCGCACCCGCCCTGAGCTCCTCTGCGCCGGGGGTTTGGGGAAGGGCTCCACCAGCATCTTAAAAAAGGCACCGGGGGGAGGTGGAAGGGCAGGGGAAAACAGCTGGCACCGGCCCAGCGGGGAAACCGGGCACGGGGGAGCGCCCGCTTTTCCGTGGAGTCCCAGCAGCCCTTCCCAGCCCGCCGTGCAAGCGAGGCTGCACGGAGGGAGTTCAGCTCCCGATTCAAAATAGAACAGTAAATAAACTCCTCTTATAGTGCCTGTTGCTGGAGTGTTTACAAAGCGCTGTTGCTACAAACAAGGCTGTGCTCGATTCCAGGTGACCATGGCAGACAGAGCTGCTGCTGAAAGAGCTTGCAAAGACCCAAACCCCATCATTGACGGCAGGAAAGCAAATGTGAACCTGGCGTATTTGGGAGCAAAACCAAGGAGTATTCAAACTGGTGAGGCATCCAGGAGATCCCATCTCTCTGTATTAGAATAACTTGTAAGACGAGGAAACAAGTTCCTCGGGCTGGAATCATCTGATCTGATGATGCACATTTATCTGTCCCCCATAGTTCTGATTGTTGGCTGAGGACGCTGCACGGTCCAGTTGCCTCTCTGCTGTATCTCCTTACCCAGCCCTGCTGCACTAATGTTACCCACTAAAGTTCCTGTAACTGTGTTAAAGCTGTTTTCTTCCACAGCTGATCTGTTTGCCCGTTAACCTCTTTGTTACATGAGAACAAACAGTAAGATCCACTTTGTCATTTCTCCCTTTGGTTTAATGACCACAGTACCCAGTGCGTAAAATAAAGCTTTATACCCCATTGTCTGTTCGATAACAGCACGTTCACACTGGGCTTTCATCATGAATTCCCATCTGCTCCTCGTGCATATCACATATGCATGTTAAATTTAACTTCTTTCTAAGTGGGGCTCTGAATTTGCTCACATGCATAGCAGATCAAATGCAAAGACGTGTGGTGTAACTCTGCCTGTGTGTTGCGACTTGAATGGTACAATGGATGCCATTCATTAATATTTCTTTTTTTTCTGAACCATTTTTTTCAGGTTTTACCATAGGTGTGCAGCAGCTACATCCAGCCTTCATTCAGAGACCCTTTGGGTAAGTGGAAATGTTTCCTAACGGTCTGATTGAAATCAGATTCACAAATCAACTTCCTCATTATTTAAAATGTGTGAAAAAAGCCTTCGTAGTCAAGAATGGACAGTTTCAACAGCTGTTGTTAATGTTCAGAGTACTTTATTTCTGGTGGAGATTTCAGAACTTTTGTGCATTTGTCAGCTTTAATGTAATTCCCAAAGATCCTTCTTTATCCTCAGTAAATCTTAGTCATAATAAACCCAGTGCATTGCTCGCTGCTTTGCCAACTTCAAGAATTCACAGGAATTCAAATAAATGGAAAATAGTTTCTCTATTATAGTACTTAAGGTGTCAAAACAATTAAGCAAATTCTGTTCTCATGTTTCTCAAATAAGATCCTCTGCTTCCTCTGTGCCGTTTCCCACGTAATAACGCTTAGGATACAGTTTTATCCTAGAAAACAAATTGCATTGGAAACAAAGTCTGTTACTTAATGAAAGTAACATTAGGTCAAAAATTGATTTTGGACAGATGTTATACAAGGCTTGAATAGTCTGCAAAAGTGGGCTTTTGTCTGCTGTTTTCAATAGCTTATACCATCCCTACTCGGTTAGAAAAGTCCTCTTTTTATACATCTAATAGGATCTGGCAGCTGCTCGGCAAAAGACAAGTGTGCTTCACGAGAACAATAGTGACTGTCATACTGCCCTCATTTAACTGTTTAATGATTGATGCAGCTCTTTTTTTACACCATTTCAGAAAGTGAATATTGATAAGGTTTTTTATTATTATTTTCTAAGAGCATTAAGAAAGTAGGTGCATTTTTTAAAGCTTTTGAGCACTGCCCTGGTGTGGTTTTTGTGTGACTCTAATATAAATAGATGGGATTTTGGCCTTTGTCAACAGCAAGGCTTCATCCCTTCCCTGCTCTCCACTCATTTTTTTGGGGGGGGTGTTTTGTTTCTTTTTTTTTTTTTAAAGAATAAAAAATCTGCTAACAATAAAACTTTCCTCTGCCCTTCTGGCCGCAGTTGCCAACTGCCTGGACAATCTCATTGCGATGAGTTTGTGGATGTGAGAGGCTGTGTTGCCACAATAGTGCACACCCAGCCCAGTGCGTGTGCTGTGTATGGTTCAAACACAGTAACAGGCGGTTACAGCTCTGCTGGAAAGCCTTGGAGAACATCTGCCATGAAATGGAGACTCTCCCCTTTTTTGGGGCAAGAGCAGCGTTAGCCTGCATAGACCAAATGCTGCTTTTTAATAGCTCTCCTTGCATGGGAGCTGCAAGAGATTTCACAGCCCCCAAAGCAGCAGCAGCAGCAGCACCTTTGAGATGTAATCCCAGGGATTTCTGCATGGGAGTGCAGGGAGAGAAGGTGCCAATAAAAGCAGCCTCTGGCAAGTCCTGCCATGCATGGGAAAAGAGGAGGGCAAAATGGTGAAGCCCGTTACAACTCCTCTTGTTGGCAAGGGCACCTTGCAGATTATCTGCAGTTTTCTGGGTGCCCTTCCTACCCTGCAGCCCTCAGCTATTGAAAACATTTTTTTTCCCAACAGTTTGCTTTTGGTTTCACATCCAGAGGAGTGTGGGATCGACTGATTACATGTTCCTTGTGATCTAGACAGTTCCTGTTGCAGTTCTTAGGCATTGGTTTCATCATTAAACCAGCAGAGCTGCAGTTAGCACATACAGTGGAGAACATTATAAATTATTTATCAGTTGCCAAGAGACAGGAACCAGGAGAATGGAGGGCTGGAGACAGGGGATTATATATCATTATTTGCAAGCATCAGTAAACAAGAATTTCATTGAATTCAGTCATTGCTGCAGCCGAATCACTGGAAATGTGGGTTTTACAGAATGTGTTTACCTGAGCACCACCTTTACCTGAGCACCACAACTGGGGCTGCTCTGGGGCTTCTGAGCAAAGCCTCAGGTGCTCAGTCGAGCAACAGAGCTTGGCTGCCACTTCCCTCTTTGTCTCCTCAATAGACCCACAAAATGAGGAGCCTGCAAAGCTCCACTCTTGCATTCCCTTGACCCCACAGTTTCCTTGGCCCTCAGTGGGATATGAGGGCAGAAGAGGAGTTTTTCAGGAGTTTTTCAGGGTCTGTCACTGAGTTGCTGTTGTCTGTTTGCCCCACGCCGAGTGGATCCTGCCCTTTCCCAAAGGAAGCCCGGTGGCTCGGCTGCTTTGCCCCCGGTGTGAGATGCTGCCTGCCTCTCCCTCCTGCAGTTCCTGTCTCTGTAAAGTGTTTGTGCCCAGGGGTTGGCGTTGTGGTTTCCAAAAGATGATTGTCACGGGGCACAGGGTGCTTGGTGAGCGAGCTGGGCTTGGCAGGGCAGAGTGAATGAACAACCGTTAACGAAGAGCAGGCAGCCAGTCATGTCCCAGCTATCAAACCACAAAACGCAGGTTTTGGTGAAACCTGAAATGAATGGAAACTATGAAAATTACCCAAACACCAGAGAGGATTATTTATAAACTGAAGGCTTCCCCCCAGCCCCAGACACCTAAATGCAGCCGTAAATATTGCCAGAGCTATGCGGAACAGAAAGAGAAACCACGAGGAGCCTCTCTCCTTCCTCCTGCTGTCCTGGCAGGGGAGGCACTTGCACAGCAGACAGCATGGAGTCAGTAGTAAATCCTGTTTGGAAAAGAAGTTTCTAGCTCGTTGTAACCAGAGATCTTAACAGTAATGCAAGGCAAAGGATGTGTCTGTGTCAGGGTGACTTGGAGCTCCGGCTGCTGAGTTTGGGGAAGCAGCAGTGGGCCTGGGGCTCAGCCTGGAGCTTGCAGACTGTGCTGTGCTTGGAGGCACCTGGCAGTGCCAGTGTGTCCCTGCAGCTGCCATGCCTCATGTGATAGCTGATGTGGCAGAGCTGCTTGGTCCCACCTTGTGGTTCCCTCCTCTGGGACTCTGGAGCTGGAGGCAGGTTTGAGTCCGTGCAGGGAACGGGGATTCCCTGGTCCTCCTCTTTGCTCTGGACACAGGCAGCATGTGGCAGATGCATTCCTGTGGCTGTGCCTCAGCGAAGGAGCTATCTGTGTGGGAGATCTACCAGTGACTAAGTGACTGAGCTCTTGCAAACATAAAGCTGTCTCGTGGCAGGATCCAGCTCTTTCCATAGCTGCACGTTGGATGTCATTGCTCCAAAGACCCCGGCCATGTGTAGTTACTTGTTTTGGTGGCCCCCTGCCTCCGGCCCACATTTGGTCTCTGGCAACATCAGAAAGAGTTAAATCTCTTTGAGTTTAAAATTTCATGCGTTGATGCTGCTGCAGTTAGGAAGTGAAGAAAGTCTCCCTTTGTGTCAGCCCAGCCTCCCTCGCAGCTGTTTATCCTTAAAATTTCTCTATTGGGTTAAAAATAAAAGGCAACAAACTTTCATCTTTTCTGTGGTTATGCTTATAAAAGGACACGTGCTGTGCCCAGCCTCTGTCAGCTGGCACCCCCCTGCTCCACCTCCCACTGCCCGCTCACCCGGAGCTGGAGGCTGCAGGATCCCACCCCACTCTGCCAGGCTCTCGTGGGTGAGCACCTGGTGTTACCCTGTGCCAGGAACGTGAAAGCTTTGGGGGAAAGGGGGCATTCCCTAAGAAATGTCCAAATCCATTTTCCAAACGGCTTCAGCTGCTGGTTCTGCTGTTCAGACTGGGTGCTTGCCAGTCAAAAGAAATCCCTTTCTTATTTTTTTATTATTTTATCTTGTGTTTTTTAAGCATAGGCATATATTTATAAGCAGATTGGACTGCTTTGAGAATTTTCTTGAACATCTGCTTCGAGGTGGCAAATGCTGGTGTCAAACCCAAGGTGTGACTATTTTTGGTGTGCCTATTTTTTGTGTTTGGGGCACAATTTGCTCATGTTCTGCCTGTAAAACAATACAAAAGCGTGGTCTGATTCAGCGACCTCACACTTGGCTGTGTGAATGATGTGCTGAGCTCAGACCTGTTGCAAGGGGCTCTGGGTGAGGGGTCTGAGCTGTTCTGGGCAGTCAGGGCACAGGCTTGTGTGTGATGGACAGACAGCCTGAGCTGGCTCCAGCCTTGTCTTTACAGCACATGGCTCGAGTTGTGCCATCTTCTCTGTGTGATTCCTTTGCCTCTGGTGTGTTTCCTCTTCATCCTCCTCATCCTCTTCATCCTCCTCAGCAGCAGAGACCTGAGTCCTTCCCCGTTGGTGCAGGAGCTGGGGAGTGGCAGATCCAAAATTCACCCGTGTTGCTGTGGCTGGTGCCAGCGCAGAGTCCCAACGTGGCAGATTGATGCACACGTCTGAATTTCCAGAGCAGCCCAGCTTGTGCTTGATCTCATGTTTCCTTTGAGCAGCTGTTGGCATATGGGCCCCAACCCGTAGTATTAAGCACATGCCCAGTAATTCCAATGATGAATGCAGCCCTGGGCACCCTGCCCCGGCGCTGAGGGCACCAGCCAGGGAACCAGACAGTTGTTGTGCTGATAATTTGGTAGCAAGGACAACGGGTCATTTCTAAATACAACTTTTATGAAGAACTTGTTCCCCACGGATGGGAGCAAACTACATACCAGAGCTAAATATACTCCATGATCACAAAAGATGAAAAGTCCTGGACCTCACAGTTAAAACTCAGTCTCCTGTTTCTCAGTCTCCAAGTGCTGTAAACAGGGTTGTGCTGTCCCCTGCCATTTCCCTGTCACCAGCTTTGAGCATTTTAGCTCTCCTGTGTCAGAGTTGAGCTGCTCTGGCCAAAGCAGCAGAGGCTGGGAAAGCCACGCTGGATCCAGGCCATCCCCATGATTCCAGCTTGCAGGAAGGTGTGCAGGGATTAGATTGAGATGTCTTAAATGTTCTACTTCCACAAAGGCACAACTGGTAGCAGAGATCACAAACTCTTAAAATGGAATTTCTTTCTTGACTGAGAAATTATTTAATTACTTGTTTTATCAGTGTAAGTCTTCTTTTATCAAAAAGAGATATTTCATTGCTTCTTCCATAGCTGAAGCATTCTACTTCAAAATACTTAATCTCTCCAAGAAAGGGGTTTTGATAGATCAAATGAGTGGATGATTTTAGTTAAAGATCAGTGGAAGGGATCATGTGGAAAGAAAGAAAGTCTGTTAAAAATGGAACCAGTTGAAAGTAGTCACTAATGTGTATTATTCCAAAACTTGTCAGATACTTCAGAAGACTTTAAAGATGTTTCTGCTGTTGATTTTCACTGAATTGGAGAAGGGAATTGGAGAGCTCAGTCAAAGGCAGAATTCTGGGGCTTACTGGGTTAATCTGTTGGAGACCCTGGTTTTCCCTACCATCCCGCCAGGTTCCTCACAAGGATGCTGAAGGACTCGGGTTCCTGTCATGCACTGGTGTGAAACAGGCCCTGTTTCTTCTGTCAGTTGATTTCTGGTTTGGCTGTGCTGATAACTGGAAAGGGGAGGGGTTTTTCCTTCTCTGGAGAGCTGACTAGCTGCGGATAAACTTCCATGTGGCTTTTTCCTTGGTGCCAGATGGCTCTTGTTTCAGGCAGATGTTATCTCCTGCTACCTGAGTGTTTTTCAGCCTGCTTCTCTCCAAAACTATTTTTGGTCTGGCCCAGCATGCCTTTGTTTGGGATCATGGTTTTTTTTTTCCTTCTTCCTTTGGGTGTGGGGGAAGCAAGATGCAGAGGATAAAGCTGTTGAGCCTGGCAATAACTCATGGTGGAGCTCAGCATGTTGATCTCAAACTCTTGGTTGAGCTGAGAAAAAGGATTCAATCTTTGTGAGATGCACTCCCTTCTTTGGTCTGCAGCCTTTTTGTTTTTTTCCTTCTTTCTGGTTTTTTTCCCCCTGACTGCAGTCTGGGACAGTCTGTTGAGGCACGTCATGCCTTGGTGATTGCCACTGGTGTGGTGACATCTGCTCCCAGCAGGGAACTCAGTCCTGTACCTGTTTTTACAGGCTGCTGTGTAAATCTTCTCAGAGGGACAGAGGATGATGAAGAGAAGACAGACAGGCCAATTAGTTACAAGAGGAGCAGAAATTGTGTTGATTGCTTTGCTATTTTGTGTTTGTGTCGTATTGCAGCAGGTGATGATAAATCCCATGGAGCTGCAGAGTTCATCCTTGGGTGACTTTGAGCTGGCTGGGATAGCTGGCTGATGAGGCAGAAGCTGTTGACATTTCAGTGCATGTTTCAATCAGCTTTAGTGGGGACATTTCAGGAGTTGGAGGTTTGTTGTGTTGTGGTTGAAGCCCAGCTCTGTCAGTGAATGTTGAGGGATCGTGGAGTGATCAGGGCACAGCCAATGCTCTGTTCTGCACCCAAGTGTTAGAGGATAAACTGTGATCCCTGCCTGGAGTGAGAGTCCTGGTGGGCAGGCAGGGACCCCCGGCCATCCTCCAGCCTCCTCCTCATGTCTGGGTTGAAAGCAGCACCTGAATCTCTCACGTTTCCACAGCCTGTCATCGTGGCTGGGGCCCGTATGATACCCGTGGCCAGCCCTGCCTGCACCCCACACGTTTACTGAGTGTCTCCTCCAGGTGAGTGCCTGCTGGCTTGGGAGTGTCCCTCAGGAACGATTCCGTGGCGTGCGAGTTACACCAGGGTGTGTGCCTGCATCTCCAGCTCTGCCGTGGCACTGCCAGTGCTTCCCAGAGCAGCTTCGAACTCAGGAGCCCTTTTCAAAGTCCACCTTTGGATGTGCCCTGCTGGGCTGGAGGTGCCACATCACCGGGGCTGTGCTCGGCTGGCTCTGCAGCACCCCCAGCACCTCCTGCCATCACGTGCTGTGGCAGTGTGGGTGTCCCTGTGGCAGCCAATGGGTCAGCTCTAGTGGAAATGGAGGCCAAATTCCTGGGGTCAAATGCCAGAATTTGTGCCTTCACTGGCAGACACAAAGGGCTCTGTTTCTTTTATTCTTCAAGGAATAAAAGGCTGGTCGTGGTGGTGGCGTTTGTGTGCTGATCTCTGTGAGGCTGCCAAGAGCCCTGTGCCCCTCCTTGATTCCCAAATGCTTGTGTGATGCCGTGTCCCTCCTGACAGGGGGGTGCAGCTGTCTCCACCTCTTCAGAACTGACAAAACCAGCTCCCAGCAGGGCTGGCACAGATCGAGGGGGTCAGGAACTCCCACCTTGTTGCTCTCCCAAACTCGTGCAGATTGCAGGAGCAGCTTGCGGGAACAGCACGTGGCTCATGTGTAGGAAGTCCTGCAGGATGGCAGAGAGCTGAGAAGGTGCAGCTAAAGCACATTTTAGATGTAAATCTGATACAAAATAGTCAAATATATGAGGTGTCTCTGAGATGAGCTCTGCGGGGAGAGCTGCTGATGAGAGCTTGTTCCTCTTTCTCAGTGTTTGGGAAGAGGTGTGGGACACATTTCCTCCTGAACTTGTCCCTTTTTCCTGGCTGTCCCCCAGCCAGCCCTGCCCTGCTGCTGTGGTGGGGAGACCTGGGTGAGGGCAGGTTTTGAAAGGGACTTCTTCTTCTTCTGCTGGAGCCACGGGTGCCTCCCCTGTTTGACCATCTCCACCCAGGCCTGCACCAAAAGGAGGCCCCTTTATTCTGTCCCCCAGCCACAGCAGGACAGAGCCCGTGTGGCTCTAACCATCCCTTCTGTTCTGGTTCCATTCTGGCTGTGGGGCAGTGTGGTGTGCTGCCACGTGGTCAGGAGCGTGGGCTGGCACCACGAGGGCCCTGCCAAGTCCCTGCTGTCCCTCCTGCTGTCCCTCCTGTGCCACTGCTGCCTCTAGGGCCAGGTTTGTCCATGCTCCTTGTGTTGGTGGCCTTTGGGTCTCGTCCATCTGCTGTTCACGGGGTGACTTTGGTGTGTGGTGGCCACGGCTGATCACTTGGGTGATGTTTTATAATCACACCGTGTTGTGTTTTTGATGGAGTTCTCTTCTGGCTGGCAGCGCCCATCGTGGGGGATGGAGGAAAACTGCAGGGAGGGAGGAAGGGAAAGGCATCTTAAAACACAGATGTGACTCATCCTGTAGAAATTCAGATCAGAGTTTGCTAAGTTCTAGAAAGAGAACTTCAGAAGAGCTTGCTTTTTTTTTTAATTTATCTCCTGAAAGTTCCTCTTCAGAAATAATGGAAGAGAGGGAAATATTTTAAGATTTTCTGTGGATGCTAAAAGTAGCCAGCAGAGAACTTCATCCTACTGCACTGGTTTGTTTTGTTTGTAGCTGCAAGTCATCAAAGTGACCTTACTTTGGATTGTGTGTTTTGTTTTGATTGAAGAATTGCCATCTGTCCACCTAATTCGGAAGACCAAACTGCATAATACCTTGATTGAAATTTCTAGCTGAATTATTGAAATCCTACAGACCAAAAGAGCCTTCCCTTTTACATTTACATTCCCTTTAGAAGCAGGTCCTGGAGTTGCCGAGTGGGATTTTTTAGTGCAGTACCAGCTATTGTGAATGATGTGTGCTTGTGTCTGCACTGGGCTGGTGGGATGGATTTCTGGAAGCAGGATGCAGGAGTACTTTCTGCCTTCTGAGCTAATGGTGCTTTTTATTCCCAGTAGCACTGAAAAGCTGGAATTCTTCCTTGCTGAAGGAAAAATGTAGTGCAGGACGTTGCAGATTTGCTGTCTCCAAGCCCACCGTGGAGCTGCGATGCAGGAGCTCCGTGTATGAAAGCAAAGCCAGCAGTGCAGAGTTTCTCGGGATGAGCTGGGAATGCACCTCGTGCCCCACATGGGCTGTGCCAGCTCTGGGGAACAGTTTGGTGGCAGCAGGGGACATGGAGGAGCTGCTCAGACGGGGTGATGCTCAGGTTGGATTGCCGAGAGTCTCTCGGGCTGTCCTGGTCGTTTGGTGAGCACAGCAGGGATGCCTGTGGGCAGGAAAAGTGCAGGCTCCTCCTCTGCTCCTGTCACTGGATAGTTTTTAGTGGATGGTGCATTTTTTGTTGCATTTGTGAAGTGATTTGAACTTTGTTGGGCCCTGGAGAAGCAGGAAGCCTGGTGGCAGGGTGTGACATGCAGGGAGAAGTGAGGAGCAGCCAGAACACCCATCCCCAGTCTGGGATGCAGGAGGTTGGCTGAGCTGGTGATCTGCCAGGGCAGTAATCGTGGACAGAGCCTGCAGAGCCTTCCCCCAGACCCTGAAAGGCCCAGAGAGCAGCACTGCACCTCTGAGTCATTTAAAACAAAATGAAAGAGAAAATCCCCCAGTGACAGGCGTGAGGAGCATCTGGGTGGGGCTCAGCTCTGCTCCTCCAAGAGGTGGCTGCCACTGCCTGCTGTGAGTGTGTGACATGAAGTGCCCTTGGGCTGAGCTGGTGCCCAAGCTCCAGCTCTGATTCTGCTGTGTTGGCCTCAGTTTAGATCAGAGCTGAACAAAAAGGGATTCAATGAATTTCTGCTGCCTCATCTCATTCTTGTTACCCACAGGGTGATGCTGGATGTGATGTGTTTGTGGACTGAAGGACTGTGAGGTCCCTCTTGCTGTCCAGGGGTGTCTGGTGGCCTCAGAAGAAGGTCTTGCACTGAATCAAAGGTTGAGGTGCTGCTCACCATCCTCCATCCTCCCTGGGCACATGGAAGGCCCCTGATTTCAGCCCCTGATTTCAGAGGCGGCGTTGCTGTGTGGGGAGAGGAGAGCAGTCATCCTCTTGTCATGCAGATTGTCTCAAGCAAAAACAAACTGCATATGGGAGTGGGAGAAGGAGAGAAAGCTCGGTTCAGAGGAGCCCTTGTTTGTGAGAAGCCTTTCTCCTGCCTGAGGAGCAGATTCAACCATGCAGTGCTGGTTGTAAAGCAAGTGGGAGCAGCCCTGGGAGTGCTGGGTAGGAGGGACAGCCCCAGGTGGACCCCAGCACGCTGCAGGTGGTGCCTGAGATTCAGGATGCTCAGGTGGAATGAGGGTAGCCACGTACAGCCCTGTGCCTTGTGGAGAGCCTGTGGGAGGCTTTTAAAAGTGGTTGTGTTTGAAAATGTGCTGTCACACACATCCACACAAAAATCCCCAAAATATTTGAATCTGCATAATCACTCTGCAGAGTTTTGCTTTGGGGTTTTTTTTCTTGGCCAAAATGAGTTGGGTTTGAAGATAGGGTGGCACAAGCTTTCAGGGGATGGCTTTGCTTCATTCTGTGGCTTTATGTGGTTCAGCAAGCAGTGGCCAAAGGCACCTTCTCCCCAGGGTGCCCTTTTTGCTGTCACCCTGCCACACTCTTCAGGCCACATGCAATTCCCCATTTTTGCCTGGCCTGTGGCATTTTGTGTGGATCTACCTAAACCTTGAGGTTTGCTCAGTTTTTGCCCTTGTTTGAGACCTGACTTGACGTGGGCCCTTTGGAAAATACAGCCCTTTCATTTTGATGCTTTTTCCCCCCCTCCTTTCCTCCTCATTAGCAGTTTCTAGCAAATTAGTAGGCACTCCTGCATTAATCACCTCCAGGATCTTTCCATCTATGGACTTTAATTGACTGTGACATTGTTAAGTTCCTCTCAGCAGCTCAGCTACCTCAGGGCAGGGGCAAGCCTGGGAGAGGCAACACTTTTGCACCCTCTTGGGAAGGGCAGCAGAGGTGCCAGGGGCAGATGTGACAGCTCGTGGACACGGGAGTGTCACTGCCCTGCCAGCTACTGGGGAGTGTTACTGGGGGGAGGAAAGCAGCATTAATATCCCGTGTTTTACAACAAATACCCTGTAGCATTCCCTAAACATCCAGTGTTGTGGAAACATGGTGTAAGTGTGTAGTAACTGATAACACCTGGAGGGCCTGGGGCTGTAGCTGGGGACAGTGGTCATTCCTGGTGGGACAGGTGGAGAGTGACACATTGTGCCTGGTGCCAGGAGGTGCCCCAAAGGGGCTATGGGTCCTCAGGACCCTCCACCCAAGTTTGGATGGAGAATACAGGAGACAAAAAGGCTGGCAGGGACAGGCAGGGCGTGTGGGGGCCGAGGAAATGAGGTGAGCCAGGGGCTGTGTCACGGCCCTCCAGGGAGCTTGTTTGGGGATAGTGGGGTAGCTGGATAGTGGGAGATACAAGCCACGAGGACCAGGGTGTGTGTATTAATTAGCCCATGCTTCACCTTGCACTTCTCCCACCCTCAGGTCTAGGAGTGTTCGCTTTCCATCCCCACCCCGGGGAGCACCCCTCGCTCGAGGGCAGCACTGCTGGGCAGCACCATTTCCATGGCTGATACACATGAATTTGGGGACTGGGGAGGGAGGAAGAGGGGGCATGCAGGAACCCCAGCCCCTCTCTAACTTCTCCCCTTTGCCTCCACAGACTCACACCTCACTATGTTTACCCCCAAGCCATCATCCAGCCCAGCGTGGTGATCCCCACCCCCGTGCAGTCCATCACGTCTCCCTACATCGACTACACCGCCGCCAGCCAAGCCTACTCCCAGTACACCACAGCTGCCTACGACCAGTACCCCTACGCTGCCTCCCCCGCCGCCGGCTTCGTGGGCTACGGCTACACGGGCACGGTGCAGCCGCCGCTCACCGCCGGCAACCCCGCCGCGCCCGCCGCTGCCTTCGTGCAGTACCAGCCGCAGCAGCTGCAGCCCGACCGCATGCAGTGAGCCCGGCGCGCCAGGACAATCTCTCACCGTGCAAGGATGCGGCTAGGACAGCAAAACGACAGGAAAAAAAACCAATAAAAGGAACAAAACAAACAAAAAAAACCCCACCCCGCCCCGTCCTTTGCTCCCCTCCTTACGTAGGTGCATATCGATACCTAAGCTATTTATAGTGTTGAGGGCGAACCCGAATCCTTGCAGTCTGATTGTGCTTATGAAGGTGGACTTCTGGTAAGGGTTGTTATTTTTTTTTTCTTCCCGTTTTTTGTTTTTTCTTCAACCTGGACAGATACTGTCTCGAGGATGTTCTAAAAGCGGCTGAAATGTTTCACAGGGAAACTACAGATTCTTGCACACATTGCGGTCTGCTTCCATCACCTGTGGTCTTCTTTCTGCCCCCTCCTTCCTTCCTCATCCAGCCTACAATCCTCTTATTTACTGGTGAGGTACAGAGGTACTCGGAGAACATGGAAAAAAAAAGCAATCTTATTTTTTGGTTGTACAAAAACTTTGTAATACTCAGAGATGCCTTACAGAAAAAAAAAAAAAGCAAAAGAAAAACTATTTTTTAATATTTATTGCGATTTTGTTCGCATGAGCTGTGAATTGCAGACAGAAGAATAGTAGTAAGTATCTGCCTTGTTTAATTCTCATTTTACTAAATTATTGTATGTAGGTAAAAGTTCTTAAGTAATTGCTGAATCACTTCAACATGCAAAAGGGAATATTGGCTTTAAGGAGAGCAGAATATTCCTTTAGTCAACGCACTGTACTATTTTCTTATTGTAATTGTTACTCTGTTAAGATTATCTCAAATTTAGGTATATTTTTAAATGCAAAAAACCAACCAAGAATACTGAACACTTTGTCTACTTTGGTAGATCTTTTGTTACAATGCTGCAACCTATGGAGACATTTACAGTATTTATGTAAAAGAGATTTGGGGCTGTTGGCCAGCAAGGTTTAGGAGAATATCATGAGTGGAGCAATAGAGAAAAAGGTGTTATGTCACTGAACAAATGGGTAAATGTAACCTTTTTATGCCTGTAATCCAACAGCCAAATAAAGGAAGAGAACAGGCGATGTAAGTGCATTTCTACAAAGACAGCAATAAACTATTTTAACTTTTAAAATTACTCAGTCCTGTATGGTACCATGTTTGCTTGGCTGCCTTAGGGAGCATTTCCCAGCCCACCTGGTCTGCCCGTGCTGGGCTTCACCCTCGGCTGTGCTGGGAGTGTGTCCTGTGGGAAGAGCTCCTGCTCTGGTCCCAGCAGGCGATGCCACCAGGGGTGATGCCACCATCCTGCAGGGTGTCCCACGTCCTGGCCTGGCTCTGCATGTCCCGAGGCTCCTCAGGGTTTCTGAGCTCACAGAACCCTGTGGGCTGGTACCGAGTGCTTCCTCACACTGTGGAGCAGAGGGTGGGAGGTGTTGGCATCCTGGTGCAGCTCCAGTGGCAGCAGGGACAGATGGGATCTCATCCCAGAGTTTTCGGGCATTCACTTTCCTTCTGTTATTTGCCTAAAATAAGTTGGGGGTTATTTTTCTAAAATTTAATTTCTCTGAAAGAGAGTGGTCTGCCAGAGCCCTGTCCTGGTTAAGGGGATTTGCTGAGGGTTATCTCAGCTCCAGCAGAACCAGGCAGGTGCCAGCAGCAGAGAGACACCCCTGAGCCTCATTCTCTGCTCTGGTGCTGCATTTGACTTCCCCCAGCCAGCTTGCTTTGGTGTTCTGGTTTTGACAATTACAAACTTCAAGAATCAGTCTGTAAAAGTAAATAAAATGACTCCGTTTGATCATGCCAGTTATCTGGTCCGTCTCCATAAAGGTCACGGCGGGCCTGGTGCCAGGAGGGGCCGCGTTTTTGGCACCAACATCTGCAGCTGGTTCAGGTGGTGATGCCTAAAGCCATCCTGGGGGAAGAGGATGCCCCCAGGATGAAAGCAGAGGCAGTTCAGCTCTGTGGCTGCCCTGGGCAGCTTAAATGCCCACGGTGGACATGTCTAAAGTCATCAGCAGCCCTCAGAGCAAACAGCCCATCCCAATGAACGGAAACAACCCGCTCCTGCCTTGCTGGTGTTGCGTGAGAATGCAGATCCTGGAGGGGCTCTGCTCATCCTGCCCGGGGTTTTGCTTACAACCATGTGGGTGACATTTATTTCCTTTTTAAGTAATTACTTTCTGGATAGGCTGTGGGGCTGCCAAAGCAGTGAGAGCCGAGCGCCGCATGCAGCGCGGCGCTGGCGGGAGCGCGGCCTGGCCCGGGCCCTGCCTTTGAAGTGCTATCGGGGCTGCAGATTATTCAGCAATTCTTCTTCCTCCCTGTCAGGAGTCCTTCCCAGGAGAAGGGAGGGGAGGATTTTTGGGTGGGGTTGCTGCTGGGGAGCACTTGGCCCCGACCCAGCAGCACTGAGGTGTCCATCAGGGCACTGCTGAGCTGGGCTTGGCTTCGCTGGGACCCACATCTGCCCTGCTCTGTGGGGACAACAGGGCTGCTGAAAATCGATTTGTTGCTGAAAAAACCCACTTTGCAGTGCGCTCTGAAGTGAAAAGAGTGATGGTTTTCCATTTAGCTGTCTGATTTCCTGAAAGGTGGCCAAACTGCCAGGAGGGGAGGGCGCAGGCGGCACTCCCAGCGCCCGGCGCTGCCGAGTGCCATTCCTGGATCCAGCTCGGCTTTGCTCCGGGCTCATTTTGAGCCACAGCCACACCAGAACAACAGCCCATCCTGCCACCTTCCTGTTTGCCAAAACCTGGCTGTGAAACTGCGACAGGCAGGCAGGATAATGAACTCTGCCCTGCTGCTTCCCAGTGGGAGCAGGGCTGTGTTGGTGCTGGGAGCCTCCGGAAAGGAACCCAGGCAATTCCCTGTCCTGTGCTAGGCTGGGAAAGTGGGAAGAGCTCAAAGGGTTGCAGTGTTAGAAGGACAAGAGATGAACTGCAGAGTATGAGCAGTGGGGTGTGGGTGAGAGGCAGTGCCTGCTTGCCTCCTGACTGATCAGGGTGGCACAGGGCAAGTGCTTAAATCATTTTGAAATTTCTTTGAAGGGTTGGTTTGTTTTCTTTTTCCTTTTTTTTTTTTTTTTTTTTGGTTGTTGTTGGTTGGTTGGTCGGGTTTGGGTTTTGGGGCTTGTTTGTTTGTTTTTGGTGGGTTTTTTTGGTGTTTTTGGTGTTTTTGGGTTTTTTTGTTTTTTTTTTTTTAATATATTGCTTGATGGAGCATCCTCTTCCACCTCTTTATGTTGTCCCAGCACCAAGAAAGCTCCTCCTGGGCAGCTCAGCTCTGCTGCAGCCAGACAGCAGCCAAGGGAGGGGACGAGCAGGGGAGTCACAATCCTTGTTTGAAAAGCTTCAGTGAGCCACAGGGAGCAGGAGGAGTGGCAAGGGCTGCGTGGTTTTGGCAGCACAGCCCTGGCAGCACCATCTGCTCGGCAGGTTCCAGGGCTGGGACCAGCTTTGGGGGCCAGACCTTGTCCTGGGCACATCCCTGTGGCCATGCTGGCACCTGACCCAGCCCAGGCCACCTCTCAGCAGCTGTGCCCACATGCCCAGTCATTTGCATGACAAATTCAAATCTTTTTTATAGGAAACCATCACACTGGGGCAGTCAGGGGGAGGTTTGGCTTGTGTGGGCTGGGGCATGTGCAGCCCCTCTGCTGTCGTGGGAAGTGTCCCCATAAATACCAGTGCTGGGGTGCTGGTCACCACCTGGATGAGCCCAGCCACAGTCTGGCATCGTGTCCTGGCATCACCTCCCCTTCCAACAGAGAGCAGCGACTGAGACACAGCCCTGTACCCCAGGGCTGCTGCCAGACCCTCCCCACTTGCCTGCCATGAAAGGAGATGTCCTGGGTGAGATTTCTGCCCTTTCCAGGCACTCCCTGGGGTGTCCCCCTGTCACAGAGGCAGAGCCAAGGGCTCTGCTGCCAGCAGCTGCCTCAATCTGCTTGAGATAAGGAGCAGGGGGTACCCAGCCCACACCTCTGCAGTGCTCCCCTCGCTGTCCCACCTTATCTGGGGGGCACTTGGGCACCCCCAGGGCTCCCGTCAAGGTCCAGAGCCTTGCAGTGGCACCTCAGCCAGTAGCCATCCCCAGGATGGGGATGGGAGCACTGGGGACATTTGGGGCACTGCCAGCCCCCATAGCCCAGCTCCTCTGGCTAACCAGCCCCAGCACCAAAACTTTGCACTGAGAGGGAAAGGCTGAGCACAGGATTTATTTGCATGGGCTGCTGTAGGCACTTAACCTTTAAAACAGAGTTGACAGCAAAATGTTTTTACCCCCTCAAATAAAGGGAATGCTAACAGCATCCTTTTTTTTTCCCCCTCTCTTCTGGCTGAATCTTGTTTTTCCCTCCTTTGTGCCTCTCTGAATCCTGCCAGCGTAGAGATTCCCTTGTTCAGCGAGTAAAAAAAGAAGAGGGAGAGAAAAAAAAAAGTGAAAAACAGAAAAAGAAAAACTTAAGCCTGGGATTAAAACCCATCACTAAAATAGTTTGAATAACAAAGTCAACTGACTGGCTGGAACCTGGTGAATGCCCGTCACGTATCGCGCTTCGGCCGGGCACCGTCACGTGCTGCTCTAGACAGTTCCTGGAAAAGCTTCTGCTCAGCCTGATAGACCTGTGCCTGCTGATACTGCTGCACCCACTCCTCAGGGCTGTGGGAAACCTCCTGACAGGGGCATAAATTGGGGGGGAATAAATAAATCTCCCTTGGGTACCAAAGGCATCGGGTGTTCTTGGGACCTGAGGTTTTTTCACCCTGGTGGTCCTGGCACCACTGGGCCAGCAGGACCCTCTGCCCTTAATGGTGTCTTCAGCAAGGGAATTTATGGTGGGTTTGTGAAGTTGTTTTTTTTTTCCCTACACAATTTTTTCACCTAGTTTCAGCTGCATAAAGAATTTAAAAAAGGGACCTTGCATGAGATAAAAGCAGAGGGTTTGTACCTCCCCCAGGCAGAGCCAACTCAGCCATGTCAGACACATCGTGTGGGGCCATGCAGTGTGTTACTGCAGGGATTTGTACCTAAACCCAAACCTAAATACCAGTTTTATCCTTTTGCTGACTCCAGCAGCACAAACCTGGAAGCAGAGAGATGCGACAAGGCACAGCGACAGGAACAATGACAGATAAAGCCACGCAGTGTGGGAGAGCAATTAAAGACTCAGATTTATTAGCTGTGTGCCCGTGCTCAGGAGGATGATGAAGCAGTTGGAGATGGAAAAACTGGTAATGGAAAGGTCAGAGATGGAAGCTTGTCAGAGGATGAATCAATGAGCACCCAAAGTCCCAGGAGCCAATTTTTAAAAGCATTTGCCCACATAAAAGAGGAGACTGTGGCCTTTTGTAAATCAGCCAGGAACATGTCTTGGTTTGAAAATAGCACCGAGCATCTTATTACATGTTTAACACTGAAAAGAGCTTTAAAAATCCGACTCAGTTCAATGGAGTGGCTCCTGCTCATGGATAAATAGGGGGGGTCAGACACCCACGGCCGTTTGTGGCCTCCTGTAGCATCCACTGGTGTGTTTGCACAAGCTGCTGACGTGTGAGCACCTTAAACAAACCCTGAGCTTTGCAAAACGAAAGTGAAATGAAATAAGTAAGTCATGCCATTAGTCTCCTGTGAGCTGGCTTTAAAATTAGCAGGTTTTAGACATAAACATGGTAGAACGAGCCCTCAGGGAGAGAAAAGCCCTCCAAAAACCATATCCTACATTCTTTTCAACAGTGTACACTGCTCTTTATTTCATGCCACTTTAGTAAGGTAAACTAATTTGGTTTCCTGTTTCCAATGAATTTTATATGTAGAAAAACATTTATATTATATACATTATAAATCTGATTAGAAACATGCATATATGAACAAACACGTGATTTTTATCAGTAGCTGTGTGCATTCATGTGTGTATGTGAAAGAATACGTATAAATGCCTTATTTCAAGTGGCATTTTAACTTTTATTTCACAAATCCTGGCTCCTGAAGATGCCAGGTGAGCCACAGTTTAGAAGACAATTTAAATGAGAAGCATAACATAACAGCAATGCAGCCAAATTTAGTGGCTGGTAGCATAAGCTAATCTGGAGCAAACCCATGTCCTGGACTGAGCTCAGTGAAAAACAGTAAAAATATCCCCTGCTGGTGTGAGAGCCGTGCCTGGAGATGGGGCAGACCCCAGGAGCATCCCCCAGCCTTTTGCCAAACATGCTCAGGCATTTTTCCTCTCTCTTTCTTTCTACATTCCCCTATGTCCTCTTCAATCAGCCAACCATGGGCACTTCAGCCTCAGTCTGCCCAGCTCAGAATACAGATATTTTGGGCATCTGCAATCTGGACGAAAGCTCCAGTCCTGCCAGGAACCCTGCACAGGCTTGAATGGAAAAAAAATAAAAATATCCCATGGGGTTGTGTGAAGGCTGCCCGGCTGCCCCTGTCCCACAGGCAGGGAGTAGCCCCGGCCCCTCTGCAGCCGCCAGCCGAGAATGAGCCTGCAGGAAAGACAATAAATTAAATCCAAATGTTTATTCCATTGGCACTGTCCGGGTCATGTGCCTCGTGGAGCTGGAGAGTGCAGGAATATTTTCTTGTAGCTGTCGAATAAACTGCTGGAAATGGTCGCTGTGTAGAGGTCCCAGAGGAGGCAGGGGCTGAGACCTGCTTGGGTGGATGGAGGGATGGAGGAATGGATGGATGATGGATGGATGGATGGATGGAGGGATGGATGGATGGATGGATGGATGGATGGATGGATGGATGGATGGATGGATGGATGGATGGATGGATGGATGGACGGACAGACACACACAGGAGCTGGGCCCACGTTCAGAGGGCCAAGAGCTTTGTGCACAGGCAATGGTTTTGGGGGCAGGTGAGACACTGGAGATCGTGGACATGTGAGCATCTTGGATTTCCCCTCCCTCCTCTGCACACACACAGAATTAACTCTTCCCACACACAGTGAGCCCTGGATGTGCAGGGCCCTGAGCTCCAGCACAGCCCCAGCTCTGGTGGGTGTCTGCAGCGTGTCCTGGCTGCTGCAGGTCACTGTGCAGAGATGCTTTAAAAAACCCAACCCATCAAACACAGCCCCACAGGTCCCAGCATGGTGGTTACAACAGGCTTACTCATTTCTGCAGTGAGTAACACCGAAAGGGGAGCCCCACAGGGGCAGGACCAGGGGCTGATAAGGAGCAGCTCCCTAATCTCCAGCCCCAGCAGCCGAAAGGGCGAGGGTGATAACTCCCAGAGCCCTGGCTCCCAGCAGGGCAGGGTGCTGCTGTCAGTTTGGGTGTTTGCAGAGCTGCACCTCCTCACCTCGCAGGGTTTGTCTGCAGTGGCCCAGCCCAGCACCCCCTCGCCCTCCCCGGGGGAGCCAGCAGGAGCTGGGGGTGGTGACAACCCCAGGGCTCACCCCCTGGCCCACTCACCTCCTCTGCTCTTAATGCCTTGAGCTCCGGGGGCACAGCCATGGGGAAAGGGGCTACAGGAGGCAGCATCATTCATCTGACCAATCAACCCTGTGCAGGAAAATCCAAAGTTTAGAACCTGGGGGTAGGGAAGGTCCCAGCTGAAGTCCGTCCTTGTGCTCTGGGTGGCACCAGGAGGCCAGGAGCACAGCAAAGCTGGCACTTCCCTGATTCAGGCCTGGGCTGGGATTTTGGCTCAGATACCTGTTTTTTGCTGGCTGGGTTGGATCCTGTCCATGCCCATCTCCTGTACACACCTCTGCACCAGCAGCACCCACCACTGCTGCTCTGCTGGCTCTGTCACCTTCCCCCAGCTCCAGGGATCAGCTCCACTGTCCCCTCACCGGCCCCATGTGCCCAACTGCACATGATAAGCTCTGCTCCATAGCACATTTTTGTCAGAGGCTAGCGAGATAAAATCTCAAAATAGCTCACCATGACATCCGTCAGGATCTGTGCCACTGCATTTCCCACATGCTGCCGTCCTCCCTCCCCAGCCTCAGCCGGGAACACCCCTGCAGGAAGGCTGGCTTCCTGAAATACCAGGCAGGACATGCAGAGCTGCTCCTGTCCTGCAGCATCGTGGTCTCCAGGCAGCCTGGGACTGAGCCTGACCTGGCACTGGGTGTGCCATGGCACTGCCAGCACTGCAGGGGGAGGCTCTGCCTCTGCTTTCGGGGAGCCCCAGTCCCCCAGGCCCTGCTGCAGGGCCCCCATCCCATCCCTGGCTGCCTGCAGGGAGCACCGTGCCCTCTCAGCCTCTCGGAGCCTTGGCTCAGGCTGAACAGCGCTTGGCCAAGTCCCCAGCATAGGAACAAAAGCAGAGAGCCCCAGCGACGGGCCAGGGAGCTGGGGGAGGGTGCAGCTCCCTGCACAGCTCCTCCCCAGGCTGGAAACCAGCGGGGCACAGGAGTGAAGCATCCCCTCGCTGCCTTGGTCACCCCTGCTGCTGCCCAGGGCTGCCTGTGTCCTTCAGGGGTGCTCTGGTGGCTCTCTCAGGCTGGGTGCCAGGGGGAAGAGTGGGGTGCCAGCACCTCCTCCTGGAAAGGCCATTTCCAGCTCCTTCCTTGCAGGGTGGACCCACTTCTTTAACCCCTCTGGTGCCAGCTGGCCAGCACCGTGCCCTGGCTGTGGTTCCTGGGCTCTGCTCTCAGTGCTGCCAAGAGAGTGGCATTCAAAGCTTTAGCCTTTCCCAGCTTTTTGGGCACTTGCTCCAACTCTCCCCTATTTTGTGCTTAGTTTTGGGCAGCCAATATCACATCATATTTAAAGGCGCAGTTTCAATTCCTATCTACCCCGATTTATTTTTTTTAATGAAAAACAAGATTAAAAATAGTCATCAGAGAAAACAAACACTGCAATGCCCACACAGATTTTTCAAACCATTTGAAAAATGCCCATGAGAGCAACTGTTTTTAAGTGTTGAAGAATGACAGTGGAGACTTTGCAGTGCAGACATGGCTCTAAGGAAACAAAGCATTTTATACAGAGAGGAAAATGTGGTCCAGGTGTTACACAAGCCACACCTCCTTCCACTGCACCTGGCTCACACCTGGCTGGGAGCAGGTGGCCCTGCAGAGACACGTTGGAAGGGGAAGTGACCCTGGGGGACAAGCACTGCATGGAAAAAGGGAGGTTCCCTCAGCACGGGCCAAATTGTGCCAGCACCCAGTGAGGCAGAAAGGCTGCCCCCCACTATTCAACCACAGGGCTGCAGAACCCATGGGAATCTTTCTGGTGCAGGCCAAGGGCTTGTCCAAAACCCCTTTTGAAAAGCTCATTGTCCCCAGCTGTAACCAACCCTCTGCAGAGCAAAGTGCAGCTGCCACACTGGGCCTTCTCAGGGGCATAAGGATGCTGAGGCCAGGGGAGAGCTCAGCTCAGGGGAAAACCACTCTGGAGAGATGCAACGTGTCTGGAAAACAGGGTTTTACCACAGCTGCCTGTGGGCAGAGTGCAGGCAGCACCAGGCCTTACACAGCCCGTGGCATAGGTTTGGCTCTCCCCACAGAAATCCAGCACAGCATCACTGCCCACGTGGGAAAGGCTCAGCTTTGTCCCCTTGGTGCCCCGGGATGCTCTGTAAATACTGACAGGATTTTCCTAGCAGCATGAGATGCACATCTGCCCATGCAAAGCTGCGGGCGGGTGGCCGGGGAGCTGCAGCCGCCGGCCGGAGCAGGAAGGTCACTGCCATGCACGGGTGCCTCCCCTGCATGGCCCAGGCTCCCAGCTCGAGCTCTGGGCCTGAAAGGAATTCCAAAACAGCCACTCTCACTCCTCTGCTTGCCCAGAGAGCCCAGGCTGATCCGCAGCCCCCAACAAGGTCAGCAGCAAGGCAGCTCCTCTGTGTCACCCAGGAAGAGCCCCAGCCCTGCTGTCCCTGAGATGAGGCTGGAGGATGATCGCTTCATGCTGTCATCAAGACAACCTAAAGCCTGGCTGCTTCCAACACCGTTTTCTTTCCCTTAATTGTTCTATTTCCATACGCCTGTGCACACCCAGCTCCTGCCAGAAGAGCCAAGAGCTGATCATTGTCAGATGGTTCACACAGAGGTTTCTGGTTTGTTTTGTTTTTTCAAGGATTCAAGATGATAGGGGGATGGAGAGAACTTTTGTCCTCTGCTTAAAATAATTCGAGCTTTCCACTGTCTACGCCAGGCTCAAGCAGACATTTGCATAACAAATGAGCTTCTCCCCACACTTCAACCCTGGGTTACCCCTCTTGCACTGAGGTGACTCCATCTCCTTCTGTCTGCAGCTGCATCATCCCCATCCCCTCCTTCTCCCATCTCAGCTGTGAATCTGGGAAGGGGAGGGCATGGTTGTAAATTTTTGGCACTTTTGTCAATCAAGGCTCTGAACAGCCTCTGGAAATTTCACCAGTAAAACATTTGCTTGGTGACCAACAAATAATTCCAGGGGTCTTTAATCTTGCTGTAAAAATGCCACAAAGCAGGTGATTTAGTGGAGGTTTCTCTCCAAACCTGTTGGCAGCAGGGACAAGCACTGACTTTCCCGTTATCAGCAGAAAAGTCCTGTCTGTGCTGGGCATTCTGCAGGCAGGGATGGACCAGCACAGGGCACAGCAAAGCAAACCAAGCAAAGCCCTGAAAGCTTCACAGAATTTTTGTTTCACCCCTGAGACAGATTAACACTTTGCCAGTTCAGATGGATAAATTATGCTATTGCTATTTAAACCAATTTCCTTGCAGAGTGTTGCAGAGAACACCTGCTGCAGTGGCTGAGGTCATGATTTCCAGCCCAGCAAGAAGATAAAACTGCTGCCAGAGTCCATGGCCAGACCTGCTTTGTGCAGAATCCCATCACCTCAGCCTCTCTGCCAAGAAATTGGGCGAATTTTCCAGTTCCAGTCTCCTTCTGGGAGGGAGAAAGTGGGGGAGTAAAGCTTACATACCTTCATGAAGATCTGAGAGGCATCAGGAGGGTTTTCATGAGAAACTGGATGGAAGCAAACGCTATCAGAGTCCAAATGCCTCATTAATTATACCAGAATATCGTTCTGGGAAGAAGGGAAGTCCCAGCAGTACTGCAGCAGCCTTCTTAGACAATGACTGAAAAAAATGTTGCAGTTACTCATTTTGAAATCAGTTTTGGTAGGGGTTAGATTTTTCTTGCATGACAACACATTGTGTGAGTACACAATTAAAAAATTAATCCATGACCAGTCAGAAACAATCATCCCTACCTTTTTCATTTAAACCCTGAAATCTGACTTTCTTTTTACATAATTGTAATTATAGAGCAAACCTGCAGAAACCTTTGCAACATTAAACATCCACAGGTCCTTTCTGGGCAGCCCCCTGATCTCAGTGAGTCACTGCAGCCCCCACAGCTCCAGGTGGAGAGCACACATCCCTCCTCCAGCCTGTTCTCCAGCATGGGAAATGCTGCTCACAGCTCCTGGAGACCAAGCAACAGATGCTTAATATCTGTTTTGAGATTCAACTGACCTGGGGTGTCTTTCCACAGCAAACTCAGAGCATCACAAAGTGAGGTGCAAGGTAAAATCCCAGAGAAATTCTCCTGAGTCACTTTTCTTGCCTCAGTGGGTTTGGGACTTGTTTGGGTGGACGCTATCAGGCTAGAGACACGTGTACCCCTCCTCCTGCGTGCTGCAGCACTGTTCATCGCCCCAGGAAGGAGCAGAGCTCAGGGCAGGCCTCTCCAGCAATCCGTGGAGGCTTGGCTGTGCTGCCCCCAGCCCTGAGAACAGGTTTGAATCGTGGCTTTCCTGGCACAGGCTCAGAGCAAACACCAATGTCCCCAGGCTCCCCTGACCCTCCTGCTGTCTGGTTGGTGTTGGAGGTGCTGCTCTGAGGTGCTGCTCTCTCCACTTGTAGCACTTGACCACAAAACCATCCTCCTTCACCTGCAAACCCTCCAGCCTCAGCAGCTCCACTGGGCACTGGCAGGAGGCACCAATACCCTCCTGAACACCGGGGCTGGCAGCCCTGAGCAGGGCAGGGCAGGTCCCCAGGGCTCACCGTGGCTCACAGTCCAACCTGCTGGGCTGCTTTGGGTTTTGTTCAGCTCCATCAAAGCCTCAGAGACACCATATGGCTCCCGGGGATGTTCCTCTGCAGGATCTGGTTTGCAGCACAGGAGCTCTGCCTGGCACAGGCAGCACAGCAGCTCCCCCACCCTGTTCCAGAGTGGCCTGGGGTGACAAATGGCTCTGGTGGCACCAGGGTGTCCCCAGCACACACCAGTGCCCAAAGCATGGAAAATGCATTCCTGCTCCTGGTGGTGCTGTCCCAGGGACTGCTGTGTCCCAGTGGAATGCAGAAGGGAAGCTCTGCCTGGGTTTTTGGAGGGCCCCTTGTGGGTTGGAGGGACAGGTGGGGATGGCAGTGGGAGCCAGGATGGTTCTCTTGGTGTCTGCTAAGAAGAGACCAGCCTGGGGGCTGCCTGAGCTGCCTGAGCTGCTGCACAGGCCCCAGAGATGGAGAGGCCGGGAGGAGTTTGCCCTCAGGCTAGAAGAGCCTCCAGCTTCCTTCTCTCGCTCCCATCCCTCCCTGCCTTCCTTCTCCCAGTGTTTTGGGAAGCTCTTTCCCAGGAACTGGTCTCAGCCAGGTGCAAGCACCACCAGACTTCTCATCCTGGGGCACCATCTCAAGAGTGCACTGAGAACTGGGGAAACTGAGGCACGCACAACCCCCAGGAAAACCCTGCAGGTTGTTCTCCTGTTGTTTGGGAGGGGCAGAAAGGCCTGCTGTGCCCTGGACCTTTGGTTTGACCCAGTTCCTCCCCCCAGCAGCTCCTTGTCCTCCTCACTGTCCCCTCCCTGAGCTGGTGGCACCAGGTGACAAACCCAGTACGTGCTCCTCGCAGGTACCAGTGGCTGTTTCAACGGTCACGGGCTAAAAAGAGAACAAAAACAGCAACAAAAGACCAACAAATAGTTGACTCTGTTCCCAGGCAAATAAAAAAGAATGGGTTTGGATCGTCACTGCTGTCCCTTTGTTTACCGAATGCAGTAACAAAAACAGCCAGGAAAGAAAAAAAAAATATTCTCTGATAGCAAGGATTTATTGTGGGTGAAGCAGGCTGGGACATGCCCCAGGGAAAGAGGGCCAGGCTCCGTGTGGATCTGCTGGGGATGGGAAATAAATGTGCCCAAAAGCACTTAAAAAACCTGAAAGGACCAGCCCTGATTGCAGCAGTTAGAAGTGATATATTCTTGGCATGAAAACAAAAAGCAAATTCATAGCAGGTTTGGAGCTGATCTTACTGGCTTACATGGGATTTTATACTTAGGTAATTCTATTGTTGGCTGCAGCTACCTGATTTATGCCTGAATAAGGTCCTGATCCTGCAAACATTTACTGATGTACTTTAGTTTTACCTTTGCCCCAAGACATCCCACTAATTTCCCTGCAGTGAGGGTAGTGCCTGTCTGCAGAGCTGGGGCCTTTGCAAGAGGAAAATCTGTGTTGTAATGCCTGAAACGGAGAGGAAATGTTGCAGTGAGTCATTGCCTCCCCCAGGCTGTGGTTGTCCCCCAGCCTGAGACACTGCCAGTCCCAGGCAGGACACCCAAAGTGCAGCCCCACAAAATTTGGGAAGCAGTGGGGGAACATCTTTAGCACAAACCTGCAGCTGCATCGAGCTCTGAGCCTCTGCAACACCAAGCAGCAGTGAAAAACTGAGTTTACTCTCATGACACCCCTCTCTCCAGGGCAGACCCTCTAAACAGGCTGCTAAACCCAGCAGAAACCATTCGGACTGGTTGTTTCCATTCAAGAAAATGGCATTTATTGTCAAAACCACAGAGTTTGCCCTGTAAGGTGAAAGAGATGGATCGTCCATCAAACACTGTCCTTTGACAGTGAAACCACTGGGTTTCAGGGAGGGAGCAGGAGAATAAAAACCCGTCTGAGGTGAGAGGAGGAGGTCCAGGAGGAGAAGCTGTGAGCTCACCCAGGGCAGCCTCCAGCGAGATGTCCCCGTGCCTCGCACGCTGCTCAAACCAGGCAAAAGAAATCAAAAGGGGCTGGGAGCCTGGGAGCAGCTGCTTCCCTCCCCGCCTGCCAAGCCTCCCCGAGAGCGCGGCTATTCCTGGGCGCGGGGGAGAATTAATTTGCTTTACAAAGGGCTGTGCCCGCAGTCGGGTGTCTGCGGCGGCGGGCACGGGGCTCAGCGGCCGGGGGGAGCCGGGAGCACCACCTGGAGCCTGCCCTGAGGGTGCTGGGGGACACCCAGGGTGACCCCCTCCTGTCCAGATCCCTGCTGGCTCCTGGGGTCACCCAGGGTAACCCCTCCTGTCCAGATCCCTGCTGGCTCCTGGGGACACCCTCCTGGGGACACCCAGAGCAGCCCCTTCCTGTACAGATCCCTGCTGGCTCCTGGGGTCACCCAGGGTGACCCCTCCTGTCCAGATCCCTGCTGGCTCCTGGGGACACCCAGGGTAACCCCTCCTGTACAGATCCCTGCTGGCTCCTGGGGTCACCCAGGGTAATCCTCTCCTGTACAGACCCCTGCTGGCTCCTGGGGGACATCCAGGGTAATCCCCTCCTGTATTGATCCCTGCTGGCTCCTGGGGGACCCTTGGCCCAGCCCTGCCATCTCCACCAGCCGAGCTCGGGTGCTGCTCGCAGACCTCGGGGCTGTGGGGTCTCTGTCTCCCCAAAATGTACCTGGTAAAGGCTGCCAGCAGCAGTGGCAGGGCTGGGAGCGGGGGCAGTGATGTGCCCGGGGTTTGCCTTCATCCCGCAGCCCCCAGTGCTGCCGTGGCCCCGGGAGGGATGGGGTTTATGCCCGGTGAGCTCCAGGACACTGCCGGGACCACACAGGGGCTGCCCGGGGGTTCTGCACCGTGTCTGACTGGACTGCAGGATCAGAGACAGCACCCCAAGGCACTTCCACAGCAGCTCCTCTGAAATGGGCTTTGTTTGTGCTGTAGCAGCCTGCAGAAATGAATATTGCCTGCCCAGAAAGATTTAAATATACATAAAATGAGAAGGAGGAAGTGTTAGCTAAAATCTCCTACTTCTGGAAGGCAGACGGTTCGTTAGCAGTACTTTAATGAGGCTCTAACCTCCCTGTAATGCTTTTATTAATGCTCGTTGCTTACTGAGTGCCAACTGCTTGGCTCCTGTCCGACAGCCCGGCTGGTCCACAAAGAGAGGGGTTGAGGGGTCCTTTGATGCAAAATGTGAGCACATTTCCCCCCCAGCCAGGACAAGCGACAGTTGGTGAGATGAGACAGCCCCAAACTCGGCAGATGGTGCCCAGAGCAGGGTGGGCAGGAGGGGACACGGGAGGGAACGAGCAAAGGGAGAAGAGGAGGTGGCAGCTATGGCAGTGCTCCTGCTGGCTGCAGCTGGGTCAGCGTGGGGGTCAGGACACGAGCAGGGACAGGACACCAAGGATGGCTGTGCTGGAGATTTGGTGGCGAGGGCGGACACAGGGAGGGGCAGGAGCTCAGCATTCAGCCTGCTCCCCCCGCTCTGCAGCTGCAGATATCTCGTGTGATTTGAGGCCAAAGCTGCGTCCAGACCTCACCAGAAACCTGCCTTGGTCAAAATCTGAACAAATCCAGCAAAATTCCAAACAGCCATGGCACCCATACCCCAAAAGCCCCACTGTGAAGGGAGAAGCTGTGCCTTTGAGGCGCTCCCAGCCCTGCTGTGGAGCTGATCCAGCTGAAGGAAATCCAGGAGAGGATGGAGCCCCTCCTCCAGTCCTTCTGCCCTGTGACACCCTTGTCCACACCCCTGTTGGCTGCAGAGGGGAGGAAAGGACACCCCCTGCTAGTGGAGCTCACCTGTCCATGGGGTGATGCCCAGGCACCCTGAGCATACCTTTCAGACGTGGCTGTGGACGGACAGAAGGACAAGGATCACCCCAGCAGCTGCTGGGACGCTCCCCCAGCCCTCCTGGGAGCCGAGGTGAGCATATGCCGTATGCTTCTCCTCCTGCTCCTCGAAACTCTCTGAATAGAGGGATTAAAAATCACCCCTTGCAGCCTGAGACAGCAGAGCCAAGGCTGTGGCTGATATTCCAGCACAGGGAGAAGGGGTGGGCTGCTGCAGCCGTGCTGAGCAGGAGTGGGAGCAGCCCGTGGGAGTCTGGCCTGGCTCTGCTCCCTCCCAGGAGCATCCCAGGCACAATCCCAGCCGGTCCTGGAACCACAGCAAAGGAGGCAGCAAGGACCTGGGTGTGGTGTCCCATCACTGTCCTTAAGGCTCCAAAGGCAACCCGTGAGTGCTCAGCAAAGAAAAGTTCAGCATCGCGTCATAATCGACTGAAACAGACTTTCATGTCATTTTAATTAAAAAAAAAAAAACAGGGAAGAAGATTATCCAGAGAAAAAAGGAGGCAGCCAGCAGGCTGCCAAGGGCACAGTGATGGGTAAAACACAGGGCAGAGGCAGGAATGACCAGGCAGAAAATCTCCTGTCCCCAGTGCATTCAAACCACCAAACGACAAAGTCTCAGAACTAGAAAATTCACAACATATTTTTTTCTCCACGTAAAACTGACAGATTCAAAGCCAAACATGGAAATATCTCATGGTGCTGATGTGCATTTTTCCTGTTAAAGTTTCTCTGAAATCTGGCCTGCTTCTTGTGAAGGCAAAAAAACAAACCAGGGAGAAAAAAAGAAACAGGATATTTTCAAGTAAAATTAGTTAGATGCAGCCATTTTTTAAAGTGACTGCTATAAGCAATTGGGAAATTGGTAAAATAAAAATGTCTACCCAAATATTTTTTTGCCAAAACATGGCATGGTTGTTTGTTTGCTTTTTAAAATAAGACTTTCTAAATTTACCAGAATTCAGAATAAAGCAGAATCTAGAAATGAAAACGAAACACAGAAAATAAAATAGGACAAAACGGGATGGCAAATGCTGTGAAATTTTCATCTGGAATTTACAGCAGCGTCTAAAGCCCGCTCACACCAGGCAGTAAATTCTTGTTCCTAGCACAATAAAATTGTCCCATAATAAATCTTTTTAGTTTCTACTGGCCCCATCCAAAGGTTCCCTGCACTGACAGTGAGACCTTGCAGGTCTCTGGGGGCCTGGGCATCACTTTGCACATGTGAGCAACTGTGCCAGCCTCAAACACAACGTTCTGAATCCCAGGACTCCCGTGGCAAAACAGGAGAAACTTGGGATTTAAAATGGATTTTATCCATGGCATAAAGCAGAAGAGTTTTGTCCTAGTGCAAAACGGGAAAACGGCGTTAAAAAATGAGCACAGCTGTAAACAAGATGCACATTGGCAGCGCTCTTCACCCTGGCAAGGGTAATTGCCCTCGAGTTTAATCAAGGTAGAAGGAGGGGATTTGGAAGCACCGCATCCATGGCACACTTCCCTGCTTTGTCACATCACACTAAACACCCGATAAAAGCTCCCTTTGAAGAGGAGCCAAGCCCATCCTCACTTGAGTACAGTGATCCTGCACCGGGTTCGCTGAGCTGGGCTTCCACTTGTGCAAAGAATTTGTAAGAGGCAGAAAAAAAGAGGAGTGAGCAGACAGTGTTGCAGCTCAGAGAAAACAAAAGAGAGTGCAATAATTAATTATTGAGGTTTGTCTCTATTTTTTTGCTAGCAGTGGGACAAACAGACACCTGTGTTAGTGAAATGTATCCTTCTCTATAGATTTGGATATGTGTCAATAAAGATTCAAAAATCACTTGCCATCTCCCCAAAATCACGAGATGGGTAAGAAAATAAATAGAATAAAAAACCTAATGGTAACAAAGGGTTTTCTTTTGTGTCTTTGTGTCTGAGCTCTTGCCCTGCCAAGCTAATTTCAATAGAACCTTGGTTAAAGGAATATTAAAAAAGGGAAGGTGAGACTTTCCCATCATTGCACCAGAAGAGTTTAGTTTCCCAGGAAAGCAAATTTGTAACGCGATGAGATCACTTCCAGCTGACGAATCTGAAGTTTGTTTTTAGAAGGCCAAAAACAACAACAACAAAATAAGATAAAGAAAAAAACCCAGCACCCAAATGCAGATCACTTGGACATTGGGTATCTGGGCCCAGCCAGAGCGGGTAACGTGAATCCTCCTGCTTCCCAGTTAGGGCAAAGGGACACTGCTTTCCTTAGGGAATTCAGCTGGGGCAGAGGTGAATTCAGAATTCAGCCACATCTGCTGCCTCACAAGGAATTCCCCAGTGCCAACCCCATCATTTGTCCTGTGGTGTGACCCCAGCCCAGAGCAGGAGGGGCTGGGGGCAGTTCCCCTCCAGGGTTCTGCTCCTGGCAGGAGCTGCTGCCCATCCAGCCGGGGCAGGGCAATGCTCAGCTCACCCACTCACCTCCCGCATCCTCCTCCTCCTCCTGCCCGTGCCAGAGCCCCACCCCGGAGCACAAACGGCCTCTGCCACCATCCCTGCTCCCTTTCAGCCCATGCCCAGCTCCTCCAGGTGTTGTTTGCTCTCCCAGCACAGCCCTTGTTCACAGAGAGCTCACCACAAAAGCTCAGGGACGTTGCTGTTGATTCTCAGCCCCAGCCCGGTTTTGTTGAGGTGACCCAGTGAGTGGCAGGTGGTCGGTTCTTCTATTTTCTGCTGGATGGGGACACCAAATATTTGCTTTCTGAAATATTTGCAGCAGCTCCAGCACAATTAACGACATCAACTGAAATGCTCAAAAAGGGTGGGGGAATGCCCCCGTGCTGTTGCTGTCCTCTGAGCTTTGCTAAGATGACACAGAAGATCCTGGGCTTTGTTGCTTTGCCATGGAGTGCATCTCATGGGCAGCACATGATGGATTAACCTTTGGTTTCACTGGAAGATGCCCACAGGAGTGGATCTGGACTCCTGATCTGGTTTCTGATCCATACCAGACCCCTCCTGTGGTGAAGGGAGCAGCCTTCACTAACACAGGTACAAATGCAGAGCAGTGAAAGCACTCACCAAACCAATCCTGTGGCAGCAGAACAATTTAGGCCTTGCATTTCAGGAACAACAAAACTGCCTGAGGGTGTTGTGCTAATTACAGACTACTCCTATCATTCCAGTTCACATTGCAAGACACCATCCAAACCACCAAGCAGAGGAAGAGTGGCTTACCTTTGATGAGGGGAAGCTGCAGCTATGATCAAGCTGGATGTTGCATTCAAGGCAAATTTAGGGAAGGCTGAGCCCAGCCCTCCTCTGCAGGAGCTCCACAGACCGTTCAGTAGCTGCTGTCAGTGACCTGTCCTCATTGAGACCCTCAGGAGTGCTGAGTTTTGGGTAAATTTTCCCTCCCTCAAAACACACTCACATAATGGCCGTATTTCAAAATCAGACCAGGAATTTTGGAGACAGAATTCTCCATTGCTGAGATGTCCAAAGGCCCTCACGCTCCAAGGTTCCCACAATGTCTCCAGGTGCAGCAGAGGGAGAAGGGTTTCCTTCCAGGAAGGGACTGCTGCTGCAACAGGGACTCAACTCAGCATAAGTTTTGCAAGAAGGAGACACCTACACACACCACATGGGACTGAGTGCTGCATCCAAAGATCTGCTGGGGAAATGCCACTGCCTGCAGGGTGAAACACTGGGTGGGAGAGGATGGGTCTGTCCAACCTGGCAACTCTGGGATAGAGACCCCGGCCAGTGGGCTCAGGCCTTGGCAGCCTCTTCCCCAGTTCTCACTCTTCTTCATATCCTTCCCTGCATGACAGAGGGAATCATTTAGGGGTGGATCACTGATAAGATCAGGCCCACAGAACATGCAGGGTATGACTCAGTGCTAAGCACCTTTTATTCTGCAATTTTCCTAGGCAGACAATATGCTTTTGGCTCTGTGCACTCTGCAGTTTCTGTCTTTTTCTTCTTCTTCTTCTCTTTTTTTTTTCTTTTTTTTTTTTTTTCCTCTTGTAAAGACTTTGCTATGTCAGAATCTGTCAAACAACTCCTTGTGCCATGTTTTCACAAGAATCCTACTTGCTAGCTGGTGCCGAGCTCCCTTTTAAACAATACTCAGTGAAGCATTGCCTTGCCTGTGCTCCGCTCTCGCATGCCATATTTAGACAAAAGCCAGGGAATTCCCTGCCCTACATGAGGGCTTGAATGAGTGCATTCTTCTCCCACCTCCACTAAAAAAGTTCACATCAGCCAGGCCTTCCACCCAGCTTTATTTTTAATTCATTCCTCACTTGGATTTATATACCTCGAAATCTGAAGAGGGGGAAAGGCAAATTTAAAGAAAACAAAATGAAACAAGTGAATGCAACCACAGACACACGCTTGGTCCTGCTGGGTGCATTCCCAAAGAGACCAAAACCAGTGGAATAAAACCACCCAAACCCCACACTGACAAACACGAGAAAAACGTGCAAACCCCACCCCACGCACCCCCGCCCCACTGCACAGCTGGCAGCAGCTGGATCGCGGCCACAGCTGGAGTTCAGTGCATGGCCCAGGGCAAACAAACAGCTGACACTGCTGCAGACCGCCGGGGGAGCTGTGGCAGCGCACCTTGTGTGCACCTGGGGAAAAGGAAAGGAAAAGGAGCCCCCTCTGGGAGGGACGAGGGGCGAGGATGCTGCACACACAGCCCCGCACGCCCCCGCCTGCCGGGGCTCCCTCCCGGCGCTGCACAGCTCAATGGGGCTGCGGAGCCTCTGCAGCGCTATTGAAACGCCGCATTCCAGAGCACTGCGCTAATCGCTCCCCGCCGGCCCTCCAGCATCACTCCACTCACTGATGTTTAAATTCTTTGCCATACTTTTGTCCACAGCGTTTGGGCCCCCCGGATTTTTGGACATGTGGTGCTTCCGCTGGCTGCCAAGTCTGCTGGGAGGGGATGTCAGCCTCGCAGCACCACAACAGATGCTGTCCGTGCACTCACTCTGCTGGGAAAGCTCCAGATAAAGGCCTGTCTGCCCTCCTCCTCTGCCCCATGAACGCTGCAAAATGTCCACTACATCTGCCCCAAGAACGTGCTTAAGAGAAAATTTGAATCCTGAAACTGAGAGTCAGAGCACTGTCAAGTACAGTGCACATAGCCTGAAATGTGGAATTAAATACTCTGAAAAACAATGCAGAATTTGCACTAGATTATTGTTTTCATGTACACACATAGAACCCATTACAGCTATCTCAAATATATCCATTCTGCTGGCAGTGCTGATGAGGAGTTTACTGCACACAGGATGCAGACAGGCACCTTTTAACTGCTGTCACTTAATTCTGCTCACTGTGGCTTGAGCTGACACCTTAACTGAGACATCACTCAGGCCTTGACTAGCCTGGAGCTCCTGGGTTATTGCTGCTGCCAGGAGCAGTCTGGGGACAGGGAGAGAGGAGAGCAATGGTATGGACAGAGCTGCAGAGTTATGAAATGCACCCTCAGGATCATATGTTCAAAAGCACTCAGTTCCCGTTTAGGAGCCTAAATGAAGTTGGCAGGATTTCAGAAGTGCTCAGCATCTATCAGCTCCTACTGAGAACATGCTGAGCTCTTCTTAAAATTGTCAGGGAAAAACAATTTGAAGATAAGAGCCAGCTTGTGGCTTACAATTAACATCATTGTATGGGTTTTCAGAGCAGCTTGGCAAGAGCAAGAACAGCTGCTTTCAGAGAAGATATTATCTATGAATCCACATCTCCACGCACAGGTCGACAAACAGTCACCTCACTGGCTGCCTCCTGAAAGAGCTCTGCACCCCAAGGAGAATTTTCCACTTTGTGTCAGTGATGCCTCTTATCAGTAAGTGGGAGTTGCACATGACCAAGCCAGGACCAACTACATCAGTGGTGGTGGGAAGAACCAAAACGAGTACTTAAAAACTCAGAAGATAACTCACAGGGCTGCAGGAAGGGCAACTGTGACAACATCTGGAGAAATGCACTAATTTGGGCCTAACTTACAGTAGGTTTTGACATATAATTAGTAGCAAAACTAAGTGCCAGTTGGTAAGTTCTCTCTTTGAACCCCAAAGTGATCTTTGTTCTGAGATGGTGTGAAAGATGTTTTCTCCCAGTGGTGACAAACAGCTAACGCCATGGGAACCTTCAACAGACAGAAAGATTTGTCAAATCTCTCCAAACACTTCCAGAGGCATCAATCCTGCAAAGAACTTAATCAGCAGCAGCCCCACTTGCCCTCCTGGAACCAGTGATATATTTAAAAGGAAGGCTGTGAATTCAAATCCTCCCACTGCTCACAGCTCTTTCAGCCTTGGACCAGCTGAACCTTGGTGCCACACCAAAAAAACCCAAATCAAGCACAGCAGCTTGTGCCAGGCTTCAGCTCACCCAGGGACATGTTGTAACTCTTGAAGGGGACTAAGAAAGAATTCTTCTTATCAAGATCTCTTTCACAGTGTCCTTCATCTCACATTGAGATTCCAGCAGCTATCTTCCAGGTAGAAGCAGCTTGTTTATCCTTATTTAGCAGGTATTTCAGGGGTTACCATGTCTGTCTATGTTGCTCGGTCTAATTCCACAGAAAAACTTCAGAGATTCCTCTGGGGGCAGCAGGAGCTGAAGGATCTCATGAATTTTGCTACCAAGAGGTCCCTTGAGTCACCTTGGTGTGGGAGGTGGAGCTATAATTTAATGAACTTTCCTAGATGAGGGTGCTACACCTCAACCAGAGCTGCCAGAGGACACTGCCACTCTTGTTATTAGGACATCACAACTTGTTTTTCTTCTCTTTTAGCTTGGGAGAAGCTTCAGGTTTTCTCAGTAACAGATCAAAATCCTTCTTGTTGAAGGTGGAAGCAAAACTATTGATTCCAGAGGAGCTCCTGCTCCTAGCACAGCTCAAGGACCCAGGAGAGTGATTAAACATCATGCAATTAAGCACTGCCAGACTTTACAAGCTCTGGCCATATTGATTTATTCCTGACATCTTGACACGAAAGCAGAACAGCAGAAGAAAGCATAGCACTGTTTTCCATTCTGACTAAAACAAGTAGTCCAAAACATGCATGATTTTAATTTGTCACTCCTCAAATATAATGACTCATTATGATTCATTACTCCCAAGTATTCTAGCTCATTTTCTACAGCTAATTAACCTTGTAAGCAACAATTCACCCAACAGAGGATCACTCTATTGCCATGGGGAGGGCTGCACTCTGCCTTCTCCTCAGGAGAACACAAGTGCTTGCCATGGTCTGGCCAAGGGGCACTGCTGCCCTTTCTCTCCTGAATTTGCTGAACGGGGACAGCCTGAGAAAACTCATTTAGAAAAAAAATAAATGGAGAATTCTCCATTCCAGTGAGCAACATATGCTCAATCCAAACACAGCCTCCTCGGGAGCAGGGAAGGGCTGGTTGGCCATGGCTGCAGCCACTGAAGGGTAACAAATACTTGTCCTTTGCACAGCTGGGCTGAGCTCAGCTAGGCAGGAGAGAGGAGGGGGACAAGGAAGGTGAAGACACTGATGCTCCTCCTGGAGCAGTGGGAGGGATGGTGACTGCTGCAGCTCCCTGGGATGATGCCCTGGCCTAGGGAAGCCAGGGGCTCACACAACTGGGTGGAGTTTGGACAAGACTCTTCAGGCTTTCTCTTGGTCCCTTTTATACCCTGCTCAGATTTAAACATCCTCTCAACTTCTCGTATATATTTAGAGCAAAGAAAAACACCATTAAAATGCCAAGGAGGCTTTCAAGACAATTGTTATATTAAACTAGCTTCAATCCTAAACTCTGCTCCTGTGAAATTACTCACCGGACAGCCCACTTTAGTCCTGAATTACTAATTAAGTGTTGCTGTCACTGTCAGATGATTGCTGTTTTCACAGGTCAACCGCAGCAGGAAAGGAAATTTTAACAAAACACTGCCTGACCCCAGGGATTTACAGGCAGCAACTTTTGCATTAGGCACCACGGTATAAAGTCACAAAATCTCTGCTGCAAAAGTCCTCTTCATAAAGCAGCAGTGCCAAGAGCTGTGCTGGTTTTGGAGCCCCAGATGCCATTTCCCTGGCGTGCTCTCCCACAGAGGCTGCACCGGGGATGGCCTGAGCCTCACCCTGTGAAACCCAAGAGCTGTGGCTGTTTTTAGAACCAGCCTGCCTGAGGATCTGCTGCATTATCTGGGCAACACGTAAGGGAACAAGATGAACTGCAGCTCCCCCAGCGACTTATTTACCTTCTGTTTAAACAGAGCCTCTGCAGCTCCTGCCCGTGCTCCCGCTTGTTCGGCACCTCGCACGGGGCTGCTGCTCTATTTTTAAAGCCATGCTGCTGGCTTTCATCTGAAGCTGCCTAGGTTTTTTTTTGTTGTTGTGTTTTTGGGGTTTTTTTTTTAGCTCCCATACTCTTTAAACTAATTTAAAAGATGCTGGGAGATAAAGGTAGTGAGAGGAAATCCAGCAAATGCACCATGGTTGGCAGTGAAAATTGAGATTAAGGCAAGAGGTACAACCCAAACAGCACAAAAATGAACATCTAGGGCCAGACAGCAGGAGCCCTTGCTAAGGGGACCATATTCCTTGTATTTGGAGTGGGATTATTTGAACCAAGACTTTAGGATTTGTTCTGGCAGCAAACACACTGGGGTGCTCACAGCAGGGAGGAGCAGCGAGTAGCAGCTGTGAGGAGTCCTGTGAGGGGATGTGGTCCTTGAAACACATTTTGGAGAGGTCTGGGGCTTGCCAGGGAGTTAAAGGCTCTGCTGGTTCCAGTTCTGAGCCCACAGGAGCAGCACTACCTTCAGTGGCCTTGCACAATCACACAGGTGAAGGAAGCACTGCTGGGAGTCTCCAGCACTGCGGGGAGGTGGAAGGGTGCCAGAAACAGCTGGCATGGAAATCCAGTGTCCCTTCCCATGGCTATGACCCCAAATCAGGCTACAATGAACACCCCTGCACAGGAAGGCTGTTCAAGCTTGACCCAACACCCTCAGCAACTCTCAGCAGTAATTAGAATAAAAGTGCCGAGGCCATGAACACTGAGAGGTTGCAAGCAGGGAAGATGGCTGACTACGCTGATACACCACCAACAAAAATGAGAAACCACTTCCAAAACTTCACATTTTGAGAGCTTGGAGATTTCCTAGCCTTTGGTCTAGAATTTTCTCAGCTGATGTTCAGGTGGCAGGATCTGCCACCAATGCAGAGCTGCCCTGAGCATCCTGCTGCTGGTCCTGGTGTTCCAGACACACCCCTGGCTCTGCTGCATCCCGCTGGTCCTGGTGCTCCAGACACACACCTGGCTCTGCTGCATCCCGCTGGTCCTGGTGCTCCAGACACACACCTGGCTCTGCTGCATCCCGCTGGTCCTGGTGCTCCAGACACACACCTGGCTCTGCTGCATCCTGCTGCTGGTCCTGGTGTTCAGACACACCCCTGGCTCTGCTGCATCCTGCTGGTCCTGGTGTTCAGACACACCCCTGGCTCTGCTGCATCGTGCTGGTCCTGGTGTTCAGACACACACCTGGCTCTGCTGCATCCCGCTGGTCCTGGTGTTCCAGACACACACCTGGCTCTGCTGCATCCTGCTGGTCCTGGTGTTCCAGACACACACCTGGCTCTGCTGCATCCCGCTGGTCCTGGTGTTCCAGACACACCCCTGGCTCTGCTGCATCCCGCTGGTCCCGGTGTTCCAGACACACCCCTGGCTCTGCTGCATCCTGCTGGTCCCGGTGTTCCAGACACGCCCCTGGCTCTGCTGCATCCTGCTGGTCCTGGTGTTCAGACACTCACCTGGCTCTGCTGGGCCGAGCTCGGCTCCGTTTCACATTCAGGACATCTCTGAGAACTGGCTGAAACGGGGACTCGCTAACGCTCCCATCAGATGCTGATGGGCCTTTTTGTGCCAGGAAAACGGATGTGTGCAACAACAGCAAAAGTGCCTGGAAGCGTCCCAAGGGCTGAGTGAAATGCGGGAATGTTGAGTGGCATCGGACAAAAGGAGCAGTGATTTAATCTCCACAGATGGGGAGGAGGGAGCGGTGTCAGGAAAAGCAGGAGGATGAGATTAGCTAGGCAATAAAATGAAAATGAGCAAGAGGTGGAGAGGACTGTGCTGAGATAAGAGGAGGTGGATTACAGGGCTGGCAGATGGAAAAGGAGCAGGCAGCCAAACAGTGAACAAAAACCAGGTAATAAACCTGGGAAAATTCTCATCAGCAATGTTAAATACCATTTTCAGCTCATTTTCTCCAAGGGAGTAAGTGGTTATGGCAGAGGGATGTGCTGTGCCATCCCCTCAGGGTGCAGTGATGCTGCCTCCTGCACTGCGAATGGCCAGCAAGGTGTGTTTGCTTGCAGTGTCAGCCCCTGCACGACAGCCAGAATCCCTTCTGACACTTGCATAAAGCAGCTCTTTACACAAAAGGTGAAAGAAATTTCTTCTTTCTGGAGGGCCTGACCATCGCTTTGACTCAGCCTAATTCAGAAAAGAGACACCTCGTCTCCTTTGCTGCTGAAAGGAGCATTTCCTGCAGCCTTGCTGGAGCACATTAGGCTGGGTATCTCAGTTCCGGGTGATAAGGCAGCTTTTATCAAGAGACTTTCATTAATGCAGTTTAACTGGCAATAGACAATTGATAACAAGCAGACATTTGACCACAATTTAAGTCATTAAGCCCTTGACCACCATGTTTTTGGAAGATAATCTCTAAAATATCTTAATCTGTGTCATTTTAGCAAAGCTTTCCAAATCTGTGACTCTTCCAGCCTTCCATTACCCAAGAGAGGTCAGTGCCTGCTGGCAGCACATCTGTCCCAAGAGGTCACTAAAATAATTTATTTGTCATTGCATTTAAAATCTGGGAGAGGAAATTATTGGACAAAGAGAAGTAATTACCTTGTGAGTCTGGGGCTCTTCAGGACAGGCACAGCTTTTTCTTTGCATCAGTCCAGTGCCTGGCCCAACAGGGTCTGTGCAAAAGAACAGCAGTGGTGGCTCATCTGTCATTGCAAACATCTGTGTGGAATAATAAATACCTGCTCAAGTTGAAAAATTCCCACTCAAATGTGGGGCAAGGTCAGATTAACCCTGTCCCTGCTAAATTGGGTTACTGCCCCTTCTTTGTTCTCAAATGGGAACATCTTCCCCCTCTGGCCCTTTAGCTCATTTAATGTCTCTCCAGCCTCCAGCACAACCAGGGGAGAACACAAACAGATCACAGGGTGGTGTTTGGGGGTGGGATGAGGTCAGGGGAAGGCAGGGAGAGCCTAGGTCAGAAGTTCCTTGTCCCAGACCCTTCTGGAAAATCCCATTCCTCCTTATCAGGGATAAGAAACATTTCTACCATGCTGAAATGAATGCATTTAAGAGCTTTTTTTGTTTCTCTAGGAAAAGCACTGTGGTTAGGCAGTTCTTGGATAGACTGTGGGAGTTAAGTGCAGGAAATTCAATACTCTCTGTTATATACCAGAGGTCAGGCTAAGGGCCCCTTCAGATCTAAACCATAAATTTTACAAACCGTTACCAAAAAAGCCCCTCCAAAACCCACTCCAGTCTTCCACTCAGCTTCTAGAAAACTCTTCACTAACAAGATCGGATTGCCAAATGTTAATAAGGAGGCCAAAACAATCAGGATCCACGTTTGACTCCAGTTTTTATGGCAGCCAGGAAGGCTCTGGAAACAGCATTCCCTAAGGAAGCCCAGAGCTGCAGCCTGCGGGTCCCAGCTCCACGGGCACTTGCTCCTCATCTGACCCCAGGAGCTGCTGTGTTTCACAGGCTGCTCCAGGCTGGGATAGCTCATCCTGCTGGAAACCATAACTAAAAACATTGTCTGAACACAAACCTCTGCTGTGCCTGGAGGGGAGGGGCAGCCCCCAACCAGCAGAGAGAAATGTGGCTCCAAGGAATGGTTGGGCTGAAGGGAACCCAGGAGGGCAGCATGGAATGGTGGCTCTGCAGGGAGGTTTTGCAGGAGGACCTCAGCACCAGGCAAAGAAAGTGCCCAGCACTGACCTGCCCAGCTGGGATATGCCCAAATCCAAACTCCAGCCCAGGAGGCTGCAGATGCTGCAGCTGAAATCAGTTGTGTCAGGTCCTGGCAGCAGGTGTCAGCAGAAGCTGATTTCCACCCCAGGATTAGCAGCAGGATGTACAGCACACACTCTCTGCAAAAGTGTGATCATATCAAAGCTCCATCTGTACTCAGGCTGAAGCTTGGAGCTATTAATGACTACTGGGGGAGAACTAACATTTTTTTCTTAATACCAGTTAAATAAGCTTCCCACACCTTGAAAACGAATCATTCCTTTTTCTTTAAAGATATATCCATACATACCTTTGTTTTTTTCAATACAGTTAAACTACACATATCTAGGGAGAAAGACAGTTGTACAGATTTTAAACCCCAGAATATTTAAAACACTGTGTTTATCCTTTTTTTTTAGAGGAGCTCAACTGTTCTCAGCTTGGATGCAAAGACACATACTTCCACGCTAGGTATTTTTGGTCAGGAGGAAAAGATAAATAGATAGTGTATTTCAAACGTCACACTTTCAGCTGGCTTTATCTAACTTTGGTCAAGAATTTAAAGCTTTGCACTCAACACCAGCACATTTCAAGCTTCAGTTGTAATTCTCTTCTCCTGACAAGAATTTGCTGCTAACAGAGCCTATCTGTGACATGGGAACCAACAGGCTGCAGCTGAAACCAAGGCTGTCAAACTCACTTCACTCATTAGTTCTGAAATGGGAAAAGCCAGCCAGCAGTGGTGTCACATGGAAACACGAGCACAGCGGTGACACCGCCTTTCAAACCGTGTCAGCACTAAACCAGGCTATAGATTATTTGGAAATAATAAACACCCATCTCGTGATTCTATGATGGGCTGGTCCTGTGACAAAAAAGGAAAAAAAAAAACCTAAACCATCAAAACAAAACCAGGGGCTGACAGCCCTGAGGAGTTGGCACCAAGTATGAGGGCAGTGCCCAGCTGTGAGTGGGGACCCCCCTGCCCAGTGCCAGCCCCAGGGCTGGGGACAGGGGGATTTACACGGGGACACTGCTGCAGTCCCCCCAGCTGCCTGCTGCAGGGAGAGGGGCTGCTCCCCTCCCCAGAGCACGCAGCAGCTTTGAGCTGACTTTATCCTTCTTTATTTTTATTTTTAATTTTAAGGCAGATACGCAGTGCCAGGCTGCCCTGCTGGTTTGCCCTCACAGCTCAGAGATGGTTTCACAGAGGTGAGCTGCTGCTGTCCCACCATCCATCCCAGGAGGGCTCCATCCCCAGGGTAACACATTCCCCTGAGCTCCCACCCCTGGGGTCAGCTCGGACGCTCGGAATGACTTCTCCTAATCTCCAGCACGTCAAACCTTATTAGCTGATTTTATTAAATCTCTCTCCAAACATCTCTGAAGTAACACTTGGTGTTGCTGTATCCCAAAATAGCCGCTCGGTCTGAGCTTTTGGCAGCCAGCACAGAGGCTGCATGAGACCCTGGAGAGTCGGATAAAGAAGGAAACTCACACCCAACCTATTTGTCCTTGCACAGCCTCTTCCCAGCCCCACACGACCCCCAAACCTCTTTACCTTAGGAACTCTGCAAGCATCGCTGCTTCTCCAGCTGCCTGGAGCTCCAAACTGGGCCCAGGACAAAATCCTGCTTGAGAACAACCCCAGTTGTAGAAGATCTGCACTGATGGTGCAGCTCACAGGAATCCAGATCATCACTCTTCCTGTTACAGCAGGCTTTTATTCCTGCTGTTCTGAGAGATGAGATATCCATGAGACAGAGGTACAAAGCCCCTGCCACTGTTAATTATTAAAAGCATTTATCACTGAATCTCTAACGATGGGTGGATGGCAAATCTTGAGGGAGCCATAAAATTTCCATGAGAGGACTTTTAAGGGGGAAGAGCTGGAGGAAATCATAGTGCATTTAAAGTGTAATACGAATTCATATCCGTGACTGTTTTGACACAGCTTTAACCTCTGACTGCAGGGGGTTACAATTTAAAAGACATCTGGTAACGGACGATTTTGCAAGGTAGACAATTTAAAAGACATCTGGTAACTGATGATTTTTCAAAGCCAGAAGTCCATTACACATATTCAAATGAGCTTGAAAAAAAAAAGCACAGGCACATCTGGTGTCACGAGAAGAGCTCGGAAAAATCCCCACTCTCTGTGGCAGTGCTGCTGGGTTTGCCAACAGGGAAAAGCAGCACAGAGCTGAGCCCAGAGGCTGCAGGGACAGGACAGGCAGGTGCCCTCCTGGGATGAGCAGTCTGGGGATCAACTTTTGATCCTGCAGGTCTGTGGCTTGTTCCTCAACCCATCCTTCCTCTTAGAGCCAGGTCAGCAGTCTTGGCCACCTCTCCTCATCCTGAATATCACCTTTCTTCTCCCACCCATAGAATTATTTACATCTTTCCCACGGAAGAATGGTCAGATTCAGCCCTGAGTCAAAAGATCCTCGTTTGGCCCCGGATGTGTTGAAAGCGTGGGTCACACACCAGAGCTGGAGCACAGAAAACCTGGCTGTGTAAGTAGCAGGGAATCCTGCCAGAAAGACCAGGGATTTTGTCTGTAGTCAGCCCTTGGAGAAAGCTTTCTTTGACCAAAACAACAACAACAAAAAGTAAAAACTATGTAGAAAAACTCCATCTCTTGCAAGCTTATGAAAGCATGGCCATGTGCCATGGAGGCTAATGGGCTCCCCATCATAATTCAAATGGCAGGAGCAGACTCTAAGAAGTTCCTCACTCTCTCTTCTCCTCTTCTCTCTCTCTCTTTTTTTTTTTTTTTCTTTTTGATTTGTTTTAAATAAAGCCATTAGACCCCTGAAAAAGCAGCCATTACAATCTGTAGAAAGAGTTTTCCCAAGAGCAGCTGCTGAGGGTGCTGAGCAGCCCCACAGAACCAGGAGGGTTTTCCACAGAGGAGTTTTCCATGTTCTCCCCTGCACAGAAAATACTGAGAGGGAAAAACTCTGCCTTTGGAAAAGGAAAAAGTTCTGTCCCAGACTCAGCTGAGCAAGGTGTGAGCTCCATCTTCCTCCCCAAAGGGGATAAACTGAAGATGCCACTTCCCTCAAACTTGAGCAGAAGTTTTTCACATCCCACCACCTCCACGCTGGCAGAGATGCCCCCAGGACCAACCATTCCAGAGAGCTGCTCTGAGCACTCCAGAATACAAAAACAACCTCAGTCTTTCCTCCTTCACAGGGACAAACCCTTCAGGCTGAAAATCCCCTTCCTCTCTCACAGCCCATTCCAAAACCTGACCAAAAACTCCACCAACATCAAGGCACTGTGAGTTGTGTCCTGAGCAGGCTTTGCCAGCAGAACCACCTGAAGTCCCATTCACTACGGTCTATTTTTATTTCTGTTGCACTTAATGGGAATTCTCTGTCTCGAGTAAGGGGAGGCTCAGCCCTGAGTTTCTCATCCATCACTGCTCTCCAGGGTTCATCCTATCTGGAGACTTTCCTGAAGCCAGGCTGGCTTAATTCCAACAAGTGAGAATGAACTTCCTGCACTTCCATCACCTCCTTATCACTCCCTGCCTTAAACAAGTTTGACCTTTCCCTTGATTTGAACTTTGGGCAGCATTAAAACACTTGTTCTGGCAGATGAGGTCAGTCCCTCAGCTCTCTGCTGTGTGTAATGGGCCAGTTAATGCTACACTGGTTTTAAATCATGGCATTTTCCCAGCTGTGAGGACAGGGAAAGAAACAAAGCTCACCAGAGGTTGTCCCCTGACATCAGGCTGGGCCAGGATTGTGAGCAGAGTTTTAACTTCCAGCTCCTGCCCCGTGGTTACTCCTGGTTGCACACTCTGCAAAGCAAAATAAACCTTTTAAATACAAAAAAAAGGTCCTAACTCTGTCCTCCTCTCCTCTCCATCACCCCCTCCTGACTTCCTGAAGCTATCCATGCAAAATCCCTGAAAATGCCTCCTGCAAAGGATTGTTGAGTCACTGCTGACCTTGGGCAGAGGTTTTTAATAACCAACAATGACAAACAAAACCTCAGGAGTAAAACGTTTCCATGGCATTTAAAATTGACTTGGAAGGGAAGATATTTTGTCCAAACACATAAATATTCCTCAAGCTGTCACAGGCCAGAGTTTGTAACATCACACTGTATGTCAGATTAGAAAGGAAAAAAAACCCAACTGGAAATGGATTACAAAGATCAAGTTGAAAGAAATGCAAAAACCAACCACAAGGGGAAAACCACACTGGAGCAAGCCCAGATCTTTTCACCACTGTGGAAGCATTTTATGTTAACGTGGAGAGGAATTTAATCTTTTATAAATGCAGGATTTTTTTTTCTCTGCCATCTCTGCAGGACTCAACATAGACAAACAAAAACCTTGTCAGTGACTTCATTGCTCTCAGTTTTATATAAAGGGGTTGGACACACACTAATGGGCACTTCTTTGTGGCAAACAGGAGTTAATAATGGGCATTTTTCTCCCTACTTGCAGAAGAATGCTGGTGAATTTAACAGATTTTATAATGCTTGCTTATTTACAGTTATGGTTGTAAAAATTACAAGAGGAAATCTTAGTTGTAAGAGGGAAATTTATAGAAAAACCTAAGCACTGAGAATGTTTTTCTTCGGAGGGTTGTCCTCACAAGCCTCCCCTGTGTTGGTCACTGCTGTGAGGGGCCATGGCTGTGATCTCTCAGATTTTTAGGACATACCCAGAGGGAAAGACCCTGTGTATCATCAGTTCTAAGGATGACGTGGCCACCACCTCAGTGGATGTGTTGATAGTCTTAGTCTTAGATAGACTCTGTCTTAGTCTATAGATTGATATTTAGGAGCAGTAAATCCCAGTCAAAGTGCATGGAAATCTGGAATACACTCACCACAGCATTCCACTTCAGAAGCACAACCCTGGGACTAATTTCCTAATTACGAATTTCCTGTATTGCCCCAAAGCTCTGCAACTGCCCTGTTCCTTCACTGCCTGCCAGCTCCAGTGAAGAATTTGGTGTTATTTACCCAAAACATGGTTTATTCAGGGAAGTCTGGCTGAACCTCTGAGGGGTGTGATGGTCAGGGGGTCACAGCCCTGTGCTCCCTGCTCGGGGTATCCCAAAGCACTTCCAGGAGGGACACAGCCCTGCCACCCTGACTGCAGGGAATACAGAGGGAGGGAGGGAGAAAGGAGGGCAAGAACATCACATTTCAGAGCTCATCATTCAACACTCACACACAGAAAATCCCCTGGAGCCCTGCAAGGGCCTGAACATCCGCCAGCAGGGAGAGGAGAAAACAAACAATACTTTTTAAATCTAATTTTTTTTTTAAAAAAAAAAGCACACAAATATGAGCACCCATAAATTATACATGGCAACATTCTGTCCTTCCCAACCCACTCACGTTTGAAAAGTTAAATAAAGCAAGTTATCTTGTAAAATATTAATTAAAGTAAGCATTATATTGGGTCCCATGAATCACTTGTGCTCAATATTTGCAGTGTCACCATGGTGAGGAGCTGCACCTAATGAAAGTGTTGTAGTTATGAAGAGCAGTGAGCTCAGCCATTGCTACTGGCTTCCCAAACTATAAACCTGTCATCTGCACTAGGACAGCTCAGAGAACATAAAATGAGGCTTCAAAATCAGCATCGCTGTTTGATGTTAGTCCATGGCTCGTGGCAGCTGTAAAAGTGAAGGTTGAGAACACTGGAATATCTACAACAGGAAAGAATTGACTGCTAAACACACATGGACTGAGATAAAATCAAAGTGAAGATGGGGCCTTTCACTGAAACCTGAGCCAGTGAATTAATGGGATAGAATATGAAGTGTGAAAGCTTTAATGATCACAAGAACAAGGAAAGAAAGTCATTTGAAAGCTCACTACTGTGCCCTCTCCAGAGATTTTATATAGCCCAGTTTCAAGGCTCTGGATAACTGGGGAAAGTCTCACAGATTGTATTTCTTGGGAGGAGGTTTCCAAAATGTGCTCCTGCATCCCCACAGATCCAGTGGCTGCTTAAAATATCCAGTGTCCTATGAAAAGCTGTGCCTCATGCCTAGCACAAACATAATAATTGTTGTAATTTTAGTAAATATAGATCCAAGCACAAGGTAGGTGTAGGTTTCTAAATGTGAGTGGACACGGGGAGATGACCAACACACAGAGCCACTTGGTAGCCAAAGCATTTTGCACCAAGTGCCTCCTGCGGCCACTCAGGCACGGAGTATTTCTATATTAAATCAGCCACAAAAAGAACAAATTAGAACTGCTGAGCACAACATCTGGACAGACCCTGCCCAGGCTGATGTTTGATCACCTGGCTCCCCGGGGCTGCCTTTGGGGAGATGCTTTTGGTCCCTTCCCCTGCTCTGAGACAAATCCAGCCATTCCCTGGCCCTCTGAGCCACGCGGCAAAGAAAACCTCACCCCCTCCTCCTCCTCCTCCTCCTCCCCTGCTCCCAGCCCGCAGATTATCTCAGATCATCAGTGTTTGGGGTGACCGAATAAACAGGATTATGCTCTCCAGTGCCTGTTAAGTCACAGCTGTAGGGCGATCCTATTAGCGGATGGCAGCGGGGTGGGCACGGTCAGGCAGGAGATCAGCTTTTGCTTGCTCTGTGGAGCTGAAAGCAGCACCGGGAAATGTTTAATCTCCATGAAGGGGACACTAGAGCTCACAGAAAGAAAATCAAATTCATCTTTATTATCCTTCACAATCAGCTGCCTGGCTTAAAAAAAAAAAAAAAAAAAAAAAAAAAAAAAAAAAGAAAAAAAAGGAAAAAAGAAATTTCCCGATTGACAAAGTCGCAACCTCCTCTCAGTGATGTAGCAGCGAATTTGGGATGCCAAAGTGAAAAACATCTTACATGCACAGCCTTCTTTTCATCCCAACTGATGGCAGGATGCTTTACAAGTGCTGCATGCAAATGGCACGTGGGATTAGCAGCACTTTCCGTGCTCTGCCTCTGCTCCCACTGAGGCTGGAGGGAACAGAAGTGGGACTTGCTGCTGAGTAAAATGGGAACCAGGCTGGAATTCAGCCAGGACACTGAGATCAAGACTCGCATTCATTTGAAGCTGCTGCCACAATGGCCTGATTGATCAGGACTTTGGGTTTACGTCTTGCCCAAAACAATGCAGCAACCTACAGTGGGGCATGAAATGATGCTAGTTTAAACCTGTTGGTAATTCATCATTATTTATTTTTCAAGCCCTCAAAGATAAAAATATTGAAAGAGCAAGCACCAGGGGAAATACCCATATCTAAATTAAAATCTTCTTACATAAACTATCCAGATTTTAACACAGCAGCGTGCAAGCAAAGCCAGCCAGCTCCCAACCCTCTCATATACGTGCACATAGAAAAATAAATTCCTTCCGAAGAAACTTTGAAGAGCATAATTAAGCTTGAAAGTTACCATATATTAAATTATACATCTAGTAAAAAAGAGTCATTAGCCCAACAAATGGGCTGTTAATGATTTCAGGTTTGCCTAAGGCCACGAGCTAATAAACTGTGATTAACCAGCATTTCTGGGCTGCTGCTGCTGAAAGCTGCAGCCTGGTGTCACAGCACTCGCCCTGGGCTTGGGAACGGCAGAAAAACCAAAACCAAAGGAAAAACCGCACTGGATGAGGGCCATGGAAAGTGCCAAAGCTCCAGAGCCTGGTCTGAGGCACCGGGAGCTCCATCTCTCATCCAGACTCCTCACCCCACCATCCACTGGGATGGCAAAACTTGTCCAAGTGGACAAAACTCCCCAAGCCCCAGAGGAAGCAGCCAGGGGAGCCCTTCCAAGGGAATCCCCCAGCACAGAGCACCCCAGGGACTGTCCCTGGAACCCTGGAACCCCTCCCTGCTGCTCCTCACCTGCACCTCCCTCCTCTGGGGCCACGCTTGGGTGACCCTGGCAGTCATTTATATGGAAACAACCCCACAGGAGTGTGCTTGGCAGCTTCCTGCAGACATTTCTTAGCAACTGGTAATAATAAAAAAAGAAAAAAAAAATCCATTTGGTCAGCCAGCTGTCCCCAAAGCACCTGTTCTTACTTTCCTCCTCACAATTTGAGGAGCTGAGGATGTGGGAACCAAAACTTGCACAATTTTTTTTTCCTTATTATCCCTACAAAAAGAATATAGGTGGATTTCAGCAGCAGTTGCATCGACTTCAGATTAAATATAACAGTTATTGACTTTCCCTGAAATTCAGACACTTCTGAAAATAAGATTTTTGGCACCCACTAAGGAACACACTGCACATCTCCTTTAGTTACAAGCCCATAAAATAAAAAAACCCCAAACTTATGAAGTTCTTACATTTATCTCTAAGAATTTGATCTGAGATCTTATTTAACTCTCCTTGAAATTATTCAGGGCTGGTCCAGCTCTTGCTGAAGTCAGATTTTCAGTGCAATCTGCATGAGCATCACAGTGCACAACTGGACAAGGCAGTAATTAAACTTTAGAAATTAATTATTCTTTTTAACAGCCTAACCTTTCCTTGCAGGGTTGTAGAACTGAGCTCATTTTACAGAGAACCTCCACAAGATCTGAGCTCTGAATTTCCCCAGCACACACAGCCCTGCCCTTCAGTCCTTAATATTTAAAATGACCTTTCCAAATTTGTTTTGTTTTTAATCTATTAAAACGTCTTTCCCACTGAAGTGGGTAGATATTCCAGTGAGCTCCAGCACTTAACCCTGCAGCATTTTGCTATTCCAGGATTAGAGCATGGGTTTCAAAAATTTGTCCTGAGCAACAAATATCTGCATGAAGTTATGATGACGTTGTACTGAGCCCCAGAGTCCTCCTGGAATAGAAAACAATCCAAGCAACAATATTTGGCTCTGGACAGAAATTTCCCAGAAGTTCAGGAGCAATTGCCTCCGTTCTGTTAAAGTTCCAAGTAATTCTGTCTGGGCTCCTGTGCATGACTCCTGGGGCCAACGTGCTGTATAATGTGTCAAAATTAAATATTACACCATGAATCATTTATATTATACCTTTCCCAATTTCTTTAGTTCTAAAGGTGGAGGGGGATAGTCCTGAAACAGTTTTACCTTCTGTACAAACAGACTTTGTGAGGTCTCCAGCATTTACCTTCCCAAGGAACTACAACAGATTTGCATTATTTCTTATTGAAACCAGCTTGGTTTGTTATGAAAAAAAAAAAGTCCAGCTGGAGTGTTTTATTACCACAGCTGACCACAAGATGGAAATCCTTTTCCATAAGATGCCTCCTGATTAGGAAAAGTACTAATGAGAAAAATAAAAATAATACAGCCTCTTTCCAGGAAAATGTTCTAGAGGAAGCAAAGGAGGATTCTTATCACCAATCTGTTTGGGAGGCTTCATCGATTTTAATTTGATCAAACCCAAGGCTTTTCCTGGGAAGTTTTCCCTTTCCTAGGAAGGGCAGTTCCACTCAGAAATCACTCTGGTGGCCACCCCTCTCCAATCTGCACCAGCTCAGGCACTGCAGGCACAGGGAAGCACCGTGGAGGTGTTCACTGTCACATTTGGAAATGCGAGGGCTAAAGTAAACTCTCCCCTCATGCCATTCCAGGTTATTTTTAGAGCTAAAAAGCCCTCTGAGGAATGGCTCCAGCCACCCAAAGCCTGGCATGGCACAACTCAGGGAGCTCAGAGGGTTTTATCCAGCCTGCTGCACTGCTCCCTGCACAGCCACAACCACTGGCCCGGGATCTAAATGCTAAATGTCGTTTATTTTTGCAATTGCTTATTTACAAAAATGTGCAGGGGCTTGCATTGGGATGGCACCGGGCACAAACACAACCAAAAGGCCACTCCTGTCCCCAGGGGCAGGGCAGGGCTTAGGGAAGAGGGCAGAGGGGGGAGATCTCCCTGTCCCACCTCCAAAGCTCGGTGGGATCTCAGGAGGGAGGTGATGCTGAGGGACCCTCCTGTGCCTCCAGCCAGGCTCACCCCTGCTCCTCCTGAAAAAACTTTCACCAGCCAAGAGAGGAAAGAGGAGGTCCCACGATTTCCATTATCTGATGGTGTTCTCCACTCCTGGAGCTGCACTCGGAGCCAGACGAGACATTTGCATCTGCTTTGCTGATTACAGGAGCTGCACGTTTTGCTTGAAACATCGATGGGTTGCAACTGCTATTCAAATGACATGGAAATTGCTACTTTATACTGAAATGTCCCTTAAGCAACAAAGTAAAAGATTAGCACAGAGCTTTGGTTTTTATCTTTTCTCTTCTTTTCACTTTAATAAAACACCACAGTGGAAAACTCTTTGATGGCTCAGGAACAACACCTGTATCTTTGAACAGTTTATTCTACCAAGCTGCAGAATATTTGAAGCCTTGTGCAACTATTATGTCAAGAATTTCCAACTAAAATATCATTCTTTATCTGAGATACTGAATTAACTTTATTTTCACGAGACTTCTTCCCCAGAAAAATATACACACCCAGAGTATATGGATAATAATTCAAGGTAATGAAGGTACCACCACCAATTAATGATCATTTTCAGATCATCAGCTGGATGCCTCCATGGAGCCTCTCTTGTTCCCACATACTCAAGAAGTATTTCTCATATGGTCAAACATTCTCCACATTGAATCCTATCTGTTTCTGGCAGTATTTAAAAGAGTCACTGCAACTAAGAACCAGACCACAGCAGGAATTTTTCCCACTTTCATAAGTAAAATCAGTTGCATTCCAACAGTTTTCAGGATTGATCTTTTAATCCCTGCCCAGCTCTGCACCTTTTTATGCAGCTTTAATGGCAAACTTCACTCGGGGCAGAAGAGGTAAGGGATGTATAAAGACACATTATTAGACTCCCCCAAACTGATTTCTTTTAGAGAACACTGATTTAAAATACTGCACAGATTTTGAAAGTCAGTGCAAGTTATTGATATTGGCAGAGAAACGTGAGCAAATAGGTATCACTGGCTTCTGACGTACCTTAGGGGGACCTACCAACAAGAGGTTTCAAGAGGAATATCATCTTTGTCCCCTCTCAGCAGGGCTATCCCGAATCTAAAGAAAAAAGTGAAAGCACGTTACAAAAAAAAAAAAGATTTTTAAAAAACCCAATGCAGACACACTGACAGAATTCATTTGTAAAGCAGTCTGTCTGCAGAGACTGACTCACATTTCTATTCTGATGTCAAAGATTTGAGGCTTAGGGGTGCTGAAAGATGGGAAATTACCAACTCTTGACCAAATCAGATACATTGCTGTTCCTGACATTAATTATTAAATTTATTTAATTATAAAGTAAAACACTGAACTCAGTCTGTGGGATTTCTGTTCCAGAAGCATTTAGCACAGATCTGGTGAGAAAATTTCAACTCTTCATGAGCAGCTTCAGAAGAGAGATGCAAACAGCACGAGCAGACACAGCAACTCCTTTCTTTCAGGAACAAGTTTCAGTGCACCACCCACAGCAGACAGCACTGGCCAAATCCAACACTGCCAACATCATCCAGGGGCACAAATCCTGCTCTTACCCACACGCCCCTCCAATCCCATTACCTTTAGTGGGTTTTTCCTCACAACTATAAAAATAACAGCATTATTTCCAAATATTCACGCTGCTTTCATCACTCTAAACCACCACAGCACATCCACACAGGAGCTCTGATAACCACACACTTCTGGTTTTGTTAGTGCCGCTATGAATAATTATGAATATTTATGCCCATTTCCCCGTGCCCCCTGGTTTGCACGGGGCACAGGTTGTTTCAGCAGCTGTCAGATGCTAATGAAATGTTTCAGCTGCTGAAACAAACGGGTGGTGCTGGGCATTGAGGAGCCTGCAGGTGATCAGGGCATCCTCAGGAGCTGCATCTTCCTTGGCAGCTGCAAGGACAAGGAGGGCTCTGCATGCACTGCTCAGACCTGCCTGCTGCAGGAGAGATTTAATTACCATCACCAATAAAGGAAAACCTGGCAGGATCAGATAGTGGGCAGCACAGGGCTTTATTTGGCTGTAATTACCCTCCAAATGGGGCACAGGCTCATGGGTGGGCAAGGTCCATGGTTTTCCACCCTGAGTGGGCAGCCATGGGAAGGTGAACAAAGTGAACAAAGCAAATAAAGTGAACAAAATCCTGCTCATGTTTAACCCCTTCAGGTGGAACAAGTTGCACACAGGGCAAGAAAAAGATGCTGCTCGATATTTGTTCAAGGTATGGCATATTGCTCTGTCAAAAACAAAATAAAAGCATTTGTTGGGATGGTCAAAAGGGCAGAGGTACAGCACAAGACTGCCCTGCTGAGATGCTGGAAATGTTTGTCCTCATACCCCACTAATGAACACAATGATTCCACTCAAGGCAATTACATAAGTTATTTAAAAAATAATTATGTAAAAGCAGGAAATGTCAACACGCACTTTACTTCTTTTCAAACCATTTTCTTGGCAACCAACCCATCTGTTCTACCTCAGTCTTTCTTCCAAAAGAGAATTAATGTTCATCCTCATCAGCCTAACATTTGAGGAAGTTCTGAAATGGCTTCACCTCCACAGCATCACCTTCCTTGTGTTGCTGTTGCTTTCACCACACCTGCATTCTTTCTTTGCTTCTAACTCTGTGTGAATAATTACCATTGTAAACACACTTATATGCCAGTTTTCAAAAGAAAAAAAAAACAAAAAACAAGGCCATATTCAATAGCACCATAAATTTGGGTTGGAAATTGCCACACAGCACAATCACATTGTAAACAACGCTGTCCATGTACAGCTCCACTGCCTTTGATGCCCAGCCAGAATCAGATCTTTTCAACATTTTCTTATTAAGGATAAATTACAAAACAAACCAAGCATGCTCGAGTGAGGGGACTGTGATGGGAACATCTCGAGTGTCCAGGTGCCAGAGTTTCTTTGTTAGATGTTGACAGAGCCTCTCAAATATTGCAGTCTCTGGAGACAAATAAAGACTCAGAATCTGCAGTTTTAGTACAAACACCATTCCTGGGTAATGCCCACCTGAGGAGAGAATCACACCTCTTGATTTTGCCTGGCTCACAGGGAGGGAAGGCACAAGAGGTGACTCTGTGTGTGTTGGGAGCTGATTTTCAGTGTCACATCAGCAGCTGGAAGGAAGGAGATGCCCCCGGGGATAATTCCCTGGTGAATCCTCCCCTGGAGCAGCTGCCAGCCCTGCCTTTGGAGAACATTTCCAGGTGCTGAGGCATCCCTGGGCCAGCAGCTGTGGGAGCAGCAGGACCCTGTGGGGGCTCTGCTCCACTCCTCAGCTCCTCCTGAGCACTGAGGGAATCTGGCCTTGCTCTCCCTGCAGTTTTTCCCATGTTCTCTGTACATGCTTCTATTATAAGCACAATCATGGTGAATGTGTAAATCTTCAGCTCTGAATCTTCTTGGTACTTTATGCATCTTTGTTACTATTCTTCATTTCACTTGTGTTTTTGGAAATACACCCCACTTTCCTGGAAGCAGAGGCACAATTCACAAACCTGGAAGTCAATAAGAACAGCAAACATTTATATCTAAAATCATCAGTGAAGAGCTGGCCCCCGTTATTCAGTCCCAGGGCTCACAAAATGCTCCTTGCTGCATGTTTGTGCAATGTATTTTTAAAGCAGGCACTGTTTAAAATATGCACAATTAATATTAACAAAGACCTGCAGTTCTCAGTGCGAGTGGCTGGAACAAGTGCTGCCTTCTGTCTGGTGTGCAGTGACCTTTGGATGTATTTTTAGGCACTGTCCTATAAGTAATGTGTCTTGCACAAATTACTTCTGCCCAGATATAAAGCAACATTAACCAGGGGAGGGAGAGGGCAGCCTGGAGGGGAATTTGTGTTTCCTAAAATTGGGAAAACCAGAAAAGTACCAGGTTTTATAAGAGGATTTTTAAACTGAATTTTACAGGATCATGGGTCATGGATAAAGGCTTTCACAGTGGACTGAAGTGTAGTGTGATTCTCCCATTTTTGAGCAAAGAAGACTGCAGCAATCAGTTCCTTGCAAGACAAACAGAATTAATAAAATCAATTATATCTTTAATTAGAAGTGCTCGTGTCTCCCAGGGAGGACAAAGATTAATTTAGGTAACTACTCAAAATATTCAATCTTCGTAATTTTAAGCTAAAAACTAAAGTTAGAAGAAATCTGTGTGGAAAAATACTGTTGGAAGTGATTGTTCCCCCAGCCACAGGAAAAATCAAACTGCACTATATTCTGTGGTATATAAGTGGCTCACGCAGTTATGTAGCAATATATATCGATAATGGAAAAGTCTTGGAAATTACATGAAAGATTAGAGCAATATAAGATTGAAGAAAACAAAAGAAACTGTATTTAGCTGCCAACTAAAAAAAAATGGTTTTGTCTGTTTGGTTAGCCCACAGAGAAAAAACAAATGTACCTGTTCCTACCCACTAACAATCAGAAAAATCAAGTTCAAAGAATCATCTCCAGCATCTGAAGGATGAAACCTGATCTAAATTGGTTTTTTAATTTATTCAAGATTTCTGGAAGAAAAAAACGCAAAAAGGAGGGGAAATAGAACTCAATATTCAGAGAAAAAAAAAACAGGGTGTGATTGCATAAAGGATCACTTACTTGAGGTGACACTGTCAGACAGTTTCCTTCCCTGGTACATCACAATTAGGCTCCTTATGAAACTCATTTCTTTAAAACTCACCCACAAAGACCCCATGGCAACAAAATTACTTGGTTAGCTGACACCAAACTATGAAGAAATAAAAAAAATAATTCCCATTAAATCAGACTGAGAAGTGTAGCCTGTAGCAGTTTTTCATTTAAGACTTGGATAATAAATTCCTCTGGTGTAATGGTGCCACCAGCAGATAATAGTCAGAACTGGGTTTAGTTGTAAAACCTACATGGATGCAAATTTCTCTGAGGAGGTTATTTAAGCTTCCAAGAATATATCCTCTAATATTTTAAAAACAATATTTTGCTAAGAACATGGAGCTAAAAATTGGTTCTAAATGTGAACTATCAGTAGATAAAATTTTGGATTCACAATCCTCGGTGTGAGCTCCTCTATGATTTATAAAGACAAAGTTTGGGACAGCGTGGGGGTTTTTCCCACAGTAAAACCTGGTGATTTTTCAAGCCCAAACAACTGACAAACACTGGAGCAGTAGCAGCAACATTGAACTGTGAGAACTGAGTGACTGGAACTCCTCAGTTTGGTCTGTGTGAACACTGACCTGATAAACACTGAATATCCGAGTGGAGCAGCTCTTTTTGTCCAGAGATCCAGGATTCACCACTTCTGCTGCAGAGGGAGAACTGAGAGGACTTGTTCCTCCAGCCACTGCAGAGTTGACATTCCCAACATTCCTGTCACCTTTTTATCTACAGCACCTTAATTGCATTTAAAATTATCATGTCTCATTCATATTTACTTCGAGGGTTTAGGAATTTGGAATATAATTGCAATGGGAAGAAGTCCCTGCCGTGCAGGTATGGATTTCCTTTCAGCCAAGGAAATGGGAGTCAGAGCATGGTGGCAGCAATGTCCTCAAACTAAACTCACCTGCTCTAAGAGTTACCCCAGACTGAAGCATAAACAGGGCAATAGGAGAAAAGATCAATTCTCAGCAAGATCATTTACCACAAGGCTTCCAGTGGCTGATTTACAGATGTGGAGTACGAGGATATTTGTAGGAAACACCAATTCTGCAATCCTTTACAGGCACAGCCTCTCCCTGTGCTGCTCCCAGGTTTAGTGGAGCTGATCTGGGGCACTCCTGGCTGCCCTGCAGGGTCCCCAGTGCTCAAACCCCAGCTCAGAGTCACTGTCCCCCGTTGTGCCCTCACACCACTGCACCTGCATATTTGATTTCTCACACAAAAGGTCAAAAGCTTGCCTGCAGGCTGCCTGCCTCCTCAGACACACAATGCGTGCAGGAAAATAACTCCAAGGAGCTGCTTGCTGTAATTTCCTGCAATTTAAGACTATTTATTTTTAAAACTTTTGCTGCCAGCCTCCCCATCTGACTGTCACCCTCTTGCTGAATTTCACCATCAGAACACGGTAATTTATTAGAGATCAAATCCAACCGGTTATTTGACTGTCTTGGTTTTAAATACTACTCAGGCTTTTTAGGCTTTTTAGCTCCGAATCCTTCGGGCTCTCTATAATTAATGTTCCTTCAGCAGAGGCAGTGAGGGGCTGGCTGTGCACAGCCCCTGTTAACCCTTTGCTGAGACCACCACAACCCCACAGCCCTGAATTGTCCATCATTTTTACTTCTGGCATTTGGGAATGAATCCTTCCTGGAAGTGGGATGAACACAGCCACCCCCTGGTACATGATCAGAAACTGGTCTGTGCTTGTAAATGTTAATTAACAGAGGGGGGTCACACCCACACACGGCATTTGGGGAGGGACTGGAGCTTCCACAAAGCTTCTGTGGCAGCTGAAGGGATTTGAGATGAGACAAGGGGGAGATCAAGGGAAAAGCTGGATATCTGCAGTGCCAGGCGTGTGCACGGTGCTGCAGGGGTGGATGTGAGAACCAGCAATTAAATAATAAGCCAGCAGTTAAAATAAGCCAGTAATTGAGCCACTTTCTGTGGGAAGGAACCTCAATATGAGTGACCAGGGAGCTGCTGTGGCACAGAGCCAACAGGACGCTGGGCTGCTCCAACAAGGGATCCCCAGCAGGGATAAAATCTCCATCCCACTCAGTCCAGCACTTGTCAGGCCTCACCTGGAATAGTGGAGTCACTTGTGGTCCCTGCTATGTAAAAAAAAAAGATGTGGAAAGGCTGGAGACAGTGCAGAGAAGGACCACAAAGATGATTAAAGAACTGGGAAGATGCCCCGTGAGGAAAGGTTGAAAGAACTGGGGTCATTCAGCCTTGAGAAAAAGCAGCTTAGGGAGACCTCACCGTGTTCCAGGCTACAAAGAAGATGGAAATTCTATTTTTACAGGGAATATCTTTTACAGAAAAGTCCCTCCAGGGTCTCCCCAGTGCTGGACATTTTAAAATTCAGGGGCCTGGATGCTGGGGCATCCTACCAAGGCTGTGATTTTGCCCAGGAAGGTTCTCTCATATGATCCCTGAGGTCCTGGCTGACCTGGTATTCTATGGCTCTATGAAAAATATTTATGAGTAAATATTGAATTTATTCCTCCATCGAAAGATAATCTCCTGCGCTCTTTAGGTCAATATTAGCATAGCCCAGGGAGGTCAAATAGCAGATATTTGGCAACAAGTAAAAACCACTGCACTGTAAAAGGAGGTTGACAGTGAACACATTTTCCTTTAAATTTTAGCATCTTTTTCCTCCAGCTCTGTGACCTATAGCCATGAATGGCAAAAAAATATAGCCAAGAATAGGAAAACAACAATATTCATCAAGGTCTACTCTCAGATAGATATTTTTTCTAGTGAGTATTTCATAGTTAGGAGGGCTGAATTTGATCCCTAAACATTCCAATAATCTCTTGTAAAACAAATTCACAGAAAAATTACTATATTTGATATTTACTTATTAGAAATTGCCACTGCCATTGGAATTCTGAAGGGGCTGCCCTAAGACAGCCTTGTCCTTTTCTGGGTGAACTATTTAAGGCAGTATCCTTGACTGAACTTCCAGCATTTTAGCTAATTTGACCATGTTTGTCTTCCACCCAAAGCAGTCCCAGCAAAAATAGCTGCCAGAGCTCCTGTGCAGCAGTTGACTCAAGAACTCTGCTTTTTGCAGTTCTCTTCTGCTGTATTTTAAGAAGATTTTTTCCCAAGTCTCTTATCAAATAGCTTTTAGTAGTGACAGATATGTTTGGTGTAAGCCTGTTGGTTTCCCACGAGCAAGAGCTTCAGGGAGACTTTCAAGAGTGTATTTGAATTATAGACACTGAATGAATCATAAATAAATACCAAGATCTCTGGGAGGCACAAAATACTGCTTTCTGTTTAGATGAACAAATGGCAAAAGGCATAAACCAAATGACCATAGTATCAGATTATAGTTGTTATTGAACTAATGTAAAAAATGCAAAATTCTATTCTGGGCCACACATTTGTTATCACAAAGGAATTTCCACCAAAGAAAGCAATTTTACAGACTGTATGCATATTCTACTGGGCTAAGGGAAGTCTGAAACCTATAAACAATTTGTACTAATCTAATTATAAATGTACTAATCCATGTTGGCACAAGACCACACTACTACCTACTTATTTCATAATAGCAAAGACAAGTTTAAATTAATACTTTCATGAGAGGTAAAACCATTATGTCCCTGACAGCACAGCTTTCATCAGTGAGGAAAATCCCAGCAATTTCCCTGAATAAAAAAGAAACCTGACTGATAAATTGTAACAGGAGGGCAAAGGTTTGTTGTTATCCCTACGCTGGGGTGTAGTTTAGAGACAGCTCTCCCCTGTCACACCTGCTTGGAGCTGATACTGAAAAATCCAGGAAGGAGGAAATAACAGCAGATTAAAACCCACTAAAGCAGCTTCCAGAAAATGTTCTTGTGCCCCTGCCTTTGTGTGGGTGTGGGTTTGAAGGAACATGCCTGAACCTGCAAAGCAGCCCCAGAGAGCATCAGAGAGGAACCAGCCTTTGTGCAGAGCAGGGCTGGGCTCCCCTGCAATTCTTCATTCTGTCAGCTTCTGTGACCACAGAAAAGTGACACAGGGCACACACAGCCCGGGAGAACCACAGAAAAGTGACCCAGGGCACACACAGCCTGGGATAAGCACAGAAAAGTGACACAGGGCACACACAGCCCGGGAGAACCACAGAAAAGTGACCCAGGGCACACACAGCCTGGGATAAGCACAGAAAAGTGACACAGGGCACACACAGCCCGGGAGAACCACAGAAAAGTGACACAGGGCACACACAGCCCAGGACAACCACAGAAAAGAGACACAGGGCACACACAGCCCGGGAGAACCACAGAAAAGTGACACAGGACACACACAGCCTGGGATAACCACAGAAAAGTGACACAGGGCACACACAGCCCGGGAGAACCACAGAAAAGTGACACAGGGCACACACAGCCTGGGATAACCACAGAAAAGTGACACAGGGCACACACAGCCTGGGATAAGCACAGAAAAGTGACACAGGGCACACACAGCCCAGGAGAACCACAGAAAAGTGACACAGGGCACACACAGCCTGGGATAAGCACAGAAAAGTGACACAGGGCACACACAGCCAGGGAGGGAAGGAAAATTCCTGCTCATAACCAGGCTCCTGCAATGCTGGGCGCTCACCCACCTTCCCCACCGCGATCCTTTGTGGAGCTGTGACAGAAAATAAACACTGCAACTGCTTGCAAAAACAAACATTTTGCTTCCCATCCCTTGGGCCTCTCTGGTAAAAGAAAAATTCCCCTAAGGGAAAAGAAATAGTCTATTAAAATAGGAAGTGTTTTGTGTTATACATGACTTTCAAACAGTTTGAAGTTAAAAAAAAAAAATCTGATCTTTGTATTTGAGTGAGTTCCTGCCTTTGCAGTTCCTTCTTACTGAGCACAGCCTCTATTGAATAATCTTATTCTTCATATAATAAAGTCCTAACTGCTAAGGGTTGCCTGATTGATAATGGTGTTATTTCCCCAGTTTCATTCAGCAATGCAACCACATTCAGCTTTTGGATTTCTGGGCCTTGTGAAGGGCTGGGAAAAAAACTAATTTTGAATCCTGTTACTGTTCCCTCTCCAACAGAAAAGCTTTTGGTATTAAATTGTGATGAAGTCACTGGACAAACTCAAGAAAAATGAATCAATCACTGCAGGAAAAAATGCACTTTCAAGTTAAATATTATGAATTATGTATACTCATTCATGCTGCTTATTGATATTTGTTGTGAAGTAACAACAGCTTGTGTATTCATCAAAGGGTTTAACACTAAATGGTAATTTTATGTTAAAATCACAATACTTCCCTGTTTCTGAGTGCAACTATTTCCTACTCACCTGCCAACAGGACAAAACACGGCTGGATTGAGGAAAATACCCCATCAAAATAGCTTTGTCCATTTACATCTCATGAAGGAACTTTTTGGATTCAAGGCACAGGATGAAGTTCACTGCCAAGTATAGATTTACCAGCAGTCACTGCCTGATGCTCTGTGAGAGGAGCTGCATCCTCAGGGTGCAATTACAGCAATTATCTGGATGGATCTTCTCATCAGCGACCTTTGACTCATCCCCTACGAGCTGTCAGTCTTCATCACCAGATGGGCACAGCAGTTTTATTGTTTGCAGCTTGTGAGAGGGAGGGAGGAGCCCCAGAGCTGCCCACGGTGCCCTCCTGCAGCTCCTCCTGGCAGGGTGGAACAGCAGCACCCTGCAGGATCCTGCACCCCTCGCAGGCATTGCCAGGAAAACAGAAAAATATCACTTTGTAGCCGAGGTGCAGGCGCATTGCCTGAGGTGAAAGGGGGGGTTTGTTGGTTGTGCATCGTTTTGGGGAGTTTTGTCCCAAAAGAAGACACATCTGTCTCACTTTGCATCTAACTAGAATGAATTCACCATCTATCTGAATTTACTATAAACTCACACCTCTGTGAAGGTGGAGCACAGTCTTACCTGAACACTATTATCACATTTATTATCCCACAAGTTTTACTGGAGCAAAACTGCCGAAGTTATGTCAGAGGGCATGGCCCGGAGGGTACAGCTCATGTAAAATTAAACAATTTCAATTCACAGTCAGCAAAGCTAAATAATGAAAGAATAAAAAACTCTCTTCAAGCAGCAGGACACTTAAAATGGGATTGGCAAATACCAACTATAAACAGCTTTACAACTTTCACTTTGCAGTGGAATAGCTGATCAGTTCCTATAACAGAACAAAAAATCACCTTTGCCATAAAGGGACTTTAGCTAAGTTCTCTCAGCTTACAGCTCTTCCAGAAAAAGGATGTCAGTTCCAGGCTTAATTATAATCACTATTAGCTGCTACCTACCATTTAATTAGTTGGTAATAAAAGCAATCTTATCAAAGCAATCAGCACTGTCACTCCTTTGCATTCCTCCCACTAGCTGCAAATGTTGTCATGTGGACAGGGCAGGGATAGAACCAATAATAGCTCAATCTGGGGGAAAAAAACCCCCAAAAGCTCAAAATAAAATAATTTAGAGAGGCAACTCAAACAGTCAACTACCAAAGGAGATAGAAACTAAATTCTTCATTGTCGAGTGCCAATTCAAAATGAAAACAGATTGAACCAAAACTGTCCAAAAATGCTTTCCCATCTTGTAATGCTCACACCCCTAACGCCAGACAGAGCCCAGCTGTTTCTGCGACTGACTTCAAACAATAGCTGGGCTGTTTAAAAGTTTAAAAGCTGTTTAAAACAGGGAATAATGTTTGCCTGAAGACATACTGTATTAATGCAAATTGCTTTCAAATGCACATCCAGTTTCTTAAGCAAAACAAAACCGAGACATTAAACTGAGTGGAAGTTGCTGCTGGAGCCATCCATAACCTGACAGGCACAATTCAGTCACGCAGGAGGGGCTGCAGGAGTGAGCTTGCATTCGGGGAAAAACACAGCGAAAGGGGCCTCTGCTTGTATCAAAGGAAAATATTTTTCATGTCACTCTTCCTACTTTAGAAAGGCCTTAAGACTACGGAGCCTGTGTCTGCTTTTTGGACCTTCCAATGACCAGCAGAGGAAACTCTGTGTTTGCTCCTTCCCAGGTGCTGCCCACCACTCGTGCCCGTGGCTGTTGGTCCTGATGCCACAGAGCCTTCCTATCAGCTGAAGCACTGACCTTTAGGAAGTTATAAATGTTATTTCAGCTTTAATATTCTGATTTTCATGTCTCTGGAAGTGATTAACTGCACTAGCTTTACATCTTTAGGTCCTTGCCTATTTGCTCAGCACCTTCTGCTAATGTAACTTCATCATCACATGCTGCAGCACCCCAGGTTTCTATTTCTGCTTCAGTGAGATTGAAGTAGTAATAGGCAGAGCACACTGCACCATCAGTAGGTTTCATTGCCACTGAAAGCAAGAGGATTAAATCAGAAATTCATTTTGTTCTGTGTGTCATCTTTCTCATCTGTACAATGGAGACAACACAGCTATGGCTGGGAGACAGAGAGGCTTCCTCACAACAACAATTACACTCCCATCTGTTAATTTTTTTGTCAGCTATCTTTGCAGTATAGTTGTGAGATTGTTAAATAACCACATTCGTGTAACTAACAAAAAAGTAATCATGGCAAAGATCTCCAGGAATGTGCCGACAGACAGCAGACATGTTTCCCTGATCCAGACTCAGCAGTCAGCAAAAAGAAAAAGAATTGAAAGACAGGGAAGAGACAAGTTTGGATACAAAGGACAGGATGGCAGGCACGTTAAGATGACAATTCAAGAAAATTTCTTGGAACAGTCACAAAAATGGAAATCAGCTGGAAATCCACCATTTCCTTGTGTGCTGTACAAGAATAATGCTTAGACAGTGAGTAAAGACCATCTCGTGGTAAAATGTTACATCACAGCATGAGAAGCCCCGGTCCTTGTGGTGAGGCTGACTGTGCACCATTTCCACGTTGTTGTGTCAACACTTAACTCGGAGAACATTTAAAAGAAATCTACTGGATTTGACAAGCCCCTCCTTTATCAAAGGGCCAGGCCATTCCTCATGGAATGACTTTAAAGCCCTTTAAAGGACTTTTTAAAATTTACCTAACAAGTGTGTTGCTTGTTAAAAGCCCTAACATCTCTTTAAGTAGGGATTTCTTAGATAAGCTACTTAAATTATCAACAAAGAGTAACTTTCTTGATATGTTAAAAAGACTGATCAGCAACAGAAAATATATGAACATGCAGGCTCCCTGCACCTGCCCTGCACTGGTGCCCCTCACCTGACCTTCCATGGAGCCAACTGAGCCAAGGAAAACACAAACACAGCAAAGGCAGAGCGGGGCTGGAGATGTGTCACAGTCCATGAACGTGGAGGGACCAGCTGAGCCTCTGCCAGCCCCACCGGGAGGAAATTCCCATTCCAGGCACAAGGCAGCCCCGCCCCATCCCATCCCATCCCATCCCATCCCATCCCATCCCATCCCATCCCATCCCATCCCATCCCATCCCATCCCATCCCATCCCATCCCATCCCATCCCATCCCATCCCATCCCATCCCATCCCATCCCATCTTCAGAAGATATGGCAGCAGCGCACTCTTCATCGTCTCTCGTGGTTGGGGTGACAACACTTTGCAGTGACATTGGGGCTTAGGAACCGGCTAAGGGAAAGAGAGAGCTCTTTTTGTATCGCCTGGACACGGCCAAAGCGCTGGAGGGAAGGGCCGAGGGAAACTGAGGCAGCGATTCCCGCACCTCGGAGCGGCGTCCCCTGAGCTCCCGCGGCGGCTCCGTGCTGCCACCTGCGGGCAGCGCCGGGAATGATCGAGCCCGGCACGGGAGTGACCGCTCCGGGAGCCGGCAATGACCGCTCCGGGAGCCGGCAATGACCGCTCCGGGAGCCGGCAATGACCGCTCCGGGAGCCGGCAATGACCGCTCCGGGAGCCGGCAATGACCGCTCCGGGAGCCGGGAATGACCGAGGCCGGCACTGGAATGACCGCTCCGGGAGCCGGCACCGGGAATGACCGCTCCGGGAGCCGGGAATGACCGCTCCGGGAGCCGGGAATGACCGCTCCGGGAGCCGGGAGTGACCGCTCCGGGAGCCGGCAATGACCGCTCCGGGAGCCGGCAATGACCGCTCCGGGAGCCGGGAGTGACCCCTCCCGGATCCGACACCGGGAATGACCAGGGCGGGCAGTGACCGCTCCCGGATCCGACACCGGGAATGACCAGGGCGGGCAGTGACCGCTCCCGGATCCGACACCGGGAATGACCAGGGCAGGCAGTGACCGCTCCCGGACCCGCACTGCCCCCGAACTCCCGCAGAAACACCAGAGCCAACTTCCAGTCCTGGTTCCCTCTTCTCATCTCCTTGGCAGAGTCCAGGCTTCTTTTGAGGTCAATTCTTCCAAATTTCGGAGTGCGATTCATTCTAATTGTCGCATTGCTTCCACAACGTCACACCACATTTTAGCTTCATTAAAGGTACTCCTGTGTCAGGTCGGTTTTATTATAGAGCCTAAATAGTAAAAAAAAAAGTATCCACAGGTCTGGTTTTACTCTTTTCCTCTGCTTTTTATCTGCTGGATTGCTGCAAAACTGTATTTCCTCACATATTAACTATTTAAATCATAGACAATTTCAGCTTGCAGAGGAAACTCAGAATGCAAGTTTCCTCTTCTTACCCAAATAACTGAATTATCTCAGAACACTGTTACATAATACAGAACACTCTAGTATTATCTGGTTAAGACATGAATAATTCCTGTGTATTTAACAACTCCTCCACAATTAGTAAATTAAAATATTTTAAATTTGGCATCTGTTCAGAATATGTATTGCTTTGAAAGATATTAATACATATCTACTGGTCGAAAATATGTGAGTAATATAATGAAATCAAATTACCTTTGTAAAATATAAATCAGAATGGTGATGCAAATATTTGCATTTGCATAGTTATGCAAATTCTTAATCATGAAGAACAATCACTTCTGTTAAAGAGCATAAGGCCACTAGGAATGGCTCCTGAGGAGGTCAAAGCATTCTTTCTTGATTTCCAAAATGACACATTTATAGCTTCTAACTACTGAAATAATAATTTGAAAGTTCAGAGATAAAAATATCTTTTATTACTACATTCACATTCCACTCTATGTAGTCTGATTTTCAGATGTCAGCACAGAATGAGTCAGCTTTGTTATTAACAATTCAAATGAACAATATATATTCAGCAAATTGATCAAGGAATTTAAACAACTTCTAAAATTAATTTTGACAAAGCAATCTGCTGCTTAGAATTTATAACACAAATGGAAACAGCGCAACAAGAATAAAGTTAACAATATTATTCAAGCAATTATCATGAACAAAAGTATTCTTCAGTCCTGTCACTGGTAAGAACAAATGAACTCACTGAAATTTTACCAGCACAAAACAGACACAGAGCAATCAATATGAAACTTTTACAAACACTGAAGAAACAGCTCTGTAATGGACAAAACCAATGAGGGATTTCAATGAATTCAAGCCCTCTGACTTCTCAGGGTTTGCTACAGAACCGAAGGAGGTTTCTGGTACTAAAGTGGCAATTCCTGTTCGTGTGTTTGACTGAGATGATCGATGAAGGCCTTGGTGAGGCCTTTGGTGCAGTCTCTATAAATGGGATTATTTCTGTAAGAGTGCAAATATTTCCTGCTAATGCCAACATCCTCCTCCTGTGCTCACAGTGAGCACAGAGGCACAGGGGACACTGCAGTTACCCTGCAGTGACAGTGGCTCAAAGCTCCTGGCCCTGCTGTGGGTCACAGAACAGCTGCTGAATTAAAGAAGTTATCCTAGAACAGGCATGTAGACAGTTACCAGGAACAGGATGAAGATGTTATATTAATTAACTAACTGGCAAAAATTTAAAGCTTCATTTTCAACAGGCTATTCAAAGTAAAAAAAGTTAGAAGCTGCAGCTGCCTGCAGCTCACCTGGGGTGCACAGCACAGGAATTCCCTGTCCCTGACCACATCAGCAGAACCAGCAACCACAGCCTGCCCAAGGTATAAACCCAAACCATTTAACACTGGTCAAATTCCACACCATAATGAAGTTAATTTAATTAACACAGATGTTAATCTTGAAATTGGGGTGAGGGTTTGGCATTTCAATTAAATCTAGTGGTTACATGACTTAGTATTATTAATATTTGTTAGTTATGCTGGTGCTTATTTATAATGAAATGTAACATAAGAATAGCAACATTAAAGATGAATATTTAAAAAGTATTTAAGATTTTATGAGGAGGCTTCCAAGTATTATTTATAAATGACAAAAAAAAGTGTGAACAGTGCATAAATGGCAATTGTGATCATTGTAATGAATCATAAAAATTAATAGTACTTACTGCAATGACTGTAGTAATTATTAAGAGTTAAACCCAGTAGTTCTTACAACCTAAGGAAAGTTAGAGAATTGTGTTTGACAGCTGATTTTTTTCTGATTTTTAAGTATACCATAAACATGAACTTTCCTGAATAACACAGTTGTGCTTTATTGAAGAGCTAATTAAAATCAAAGTCGTGGGTGTGTTTGGATCTGGTGCTAAATGAAGGATCACAAACTTACATGGCAGCACGTGCAAGGCTGGTTGAAGGAGGGATAAAGAAAACAGATCCCACCTGAATTCAAAAAAGAGTCAGCTCAAGGTCACAGAAGGTTCTACATTCCCAAAATGTGGGGTTCTCCACATTTCTCTGCCACTCTATTCCTGCTTCATTCTTGTCATGCAGTTCTGTCTGCCCTGCTAACTGAGCTGAGAAAAACTCAGACAAAAGATTAATTTCTAAAATCTACTAAAGAAAAAATCTAAAAGATCAGTAGTATGAGGCACAAAAACCAGTGCTTTTCCATAAAATTGTGTCTTACATTCTCTTGCATCATGAATTCGATTAGAAATGAAAGTGTTTGCAGAAAGGAGATTCAGTAAATGTACCTTGTACTAAAAAATCATTGCCTTTGATGTGCTCACCTCAGCAAAGTATAAACATTGAAACTCAGGCAGCTCTCAGTGGTACTGAGGGATAGATTTGCCTCAGATCAGTCTGCAGTTCTGTGAGTAAACCTGGGAAAAACCGAATGCTTGGTGGAACAACGCATCCATTCTTCACTAAATGACTCTGAAATCAGCTGCTTTTCCCCATTCTGTTATTTCATGTATGTAATAAACCAGGTGAAAGTTGCCTCTAACTTTCCCACTTTGCAATGGTATTTAGGCTACACAGCAGAAACTTCAGTGAGAAGAAAGGTGAGCACAGAAGAGCTTCAACAGGGCTCCAAGGGCTTCCACCAGCATCTTCTCTGCCCTTCTGACTGGAGGTAGTTCCACATTTTGAACAAGGAGGACCAGTGTCTCTGTGCATTATTTGTCCATCATGTTGAGGATCCATTTAATGAGTTGTTTCTTGCTGTTTCTGCCCCAGCTAAAACAGGAACAATCTCACTGGCACAGTGTTCATTTTTCATAGCAGAGTCACCTTGGAATGATTTCAGGGCAACTTTGGAAAAAAACAATTAAATGTTGGGATGATTAACCAGATAGAGAAGTAAATATTTCAATAAATTTAACAAGTATGTAATTTAATTTACTGGAGAAAATGCTGCCAATATGTAACTACAGCACATCTTTTATCTTGCACTTTACTTGGGGAATGAATATCTCTTCTGTTGAATATTACATTACTAGCCACATTACTGAGTTTGATATTCTCATCAGGGGAAAACTAAGCATTTTTAGCTGGAAATTTAATTATCATATGCATTCTTTTTCTTTTTTAATTATTAGCAACAGCAAATCACTGACAGTCTCAGTCTCACCAGTCATCATCTCCAAAGCCACACTGAGGATCCCACAGGTCCCTTCAAGTTGTGCAAGAAGTGGACAGTGATATAGAAATATTTGTAAATGTCAGGTTTGGGGAAAACCCTTCTGGAACAGCACAGAAACTTCCAGGGTTTGTGTGAGTCAATTAATGAATATTTGCATGAACAACATCTGAAGATACGTTATTACAGCTCTAGAAAATCAAGCTTTCAGATGAAGGTATTTACAAGATACCAAAAAGAAATTGTTTGCATGTAGGAAAACATTAATAAAAAGCAAAATCTAATTACTGCAAAAACATAAACACTGCAGCTGTAACACTTCTCTCTAACCATACCATTACAGCCTCACCAGTGAAAACAGAAGTGTCAATGCTAATGTAAACTCAGCTGCTGATATATATTCATTAGATTCAGAAAAGCTCCAACATTTCTTCTTCTCACCACGTCAAGTTTCCTCTCAGTGCAGATAAAATCTGGTACAGCAGAAAGAGAGGTTTAGGGATACCTAGGCCCAAGGTGCATCTCTGTTCTTGTCTCTTACTCCACAAAAATCATCTGAAAATTTGCTATAAAGGGAGTTTAGGGACTCGATTGCAGGAGCAGGGAGCAGCCCAGGATGGTACCTGTGCAGTGACCCAACTCACATGACAAGAATTTCTGACACACAGTAAAGCCTATTCTGAAGTGTTCTTCCATTATTAGCCTCACTGTGAAACAGTAATTAAGCAGCAGGGAAGATTCACTGCCTTAGCCTTTTAGTCTTGATTCTAATTTACATGATTAAATTCTAACTTAGTCACTGATCACCTTCTGGCTTAGCACGCTTCGGGTTCTCATGGATTTTATTTTTGCTTTTGCTTCTTTTTCTGGGTGTAGCAGTTTTTGCCCTCACCAATCCACAGTTTTCAGCATGCTTACACATATTACTCTGTTAGCATAATGAAGAACAAAAATATCAATCAAATATTAATCTATGTAAGCAATTTAACACAAAGAAAATATGGTTCTGACAGGCAAATTCTGCAATACTGTGTGGAAGACTGACTTAGTTAACAACTTCCATAAAACTCCTGAAGATTTTCCAGAATATATATTAAAATTCTGCTTTAAAAGAACATTGCCATTTGGTGGGTATAAAATAAAATTTATCATTTCCTGGTTCCTGGAGAAGCAATGAAGTTTTACATGTAAAATCTGTATATGGAAAAAGGGTCACATTTACTTTAAAGTGTGCACAGTTAACCCAAAACGAGAATATGTTCTCATTGCATATGGTTTTCAAGTGAATAATAATTTCTTACTTTCCTTGCAGAGCTGGCTCTAGCTATCCTAAAAGTACTCTTTAAAATAAATTTTTCAGTTCAGACTGAATTTATTCTGCATCACCACTGAAAATGACATTTTGAGCTGAAATACTACATTTTGCTCTTTATCACAACACCCCTGAAAGTGATTGCACCTACTTTACACTCCTAAGCAGTCCACGCACAAAAGATTTACAAAGAAGGTAGACTCATCCCTCCAGCATTTCAATTTCACTGTTTATTCGTGAAGGATCTGCTCTAGAAATAAGCACCACTACACTATTTTAGTTGGACTGCTGTCACCAAAATTCTTATTTTCTTAAGGTAAATAAAACCCCAAAGCCAGCTGTGCCTTACACCACCACCACCAGAGTGAGCAGTATTTTCTTGGGGATCTGAAATACCTGTGTGCAGCTGCACTGAGCACATCTGAATCTTTTCTCACCCCTGTGAGTCTTCCTGTGCTGGAGGAAAGCGTAGCGCTCGTGGAAAGCTGCCCCACAGTCCCTGCACTTCACTGCCTCCTCCACGTAGGAATGCAGATTCCTCAGGTGGACACCTGGATAATTATTCAAAACAACTCGTTTTAATGGAAAGGTTTTTATTTTCCCGGTTTTGAACAAGAGTTGGGCTGTGTATAGCCCTGAGGAATGCAAATCTTGTAGAGGAAAACACAAAAGAACCGTCCGTGCTCTCTGCAGTAGGGGTAAAATGGACAAATTAGTTTATGATTAAACAAAAGCTGCAGCAAGATGTTGTAACTTCCCAAAGAAATCAAGCAGTTATAAGCCTGAATCTCACTGATTTCAGTGGAAATTGTTTAACAAATCAAATACTTCTGAAAAATCCAGTTTTAATCCAGCATTTTTGTGTATTTCTGGAAACTTAAAATTCTATTTACTGGTCAGGTCTACTGCTGCCAACACTTCTGAAAAAACAGAAGCTCACAGTGCCAGAGGTATCAAGCAAATTTAAAAAAAGAAAAAGCTAAATATTTGCCACTTTGCATTTTAAACAAATTAAAACATCAACCACAAGATGTCACCACATCTCCTTGCAGGAGGAACTTACCTGTAAAACTACAAATGCATTTGACTTAAAATATTCTGTGACAATATGAAGTCAGCTATAACATACTCGGTAAAATTTTGTGAAAATTAGAGATTTCCCCTCTACTTATCTCTACATTTTATTTTCAGTGTTTTCCCTTAAACTCACCCAAATCACTTTTTCGGGAGAGGAAAGTACTACAGTGTGGACATTGGTGTTTTGGCACATTTTCTCCATGCTTCTGTAACATATGGTTTTTCATGGTTCCACTTTGAGTGAATCTGGCTTGGCAAACGTAACATTCATAGCGTTTTTCACCTATTAAAAAGAAATTCAAATAACATATGCTTAGAAACTCTACTCATTTGATATAAATTCCAATTCCCACAGAATTCAACATTGACGTTCTAACAGCAACAGTTTCCAGACCAACCAAAAGTTAATATTAATTGACAGTGCACAAAAGAGCAAACAAATCTCCAGAAGTTTACATAACTGATTGCAACACAAAATCTTGGCTTTCCTGAGTCCACAAGTCAAACTGCTGAAGCATAAAGCCACTTATATAATTCTAAACTAGCAATCAGAAATTATTTTAATTATCATCTATTCTTCCTTGACTACTTCATGTACAAAAATGCAGAATTATCTTTAAATATGCAAGGAAAAAAAGTCAACAGCAGTAAAACATCATGATAAGAGTGACACCAGCAGCTATTGATAATGGTGGGAAGGGAAATTAGTAAGTTATTTTCTGGTCTTTACTCCCCAAAAAGCCACATCAGGTGTGACTAGCATTAAAAATGACATCAACACTGGAAACTGGCACAGCTTTGAACCAACTCCAGACTGGTTCTGTGGAAGAAGTGTCGCCATTAGTGGGTAACACTCTTGAACTCTTCCAGCTGGGCTTCTGTGTCTGACTCTTATAAAAAATAATTCAGTTTAATTGCACCAAACTGTCTTAAGATATGAACCAATGCGTGACAAGTGGGGATATTTGGAAAATTTGATTCAAACCACACTGTCACACTCTGATTCAACCTAAAACATTAATCAGAGCACAAATTACATAACTGAGCCAAGTTAAACCCTGAAGTAAGGGATTGATACCCACTGTCCCTGAGAGGACCTGAATGTTACAGTGTTATGACAAGAACACACTGCTTTCAATATTAAAGCAATTTAATTCTTTGTTGACCAAATTAGTTGCTGGCAATCTGGGGTGACAATAATATCCATGTTCTGAACAGATATTTAAAAATCTCTCATAGGTACTTTTCCATGTAAAGTCTACTAATTGAGAAATAAAAGTGACAACTTGACCCACAGAAAAATGAAGTATTTTTCTAATATAAAAGAAGTTTAGGAGGAACAGCAAGACTAACTACCAGCACTGCTGGGCTTCCCACTGCCAAGGCCAGAACACTGAAAGAGAACATGTTTTTACTCCAAACCACGAATTAAAAAAGGGCTCATTTTGAGGCTGAAATGAGATGGCTCTAATTCTAAATATTAAGGAGCTGAGGCCCTGGATTTGATCATTCCCCAGACTCCTACCTGTGTGGGTTAACATGTGCCTTTTCAGCTTGTAGGCATCTCTGCTTGCATAGCTGCACAGGGGACAGGGGTAGGGCCGCTCCCCCGTGTGTGAGCGAACGTGGCGCCGCATCTTGCAGGCCTCAGACAAAAATGAGACATTTTCTAAAGCAACATCTACATTAGAGACACATTTCATTAAAATATAAACAATTTTACATGCTACACCTGCTGCAATTTAAAACATTGAATTAACCTCAGAATTAGCACTCTCACATCCGTGTTTTTCCCTGCACAATCAGCCTGTTGTGGTTTCAGGACACTTCTCCACTCCTTCCCCACATTACCTTACTTCCATATTTAGTGTCCACGTTAGCAAAACAGGAAATTTTATAGTAAGAACAAAAAAGATAACATTTCAAAAAGAGCATGTCCACTGTCAGGCTACTTGGATACACCAAACATAAAATTCTTTGAAAACACTCAGGAAAATAAATGAAAGACCAAATTCATTATCTGGAGTCTATTCACCTTCAAGTCCCTGTGAAGCACCTTAGTTACAAAGTTTAATCCAATTCTACTTTTTTATGCTGTTTTTATGATATGTTCTACATAAATATTGTAGGTACACGATTAGGAGTTATCAAATGTTCAGTTCCTCCATTTACAAACACAGTTAATGAATTCACTGCTAGATTCCTTCAAATCTATATGACTATTCACTTTAATTAAATTAAACATGACTGCCAACCTTTGCTACACAAAAGTCAAATAATTTCTATGGCAGTACTGGAGAGCTTCTTCAGCTTTCCTCATTCAGGTAAAGCTTACAGGAATGAGAGTCCTGTAACTGCACTGAATGCTGAATAACTCCTTATTGAAACAAGGGAAAAACCAGGGTAATTTAGTATCAGCTGTCAGGGTTTTTAAAGATGCAAGCTATCAAAAATCTAATTATTAAGATAAGGTGTGTGGAGTAAAGTTCAGGACTGTTTACAGCTTTAGATCTGGACACAGCACAAATTCAGATATTGACCATCCACTAAACTGTGACAGTGATTCAATCTCAGGGGCATTTCTGAAAGCCTGTACATCCAATTCAATTGCAGTTTCCAAGAGCATCCTTAAGCAGACTCTAAAGTATTTTGTTCTTGACAAAGAAAATTCTAGTCCTGGGGAAAACCCCAAATATCATCAAGTATATAAACACAAGACATGAACTTCTTTTTAGACATTAGCTAGTATTGTCCTACAGTACATGGAACGTAGTGTAAGTGAGGACCAGGAATGCTTTTGTAGGACTAAAATCACACAAAAAGATTGTCTAGAAGAAATTTTAGCATAACAAAAAAGAAAAAGCTCTTAAAATGCAACTAATTAAAAAAACACCTAAATAATTGTATGATTATTAATTTGGAGTAACACATCTGCAAATATCACATGGACAAATAAGGATTCCAGGAATTCAGGTTACTTGTTCCTTCTTTGTAGGATGATGGGGATGAAAAGATTTGCACTGAAATGAAATGAAATGAAATGTAATGAAATGAAATGCATGGCACCATGAAGTTGTAGCCATCAGCCACCTTGCATAAACACTGCAGCAATGTAAGAGATGAACAAAATCCATCAGTGTGTCCCAGGCCATCAGCAGAGCCTGGACCTCTCATGGTTACAAATCTGGGCAAAAATTGTATGTACGTTAAAATCTTGGCAAGTGAAAACCTTCACACCCTCCCAAAAGATTCAGCAAGGCTGTACTTACTTCTACACTGGAGTATTCACAAATTGTGCACTTGAAAGGCTTCTCCAAAGTGTGTTTGTACCTCCTGTGTCGTGAAAGCTCCCCTCGGGTCACAAAGGCTGTGTCACACTCACTGCATTTATGGGGTTTGGTCCCTGCAACAATACACCCTGAGACTTTTATTTAACACCACAGCAATGTGATTTGTCTGCCTTAAATGAACATGCAGAATTTTTTAATAGAACCTTTTCTGATATTCTGATTTTTTACATTGAATAAATCATAGAACGGTTTGGGTTGGAAGGGACCTTAAAGCTCACTTTGTTCCACCCCCTGCCATGGGCAGGGACACCTTCCACTATCCCAGGGTGCTCCAAGCCCTGGTCAGCCTGGCCTTGGACACTGCCAGGGATCCAGGGGCAGCCACAGCTTCTCTGGGCAACCTGTGCCAGGGCCTCACCACCCTCACAGTAAAGAATTTCTTCGATACATATGCACACAGTTGGTTTTTTATAAACACAATTTATCACTTTGCTTTATATGTTTATATAGCAAAATGAAAACTCCACAGAAAATTCTATTCTGCGTGTAGGAATGAAGCAGAGCTGAAGTCACTGGTCAGCTGACAAGAATTGTTAGAATGGTACTTAACAAAATAAACAAAATAAACAAAATAAACAAAATAAACAAAATAAACAAAATAAACAAAATAAACAAACACACACACGCAGAGCTCCTAAGTACCAACCATGCCTGCCTGGAATGCCACAGAAAATCAGAGGAATTTCTGAGCATAAAATGATCACAGAACACAGCTCTAAGGCAAAGCCCCTGCCTGTTAATTCAGTTTTGAAGACAGCGTGGAACAGAAGTATTTCCAAGCATCAGGTACCTGTGTGTGTGTTCACGTGGTTGTGCAGCAGGGTTGCTGTACGGAAGGCCTTCGGGCAGAGGTGACACACGTGACGTTTCTCCTCTGAACGGGTTTTCAAATGATGCCTCAGACCTGATAACTTGACTGAGGTGAATGTGCAGAAAAAACAGTTTAAAAATTCTTTTTCTCCTGTTGGAACAAAGATGCATTTACGCTGTACATGCCACAAAATAATGGCTTTACTTTTCAAAAAATGGTACCAATTTCTAAAGAGTCCCTCTAGTCTGGGTAAAACTTCAAACATCTACATCAAAGGATTCATTCAGACTTAAGTGATTTGCCCCCAAAATTGTGTTATTTATTAGTGATACAGTTTGGAATCTAATCCCAGGAAATCTAACTCCTACCCTTGCTCTCACCTCTAAGACAGGATGAGACTTCCTCTCTCAATACCATCATCAAGACTTACATCCTATACAACAAACTTCTTGATAACAACTGTTTAATTAGCACTGAGTAAGTTTATGCAAAGATTGGGAAATGGCAGGTTAAGCTATTCCCAGCTTTCTGGTGTTCCTGAATCAGTAAAGTGCATATAAAAAAATCATAATGTAAAAGCCTCTTTAAAATTTCTGGTTGAATTTGAGGGGGAAAAAAACCAGTTCTTCAGAGAAGCCATAGAATACAGTTCGGGGCACAGAGTAATGAATTTCTTTTGAGAGTAACAAGTTAAGATTAAATGTGCAACACTTTCAGTTATGAAGAAGATTTGAAACTGTGAAATGGCAAATACGTCATATTTGAAGAGTCTTTCCAGAACAGTTGTCTCAGCTCCCAAGTGTGCTCTCTGTAATGATTTTCATGCTGAGACCAAAATGCATTTTATACAATGCTTTATACCACACAGAGATGTGCAGATAACACTTCACTTCAGTAACAGCAAACAAAACCACTTTATTGTCATTTATTCATTGTGGATTCGTGCCCACACAAAGGAACATTGTTAGCTTTGTTACAGCTGCTCAAATGTGCTTCCTATAAAGGCTGTAACTGAAACAGGGGACATTAACAATTTGTACAGTATCCATAGAGAAGCTCAGCCAAGATACCTTAACTTCCAGATAAAACACACACATTTACAGACTCAACATCATTGATGTCATCCAATTTTTACAGTACACACACAGTTTCTAGGGAAACAGATGCTTATCTGCTCTCTTCTGAGCCAGTCTTTAACTTCTGTAACATACTTTTATGTTTCTAACATCTTAAATCAGCCATTTTCTGTTACTCTTATTTAGGTTCTGGGAAAGGCTTTGCTGGCAGGTATTGATTAATAATTGCCCACCATCCTCTGCTGGCAAAGTGGAACCACTCTGAGTTCAACCATAAACCCTCAAACACACATATTTTGAAGCTGAATGAGTGAATCAAGACACTAAATAAATTACTAGGTTTATTCAAAGGCACTTATACAATATTAACTTTGAAATCTCCCTGGAGGTTTCAAATACCACACACTGTTCAAAAGACCATTAATTTATAAATGCCATCCAAAATGTCTCTCACAAGGCAGATGACATCAGCCTGAACAAGATTTTCAGGCACCTAGGGCTGAAGGTATTAGTTCTTCTTCCAAATTTCCACAGAATGTTGAGACTTAACCTAATCTAAACTTAACCATTACTACTGTGAGTATTTGATCTAAAACTTCAACCTCAGTTCAAAATTTTACTTAACTAGAAAATAACTTGCCTTATCTAGAAATTAACTACAAAGACTATTATTTTTACCTTTTTCCTGATGTGGAGCATGAGCCACAGATTTTAGATTCTTGAGATTTGTTACATCTGTTTGTTCTGATGCAGTTGGATATTCCTGCTCTTTACTTTCATTGAGTAAGTCTGACAAATCATCACCCCCTTTGCAGCTCTGACTCTTTGCTTCCCCAACAGAAGAAAAAACTTCCTTTCCTTCTGCCTCTTCAGATGGGCTCAGTTGCTGGATGTTATTTTCAAATGCAGTGGTATCATTATCTCTGTCAATCTATTTTTAAAAAGCATGTTTTACAACTTTCTCCATTAAAGGCAGTAGCTAGTGGCAAATCAACTGAGCAGTCTACAAAATGCAAGCCACAAATTCGTTCTGATTTTCAGTCTTACAAGTGAGGGACAAAATTGCAACAAAAAATTGGCATTTAGCATAAAGCAGCCTAACTGGTAAATTACAATTAAATATGAATAATTATTAAAATTATGCCCCCCTTCAAAATTTTATATAACATTTCAGAGCATTATTTTAAGATTGCAGCACTGAAACCTGTATCTATATTTTTAAATAAAAGATTTAAAATTTCATTTCAATATATTTACCTTTTAAAAGAAAGAGAGAAGTATGCTCTGTTTTTTGACAAATTTAGGATTTCTGCAGGCTAATTATAATGCTTTCTTTGTCATAAAGCAATTAACCAGGTTGTGATACTTCTTGCATTAGCTAGACTCAAATATGGCAATATTACTTATCTCAGAAATTATCTAGTGATGCATGAATTTTATAAGAAAAAAGGTAATATTTTATTGTAAAACCAATATAATAGCTAGCACAGAACAAAACAGCAGTGTTTGCATGCCCTTTTTAATAAAATTAATTTCAAATGGGACTGTGTTACATACCCAGCTTTAACAACGACTGCAGGATTGAACTAACTGAATTAAGGAGAAAAAAGGAAGTTTTGTAATGCCACTTAAGAGATGGAGCCTATCAAACCAAATAGTACCAAACCGGTGAACTAAATTAAAAATTCGTCTGAATTTCAAGTTAAATATCATTTCAATATCATCTTGATAATCTGGGTTTCTTCCAACTCAGAATATTCTCCAAATCTAGAACATCTAAACTTCTACCTTGTCCCTTTAAAAATGAGATGAAATTATAAAAATATGTACTGGGGACTTAAGCTGTACAGATTGGAATAAATAATACTAATGCTTAAGTTAGAATCAAATCGGTGTGATAGAAGCTAGCAAGGAACAACGTATCTCTACTTTCACCTTATTCGGGACTGGCTCCATCAGGAGCGTGTCTGGTGCTTTCTCTGTCGCCTTGCTTTCTGCACTCTTTTCTTGCCCTTCTTCTTGCAAAACATGGATCTGGGCCAGCCCCCGGTCATAGAACACGCAGATGCCGGCCCGTAGGGTCAGGGCCATGCCCGGGCACACAGCGCTCCCAGCCTGCCTCAGCCCCGGCAGCGCCCCTGGTTCGTCCTGCTGCCTTCACATCCCGAGGGTGGCTCGGGGTTCTTCACCCTCCTGGGGACACAGCGCCCAGCCAAGGCAGCCTGGGCCCTGTGGGCTGCCTGCCCGTCCTGCTCTTTTTACATCCCGAGGGTGGCTCGGTGTTCTTCACCCTCCTCGGGAGACAGCGCCCAGCCTGGGCCTTGCGGGCTCCCTGCCTGTCCTGCTGCCTTCACACCCCAATAGTGGCTCGGTGTTCTCCACCCTCCTCGGGAGACAGCGCCCAGCCTGGGCCTTGCGGGCTCCCTGCCCGTCCTGCTGCCTTCACACCCCAATAGTGGCTCGGTGTCTCCACCCTCCTCAGGAGACAGGACCCGCTCCGGCGGTCCCGTGTTCCGTCCGCACTGCGGTCCCCGGCTCTGCTCCTCTCCTCTGTTTGGGTCAGCCTGGCCTCGTCACCCTTTCCTCTGCCAGCCTTGGTTTCCCTGCAGCCCTGAGGCCCCGCACGCTGCCGAGCGATCCTCGAGGTTAAACACGAGGGCAAACCACGCCGCTGAGGCCCAGCCCTGCCCTGCTGAGCCCTCGGACGCCGCTCGCCCCCTCCTCGCCCAGGGCTCCCCGGCCCAAGGCCTCTCACGGCCGCTGCGGTTCCCCAGGGCTGCTGGGCGATTGTGCCCGGGCTGCCCCTCGAGGAGAGGCGGCAGGGATGGGGCTCAGCGCCTGCCGTGCACCTCGGCATGGCCTCCCCGTGCCGCTCCCTCAGCAGCGGCTGGAGTGGGACCCCACTCGTGGTAGCAGCTTTAGGGAACAGCTGCTTCTCTCCTGTTAATTCCCTACAAAACACAAAGCCCCGAACCTGCCGAGGTTTCCCTGCCAATGCACCGAGTGCCCGGCGCTCCTTGGTCCCCACACACGGCAAGGCCTGGCAGAGCAGCTGCCATTTCCTCGCCCTCTCAGTGAAGACGAAGATCTCTCAGCCTTAATTGTAGGTCCTTAACCTTCTGCTCCCACTTGGCTGGAGACCACGGGGCCGAGCTCAGTTGGTTTCCCCACTTGAGAACTATCTGAAGCACTTGCCATGCTTCTGCAACAGAAAGCCTCCAGGCAGGAGCCTGCGCTGGAGTGGCGCTGAAGGGCCGCCTGATGCTGCAGCCACAGAAGTGTTGTACAAAATTGGCTCAAGTGGCTTTGCAGAGGCGGTGGAGCTATGTATAAGCATCATTACACTGTACCTTAGGCCAGGATTGGTTATTCAGTGAGAACAAGTTGAAAGACTTCTCCAAAGGCATTGTGAAAATGCCTTTGAGGTAAACTTGCACAGTTTGAGTGACTTAACATTTAATCTTGTGTACCCTTCTAGACTAGTAATTTCCAGCCATCAAACATTTTATAAAACCCACTTACTTTGAATGCTCTATTATATGCCAGTGCAGAGGAGACATTTGGAGCTTTACCTCTAAATATTAGCTCCGTGCATTGCAGGGTACAGTACATTGCACACGGACTGCAGTCCAGTGTGGTCTAGGTCCTGTTAAACTCAATTACTGAACACTAATCAAAGCCCCAAAACAAGTGGTGGTTTTCCTTATCTGTTTAGGTAATCCACTACAAGTGGCATTTGTAAAATATCTGTAGCACAAACAGCAGCCCACACCACTGGCCTTGGAGTGGTACCCTCACATGAGGTGGGGTTGTTGGACCTCATCCTCAGAGACATCATCTGAAAATCCCATAAACGCCCTTGACAATAAACACTCTTATCCACAGTTCTGCAAAATCTTAAATGCAAAAATAATACACCATGTTTACATTTAACAACTGCAAGTTAGTCATAACTATTCTTCTGCTTGGAATCAACACAAATCCAAAGCAATTAGTCAAGGCTGAATATCTATTCCAGCAATTTAGTGCTGATATTTTGTTTAGACACCACATTATTCATGATCCACGAATCCATGGGCTCTCAAAACTAAAGAACAGGATGCAGAGTACACAATATATTCACATAATTAGGCTGCCAGTAACTGTGGCCAGAGATTTTACTTCTTACACATTTCTAAATCTTTTCAAGTCGCTCCGTATACTGTGCAATTATGATAGCTGAAGGGCACTGTAGGAAAAAAGTTTTTATAATAATACAACATCCTTTAGGTTATTTTAATGAGGTTTTCTGCGCTTCAACAGTCATCAAATTCTAAGAGCTGTCCTGCCTTGCACTTCTGCATTATTAATACCAGCACCATCCATGCAGGTACAGCAAAGGTCTGTCATTATTTCCGCTATTAACCGATATTTCCAAGGATTTATAGCTCAAATGCAGAATAACCCTTCAGTTCATTTTTTGCTGAATTTAAAGGAACCACTTGGATCAGCAATCTATGAATTCAACCAGTTTCTGAGTAGGTTTTGACACACTAGAGGTTAACAGCTCCATAATGGCCATTATGGTGTGTTGTGTACAGTCTCCAGTTACTGCTGCTGCTGCATTGTCTATCTCTAGCTGCAATCAAGCTTCTACCCACTCCTCTGGGAGTCTGGTTCTTTCTAACACATCAACAGCCTGCATGAAAAGTCTATCACGAAAAGAATAGAGAGCCGTTTTATATTTTAAGTCATAATTATACTTTGGGGGGTAAACGTTCCAAGTGAATTATTGTTTGTCAGGAGTATTTCATAAGGAACGTAAAGAATTTAATGTAGGCACATTTTCTTGTGCTAAAGTAATGTTACACAAAGAAACAAAATTCAGTCACAAAATTGCAGATAAATTGCTGATAAGAATCTACCAGTGCATGAAAGTGAATACACGGACAAGTAAAATCCTCAATCAGCAGAGTTTCCTTGGCTGCACTAAGGAAACACAGCAATATTTGTTCTGATCTGCAGTTTTCTACCCAAGTACAAACAGTGCAGCTTTTTTTTAAAGAAGTAAAATACTGGGTTATATGTTCAGGTTGTCAGTCTTAAATCTGAATAATGTCTTTTATAATATTAAAGATGTTTAATGCTTGTTAGGTGGAGCTGACTTTTTTAAAAGCTCCATTACCATATACATAAAGCATATTTGACCTTGAATGTAGTTTGAGGTTTGCTTCCCTTCCTGTGTTTCAGAAACTCACTTTGGATGACTGCAGAGGCTGTTTATGCATCCTCTCTGGTGATGCTTTGCACCTCTATCACAGGTTCCAAACTGCAGTCCTCCAATGCCAATGGAAGGATTGCCATCAATTTAACAGGGCTTGGAATTAGGCCCAGAATAGATAACTATGTGAAGCAATGACAGTGGGATTTATTTACACATTTTTGACCTGTCCACAAACTGTAGAGTAAATCAGGAATGCTGCAGTGCACTTGAAAGAGAAAAAGAAAAAATAAAGAGACCAAAGCATAAAACCCCAAAACAAATAGGTTCAAATTTAACTTCCAATGCTCATAATTGTTTCATTTAGGACACTCCACCTTGTAGTTGAAACCTCCATTCCTCTCCAGAACATGACTCCTGTTAGTCTAGGAGAAAACCCAGTCTTTGTTGTGACTTATTTTGACAGCTTTAATATCATTTCCCACCTGGCATCTGGAAAGCTTTCCATTTTCACTTTCCACCAATGTCTCACTTTTGTTTCCAAGTATGTGTCGCGTTCGCGCCGCACCTGTCAGCGGTGTGTGCGCCTTAGCACCAGGCTGCAAACACGCACGCCTTCCCTTTGCTCCTACCCCAGGGACAACCACTACCTTCAGCACCTCTTTTGCAGTGAGATATTGCCCCTCTCAATAATGACAGCACCAGATAACCTCCTTCACACCATCACCTGCTTCAGAGAAAGCAGAGATACTTTTACAGCCTTCTAATTCATCTGGCTCCTTTAAACGTTGCTCAGGTCTTGAAGCTGTCACTAAATGGTTGAAGAATTTTTGCTGTATTTTCTGGTGTTCCTTGTTCCTTTGGTGTCCCACTTTCACAAATATGAAGCATTTCTTCAGAGACCACCAAAAACCTTAATTAAAAAAACAAAAAGAAGAAAGCACGTCAGCTAATGAGTGAGATAAAAAGTTATGTTCTTTTTGATGCTGTTCTAAGCAACTGAATCTTGCAGATTCAGAATTAAGTCAGTGCTTCAGTGCTGGCCTCGAATATTCTCAGGAGAAAATATACAGTTTGATCATCTGGAAAGAAGAATATTATTAATTTTTTATTTTTTTCCCCCAGACCTCTGGTTCAGAGATGGAAGCTACAGTTTATTTTAGCAGACATCACCTAGAGATTCAGATTTGACTTGGATTTCTTGCCCAAAGAACACAATTCTCTGCTCCCTTTTGCTATAGTCATATAAAAACTAGTCAGACCTCACACCCAGGAACATCAGAACATACAGTCCTACTTGTTTCCTTGCTGAATCCCCAAAGCAGAGAGAAGATGGGAGCACAGCAAAGCAAAGCCAGATGGAAATCATGCTGGAGGGTATTGATTGACTAGTGTCTAGGCAGGCTATAAATTACCACTTCTCATGCAAAGAGGAGGGTGAGCAGAGCTGCAGAGCTGTCTCAGGGCACAGTGCTTGGACTGTGCTGTTCATGCAGGATCAGCTAAATTCGGGTTGTGCCTAAGGCACAGGGAAAGCCAGGCTTTGCTTTCTCTCCAGTGCTCATCTTGACTTTGAGGAGACAAATCATCTCTTTAAATATGAGTGATTCTTGCAGCAGAACAAAAGCAACTCTTATTAAGTTAAAAGACTTAATGCTTTCAAGTATTGTCTATGCTCTTAAAATCCTGCTTCATACTGTAAATGATTATAATTATATAGCATTACAAAAAAAAAAAAAAACCCAAGACCTAACAGAGTACAGATGTGGGATATATAAAAGGGGAAGTATTTAACATAAGCTTACTGGAGCTGAAAGTACCAGGGATGATTGATTGCTTAGACACAAGTCAGGGAAGTGGTCTAAAAATTATTAACCATAATTGCAATTTGTCTATTAACTGTTTCATCTAACATTATGATATATTTAGAAACAGTCCTGCCATCCACTAATACACAGTTTGCTGCTTGTGGCAAACAGCCGAGCTGCGTGCCTGGATCTGTTTGGAAGAAGGATGTTTATTGGGAAGCATATCACTTCTTCCATTGCAAAAGACATTAGTGTGGTTATACACTTAACTACACCTCAGTGACTTCCACTGTTTTTACAGAATACTCTTTAATCCAACAGATAACAAAGAAAGTTTTTAACACAACTGCCCTCAGTTAGTTATTACAGGTTTCTGTTGCTGTTTTTGCAAGGGTCGAAGAGTTAAGAGTTTAAAAGGCAGAAAGTTTTCCTCTTGTTTTGACTAAACTGGGGGAAACGTGCTGGAGCTGTGCAGAATTTGATTGCCAAACACAGAGAGAAAATACACAGTGAGAAAAGATAGTAAAGGTTTAACCCAGCTGATGTAAGAAACAAACTCCAAGGATGCCCATGTTTCCTTCTTTTATCGCATCGTTAATCTTTAATCAGGAAAACAGTTCTGAGAACAGCTCTTTGTGCACAGCTGAACAGACACCTAAACTTGGAAGTTAATAGGATCACTGAAGAATGAGACTATTAAATGATTGTCCTAATAAATCTGTGAGTGAGATGTACGAACCCAGAGGAGTTCAAATTCTGCTTCCACGTGGATGTGCAGCAAGTCCACGTTAAACCTTGCAAAATCAGCAGTAGGGAGGTTGTTGGTGGGTTCAGAAGAGCAGTGGGTTCCTGTGCACTTTTTTCCCAGCTCAGATAACAATTCCTCTTGGGCGTTAAATTTTCTAAGGAGTCCAAATCAACTTCTTAGTTCAAAACTCCAAAGAAATCAAGAAAATTTAAGGGAATATTTAACAACTTCTATATTAATGTGACTTCACTGAACAACAGATGGTGTAGTTTGTGATATTTATCAGCAGAAATACCTTAAATCTTCATTTTCTGCACTGCTACAATGTTGAACCATTACTTAAAGTCCTCAACCAGATAGCCCCAGGCCTCTCCATCAGGAACTGGTAATGGAAATACAGTATAGCAGGTTTAGTTGTAAATCTTTTCTGCTCCTGTACGAAGAAACAAAATCAGTCTTATAGTCCTTGTAATCTTAAACATCAAGATGAGGCAGTGTCTAGAAGGCAGATGAGAAACCTTGGTGACACGTTTTGTGAATCACAATTATTACTGTGTTCAGAGCTGCCTCTACAAACTGAAAGTCTCTTGATCTGTCATTCACACCCATCTTTTGTTTAAGATCTTCTGGGCAGAGCACATTTATGCTTCACCCAAAAAAAGGTAGTTAATGCTGTTTAGAGCAAATACCTGAACTCTACAAGGTTAGCAAGTGAGGGTGTTTTTTTTATTTTATTTGCAGAATGCAAGTTGGTTGCTGTACATTTGTATTAGTGGTTTAAGCACACACATAAGAAGCTTCTCTTTACATAAACAGTATTCATATGCATATATATCATCCTGAACCAGTAAATTTGGAGACAGTTACAGATGGTCAGTCAAAGATGCACATACAGCAGTCAGAATTCTGTCTTCCTAAAAGCATAACAAAAAAAGCATGATTTCCAGAGTGCAGTTGAACTCCTGATCTCTTTACGGAGTGCTGTTTGTAGAAATAATCATAATTGTGGCGTTTGTCTGGTAGGAACTGTTTACACTGACCAAACAAAAGTGCCTTTACATTGAAAAAAATCCCACTGTGGTCCACTGATGTTGCCTTACTCCTGTTAGAATGGTGCTAAGCAGACGTGTACAGTATATAGGATTTCACCTGACCTGTTAACACTTACATAAGAGTTTTCCAGTAAACAGAGGATTCGTTACAGGGGTTATTGGTTTTTGTGCAATGTTGATTTTCCTCCAGCTGCCAGGTTCAAGAACCAAAAGGTATGTAGTGCTTGACATAGGCACATTTGCTTTCTGACCTTTAGATGTAGCTTGGCTTTCGTTTCTGCATAATCAGCTTTTCTATCCTGTTGTTTAGTTTTTAGTGTTAAAAAATGCTTGAAATATTAATCAAAGCTGTTTTTCTGGGGAATAAGTATAGAACAAATCTCATTTGAGACAGAAAACACGATTCAGCCCAACTTGCTGCTTTTGTGTTGCTATTGAAGGAGAAAACACTTTATAGTAAATGCTTTTCATTGCAAGTAAGAATTTAGTATTTGCATTACAGTAACCTAGAGAGAACCCAGCAGAGACTGTCTGTGGCACAGACAAAAATGAGAAGAGATAATGATCATGTCTAATTAGGTTTTAAGCTCCTCTAGCTGAGAACTATCAACCAGACTAGGAGAATTCATAAGAACAGGGAGAAATTTGCATTATCACCTCCCAGCCCACTTCATAGGAGCAGATAAAGGCTCGGGGATGTAGTTACATGCCCAAAGTCAAATGGAAAATCCATAGCAGAGGAAGAGACAGAACCTAAACCTTCAGAATCTGCCCACACTCTTACTGGTTAAAGCCATCCTTCTTCAAAGGAGTTGGCTCAAGAAGGATGCACAGAACTGTGACCAGTGGCTCAGACTGCATGTAACAGGGACTGAAATGCTGAGGGAGAACACAGGTACATGGGAGGATTTAAAGAAAAGAGAAAAAGCCCAGAATTGCACAGGTAGAGCTGGGTAACCCTGAAAGGACAACTGCCAGCACAGTGCTGCTAGGAGGCAAAGCATCACAGAGAAATAGTGAACAGTGTGCAGGAGGAGGGAGCAAGGGGAGCCAGGGTTGTCTCATGCTAGAAAAAATACACAAATTCAGAATATAAACAGGCGCTTCCATGTCATTTCTTCAGGCCTGAGGAGGTGAGGTGTCTGTAAAAGGGCACAGTCAACAGAACACCAGTCATCCACGGGAAGCCAGAAACTCTTGAACAAGAGGTGCTTGAACTCACGTGCAAGGATTTGTCTGTTCCCTACCCAAGTGCGAAGCAGGAAGTTCTTGACAGCTGCAAACACACACCTCTGTGGTAAAGAGATTTCAGTCCAGCAAGGGTAACCATTTGTGTTTGCTGGATTAGGAGACATCTGGGCTTAGATGAGAAGAGCTCCCAAGCTAACAGAATTACACATACCTGTCCACTGGTCAGGTACCAGTGCCTACACAGCCCATTACTCACATATTCACACTGATCTTTGACAGTTTTTGTTGTTTTTTTTTTTTTTTTAAAGACAGAATTCCTTTAGGAAATAGTCCCCATACTAGAGTCACAGCTCAAGAAATGGTTCCAGAAGGGTGACTGCTTATCAAAGGTAAAATTACATGTCTCAATCCCATCTCCAGAGCTGAGTCTGTAAAAGTGAGCTCAAAAATAAAGTAATAGTCATAACAATAATGACTATTCTATCTGCCAAAGCAGAGCAACAAGCAAGAAACCAGTGTTCCCATGGTGTATTGTCAGTCTTGCCATGTACTGTGGCACAACCAGGACTTTCCTTAAAATATATCTCAGGATTGAGCACTTGAGCTGATACTAAACTCAGCATTAAAGGTTGGTCTCCTTGTTTAGAGACCTTAAACATGCACCAGCGTATCTTCCTGGCTGCTGAAATTTGCTTCCATTTGTTTTGAGAAATGGCTGTTGTCAAGCTGAAAATGCTGGACAGGCCAATGGAAGTACAGTCTAATCGTGATAAATCTGGGTATTTTTTTCCACTCCTCCACCATCAGAACAAGCCACTTCAGTTTGAACACGGGCCAGAAAAATTACACTGCCTTTTGTAGGGATCCACAAACATGATATCTTACAATCTGCCCAACCTTGTATTGATTTGGGTTGGAAAGGAGGTAAGAAGGAAGTGCAGCACCGTGCTGGTCCCAGAGTGAGCTCAGTCTCCGGTCCCAGAGTGAGCTCAGTCTCCGGTCCCAGAGTGAGCTCAGTCTCACGGTTCACACAGCACACGTGCAGAGGAGTGTGCAGCACATGTGGCAGGGCCCCCAGACCTCCTGCAGACGGGTCAGTGCCCAAGGGCTGCCTGCAAGGAGAGGGGCTGTGAGGCAGAAATGTCGCACGGGGTTCTGCAGGGTCTGGAATAAGCACTCGTCTTGCTCACAGAGTCTTTTGCAACTGCAGACAATTTGCACGGTTCATGTTTTCTTTTGGAAGCTGAGAGAACGATCCCTGCCCTGCTCTCTGTGAGCTTGCAAGGGCTGCCCTTGGATCTGTGGCACCCAGGCCAGCAGCTCTCAGAGTATCAGCTGAGCACAGCTCCACCAGAGAAATAACAATCCAGAGGCAGTGCTCTTCCGTTAGTAGAACAGCTCAGGGAATCTTTTAAAAACCCTAAAATTTTATAGCAAAATACCCAAGTGACAAATTCTTTGGAGGTGACAATATGTAGGAGAATTAGCAATGGGAGGGAAGCAGAATTTCTGAGTGTTATTATATTGCCATTAACTTTCAGATCTCACTGTGAGTGCTTTGTTGCACCTTGGTTTGTAGTGATGAGTTAAGCTTTCTAATGACACTTTTTTTTAAGCATCTAAAAACCTTTACATTTTTTGACTTCCAGTAAGTCTGTAAAACCTGAAGTGCTCAAAAACTTCTGTTTTGAACAACCTGAATAGTGTCCATCAAAGCAAACATCCTAAAACTCCTCCTTTTGAGGCACTTGTTGAACACTATCATCTTGAAATGTCAGATTCACACATATTTAAATGATTTGACAGCTTCCAAGAAGGCACCTGATAAGCATCACATTCAAGTGTCAAGAAGCACAGAGAAAAAGTGCCAAAAAAAGTTCAATCAGAAGAAATCGTATCAGCTATTAGATGAGCATTATAATGCAGTTACTACTAAAAAAGACTTCTCATTTAAATGGAAAATAAACTTTCCACACAAGACAACTATTTTTTTAAAGGTCTTACATTTCCCCATAGCACCTCCCATGTTTACCATTCATGAAATCTTCCAGAAGCTGAATCCAGACAGCAGCGCCCGCCGGTCCTGGGTGAACACCTCAAGACCACTGTAACTGAGCCATTGGAAGTGCCACATTTGGGTTTTTGTGTGGGAGACAGTGGGTGTTATGAGAATTCACTATCCTCACATAAAACCTTTAATGCCTTCTGTCGGCTGTCTAAAAGCTGAATCTCTAAATGGGAAGATTCTTGAAAAAAAATCCTGGCCTTGATTTGCATATGCTCCAGTTATTTCATTGCAGCAAATACTATGTGTGTTTTATATAGGGGCTTGAGGCTTACTGTGTGTTTGTGATATGCTTTGAGATCCTCTGATGGGAGGTGTTACCTAAATACAAGTAATTTGATGCTGAAGTGTCTAGAATTCCCAGTGGACATCTGTACTCGAGCCCTGCTGCCATCACAAATGAAAAACATTTGGAATCCTTAATGTGATTTTTAATGGACATATGTTCATAACACAGTGCCACCAATTTGGCATATTTAGTGTCTTCTCAAGAGAAGCCCACAGTTTGTATAGCAAGATTGTGGGAGGTTAGGATTGCAGTGTTAGAAAATTTGCACAACACCTGCCTGACTGTAATTTAATTGGCAGAAATTAATGCTCTGGGTTTGGGAATTTTTCTCCTCCTCTCAAAACCTAGAGACACTGGGACTGAATCTGCTGTACTATGATGTTGTATGTAAGCTTTTATATTGATTTTACTTGTGCTGCAATATGATAATTTTCTGGTCTACTGTCTTCCTGACAACTGAGAATTGCTGGCTTAATCTCAGTTATTTCTATGTACACTGAGTTACCTGGCCAGCAAAAAGCACTCAGTATTTCTATACTTCTCTGAAAATGGGGTCTGCTTAATATTACTAAAGATTATGCTTCATTTGATTTTTAATGAAGGTACTTTATGATGTGTTTTAAAAGGAAAATATTTCTGATCAGCTCCACCAGCAAGACAGTATATGGACTCTGAAGTCAAACAGCAGCTCTGTCATTATTAAATTGGTTTTGGATTTTATCTTTGCTTACATCACAGCCCTATCTGGAGCAGTCTTTAGCACCTCTTATCCTACCAGATTTTTGTTTTCCTTTTCAGGAATGTTTGGCCTTGCCATGCATCAAGGACAGCCCCTCTTACCTCACTGTTTTCTTCCCTTATTTACAAAACATAATAAAAGGCTTTGCGCAGGGGATAGAGGGTACAGTCCCAGGGGGTGTTCCTGCAGTGGGAGAGTCAGCTCTGCAGTATTTCAGACTTGCAGGGTGGGAAAGTGAGCTGCAGTCCTGATCCCTACTGCTCTGCCAGCCTGGATTTTTGGGGGTTGCAAGTCACTGCTGGCTGCCTCAGCAAGAACCTTGCCTCACAAACCTGAGCACCAGCTGGGTTTGAACACCCTTTATGCAAGATAAGTGGATTTTGTTGCTTTAGAGAACTCCCTGAAATTTAACTGGGAATCCCAGGTTTCCTGTTCTGCAAACTACCAATGACAACCATGGTAAAACCCCATCAATACAAAAAAGTCACAAGTGGGCACAAAAGTATCACCTTATCCAGGCTCCAGACTGGGTATAGATAGAGTGAGAGAAATGGCAGCAGAGTTATTCCTACAGTTCTATTTGACTGAAATACTTCAGTCTTCACACACCCAGACTACATGGACAAATAGACATAAAGACCGCCTTTCTTCATAGTCACAATGGTCTAAAATGGAAAAGGGGAACCTAAAGACAGGCCTGCAGAAACAAAGACGGGCTGAAAGTGTCTGAGATCACACTCAAGTGTCTGATATCACACAGAGATAACCCTCAGAATTAGAGGAGTAGTAGTGGCTGTTGATATCAGATAGTGCCACAAGTGACACAGATGCAGACTCAGGTCTGTGTGTGTGCACATGCACACACTTCACCCACAGAACAAGAGTGTGCAGCCCCAGTCCTCAGCAGTTCTGTGCTTTTGCTCTGAGTACTGATTTAGGGATGGGTTAATATTTTATGACACCTCCTCCCCATACACCTCCCAGTAAAATAAAACATAATATTTGAAAGAGGAGGTTAATTATTGAGACACTTGTCGCTCTGCCTCTCCTGATGTTGTAGCAATAGAAAATAACTCTTTCGTTTGCAAGAGCCTAAAACAAGCCACAAGCAAAACTTCCTTGCCTACGCTGAAGGAACCCCAACACTTAGATTTCTGTTGCTTGGGATTTTTTTAGCATTGCATAGACAAAAATAACAGCTGTGGGCCTTGTGTATGCCGTGGTTATTCAGGCCTGTCAGTGCTCACTGTCGAACTTTATACCCAGATCAGGCAATGTTCCCAAGGTGAGTAAACACTCCTTGGACGAGCCTCCACTTCACAGCCAACTAGTGACCATCTGCCTACAAAATGTGCCAACTGCACTTTGCCTCTGTGCGTGACCTCTGTGTTCCTGGTTCCAGAAACTCTTTGTACTCAACCTTTCCCACACACCGAGACGTTATGACGTTTTTGATTTCAAAGCCAAATTGGATCGAAGTTTGGTTAAACTGCTAAATTTTGTAACTGCTTCAAAACATCAAACCCAGGGGCTAAGAACCTCTGCTTTCAGCATTCATTAATCAGGCCTGTTAAATGATTATCCCGCCAGGGCTGCTTTGTTGACAACTCTGCATGATGACAATGTCAGTGGCACTGTCCCAAGACACATCCAGTGGTGATGTAAAGGACAAGCCTCCCTCACCTCAACTGGTGGGATGGGCACTACCACGAAGAATATTTAAGGAAGGAGGTGCATCCTTGGAAAGCAGCAATTGCAGGAGAGCTCCAAGGCAAGTGAAACGGGCTCAACTGAAAGGTACGGCAAAATCCTCTCTGGAATACATCTCCACCTTACATAGGCAGTAAGTAGAATTGCCTCTATTTATTCCACCTTAAATTAGTAGAATGGCCTCTATTTTTTGCACCTTGAAATTAGCAGTGATTCAAATTCCCTAGCTTGATTTTAAATCAGTACATAATCAAGTCCACTGCAAATTCTTTGTGCTACCTGTTGTTAGGCTTTGTGACACCGGTTAGAACATAGAGTTTGCTAACACGCCTAATCTATTTGATTTTAGATTGTGATCAGTATTTTACAGCCAGCAACAAGATCCACAACAGCTTCAATAATGCCCCCACAGCTGAAAGCCGAGATGAACGTCATGCCCAAGGTTGTCCAGGGGGATTTGGAGAGTCTGTCTCCAGAAGCAAGGGAATTCATCGAGACGAATGCCAAGCTGTGCCAGCCCGAGTGCATTCACATCTGCGATGGCTCGGAAGAGGAGAACAAGAAACTCCTGGACATCATGGTGGAACAAGGCATGATCAAGAAGCTGAACAAGTATGAGAACTGGTGAGTAGCCTAAATGAAGTCAAGTATCATCTCAGAATTGGAAAATTCATTTTCTGTCCTGTTTACTTTAAAAACTTCTTATAACTCTCCAGTATTTGCTTTCCATGAACATTTTGGAACTTTAGCTTACATAGGTGAAATATTCAGGAAAAGCAAACTTTTTCCTCTAAAAATTAGCATAAAGCATATTATTCAATTGGACTATCAAGTGTACATTTTCTCTATTGATTAGTTACATCAGGGAACTGAAATAATGTCATGAGACTTACTCAACTTATCATTAGCAATGGCTAAATATTACTGAGCAAATCTTCTTTTGAAGAATTCTACTGTTTTAGCCAATTAGTTTATTCATCGCATACTTTTTTGTGGCATTCAAATAGGTCTGTGGGTGTTCAAATATTATTCAGTACAGGCATTATTCATATCGTGCCGATGAGCTTTGACTCTAATGTATTCTGCAAATACTTTTTTCAAATATTTCATCATTTCTCCCCACTAACTGAACATGAAAGGAGAATATTAACAACAAGTGCATCCTCGAGAATTACGTGCCAACCACGAGATCTCCATGGGAGAAATCTGCAAAGACTTTTGAATAACTAAGTGCAGGAATTTGGCAATCTGTTTGCAGACTATTTGGGAGAGAAAAGGGCAAGATTCACCAGATAAATTATTCATTGTTAATTATATGCTTAGCTGTAGTGATGATGGTTATGACAGCCCAACTAGAACATTTTTATACTCGTGGAAAATTTCGATGCACAGAGGTGAAAATGTAAAACAATCCCCTCTATTGTAAATAGATGGCAAAAATTCCTTGGAGGGAAAAAAGAATCCCCTTTAATAAACTCCTTCACATCTCATGATCGTGCCTATACTCAGGATTTCCTTCACAATGCCTCTAACTTAAGGGACTATGCCAATCCACTAAGCTGGGTTCTGATCCCTCTGGCACTTAGACCAACACTTAAACTACTTTCCTTGGCATCCACTTAGCTTGAGGCATCATTTTTGTGGTCCCCATACAAAACAACTTCACACTGATAAGAATGAGAATTAAACAAGATTAACTTTTCCCTGAAAGTTAGCAACACAGAATAAGGCTGAGATAAGAGGCAAAGGAGTATTAACATGTAACAACAATTTCCTGGGCCATATTATTTGTTATTATTACTAGAAAGTCTTCAAAGAGTTTGTGTGAGAGAAAGTTTCTGACTGATTATTGAGATTATCTGTTATACTGTTTTGTCACTAATTTTTGCCTTACAAAGCATTGTTTTAGCAGCCTTTTGTGCTAGAGTGGTCCTATAGAAGAGTAGAAATGCTATAATGATCATTAAAGTCTAATTTCCTGATTTTTGGTGAAATGCAGCTGGTTGGCTCTCACTGATCCAAGAGATGTGGCAAGAATTGAGAGCAAAACTGTCATCATCACTCAAGAGCAGAGAGATACCACTCCCATGCCTAAAACTGGAACGAGCCAGCTGGGGCGCTGGATGTCTGAGGAGGATTTTGAGAAAGCCTTCAACACCAGGTTCCCAGGCTGCATGCAAGGTAGGCAAGAAAAAGATGATTGACACTGAACTTTGAGCATTGCTGAGACACTTACTACAGTTGCAAATTACTGTAATCTTTAAAGAAGAGTTTGAGCTGAAGCTTTATACCCCCAATAGTCACTTCACTGATTTCATACAGATCTTTGCCATAGACCCAAAGAGCTGGGCAAGGACAGTCCTCAGTCTCCTTCCAGCACTCTTGTTTTCCTAAAGAGTGTCAAAGTAGGAAAATTTGTGTGACTTGGTTCAGGAAGTCACACAGCAACTGAGGAGCAGATAGGAAGTGAAATGAGAATGAAGGACCCTCCATCCACAGCAATAATTTCAGATTCAGGGATTTCCACTAACGGAGAACTTGGCCTTCACTCCCCCTCACTCCTAGACAATCTGTCTGAACTGCTGCTTTCAGCATTTAAGATAAATCTCCTTGTTACACAATTAGACAAACAGAAAGCTGCGCCTCTTTAAACATCATCAGAAGCTCTCACAAGACAAACAGCTTTTAAAGGACTGAGAAACAACCACCATGTTAATAAAGGTTACTTCAGATGTTCCTTGTTTTGCTCTTGACCACATCTTGCTGCTCCCTGTTTTCCAGGACGTACCATGTATGTCATCCCCTTCAGCATGGGACCTATCGGGTCACCTTTGTCCAAGATTGGGATCGAGCTGACCGATTCACCCTACGTAGTGGCCAGCATGAGGATCATGACACGGATGGGAACAGATGTTTTGAAAGCCCTGGGCAACGGGGAGTTTGTAAAATGCCTTCACTCAGTTGGGTGCCCTCTTCCGCTAAAAGGTAAGAGCCATAAAAAATCCCAGGAGCCATTAAAAACCCCAGGAGCCATTAAAAACCCCTGGAAATTCCCAGGGCTGTGCTTTGGAGCCGAGTGCCTGTCCTCAGCACACGGGACACCCTCATCACAGAAGACCAGGGTGGTTTTGTAACAGCATTAGGTTCAAAACTCAGTTAAAGGAATCAAAGCTCAACGAGAGTTATGATGGAAAGCAGATTATTATCCCTAGTACTTACCAAGGATTTCCTTGAAGCATCTGGTGTGGGTTGCTGTCAGAGGCTCGATGCTGATGAAACAACAGCGTGATCAAGCATGGAAATTGCTGCATTCATGAGTACAACATTCTGTTCTGCAGAGCCATTAATCAACAACTGGCCGTGCAACCCGGAGCTGACGCTGATCGCTCATCTCCCGGATCGCAGGGAGATCATTTCGTTTGGCAGCGGCTACGGGGGAAACTCCTTGCTGGGGAAGAAATGCTTTGCTCTCCGAATTGCCAGCAGGCTGGCCAAAGAGGAGGGCTGGCTCGCAGAGCACATGCTGGTAAGAGCTATTAAATCTCGTGTGTTTGAACAGCCGTTAAACCCCAAATTAGAGCCACGTAAATCCATCACCCGTCTGGCCGTCAATGAAATTAGTCTCATATGGATAGTCCTGTAACTTTAGACAGAAATCTGTCATGTGCCAGGCTCGTGAGGAGTAGAAAACTGCTTGCAAGGCCAAGTACTAAACATTTAAAGTAGGACCTCTAATGGCATAAAACAAGCAAGATTTGGAACTTCTGAGAGTGACTGCTTGTAGGCAGACCCATGTACTTGAGCAGAGCCTGAACATCATCACTGGGCCAAATTATAAAGAGGTCTGTGCACTCAAAAACCTGAAAATACCTGATTTTCTAAGGGAGTTCTGCTGTGTAACCTCCCTGGCTTTTAATTTCTGCTGTCCTTTAAACATTCTACCACCATAAAATACCACTGAAAAAAAAGAATTTCAAAATGCATAAGAGAGCAGCCTTAGACAAAATATCTGTGGTCTTTGAGAAGAGCAGAAAGTATCCATGCACAAAGTGCTTTCCCCTCACTCCACTTGTGCAGCCAAAAGAATATTGCCTGGTTTTCTTCTGTCTCGAAAGAAAAACACAGATGTATGTAGTCTTAAATCAGCAAAATAAAAATAAATGTTTATGATATACAGACCTAACATTTAAAAAAATATAAGAATTTCTTACAGATATTCTAATGGCAAAAAAAATTGACTCTCTGATTTAAAAAATACAGCTTGAGTTATTTGTCAACAATATTATGTGGTATTTCTTCTGTAGGAACAAATGTGCATAATTTCATATTTTATCATTTCCACTTGATGGGAGACAATCTCCAAAATGAAAAGTGCAAGAAAAAAAGACTATGTTTAACAGTTGCATTAATTTTTCAATAGATCCTGGGAATTACTAATCCAGAAGGTAAAAAGAAGTACTTTGCTGCAGCATTCCCTAGTGCATGTGGAAAAACTAACTTGGCCATGATGAACCCAAGCCTGCCAGGATGGAAAATTGAGTGTGTGGGTGATGATATTGCCTGGATGAAATTTGATGAACAAGGTATGGAAATTAAATTGGAATGTTTTACAGGTTGCTGTAGGTGCAGTAAGACATGCTACAAACTTTGGAGAGAATTAAATCAGTATGATTTACTTATATTTTGTCATTTGACTTCCAGGCAACTTGAGGGCAATCAATCCTGAAAATGGCTTTTTTGGTGTCGCCCCTGGAACTTCAGTCAAAACAAACCCCAATGCCATTAAAACCATATTCAAGAACACCATCTTTACCAACGTGGCAGAAACCAGTGACGGAGGGGTTTACTGGGAAGGCATTGATGAGCCCCTGCCAGCTGGAGTAACAGTGACCTCATGGAAGAACAAGGATTGGACCCCAGACAACGGTACCTGGCCCACACCACGGCCCTCTCTTGGCTTTCTTTGAAATTAATGAACAAATTTAAATTAATTCATGACCTTTCCATTGTGTTCCGTGCAGGAGAACCTTGTGCTCACCCCAACTCCAGGTTCTGCTCCCCAGCCAGGCAGTGCCCCATCATGGATCCTGCATGGGAGTCTCCCGAGGGCGTTCCCATCGAGGGGATCATCTTTGGAGGCCGCAGACCAGCTGGTAAGAGAGGCAGCAGCCACGTTTCCAGGCTGAAATGCTGCCCACAGAAGGGTTAACACACAGCTGGGCACAGACACAGGTTTTGCTTTCACAGCTGCAAAGGCAAGGAAATAACCACATTAGTCCAATTTCTCCTTTGGCACACACACTGCCAGCCACTGGTCTTTCAGTGTCTGAGTTGTTTGATGTTAACACTAAACAGGTAATAATAGTAAAGGGCTGCAGGGAGATCAGGACCCACCAACATGGGTAGTAGACACATAGAAAATAGCTGTACTGGTCTCAATATGCCTCTAGTTTAAGTAGTTTAGTTAGCAAATATTAGAGAAATGAATCCGTTTTAGATAGTTTAAAGAAAAGGAAGTAAATTAAACTGTTCTGCTAAAGGTCACCTAAAGTTGGAAAAGAAATAGAAGTAATGCTATGTCTGAGGCTAATATGACCACAGGACCAGATTCTATTTCCACTAAAATCTGCTGGAGATTCTGATGTCCCAGATGTCTCCCATTGGATGTGTTCAGTAATCAGTAGCCAGTTTTGAAAACATTCATTTAAACTTCTTTCCTGTAAGAGGGCAGGAAATAAACTAAATAAATAATAAAAAAAATTTAGAATACATTATCCAGTAATATGCATTTAGCACTATCTCAGCAAAACCTGTCATAAAAATGTTTCTGGACCTCTAATTACTGAAGTGATTTTGTTCTTTATAGGTGTCCCTCTTGTATATGAGGCCTTTAACTGGAAGCATGGAGTATTTGTAGGAGCAGCCATGAGATCTGAAGCAACAGCAGCTGCTGAGCACAAAGGTAAATCAAAATTTAATCTGCCTACCTGTATTAAAAGCAAGCCCCTCTGGACTGCCTGCCCTCTCCTTCCCCCTGCTCTTTCACATTTCAGTCTTGGCAGCTAATTTTGCAACCTGTGCATTTTCACAATAGAAAATATTTGTACTGGAATTAACAGCCAAATTCTCTGTAAAAGTCAAATTAAGCAAAATAATCCCTTAGGTGGCAAGCACACAGAGCAGGATGAAGGCCCAGGGTTGCCAGAAGCCTTGACAGGGAGTTCTTGTTACAGTCTGGGATAAACAAATTTAAATTTTCTCTTCTGCTAGAGCTCAACATAAATGCATGAATGATAACCATCTCTTGAGGATCTTCATTTAAGCTGCTTGACCTGAGATTTAAGAAATTTAATAACAAAAATTAATTTAATTTGAACCGTTTGTGCATCAAGGATAATGCTTGTGTTGTTTCTTAAAGCTCTTTGGTTCAGAAGGATGGTGAAGGGATCATGGGTACTAAACCCTGGGAGGATCTGATCCTTTGTGCTTTAGAATAAATGTGATATTTATTCCCTTACCTTCTCCATCTGTGTTTGGAACAGGCAAAGTCATCATGCACGATCCCTTTGCCATGAGGCCTTTCTTTGGCTACAACTTTGGCAAGTACTTGGCCCACTGGCTGAGCATGGCTCACCGTCCAGCTGCAAAACTGCCCAGGATCTTCCACGTGAACTGGTTCCGGAAAGACAGCCAAGGGAGATTCCTGTGGCCTGGCTTCGGAGAGAACTCCCGCGTGCTGGAGTGGATGTTCAACAGGATTGAAGGGAAAGCCTCTGCCAAAACGACTGCCATAGGTTACATCCCTACTGATACTGCTCTGAACTTGAAGGGCTTAGATGATGTCAACCTGACCGAACTGTTCGAGATCTCGAAAGAGTTCTGGGAAAAGGAGGTAGAAGAAATCAAGCAATATTTTGAAGTGCAAGTTAATGCTGACCTTCCCTATGAAATAGAAAGGGAATTGCTTGCCTTAGAGATGAGGATAAAACAGCTGTAAGCTGATCAAACTCACAATTATTTATCAATTCGCACATGCTAAGACAGGGCAGACACGTTTTACCAAATCACCACTGGAAGCATAACAGCACACTGATGGGCAGGGGGTTATAATGAAAGTAGGTCATAGCTTAGTTAGGATATGGACACAGAGACATTCTAGAAATAACTCCAGACCTAATGATTTATAACTGCATCGGTTGTTGTGAATAGGTGAGCAGCTGTGGGAGTGCACGTGTGCAGGGTCTGAAACCCCTGCTCTGTCACTTACATGCACACAGAGCCATGATGGGTGTAAATTATTTGCCTAGTTCTGCAGATACAATCCAAACCAATCCAGCCTTCAAGTTGTAGCACATTGTTTCCATCATAGAAACCTCTGGAGTCTCAGACTCCGCTCGAAAGAGGAGAGAAAATTAGATGCTGTATATATGTATTACCTAAACGTATTTCATGTCTTAAATACTTTTTAGAAAAATGAAGTTGTAACTTCTATCAGAGTGAAAGATGACTTTATATTACTAATGCATATTTAAGATATTGCTATTATATATTACTCATGTTCCTGTGATTTCCAGATGTTTTGAATGGCTTGTTCTTAAACTATAAAATAAATGTTTATACAAAACATTACCTCATTTCCAGTATTCTTGCTGTTTATAAACTGCATGCATATAAATTGAGGCTCCTGTCAATACCACAGCACAGGGACAGATGTACATGTGGAAGTTAGATGTTGACTAGAGTTGATCTGCTACTCCTGAGCCAAGTTTAAGCCACATACTGTCTCTGCAGCTTTGGTTCAAGCCAAAGGAGTGATCCAACAATTATGATACCAGCTGTGAGCAGTCATCCAGATGGTGACACACTCTTCATAACTGGGCACTGTTAGTTACTGCAGGCATTTATAAAATAAACTACCCTCTAGGAAAGCCCCATCTTAGGACCTTGCTCATTTGTTAAAGTCATAGGATTTGTCCCTGTTCCACAGTACCTTGGCTTTTGCAAGAGTAATGAGTGCAGCTGTTGAAGTAAAGAGAATTTGGGAAAAAGTTTTCCAGATTTGTCGGGATGCCTAAAGCCTTAGAGCTCAATGAAAATCAGGGAGGGAACCTGTGTTGGCTTCCTTGTTGAGCCAAGACACTAAAACCAGCCTATGTTCTCCCAATTAGAGGTGTCATTTATGTGCTTCCCATGTCCCTGGCCAGTATCCTACTTTTTCACTTTGAATGCTTGATCTCCCAAACATACTGCAAATATTTGCTTAGCAAAAAGAAAATCACTTACATTGTGTAATAAGCCTTTTTACAGACCCTGCTTCCTTGCAGAGCAAACAGTGCCAGGGCTGGTCAACAACTGCCCTTCAAAGTTTGCTAGGAGAGGTCACATAATCTGAAAAGGCTCTAACTACCCCCTGACCCCATGTTTAACACTTAACACAAACATCATCAGTTCTGAAATGAATAATAGAGCCCAAGTCAATGCATAGGTCACAAAAGAACAGAGTGGAAAGCTGTGATGGAAGTGGAGGAGAGTGGTGCAGAGGTGATCAAAATCACATCTGCATCTCTTATAGGGTCATCTATATGTGTCCTCTCGAGTGAGCTCCAAATTAACAGAAAAATCAAGGTGGAAGTGAGTAAATAAGTCAGAAGAAGTGAGCCAAGGAAGACTGGAATGTGCACTCCTCATATTCAATCATTATTATCAAGTGTATAAAATAAAGCTGCTAATAAAGTAATTCTGCAAATAGCTGATGAAAAGCCTGGGACATTCAGAACTGGAGTGACAGTTCTGGGCTGGTATTTGGATACGTCTAAGGAAGAACAAGGAGAGCTGAGCAAAATCATCACGGTGATACCAGCGAGTTATGGCCAGCTACAGCCTCAGGGTTTCTCATGGGCCTCGAGAGAGGATCCCAGCCCTGAGCAGTGCAAACGTTCCAGGCACAGCTTGAAATGCTGCCCAGGAGAGGTACAGGAGCCTGGGGCTTTCCAGAGCTCTCTGAGCACTCCCAAACACAACCAGGCTCAAAAGAGTGTTCCAAGGAAACGACTCCCACTCCCTGCCAGAGGGATCCATGCCAGGGGCCCAAGCCCAGTAGGCATATGGACATGGGAAAATCAAGTGACACTTCTCCCATGAAATGCTGCTCCGTGAGGAGATACAGATGCCATCACTGAGGTCTTACAGCACACGCCCAGCTCCAGCAACACTGGTTATAAAATGCTAACTGCCTTGGGAACATCTTACAGCCCAAAACACTGACTTTCATATTCTGGCTAAACCCCTGCTTTCTCCTCCTCACCCCAAGAAATCAGGGAATTTCCCTTCCTTTGACCACCACTGCCCTCAGGTTCTGCTCTGGGTGTTTTTTCCGTGTAACACAACACAATTCATGGACAGTGCCTATCATGAGCTCCTCTGGCAAAAAATATTTAAACCATTTGTGGTTCTCCCATTGCACACACTTTAACCACATGCATCTTTTCAAACACTGTTCAGAGACACAGATCATTCCAGAAACCAGAAAATGGGGGGGAAAACCTGCTGTACTGTTAAGAACGAGAACAAGAAAATGAGTTTTTGCGTGAGTCATTCAACAGCTCCTTTGTATGTAAATATATCCTCAACCCATCAGCATCTATGGGGAGTACAATTTACATTTTGAATGATCAAAATGTTTAGTATTGGCAGAGAAAATGTTTAAAAAGAGAGAAGGCGGTGGTTTAAAATTTAGAAACTTAGTCAACTGTGCCAGATTATGATCTCAACTCTTCTCCCTCCAACAAATACTATGCTCCATAAAAACAAAATGCTTTTAAATTGAAATTTGGAAGTTCCCCTGATTTTGAAAAGAAAGAGGGGAAGGCAATAAATGCAATAAATTTCAACAAATTAGTAGAGAAATATAAAACTTGGCCTATTAAATGCAATTCAGAGAGGGGAAGAACAGGCAAGACTAACACATGAAGTGTACAGAGACATAACATTTGCAGCAGCTGTGTTATGAAATGCACTTGGTATTCTGGGAAGTGAGAAACAAAATACTTTGTTAAAACACTTGTGGATGTACCGGTGGCTCAGAACAAGAGAGACAAAATTAAAATCACAGTTTAACCATTAATGCTCTTGAGGACACGATCTCTGGTACTTCGTGCTGTGATTCCCTGGACAAGAGCACTGTGGTGAATGCACCACATCCAGGGAAGCTTGTGCTCAACAGCCTTAAATTTAGCACAGTCCCTCGGGCAAAAAGTCTGGCCTCAGTGCAAGTGCTCCTGTTAGCACAGATAAATCCAGAGCTCAGATCTAGACCTTGGCTCAATCCTTGCACAGGTTGAGAAGCCTCCAAGCCCGATGCCATCCTTTGGACTCATTTCTCATGTTTAAGGTCAAGTTTTGACTGTGTTTTGTCTTGTTCCTTCAAATCCCCTTCTCAGATGTCAGTCTCAGCAGTAATTAGCTTGAGTATATAAGATATCCAGGCACCTGGATTCTGTCAACATGATGAAGGTTAATCCAAATAAATAAATAAACCTGAAAAGCAGCGTCCAGCTTGCTGCAGAACTCATGTTGGAAAATAGTGAAACCCAACTTCAAACCTCTCACAATTCTGCGATGCTATTTTCAGGAAAAGAAGCAAAATTCAGAGAAATGGCATTTGCGCTCTGGGAAATGCTGTTTTCCAAAAACCTTGGCTACCATAGTAACATGATTTATTCCATCCTTGCGGCAGTATAGTCAGTCAGCTCCCCAACTGAACGACAATTATTGTAACTAGAGATGTACCTGGCTGGAAGAGTGTGGGAATGCTGCTATGGATGGCAAAGCAGAGCACTCTGAACTCCAGATCAGTAATTGCTAGTGTTGATCGTGGAGGACAGTTCTGGCAGAGGTTTAACCTCAGCAGTACAAAAGGGCACATTGGTCAAATGAGAGTTGGCAAATCCCCCTCACCGAGATTCCAAACCACGTCCCGCCCCATCTGTGTGTCCTTATGCAGAACAGCTAGGTGGGGAAAATGAGAAAGAAAAAAATCCTAATTGCTATTGTATCCCTTTACTGCATTCTGCAGCCACCACGGTTTTGTTGGCTGCAGAACTTTACCAGAGAAGGATTTTGTGAGCAAATTGCAGAAATCCACATATATTAATATGCAAAATTCAGGCTGTGTCTGATCCTTGCAAACAAAAACATGGTTATGGTGCCTTTGCTGTAAGAGGCCATGCAAAAGACCTCTGAGTTGTCCCTACCCAGTGTGGAGGACTTTGTTCTGCCTTTGATGCCATCAGTGACAATCACCTTGAAATTTGTTTTGTTCCTCCTCACACTGGTGCTTCTTGCCATGCCTTTTCTCCAGTGTAAATTGACCAGGCAGGTTCTGAGATGATTCTGTCTTCAGCTTTCCTTCAAGCTGATAAGCTGTAAGTAGAACATTTTCTAATACACATCCCAGAAATGTTCTTTGTGTCTTCTCTGGAAATGTCAAATGCTGGCCATTGGAAAAGGGAGAACATCTGGTTTAATCCTCCCGAAGGAACATATCAAAGTTTTTGTGCTGTTTTTTTATGCAGCCTCAAGGCCTTTTATTCAGCTAAAAAATCCTTTTGTAAAACTGCTGTGTTTCATTTTTGTTGTTTTTGTTCTTTGTTTGAACCAAGAATGTAGTTTTTGTTCCTTTTCTTGTAAAGCATCACAAGGCCATTTCCCAGGTTGAGATGGCCAAGGAACAGTCCCTCCCAGAAACTTGATCCTGATAAACAGCTGCTCTCCAGCACAAACCAAGCTCATGCTCCACAGAAAATAGCTGCTAGGCTCACAATAAATAGATCTAACCCCTGCTGTGTATAGATTTGTGGGCTTTGAACTCAGCTGATAGTCTGAACTTGTCATCCTTCCCATCTCATCAGAAATCCTAGAAAGGCCTGTCACCGTGGAGGAGGCTGGCACAGCAACAGCACAAATGCCAGCTCTGAACGTGAATAGAACAACAAAACCTCGTTTTACCCACTGGAAACCATCACTATATTTATCTGTGTCTTCCTGAACAGATGAGAAACTTCCCATGGTGTTCTGGAGCTCCAGATCCTGAGAGCAGCTATGAATAGAGGCTTTAAATTTATCCGAGGTTGGAAAGAGACTGAAGCCTAAAGCTACAAGAGGATGACAGTTCAGCTGGCTGGGAAGCCAGCAGAGCCTTGCAAGGGGCATGGAGAGAAATTCCCACCCACAGGGAGAACAACATCACCACCCATGTCCAGGAATGCTGCAGAAGTGGGGGGACTTTGAATGACGTGGAATCATGAGGGGTACAGCTCTCCCAGGAGTTATTCCTGCTGGCAGGAGGCAGAAAGGTGGTGAGACCCATGGGAAGCTTCTGCCTTGACCCTCACTGAGCACCCTGCCTCTCCTTTTCCTATAGCTCATTCAGGCTAAGGTAAACGTGCCTGGACTTTTGTGACACCTCTGTCCCCGGACTGCCTTAAGTGACAACTTCATGAGGAGCCACGCAGCCAGGACAGTGGAGATGGACAGCTGGCTTTGGTGGTCACCAAAAGAATCTGCACAAAAATAAACCCCAGAAAAATCCCACATTCAGCTTGGGTTTGCCTCTCAAAGTGACATTACCAACAGTTACATCAAGCTCCAGAGGTAACCAATAGGGGGGAAAAAACCTATAAATTAGCTATAAATTTAAACTAGGACAAGAATTGGGAAAGGGAGGGGGAGGCTGTTTGAGAGCTGTGGGTTGACTGGTGGTCTCAGAGTGCAAAAACAATAGCCTTCTGACACTAATAAGTAGAAGCAAGCCTTGGATTCTGTGGAGTTTTCTTGGTCTTTATTCTATAAAGACAGAAACCTGGCTCTATTTCATCATAGTTATCTACACTCAGGCACCCCTCCACCCTTGAAGGAGATTAGTAGTGATAATGCATCTGGTACCTGCCCCAGCAATAACAGATCTATGTGGAGAAGATTACAAGAAATTGTTTGGACTTCTGCCCAGTCCTACAAGTCCCACCAACCATTTCCAAAAGTCCCATCAGTTTTTACGGCTTGTCTCTCAAGAAGGCTGCAGAAACCTACATGAGGGAGAGACTTTAAAAAGATTTTTGCAGACATTTATTTCTGGCCAAATTATGATTGCTTGGAGGAAAAAGAAGCCACCATACAAATCTTGTTAGAGACTTCAGCAGGAACTCACAAACCCATGCAGAACCAAGATAAGCTAAAAAAAGCAATTGCATCCAGGAAGGAAAGACAGGCCAGCCAGCCAAATGCAACTCTTAATTCCAACCCGTGACAGACCCCTGGGGCAGCTCCAAAGCCACTTAGCACAAGTGTGGAGCTGGGCCAGGAGGAGTCGCTGGCACCAGACGAGCAGCTCTGGCAAGTCCCCGCTGCAATCTGATGATTTGCTGAGGGGGACAGACTCAGACAGGCTCGGTGCCCTCAGGACCAGTCCCCTTCCCCAAAATCCCCCAGGCTGAGAGCTCCAGGGACACGGTGATCCCCTGAGCTCCCTGCTCATGGGGGAAAGCAGGGTAACAGCACATCTGTCAACAGCACAGGAACACTCCGGCCCGGCAGGAGCCTGGCTCAGCCGTCTGCAGTCCAAGGTCTGAAGGGCAGCCTGCCTTCCAGGGATCCAGCAGCTCCAAGGAAATGTGTCCTGGAGCAAATGTCTGCGACTAGGCAGCCCAAAGGCCCCCTGCACACGCCCTGCACACACCGTGCCCACGCTGTGCTACACGGGAGGTGAATTTCCCAGGGAACCCAGGGGATAAAACAACACGCAGAGCATCTTGAGAGGATAAAGGTTAATCCTGTGCCCCTCAGCCTCTCCAGTGGGCCTCACCAGATGGACTGCCCTGCCAGCATGACACATGGCACTCCAGCACGGAATTACCAGGCACTGGGAATATTCACAACAGCGAGGAAAGTGCTTTCTTTTCAGGGACACGGTGCACAGAGCTGCCAGGAAGGTGACAGGACTGATTAGTCTTGTGCAGGGCTGCGGGACTGCTGACAACTGCCTGGCCTGGGGGTCCCCGAGCAGCACTGCTCAGTGCTGTAGGAGGAAGGTAAAGGAGGGGGACCAGATGGTTTCTAGCAATGACAGCTACAAAACTCCCTGCAGGCTGTGTCACACTGCTGCTCCACCTCCAAACAAGCAGCTCTCACATACAGCTACACCCTTAGACAGTGGAACCTGGGAACTTCTTCTGTTCCAGGTGTTGGGGAGCATCTCCCAGTCTCCTGGTCCAGGTGAGGGTGTTGGCTGGTTGCTGTCCCTGCTGCAGGCACAGCAGGAAGGCCCTGCTCCCAAGACATTTATGACAGCGCCAGTTTTTTAAACTATGAATTTGAACAGAAATCATGTGGCACCCCAAATGTCACTGCCAGGCAGAAGGGAAGTAATGAATCTCCAGCAATATTCCCAACATCATGATTTTAAAGCATAAAATGAATATGCACCAGAAGAACTCCTACAGCTGTGGCTGCCTTGGTGAGGCCATTAACAAATGCAGTTTAAGCAGCCAGCCCTGTCTGGGGGGGCTGCCAGGTCTTTCTCCCATCCTTCTCCCCCCATTGCTCTGCTTATTGTTTGCTTCATTGTTAATCCCACCTAATTTAAAAATAGGAAATTGATTTCTTATGTATCCATTACAAACCAAATCATTTCTTTATTACAGCGAGGATCATATTTCATAAGCAAGTCATGGAAAATTAAAACCATGCCTGTTGCTTTGATGAAATAATGGAGAAAAGTGCTGGAGGGGAAGGCACAGACAGCTGGGGGCTGTCATGCAACCAGTGGTGCAAGTTAACTCTTTGCTTTCATCCAGGGCTCCCAACACTGCCTGTTCCCTCCTCCAAGCTTCTGGTTATAATGCTAAGCACTCCCTTATCCCTGAACCTCCAAAGCACCTCAGAGAAGGAATGCAACCCCTCTGAACAAAGTGTGTCAGTGGTTGTGGAGGTTTTGTTGTTAACAGAAGGTTTGCAGCCTGCCTGTGTGCAGAACCAGATTCCTCAGTATTGACACTCCTGAAATTCAGGGTTTGTTGTTGCACAGAGTGCAAAACACGGGACAAACACCAGCCACACTCAGCCCTTGTAGCATAAATATTTCCAGGCCTTGGGCATATTAGACTGTGCTGCTGGGAAGGGAGACTCAGACTGAGAGAGCCACAATTGCCTGGAGAGGTCTCAGTGTCCATTGCACACAGGTTATGTCAGTACAGCAGGCACCACATCAACAACAAGTTAGCAGTGTACTCTGGCTTAGGGGGGATTATAAATTAAAACAGAGCCATCGTGTGCATTGCTGAGGATTTATGGACTGTCCTGTGAACCTCCCTGTGGAGCAGACAGGACATGGGTCCTCTGGAGAGTAATCCAGATAAGTGCTACAGCCCGAGGACATTGCAACATCCAACCCAAAGTTCATTGGCTACTTCATTAACGTGTTGATCTCCAGGAATTACAGCCAAAAACACCCTCTGCAATTTCCCCATCAGGAGCAGAAAGAACACTGAGCTGTCACTGCAGAATTCTTTTCCTAATGTATCATCTGTAGATGTATCCATATAAAAATGCCATTTCTGAGGACAAAGAATAAGCAAAACTGTCACGACAGACCACAATCAGGCTCCACGAGAGTGAAGAATAGCAGAAGAGATTATCCTAGAGCAATAATTCATGTCTAGCCTGTTCAGCTCTGAGCGTACCCTTCTGAGCAGGTTGGTTTCATTTCTTTGGGGTAAGAGTCTCCCATTTTGAAAAAAAGACCCCATTTTTATGGTGTCTTGCCAGTCTGTGTTGCTCTCAAAGCATGCCATAGAATCACTCAGGTTGGACAAGACTTTTAAAATCACTGAGTCCCCATGGCTCAGGGACTTGTTGTTCTTCCTGGAAGTCAGGGCCAGAGAGATTACCATCCTAAAGTAATCCTTACACCAGGTAAGAGGGCTGGAAACCCTCACCTGATCCTGCTCCAGCTCTGGGAGGAGCCCAGCCAGCCTCCAGCAGGTATTTGCCAGTTCCCTGCAAAGAGCTTCCTTACAGCTGAGCCAAGGGAAGTCCTTTAAAACTCTTTATGGTCCCTTTGTGCTGATGATTCTCAGAATAGAAAAACAAGTTTTGTAACTCAGTGGAAGTGAAGGAAACGAGCTCTTTCCAGGAACATCTTGCAGTGGCCCTGCAGCCCCCACCTCCCTCCAAAGGGCTCCTTTGAGGGACATACCATGCCCCTTTCTACCAGTTTTTGTACTGGCTGCTACCACGTTCAACCAACTTATTTATGCAATAAATAAAGAATTATCTGTATAAACTACTATAAGTTATGTCCAAGCAGCTCCAAGATCAACTAAAACAGCCTCTGTAAAGTTCTGCTATGTGAGAAGAATTCCAGTTTCCTCTTAGGGGGTATTGAGTCTTAATATTTATCAAGTATATACAGAATTATTTTCAAAAAGTTTCTTCTTCCGTCTTACCATGTATCACCCAAACAAAACACTCATTAGAACCCTTGGAGGATAATTTCAAAGTGATGTGATAAGTCACCAAAAAAAATTCAGGAACATTCATTTGCACTTGCCCGGCAGAGCCGACTCACCAGGCTGATATTTTAATGGAACCACGGGATGTTTTCATTAGCTGCATTTGCCACAATGACAGCAACAATAACTCCCAGACAGAAGTCGAGACAAGACTCAGAAATTGGGTCAAACCTTCGGGACAGAGCTGTCACCACAGACACAGTGTAAGTTACCCTCTCACTGCCCAAGCTCTGCAAGATGTGCTGTTCACTGGTTTGTCTAAACATGATAAAGAAGGGGAAGAAATGAGGGTCATTCTGCCTTCTGCTGTTCTTCACAATTACCCTGTGTTTAATTGATCTTGATTAATTATTTAAGGTAAAGGGAGCTTTCCTGACCTAACGGCAACATGTAAACTGATTAACTTTACAAAGCCAGCAAAATGATCTGCACGGTGAGATCAGCTCTTGTAATCCATTATTTAGGCCAGGTTATCCTGTGTCAGGGCCAAGGAGGTGCTGCCAGGCACGAGGCAGGACCGTGGAGGTGTGATGGGGATGAGGGTCAGACTCCCCCAGCCCCTCGGCAGCAGTGGGAAGGGAGGAAGAGCAGGGATATGAGGAAGAGGAGAAGCTGCCCTGAGCAGGAAGGCAGGTTTGAGCAGCCCAGCAGGACCCAGCTGCAGTTTGGCTCACAGACCCAGCACTGCAGAGCCCAGCCCCAGAGGCAAATGCAAACTGGCCCTCTGCCTGGTTTTATTTTGGCAGCCCTGTCTGTAACATCACCATGGGTTACAGGGCAAAAACCAATTTATTTTGTGCTGATAATGCCTATCTTAGCTGAAAATCAATC